>NC_139223.1:131959118-132581618 GCF_055691185.1 Crinia signifera
TCCTGGCAGCCGTACGCCCAATGACTGGCTTATTTCTCTAAGCGATGTTATTAGCGTAGCTATATTATCAGCGTAGCTCATAGGCTAAGTAGCTCATAGGCTGCCTTGTACTACGTTGTCAGCGTAGTGCCTTACTTCAGCGTAGCTACGTTATCAGCGTAGCTCATAGGCAGCGTAGTGACTCCGTGGCAGCCCAGTGCTGACAGGTGATTGTGAATTCCACAGAGAAACAGACATCCCGGCACAGCACTAACAAAGGGGGCGTCTAAAGGGTGCATCTAAAATGTAGACGCTATAGCGTCTAAGTACAGCGCTGGCAAACCGATAACAAAAGTGTGCGTCTAAAATTTAGATGCTCTAGCGTCTATATTTAGATGCTCCGAAACCGCTAACAAGGGTTCATCTAAATTTAGCTCCCATTTACATCAATGGGGAAGCCCAACCTCCGGGCCCCAGCGTCCACACGTTGGATGGGGGGGAGGGGGGGGCACAAACAGCCTCCTCTGCTGTGTGCTGTACTCTGCAGACAGCAGCGGAGGCAGGGAGGATGTGAATGGATGCCTGTGTGAGGCATCCATTCACCTTGAGGAGGAGGGATGGGGGTGCACGGTGGCTGGGTACCTTGGTGCTGGGTCCGGGACCTGGCTGGGCAATTGGCGGTCCCGGCGTTTAAAGATTATGTAATCTCCAAGTGCTGGCTCAGGGCCTGCCTCCGCCAATGGGGGGCGTGCAGGTGAAATGGTCGGGACAGACTGCAGTGTAAAAGGTAACAAACGCTGGGTTGCACCTGGGTTGAAGCTGAGACCAAAAACCTGGGTGCGACCTGGCGTTTTGGTGTAAAAGGGGTATTACAGACATCACTTTCCAAGTAGTCCCATGTAATTCACATGAATCGCCAAGAGTCATTGCTGCTTTCAGCTTTGTCAGCTCTAGATGAAAAATGTTGAAGAATGGATAATGAAGTATTAATGTTTTATAAATATACATAGAGTTAAATACTGCTGGGATTTAGGCAAATTAGCCTTGAGCAATGCGTCAAAGTCTCCACTCCTTGATAAACTTTTAAATATTTTAAACACTGGATCTGTACTGTCAAATGCATAATGGATATAATGCAAATTTCCCAAGGGCAAATTTTATTTAATATAAGATTTTAATAGCTAGTATTAAATGTATTCGTATAGAAATTAATACGTCCTAATATATATTTATGTTATGCAAAAATATTTCTATAGGAGTATGGTCTGGGCTTTATCTGACCCAATATTTTTTTTTCCATCAATACATTTTTATTATGACAGCTTCATAGTATGGGGTACATAAAATACATAAAGAAAGAAGGTACAGTTGGGAGGGGGGGGGGGGGGGGGGGGAGATAATGCCAATTACAGATTTAGCCAAAAAACAGAACATAAACAGAGAAAAACATAGCAAAATAGGACATAGAATGATCATTGCATGAAGTCATTAATGGCAGAACAATTTGTTGCACACAACAAACATAACAATATACAAGGTTCAGTATAAACTTTAATATTTGCGAGAGTTTACCTAGTCACATATAAGCACATGAGAGGGCCTATTATTGTTGTGCTTCAGGGGGTTCATTCAGACTGAACTGCGGCAGATCGTTGAGTGAAGCGCGAGAGAAAAATTTAGCACCTTCCCCTTCTGTAACATAGACATGCCAAGGCAGCCAGCGTACATGAGGGGAGGAGGGCAAGGATGAAGATGGGGCATAGTCTGATTCCATGAGAAAGTGATGGTTTGTTTTCAAGATAACCTGAAGGAGTGAATGGGGAACAGATTGTTTCCATTGTTGGGCTAAATTCGCCCGGGCAGCAATTAGTATATGGCCCAAGACAAATCTGTTCTCTGGTGAAACCTCCTGGGGGGTATAAATGAAATAGAACTGTGGCTGCGTCGGGGGGTAATAGTGGTTTTAAGAACCATAGAGATTAGGTTAAACACATCAGACCAGTAGTTCTGAATTTTAGGGCAAGCCCAGAAAATATGAAATATATTGCCTATGCAGCCGCACAGCCTCCAGCATTGTTTGGAGCAAGAGGGCCAGAAGGTGTGGAGACGGTCTGGAGTTAGATACAGTCTATTGATGAGCTTGACGTGCATCTCTGTGTGGTTCAGGCACCAAGACATTGTGTAGGAGGTTAGGAAGATCCGACGCCACTGGGCGGGAGTGAATGTTCTACCCAAATCCGCCTCCCATTTCACATGGGGGGCTGCTTTAGAGAAGACGGTGGGAGTTATCAAATTTTTATACCAGACCGAAATATCGCCTCTGAAGTTTGTCGAGAGTGGTCTAGAGAAGACTATCTGGGATGTGGCATCTGAGGGAGAATACATAGCAAAGTGGGCTCTCCACCAGTGTGCTATTTGGAGGTAGTGGAAGTATTCAGATGGGGGCAGTGAGAATTGTCGTTGTAAGGTAGCAAAGGGAAGCAAGGAGTGGGCATCTAGAATTTCTCTTAGGTAGGACACACCTCGGGACCTCCAGAGTTTTAAGTTGAGGTTAGGTATTAGTTTTGCCAACGTATTAATGGATATGCTAGGGATATTAGTTGTCTGAGCGGGCAAGGTGGACACATGGGCCCTTATTCTGATTGGTGCGGATATTCCCGAATTCTTCCGGTGCGGCCCGCACGCATCGCTGTGCGGCAGCGTGCGGCCATCGTCCGTAGAAACGCCCACGTGTCCTCCGCATTCGGACGGACTCACTCTGTAAGAACAGGGCGTGTGTACGGACGACATATAAACCATGCGTGTGCGGGGGAAACACTCCGATTCTGCACGGTCTGACCGCGTATGCACGGCCTTCCCGCGTCAGAACGGACGCGAACCGGCAACTACGCACAGATGCGGTGTACTTCCGCATACAACAAGCCTACTGTTATCAGAGTTCCCACATAGATCACATGACACACTTATGCAATTAGCAAACCACTTTGAGAACAGATTGTTGCTCCTGGTCATCTGTTATTTAGCTAATTGATCCTTAAACACTTACAAGCACTATACATTAACCCTAACATTCCCTATGGGGATAAAAATGTTATCTACCCTTTTGCTGTGTACATATCTAAACATCCACATGTTTGTGTGTTAAAAGCTTTTTATACTTTTAATGTTAAAGACTAAAATAACACACAGACAACTTCTTAAACAAGTGCAAACTTTTATTCCAAATTTCAAATTATTAACTTAAAAAAAAAAAAAAAAAAAAAAAGGACCCCTATCACTGGTCCAGCAGCAGGACACAGAGGTCCTCCACATGGGCCGTCATCCGCCTCAGGTCCTCTCTCAACCTCATGAGAGCCCCTCTCACTCCCTGGGGTGGCTCCTGGTAATCTGTGTGCATGAGAAAGGGGGTACAACATTAATTATGCTACTCACGTACACCTTGTACAGTCAATCCTAAGTACCTACACCACAGGTCTTCAACCTGTGGCCCTCCAGATGTTGTGGAACTACATGTCCCAGCATGCCCTGAGGTTTTTTGGCATGCTCTTATAGGAACAAATGTGGCAATGCATGTTGGAACATGTAGTTTCACAACATCTGGAGGGCCAAAGGTTGAAGACCCATGACCTACACCATGCAAAATCATACATACCAAAAAAACCTTATCCACTCTTGTATGTTATGTCATCAAATATATGATCATGATGCTGCCACCACACCCACACACTTGTGTGACATATACATTTCACAATCTATATATCAAAAACACAACCACACTTGAGGATCACTCACACTTGTCCTGGCCAAAGACTCCTCACTCAACTCAAAACATACACCCACTACAACATGCCACATTGACCCATACATATATACCTGCATGTTACTGCTTAATAGCTAAACTGCATGATAGCTAGATAGATAGATAGAATACATAGAATAGATAGAATAGATAGAATAGATACCACAGGAAAATGCTCGGCTACTTCCTCTGCCCATTACTTCATGATTCCTTGTCACATTTGACACATAGGTGAAAGGGCAGAACTAATCCGCTTCCATCCAACTATCAATTTCGAAGCTCAATCCATCATACATAATACCTTACAAAAATACATGACAACAACACGGGCACACTGGCTAGAGGGGGGCCATGCAAACTGCCCACATGGGACTCCAGTATAAATCAGGCCTGGCCATATTCCATTGAAGTGTTTTTGTTGCTTCTATACAAAGAGCATCCATAAATTAACACTCATCACCTACATGAGCATCCAGATTGCACGTTAGCAGCATGGGCCTATAAGACCAAAGTGTGTCTGTTTTTTTCCATTTTTTGGGACTACTCTTTACTATATTATAGGCAAATTGAATCAGCTGTGCAACATAACAACCTGTACCTAACTCACTAATGAAGCATTATGTCTACTTACCCCTGGCAGGCAGCTCGACCAGGTCGTCCTCCTCCACATTGGGAGGTGGTGGAACATCCTCCAGGGGTAGGGGCACCTCCTCCTCCTCCACTTCCACCTCCTGCCCGACCTCCTGTGCCTCCTCTGTATCCTCCTCTGTCACATAGCTCTGGTCCTGTGACTCCTCCTCAATGGCCCCCGCTTGTCTGGGCTCCTCAATGGCCATCTCCTCATTGGCCACCTCCTCTGTGGCCTCCGCACTGGCCACCTCCTCTGTGGCGTCCGCACTGGCCACCTCCTGGGCCTCCTGACGGGCCTGTCTTGCTCTCTCCCGTGCTGTGGGTTAAACATACAAAATGTGTGAGTGTCATTTCACATAGAAATAACTCTAACAAGTACATCTCATAACCACAATATATATGTGTTATATATCACACATATAGTATATGGCTTTTCTATGTCATAAACTCCCAATTGACCTCATGTAATATTAATATTAAATAATGTTAAAATGCAAACACTCAATGGGCTAGATGCACTAGCCTTCAAAAGTGATACAATGTAGAGTGTTAAACACGCAGCCAATCACATCCTTCCTGTCATGTCACAGACTGTAGTTGTAAAAGGCCAGGTAGGAGCTGATTGGCTGCCTGTTTGTTCATCTCCATTTTAAAAATTGTGAAGCAGACCAAATCCTGGCCTCTGTCAATTATATGTATTTGCACAAAATACTTACAGCGTTGCAGACGCCGCCTCAGAGCCTGCAGACGCTCCGGCTCCCGCCTCCGCAGGTCGGACCATCGCCTCTCCAGTTGGGCGATGGTCCTCCGCACATGAGTGCGGGCGAATATGCGGCGCCGGGCCGCAACATATGCCCGGCGCTTGTCGCGATTGGTAATGAAGGGGCCTGCCTGCCCCAGTCTGCGCTCCATAACTCCCACCAGCGCCAGTAGCTCCGCAGTGGAGAAGGGTTCTGCACGCTGGTAGGAAGCCATTTTAGGAGTGGCACTAATCAAACTATCATGTGCTGTCATTGGTTGTTTCGAGTGATATTTGGTATTAACTTTATTGTTCATTTTTACACTAACAGCGTGTATGCGCCCGAACATCCGGCTAACCCATTGCATCGCACCCCCATCCTAAACACACAGTCTAAACTAAGATGTAAACACATTATATATAATCTATAACATTCACCAAACATGGGTATAAGCACCAGGTGAAATAGTCTGCATCACTAGACACTAACACCTAACTCAACAAGGTAGTAAACAGGTATTTTATAATGAAAGCTATGCAACAGAAACATAGCAAATAGTGGCAGACCTTTTCCAAAAATTTGCCCATGCTGCCATGTGTACACTTACCTTCTACTGGCCCCTAATACAGAGGTGGAATGAAAAGTAGCTAGCATACAGCCTGAATTTGGAGTGCTTTCACATGTGATTTGGATGCTAGCACGGATTACTTGTGGCTAAGTGGTGGACTGGATTGACATATGGAATGGGTAGTGTCAGTTGTACTACATAGCAAACAAGTGCACAGTACAGAAGTACATTCAAATATACATGTCATGTCTGACCTCAGTTGTATTTGGTCATTGGTGTTGGAATCTGCATTTAGCAAATAAATCAGACTTACTGAGTTTGCCAGGTTTTTTGGGAATATTTTTCCACACCAAGGGGCGGCCCGTATGCGCCGCACGGTTGACGCTGGCGTACGGGACGCGGCCGTACGGAACGCAGCTTGCAGCTGATTAACGCCAATTACAGAAATAGTATTTAAAGTGGTCCTAGAAAGGCAAACACTTGTTGCAAACATGCCAGGCTCAGACTCAGAGGAAGAGCAGGTGGTGCAGAATCTGTTGGCCCGCATGGAGGCCAACACCACCTATGTACCCCTCAACCCAGAGGACCGAGCTGGCCCATCAACAGCAGGCCAATCAGCAGCTGAGCCATCCTCGGCAGAATCATTGGGAACACAGCAGGTGGCTTCCCAACAGAGTAGCCAGCCCAGCACTTCAGGTACAGCAACCGGTGGCCGTGGCCGTGGCAGTGGCAGTGCCCGTGCCCGTGGCCGCAGTGGGGCAACACGGGAACCCACAACACGAAACATGGCATATGAACCGCGGGAGCTTGACATCCTGGTGACCCGGGCACGTGATTTAATTGAGTGTCCAGCGGTGAAGTTGACACACACAAGGAGATGGAAGATCTGGGAGGAGATAACGGCGGAGATTAATGCAGTGGCTCCACAAGTTCGTCAGACAGAGCACGTTAAGAAGAGGCAAGTACATGTGTGTAAAATTTGAGTAGGACAAGTCCAGTAATGTTTACATTCAATATTAGATGGAGTTGGCCAATGGGTGTTCACGTTGCTTGGACGCACAGACATGTAGGCCATGACATTGAATTGATAGTTATTGGAGGGTGACTGTTTTTGTATCTTCTAAGGATTGGTTTGAAAAAAGAATATAATGTAAGTTTGGTGTCAGTAGGCACATGTTGTATTATGTTTCAGATTGCAATGGGTGCTACAGCAAACATGAGGAGTTACATGTATTAATATGTACACTTTGATTGCAGGTGGCACGACTTCAAAGGCAACCTCAAGAAGAAATTGACCGAGCGGTGGCAACACAGCCAGACCTCTGGGGCTGGCCCCATGCCTGGCAAGCTGGAGCTCACCCCCCTGGAAGAGATGGCCCAGTGCTGTATAGCAGTGGAGGAGGTCCGGGGGGTGAGCACTATAGACAGCGAGTCCCCAGCGGAAGTGATGGCTTCTACTCTAGAAGGTAATTATTTGCCAGGCCATAAGTAGATGTTTAACATTTTGCATGGAATGTGTGGTAATTTCAATTTTCTTGTTCAACAGCATCGCCACCGCTTGGTCAAGATTCTCTTGAGGAGGTTGTGGAGTCTGTGCCACCTGGCCCCAGTAGCAGGCCCGTGCAGCAGCCGCCGGGATTGTCTGCGGCTGAATTGTCCATGTGGGGCCGTGTGCTGGATAGTATTGTGCAGCAGGGAGAGTCGGCATTCGAGCGGGTGCGTAGGGCCGAGGAGGTGCTGCAGGGTTTGACCACCAGCCAGCAGAGTATTGCTGAGAGCCTGCAGGCTATGAGTGCCAGCCAGCAAGCTATGGCTGGCAGCCAACAAGCTATTGCTGGTAGCCTGCAGGTGCTGGCTGATCAAGCCCTGCGGCAAAACGACCTCCTCCTCCGCCATAATGAACTTATGGTGGAGCTAGTTAACAGCAATAGGGCCCTAATGTCACCCGCTTCGGGTGCATTACCATCCTCATCACTCCCTGCTGCCAGAGGGGGAAGAAGATCCACCCCCTCCCCAGCACGTGCTCCACATGAGCCACCATCGGACTCTGGCCGTGGACGAGGCCGAAGAGCTGCTGCACGTGGCAAGGAGCCTGCCAGGGGCAAACGTGCTCGCAAATGAACTTGTGTCCCCATTAATCTCCTCCGTTATGTCTTCCCAAATCTTCCATTGAGCTGTGTGTGTCAGCATCCTGTGTCCAAATCCGTGCCCAGGGTCACCACTTTTGCCCGCGGTTCAAATGTCATGTTTGGTTCCTCTGTTGCCCTGTTTCAGTGTGCTGTACTTGAAGTGTTGGTGCTGTACTTTTGTTGTGAAGCCACCTGATGTGTTCCCAATGATTCTGCTGTGGCTATTTATTCTTTATTATTTTATTTGGTCCTGGTATGGTACCATTTGTTTTGTTATGTATTTTCATTTTTTGCCTAAGTTTGTTTAATAAATGTTATTTTGGCCCCACAAATGTCTGTATTAATTTAGACATGCAGAAGTGGCATGTGTATTAGTATTAATATTATTAAGTTGTGTGCATTATTTGCAATGTTAAAGTGTGTGACAAGTGCAGCATGTAATGTTCCCTTTAAGCTGCAATGCTTCCAATTGTAGCAGTGAGAAGCGTGTAATTAACAAGTAATGGGTAAAGTATGTGATTGTATTGGGTTCAGGTGACATTGGTTGAGGTGCGTCCGTCCTGATTAGGCGTTCCGATTGCCTAGCGCATGACCGAGTGGTGTCCGCAAAGCAAAAGTAACCTTTTGGACACCGCACATTTCTTCCCTTTTTGTTCGCGTGCATTCGGCGTGCTGGCCGAATGCACGCCTACCAATATATGTGTACTCCCCCGTGTCCGCCCATGTTTCCGCCCAGTTTAGCCCACTTTGAAACTACGCCCCTGTGTCATTCCGCATGACGCCCATAACACACCCCTATTGCCCGAATGTATGCGGTGCACAGTTCTGTACGGGATTAGTGAGAACATGTACGGAGACCATGCGTGGCACATGCGCGTCGCGTTCTCCACGCATGCGCAGACGGCTAAAAAACGCCATCCGAAAGAATGCGGAAAAGTCCGCACCGATCAGAATAAGGGCCTAAGTAATCACAAGCTTGTAGAGTTGCTTTAGTGGATGGTAGCATGTTTAGTTGCAGCGGTCTGACATGTTTCGGGACATTGATTAGATCCGATAGCGGGATACAGGGGGAGTGAGTTTGTTCTATTGTTACCCAGGCTATAGGGGTGGAAGACTCAGTATAATATTTAATCGGAGCCAGGAGGCATGCTGATTGATAGTGGAATAAGTTGGGGAGATCCAGTCTGCCATAGGCTCTAGGGAGCGACATCCTGGAGCGGGCCATGGTCGGGGGTTTGGCTGTCCAGACATATTTTGTCAAGATGGAAGTGGCGAGTTGTAAAGATCTCTTGGGGAAGGTGTAGGGGATGGTGCAAAATAAATACATCAGCTTAGGGAGCAGGGACATTTTAAATGCAGCCATACGTCCCATCCAGGAGATGTCGTATGATAACCAGGATTTGGAAAGGGTGGCCAAAGTATTAAGTAGGGGGGCAAGATTGACGTTGAATACGTTAGCTGTGTTCGGGGGAATATGAATGCCCAAGTATTTTATAGAATCAGTCTGCCAGTTATATTTGTAGGATGCTTGTAGGTGGGGTAGGGACCTGGTGAGGTTTATCGGTAGAGCGTCTGTTTTAGTGGTATTAAGTTTATAATTTATAGGAAGCTGCACTGTAGTGTGTTGTGTGAAGAGAATGGAGGGATCTAGCGGGATTAGTGACAAATAGAAGTACGTCATCTGCGTATTAGTTTGTGACTAATTGGACCCAGCTGAAGGCAAGGGAAGTTGGCTTCATTACATATGGTGATGGCTAATGGTTCTATAGATAGAACAAAGATTACGGGGGGGACAGGAGGAACCCCTGTCTGGTACCGTTGGAAATCTTGAAGGAGTCGGATAGGAAACCGTTGCTGAACACCCGGGCCGAGGGGGAGCTATAGAGAGCCAGGATCGATGTGAGGATCCGATCTCTGAAGCCAAACCGACAAAGCACCTCTTGCATATAGTGCCAATTGAGTCTATCAAACGCTTTCTCGGCGTCAAGGGATAGGAGCAGGAGATCTTGCTACTTTGATAGGGAATCAATAAGGTTGAATACTCTTCTGGTATTATCAGAGGCCTGTCTTCCAGGTACAAAGCCCGTCTGGTCCGGGTGCACCAACAACGGGAGAAATTGGTTGATGCAGAGTGCCATTAGTTTGGCAAACAGCTTGATATCACAGTTAAGTAGAGCGATGGGCCGGTAATTTTGGCAAAGGGCTGGGTCCTTGCCTGGCTTGGGTATAGTTACTATACGGGCTTCTAAAAGTTCTGGGGGGGAAGAGCCTGTTGAAGAAAGCTCATTAAACTGACCCAATATTTTAATCAGGATTGTTGCTCATTTAAAAAGACATTGTAAGTGGATATAGACACTTAGGGGTCAATTTACTAAAGGAAATTTGTAAAAAAAATAGGTGTATTTGTATTTAGAAATACACTTATTTTTGACATTTACTATCCCGAAAATACGGCATACGTATGTGCTATCAATACGAATACGAATTGCCGTATTTTCGGGATAGTAAATGTCAAAAATAAGTGTATTTCTGGATACAAATACACCTATTTTTTACAAATTTCCTTTAGTAAATTTCCCCCTTATTCTGGTTGACTCGTTCGGGCGCGATTATGCACCCTTGCGAGTCATCCATAACCAGACCTGCAAATGGTGGTACGCCTGCCCCCCTTTGCACGCTGGGCTCATTCACCTGGCATGTGAATGGATGTTTTATGTAAACATCCATTCACATGCAAGTGGGAACCTCCCCCATCTTTCGATGGCCGCTGACCATCGAATGATGGTGAAGGCACATGCATATGCAAGGGTGGTCCAGACCACTCATACATATGCCTGTTGAATTACAGGGAATTGGGCAGGCAGCTGACATCCGGTTATGTCAGCTGTCCGCCCCAGCACGAGCATCACGAACGCATTAGCATGTGTACTCCCAACGTTTTCATGGGAACGCCCATGAAACACTAGGCATTCAGATATGCTAATGGACCTGGCCGGCACCCCATGACCCTCTCCACCTTCTTGCTCGAAAGTCAGGGAGCGTGCAATGAGTTTGCATGCTCCCAGCATATACACATGCTCAGAAATGCTGCTGTGCATACTAGGGATGTGCACCGGCCACTTTTTGGGGTTTGGGTTCTGATTACCTTGAGGTTTTGGGTTCTAATGGGTTTTGGCAAAACACAAGTGTTTTGTGTTTGGATTTTTTGAGTTTTGGGTTCTGATTTTTTGTTAAAAATGCATAAAAACTGCTAAAATCGCAGAATTTTGGTTTTTATTTTTTGCTCCTACGCTATATTAACCTCAATAACATTCATTTCCACTCATTTCCAGTCTATTCTGAACAGTTCACACCTTACAATATTGTTTTTAGGGCAAAAGGTTGCACCGAGGTAGCTGGATAACTATGATAAGCCACACAAGTGTGCGGCACAAACACTAGACTGATATGGCACACTTAGCATCCCCTCTAGGCTGATACTGCACACCTAGAATTACCCCTGGACTGATATGGCACAGGTAGCATCACCCCTGGACTAATACGGCACATTTAGCATCACCCCTGGACTGATATGGCACACTTAGCATCCCCCCTAGTCTGATACGGCACACCTAGCATCACCCCTGGACTGATATGGCACGCTTAGCATCACCCCTGGACTAATACAGCACACTTGGCAGCACCCCATGAATTATACGGCAGACTTGGCTCACCCCAGGAATTATTTGGCAGACTTGGCTCACCCCCAGGGCTGCCAAGAGAAATCCTGGGCCCCGGTACAACAGCGTCGCGGGGCCCCCCTGGAGTGGCAAGCGACAGAAAAGAGGTGTGGCCATTAAAGGATATAGGGGTGTGTACCACACCATATACCCTTTATGCAACACAATAGTAGACCACTTACACATTATGCTACACAGAATGAGCCAAAATTCACATGGAATGTCTTAAAATTCACATTATGCCACATGGAATGACACACAATTCTAATTATTCCACACAGATTGAGGCAAAATTCAGGGAAAGTGAGAGGAATGGTGGGGATGCAGGGAGAGAGATGGCGGGGACAAAGGTGCATAGAGCGGGATGGCGGGATGCAGGGACAGAGACGGTGGTGACGAAGGACCAGACGGTGGGGACAGAGATGGTGGGGATGCAGGGACAGAGACAAAGTAGGTCTAGAAGGTCATTTCTATGTAAGGGATGGCAACAGAAATCTTGGGGCCGGTACACCAATATCACTGGGATTGAAAAATGCTGAAACCCGGTATTCCCGGGATCCAGGGATTGGCATCCCTAAAAGAAAATTGCCCCCTGTGCCCCCACACTGACTTGCTGTGGAGGGGGGCAGGCGGCCGCAGTGCATAGGCAGGCGTCGGGTAGACATGTGCGACGTGGGAGGCCCGGCGGCGAGCAGGTTCCGGTGTCGGGTATGATGTGGGAGGCCCGGCGGCGAGCAGGTTCCGGTGTCGGGTATGATGTGGGAGGCCCGGCGGCAAGCAGGATCCGGCACTGGTGATCAGCACTGCGGCCTGCGCAGCGTGACCTATGACCGAATCACACAGCGCAGGCCGCACGCCAGGTCGGGAACAGCCGGGCAGTGTCTGAGCGGGTGCTCAGACGCTGCCCGGCATTAGACTGCACATGCGAATGCGTGAGTTGTTGCATGGACACAGCTAACCCCATGCCCGCTCTCCTAGTCCAGTGGTCTCCAACCTTAATTGAGCGAGAGCTACTTGTGACAAAAAAAAGTCCCCAAGAGCTACTAAAATTTGAACAATGCCCCTAATACTATGCCGCACTCCGTAATGCCCCAGCGCAATATGCTGCACACTGTAATGCCCGATACATTATGCCACACAATGCCATTTCTCTGAAACATGATGCAGCACATCATAATGCCTGATACTATGCTGCACACTGTAATGCCCCTGACACATTATGCCACACATTGCAATACCCCTCACACCTAATGCATACCTCCCAACCAATGTTCCCTCTAATTTTACGAAGGCTGTGTGCGGCAAAAGATTTTGTTTGTGCAACTTTGGAAGGAAATTTAAATTTTTGTGCGTCACTTATATATAACTGGAAAATGACTTTCAGCATTTGTGTTAACTTTACTTCAAAATGGTATTAAACATTTAAAACACAACCCACAATGTAGTTAATGGGTGAAACACACATTAATTGAGTCCACAACTGCAAAAAGGGGCCACTGCTGCTTTTTGCGCTCTGTTGTAATGTCTGTGCGCACGCTCGCCGAGTTGTGTGCGCGCGCACGTGCGCACAGCTTAGAGGGAACACTGCTCCCAACTACGGCAGTGGAGAAAGGAATATATGTGCTTGCCGCAGGCACGCTTAAAAAATTTTTGGGCGCCGTTTTGTCGCTGTGAGGGCATGGCCAGTGTCTAATTCCCACAGGACCGTCCCAAAAAAATGGGATGTCACACAAAAATTGATACACACTGACTATGCCACACCACATTGCCCCCCACAGTAAGGCTTCTAATACATTATAAATTACCTGCTTGTTGCCAAGGGAGTTAATGTCCATTGCCAAAGGGTTAATATGCATTGCCAGGGGTTATTGCTTGTTGTCAAGGGGAGTTAATGTCCGTTGCCAGGGGTTCTTGCTCGTTGCCAAGAGGGGGGTTAATGTCCATTGCCAGGGGTTCTTGCTCGTTGCCAAGGGGTTAATATACATTGCCAGGGGTTATTGCTTGTTACCAATGGGTTTATATTTGTTCCCAGGGGTTAATGCTCATTGCCAAGGGGGTTAATGTACGTTGCCAGGGGTTCTTGCTCGTTGCCAAGGGGGGTTAATGTCCATTGCCAGGGGTTCTTGCTCATTGCCAAGGGGTTTTTAAATGTTGCCAAGGGGTTAATATTTTTTGCCAGGGGTTCTTGCTCATTGCCAAGGGGGGTTTATTTCCATTGCCAGGGGTTCTAGCTCGTTGCCAAGGGATTAATATGTGCCCGGCCACCCGCCCGTCAGCTGCTGCTGCCCCCTGCCTTACCCTGCCTTCCCCTGCGCACAGAGAGACAGACGCTAGAAGTCATTTTTCACTTCCAGCGTCTCTGACAGGGAGCACAGCTCTGCAGCGTTACCAGGAAGTGCAGAGCTGTGCTTCCTGTCAGACGCTAGAGGTGAACTATGACTTCTAGCGTCTGTCTCTCCGTGTGCAGGGGAAGGACAGACAGGGGAAGGCAGGGGCAGCCGCAGCTGACGGGCGGGTGGCTGGACACATGGGCGGGTGGCCGGACACATGGGTCCTTGTCCTCCCTACGCACCCGCAGCCCAAAAAATATATTTTAAAGTGTGTGTCCGGACCCGGGCCCCCCTGGCAGGCCCGGGCCCAGGTAAAATGTACACGCCCCCCTGCCTCTCGGCGGCCCTGCTCACCCCTGGACTGATATGGCACACTTAGCATCACCCCTGGACTGATCCCACCCCTGGACTAATACAGCACACTTGGCAGCACCCCATGAATTATACGGCAGACTTGGCTTACCCCAGGAATTAAACGGCGCAGATGGTGGCACCCCTGACCTGATACAGCACACATGGAATTATACGGCACACATGGCGGCACCCCTGGACTGATACAGCACACATGGCGGCAGGCATGGAATTATACGGCAGACAAATTCCTGCAGTAAAAATAAAAATGTGTATTCTTTTAATTATAAAAAGAGCAGCACACCTTACTTAGCAACACCCCATGAATTATACAGCACTCTTGGCACACCCCTGGAATACAGCACATTTAACAGCCCTTGCAGTAAAAAAAAAAAAAAAACACCTTATTTTTATTTTCATAAAAAAAAAGGGCAGCTCCCCAGGTCTGATATGGGGCACCCCTGGAATTATATGGCACACATGCGGGCACCCCAGGACTGATACAGGACACATGGGGGAACCCATGGAATTTTATGGCACACATGCGGGCACCCCTGGACTGATACAGGACACAAGGGGGCACCCCTGGGCTGATACAGCACACATGTGGGCACCCCTGGACAAATACAGCACACATGTGGGCACCCCTGGATGGATACAGTACACATGCGGGCACCCCTGGACTGATACAGCACACATGTGGGCACCCCTGGACAAATACAGCACACATGTGGGCACCCCTGGATGGATACAGTACAAATGTGGCCACCCTGGACTGATGCAGCACACATGCGGGCACCCTGGACTTATACTGTGCATTGGCAGCAGTCATTATTTTTTTTTTTTTTGCTTAATTAAAATAATGTAGCCCCCTCTATAGCACTAGCAGCAGCCCCCTATGCATAAATCACCCCCCCCCCCCCCCAACATTTCATCCCCCCAGCATGTTTCCCCAGCAGCTCAGCTCAGCAGACACCATGGACACATCCGTGCTGTCTGAAATCACCAGCCTGTTTGAAAATGGCACCGACCGCCGGGAACTATATATCCCCAGGTCTCGCGAGAATCCGAGTGGGAAGATGACGTCCTGCCTCGTTTTGAACTCAGAAAAATAGCGGCGACCATCGAACTCCCTGGATCCGGCCTCGGATCAGGTAAGTTCGTGTGGGTTCGGATCTCTAGGATCCGAACCCGCTCATCTCTAGCGCATACGCAAAACATCGGTCCCTGTGCTAATTCACACCCTGAATCAACCAGAATAAGGGCCATAATGTCGTTATTATTTAAGACATTATTGTACATTACAATTTTTGGGAAAGAACAAACTATACAAACTGGTTATCTCAGTGGTTCCCAATCCTTTTGGGATCAAGGGACCCTATAATTTTTATCATGGCACCCCTAGGTCAAAATTTACAAATTCCGATTTTTTTTTACAATGAAATTAAGTTGCATTTATATGTCGTCCATAGGTTCACAAATGTGGTGAGAGACAGGATTGCTTCTGTGTGTCCACATATTTTAGGACTGGAAGCCACAAGCACTGGTTTTGCCTATTAACTTTTACGAAGAAAAGCTGTTTCATATTCACCTTAATTTAGACGGATGATGCCTGTGTTCCATGGTGGAAAACACTTATGTACCCTAACTGCATCTGGTTATTTCAATATTATGTTTCAGTTTTAATTAATAATTAAATTTAATTTAATAATTTAATTAGATAAGCAGTTCCTTGCAAACGCAATCTTTTAAATGATAAATACAGATGGAGCCCTTTCTTCTTTGCTCAGCTCTCTCCAGAAGGTCCCCGCTGGCGAGAGCTGGTGGAGAGGGACTACATCGGACTGGGATACCGTGCTTCTCATGCGCACGCAATCCCAGTCTCTCGGCAGCTTTGCAGCGGGACCCTGCCCGTTCCTGCTAGAGGGTGATGGGCAGGGTGCTAGGGGAGGGGGGGGGTCGGGCGGCGGATGGCTGCGGGAGCTCCATTGCCATGCCCGTGCTCACAAATCTAAGTCACTCTCTGGTGACTCAGATTTGCGGCGCTCAGCTACGTGAACAGGGCAGGCGGCTGACTTCTGGTGACGTCAGCTGCCCACCACTGGCACCCACTTCAAGCCGCCATTTGCATGGGAATGCTCAACGTTTGCATTGGAATGCCCATGAAATGCTGGGCATTCCCATGGGTGCAACCCATGCCCGCCTCCACACACACACACACACACACACACATTGCTTTGTGCGAACAGGCAGGTGACTGTGCAAGTCACCATGTCCATTCGCCAACAGAGCCTGCACATGCACATAAATGGTTATGCACATGCGCAGGAACAAAACACTGCACTCCCGTGCGAACACGCGGGGGAGTGAATCAACTAGAATGTATAGTATTTCTTGCTTAATGCTGGGTACACACCAGGACGACTAGGGCCCTATCCCCTCAATCTAGATCCAATTCCGACCAATTGGATGTAGATTGTGTGCTGATTGGGCCCTTTTCTGTCCTGGTGTGTACTGATACCGATCCGATGCGCGGTCCCGCGGGTCGGTCGGTCGTTATTGAGATCCTACCTGCTGCAGGTAGGATCTCAATGACGACCATACAGCCGGGTGCGGGTCGCCATCGGATCGGACCCGCTCACGGTGCACATCGTGAGCGGGTCGTGCCCCCCCGCGTCACCGTGAGCGGGTCGGAAGAGACACTGACGACCCGCTCACGATGTGCATCGTGAGCGGGTAGTCCTGGTGTGTACCCTACATAAGGCTTTTTGGCCCAATACATATATCTGTAACCAAGTGTACTTATACTTTCCGGGGTCCATATTTTCCTAAAATAACTTGTTGAAGTATTATTATTATTATAAATAATAATAATAATAATAATAATGTTGCATGTATTCTTATATCACTTGTGCAAGTTATTAATCTGTCACCATTTTTCCTCATTATACCTATCTTCATAGTTTTATTAGTAAATGTGATATGGATTTGAAAACTAAATGTAATATATAACTCACCGAACACAAATTTCTACATGATACATTCAGTCAAATAACAACTCCAACTGTTTTTATTATTTCCTACTTAGTTGTTAGCCTGGATATTATTTCAGTCCACAATATGCCACAGGACCACTGCAAAATGACATGATGATATGTTCAGTCTCCCACCATAGTTTAAGGCAGACTCACTAAATTTCTCTCTTATTCTATGGCCATCGAGTGTTCTGACTTGTTTTTGGTGAGAGCCTCTGACAATTTTTAACCCAAGTGGATTGGGGTATATTGGTGCTTAAAGATACAAATTGTGTCTTTGTGTTACAAGAGGGCAGTGTTTTACACTCACAGGACTCACTGCAAATTCATCATGCCAATAGATTGCTAACTTTACTGGTGGAATGGGGAAGGTCTGGACTGCTAGCTGGGAGTCAGATTAAGGCAACCTGCATTTCTGATGTAGCTAGTAACTCTGGGAAAGTAGGGAACTATGACACAGATGGTATTGGTTGGGTGACAGACAATATTTAGGTGGACCTTTTGTCTAGAGTCGACCTCATACACATTGACATTTTGGGGTAGACCTAGGCACTGTCTGCGAGCTATACAACACCCGCCACAGATGTACCACTCTCTATTTTATTTTCCAACCTCTAAAATATTCCATGCATTGACTAATGATCACTAAGTTGGTGCCTGTGTTTTGTAGTGTTTACTACATAGCTACTTTATTAGTTTGGTTATACTTCAGGATCAAGGGGACATAAACAAAACATCACGATGATGCATAATTTTATACATAGGATATGACATAAGTAATTAACACTTATTCAGTCCAGGTCTGCCAAGTCTCTCAAATGTTTTGGGATTATCTGTCATTTCACTCTGTTCCCAGACAATTTTCTTTTCTTTCATTAGACCAGGAGACAGAAGGTCATTCTTGTTAAACCATTCAACACTGGCTGCGCCAGGAAGCGCAATAGATGGATCCAATTATTCAAATTGATCATTTACCCCTCAGAGTGAGGGGAGCTTGTGCCTTCTGAGATGGTATGTTAGATAAACAACTATGTAGCCATTACAGGCACTGAGATGCTCCCTGTAGTGGATATGGAAAACTAGAATGCTTTTGTAGTGCTGCAGTACTCATTAGAATGCCCTACTGTATGTGTAACATAGTAACATAGTGATCATAGAATGTCTTTGTATGTTATATGGTGATCTCTAGAATGCTTTCTGTACAAACACTTGGCCATTGTATTGAAAGAGGTCACTAGAATCTTCTCTGCATTGTACTGGGGTCACTAGAATATTCTCTGTAATGTACAGTGCTCACTAGAATGAACTCTGTATTGTATAATTGCTGCTAGAATGCTCTCTATGATGTTAAGAAGTCAGAAGAATGTTCTTTATATAATGACAAAACCGTACTTGCCTACTCTCCTGGAATAGCTGGAAGGCTCCTGAAAATCGGGGCAAATCTCCAAGCCCCAGGGAAGGTGGGCAAGTCCCCCACAATGGCCACAGTCTTCCACAAACCCTCCCCTTGGTAGGGGGTCCAAGGAACTCCCACTTGTAATAGCGGCATTGTACAGTTGGGGGAGTGTAGCCACAACGACACAAATGCAACACAGCATCCTACAATGAGCTCTGCCCCATCCCACCCCTTATCGCACAACAACCACTGGCCCCACTTGCCCATGCTGGCTGACTTGAAGTCATCAACCCTGTGTAATACATTGTCTTCTGAGTGAATGAGACAACAACACTGCTGTAGTTTACTTTTTGGCAAGACACCCATGCTTCTAAAATGCATGTTGAGAGTGATTGTAGGTTAAAGTGATTGTCACCATCTTGACACATTGTCCTATTCCTTCAGCAAAGATTCCAGGAGGAATTATTTAGGCAAGGCTTTTCCAACCAAGGCACACTGAAGCCCTATATACACTAAGCAGTATTTAAAATTCTATTGCAAATTTATCTCCTTCTGAGCACCAGGCATGTATTTTAAATGTTTTTTTATTTTTTATTTACATGTATTTATTTAAAGTGCACATAGCATTTCTCCCCGGTGGTCAAGGGGGACTCCAGAGCTGCTCGATCCTCCTTGTCCCTCTGACCTTGACTATAGTTGCCCATCTCTGGAGCTGGATTCATATAGATATTTTAAAGCTGGTCCCTTAGCAGAATCCTGAAAGTCAGTGGTAAACATCAGCGGTAAAGGTGTGCTTGCTTTGTGTATTCTAGACACATGCACTTATGTTGATTGGGTGAAAGCTACCCCCTGTGGTGCTGCCATTGTATGTAAGGGAAACAGATGGGGAATATTTTTAATTTATGGGAATCTTATATATTTACTCTTCCGCTGCACACAAGACAACAAATACATTTTAGTCTTCCGAATACCACGTGGTATCTTACAAGGTGGGCTGCACAGTACCCAATGGTTCTTTTGTTTATGTATCACATGTACTAGATTGAAGTTAATTTATGTAATTTTTTGGGAATGTTTCTCAATTATATTTCTCTGTGACAATTTTTTTTGTGATCCTATTTGTCCATGATGTCTCAATAAAAAAAGTGTTAAAAAAGGAAGACTGAAAAGTGGTCTGCACGCCATGTTTTTGGGTATATTTTCTGTGACATTAAGGAGTTATATTGCTGTATTCCCCCAAGCAATATATGGGGAAGGGTCTTTGTGAATACTTTTTGAGCAATAAACATTTTGCTATTAAGATGACTATTATTATTATTATTATTATTATTATTATTATTATTATAATAATAATGAATTTACAACTGGGCATACCATAATAGGAAGCATCATGAGGGAAAAAGAGTGCCTGATCCTGCACTTTCCAGCAAATACTAAACAGAAGTTACATTGCACTTTAGAGTAGTTACATTGCACTTTAGAGTTGCTAGTGCCCATCTGAACTTTTTCTCTGTCCACACAGTTTATACCCCCGACCGCCTTCAAGTCCAATGTGGTAAATTGCTAAATATTGTCTGTACTCTAAATGAGGCCCTTTGTGTACTTCCCCTTTAAACATTCTATGATTTCAAACAAAGAATTAGTTTAAAGGAAAAATATTTCTTTATGTTTTCTGTGTCAGTATATTTCAGGAAATTGCTTTTCTAGATGATTATTTTTCTAACCGTCAGCTCTGCTCATGACCGAGAAGAGTATGTTCCATATTTATTTATGTTCAGTCAATCAGAAAAATGAAGTAACATTTAGTCCTTGGTGGGCCTTGATGCTTTCAGCTGGCGGAATCTGATGATATCAGACAAATGAGATGGACGCTGAGGAAATAAAAGTATATCATGCGCTGAAGTACAAGTTGTGAAGCCTAATCACTCAGACGCAGACACATCACATTTACAATGATAATATTGGCAGCTGGGTCAGCGACAAGGAATACTACAGCACACTGTTCCATCAAATCCACACTAAAATATGTGAATGTTGCTAGCATTTCTAGCTTAACGACAGAGCCACTAAATAAACAGTATGTATGGGTCCTATTTATCATTAGATATTTTTGGGATATTCCCCATATACAGATGTTTTCAGGGGTTAGCTGCAAAATATTAAGTATCCCCACATGTACTATAAGGGATTACCGACCCTTCAATTTATTGACTTCTACAGGTCTTTCTAGGACGTTTACTGAATAAGTTACATTATACATTTTCAGTTTCTGTTTTTTAGCAATACAGTATGTTTATATTGTCAAGCAGAAATGTGTGTGTGTCAATTGAGGTCTGTTTATATTTAACATACCTCCCAATTTTTGTATGGAGCATATAGGGACAAAATTATAGCGGCAAGGCTTCGTGGCAAGGTTTCGTGGCTAGGGGGCACGGCCTCATGGGAAATTTCGTGTCCATGAGCCACATCCCCGTTTTTATCACATTCGAAGCATGCCCATCGCTCTGACAGCTGCTGGGCAGTTACGGTTTAGTAGGTTGACAATGACTAGGTCAACCACTAATGGTCTACAATGACTAGTGCGACCTTTTGAGTGTTGAGTATGTCCATGTTGACCTGATCTTCTGTCAATGCCGACTTATGGTATGTCAACCATTTCCGGGCTGTCGACCATTAGTGGTAAACCTAGATATTGTCGATCCAGGGACCGCATACCTTGCTGGCAATGCTCCTGCGCCAGAACTGATGCTTTGGACCACTTCTTTTATAATACCCAGTTAATTAAAGATCTACAAACTTGTTGACTTAATATAACGTGTTAACCCCAGCCTGGACCATCTTAAAGTAATGATCCATCTCAAAGCACATATCCAGCATGGGTTGGGATCATTTGGTCTATTGCATTATGGTAGAAAGTCATTAGGTCGAATCCATTAGGTCGACATGCTTAAAGGTCGACATGATTCTAGGTCGACATGGGAAAAGGTCGACATGATTCTAGGTCGAAAGGTCATTAGTTCGACAGGTCATTAGTTCGACAAGGTCATTAGTTCGACATTGTCTATGTCGACATTCACAAGGTCGACATGGGGTTTTTCACTGTTTTTTTACCTGAATGTCAACACAGTCGACATGGACACAGTTTAAAGTGCACTGCATCCCCTCGCATCGCTCGCTGCGCTCGCGATGCGTCGGGCACGGTGCCTCGCTACGCTCGGCACACTATTTTATTCTCCCACCACGCCCTAGTGGATGGTAGGGCATGAAATACCGCCTGTCGGCACATGTTGGCTCAAAAAACAGTGAAAAACTCCATGTCGACCTTGTGAATGTCGACATAGACAATGTCGAACTAATGACCTTGTCGAACTAATGACCTGTCGAACTAATGACTAATTTCGAACTAGAATCATGTCGACCTTTTCCCATGTCGACCTAGAGTCATGTCGACCTTTTAGCATGTCGACCTAATGGATTCGACCTAATGACTGTCGACCATAATGCAGTAGACCAAATGACCGCATCCCGTAGATCTGGCGTCAGGAAACTGGATGGAATAGTGTAGTCTGATAAGTTTAGTTAAGTACTGCTCAGGATCTGGTATGTAGGATGCTGGACTGGGACTGGTAGTGGAAATATAAAAAGTACCATGCAGAAATATACTACTATACAGATGCTAGGCTGGTCCTGCTAAGCATCACATGCCCATTTGGATCAGCTATAGGCACAGATGCCAGGCTGGGACTGCTTAGCTTCAGATGAAAGGCTAAACCAGCTACTGTATATGCACAGATGATGAGCTGGAACCAGCTCAGCTTCAGACAAATGGGACCGTTTCGCTGGAACCGGTAGGAAAACGTTTGTTAACTGGCTGGGGTCTGTTGTTCACTAGGTAAGACTGGATAAATGGTACAGTGCTGGCATCTGGCAGGCATCAGTAGTTCACTGGAGAAATAGTCCCGATAACAGAAATGAAAATTAAATTACTACTGGTAGCTAACTGGGACAAATAGTTCACCGGAGTAATGATAATAGCAAGAAATTTGATGTGCTGAGACCAGGGCCGGATTAAGCCTCTGGGGGAGCCAGGTCACTTTAGACAGGAGGGCCCCCTTGCACTTGTCACTACTGGCCGCAAACTGCACAAGAGAATATTGCACTGTCAAAACACAGAGTAAAGGCAGTATAAACTTGGTTAATGAGTAAATGCAGGGGGGATTTATTATTAATTATACATATATATATATATATATATATATACACATACATACATGCATACATGTCCTTCTGTACCTTACTCTGTAGGACTGTAGGAGACCTTACAGTCCCAGTGCTGCCTCTGATTAAAAACCCTCCCATGATGAGGCTGCTGTCCTCCATGGGCCTGAGAAGCATGTAATGAGCCCCACCAATCAGAGCTCAGCACAAACCTCTCGGCCTCTGCCCTCTTGTGCAAAGTGTCATGGGACTTAGTCAACTCCCAGTAATGCACTTCACACTTGTGTAGACAGTGTGCCTCAGCTCCCAATGCTCAGCACAATTAATTATTGTCACATCGGCAGATAGGTGAAGCTGCAGCACTACCTCACTCCCATGCACAAAAAAAAAATCTATATTATTATTTTTTTGAAAAATACATGCTGGCCACAGGGGGCCCCTAGCTAGAGAGGTGGGCCCAGGGGGCACTGACCCCCTGTGCCCCCCCTTAATTGGGCCCTGACTAAGACCAGTAGTTCACCAAGTACAGGAGGGTACATTGGTCTGGGGACTTGCTGAGGCACCTCTGAGGACTTTTATACCACTGGACCAGCTGTAATTGGAGTGTGGAGTCATAGATTCAAAATCTGTGTTTTTATTGGTGATTCCATGAGCAGCTGGCCGCTTCCGACGTGGCTTACACCACATGAATTTTCTGAACTCTATGATTGTTTTGTCTCCTCTTGTGGCTCCTTTTGCCAATATTTGCAGATATCACTCATCTTGACAGCAAAATCAAGCCAACGTAGATTTTAATAGATTTAGATAGATTAAAATGTATCTTTTAATCTAAACACACATTTACTAACATTTAAAAATAAATATAAAAAAAAATCTGGAAATGTGTGTTCTAGCCCTTTAAGACCCTCATCGATAAAGATCAATTTGAAAATTATTGGTAATGGCAGATGAGGAAAAATTCTCCCATTAACGTGGAGATGAACCACCTCTCGTCACTTCCGGATCCTTCTGCAGCATCATCAGCGTCTCACCATGGTTTTGTCCAACCAGAAATCCACTGGGAGCTACCGGCACTGCCCTCAGACATCAGCAGCATCTGCCCCGCGCTGAGACATGTGACAATGTCGACATGCATTAGGTGGACATGGTCAAAAGGTCGACATGGTCAAAGGGCAACACAAGTTTTTCATGATTTGTTTTTAAACTAACTTGTTTATATTTACCATCCCAGTGGGTATAGAGGGAGAAAATAATAGTGTGCTGAGCGCAGGGAGGCATCATGTCCATGCGAGGGGACGTGGTACGCTAATGCGCAACATAGTGTGGCAGGGACAGCATCTTTACACATGAAAGTAAAGTGGAAGATCCAGTCAAAGTTTTAGAGCAGCAGCAGCAAGAAAACTGATGTGATCAGGGTTGGACTGATTAGCAGCAGCTGTGGCTTCCTAATAAAAGTGTTTCCAGGGCGGGTCACTGCTCTTTATGGTGGAATAGCTGCCCAAGTGATAGGCCGGGGTGTGGGCTATGGTAGGGACCACTGGAACTTTCTGAAGAGTTTGTACTATGCTGTGACACCTGGATGCTGCAATGCTCTAACCGTTCTTGATTATGCTCTATACCTGCTACAAAATAAAAACCAAGACTTCATCTTATCCAGTGTATTACACACAAAAATGTGAGAAACCCATGTCGATCTTGTTCCATGTCGACTTCTTCCATGTCGACCTTTTGCTTGTGTCAACCTAGACACTGTCAACCTAATTATCCACACCCTATAGAAATGGGGTGAGAAGGGGGTTGCTGAGATATGTCAGACCTAGAAAGGGAGTGTGAGCAAACATGTAGAGGTATGCCCACACCCCATTGTGCCTACCGGTGGGTCCCTCTGCAGAAACTGCGCACCACCCCCTGAAGGCCGCAGTTCCCACATCCCCTATCAATGCCCAAGAGAGGATAATACATTATTCTGATGCTCCTTCATGTATGATAGGCTGGAAGCTTGGCAAAACACCATGATGTTACGGCACGGTCCTACACACCAGTCTGACAGAATAGCAGAAGTCTGGAACACTAATACAGCCCCTCAAAGTGAAAACCGGGGGTTCAGGTTTACAGCCCTTAAGGCAGACTGAGCACTGGGACCTTCTATGCCTGGATGAGGTGCTTAATGTGTGTATAGTTTGTACACCTACAAGAAGCAACCTACGGCATCACGGATTCAGTATGAAATCCCGGCGGTCGGGATCCCGGCGTTCAAAATCCCGACGCCGGAATCCCGACCGCCGAAATCCCGACAAGGGGGGGACGTGGATCGCCCCCCCTTGCGGGCTCGCTGCGCTCGCCATGCAGCGAGCTTGGTGCCTCGCTACGCTCGGCACGCTAATTTAATCTCCCTCCAGGGGTGTCGTGGACACACACGGAGGGAGAAAGTGTCGGGATTACGGCGGTCGGGATTCCTGCGTCGGGATTCTGAACGCCGGGATCCCGACCGCCTGGATTTTAACTGCATCCCGGCATCACTTATGTACACTATGGGCCTGATTCTGGTTCACTCGCAGAAGCAAAATCTCTCTTTAACCCCTTACCGCCGCAGCCTGTTTTTGCCTTCCTGACAGAGCCCTTTTTTTCAAATCTGACATGTATCACTTAAGTGGGGATAACTTTTTTTTGCTTTTACTTATCCCAGTGATTTTGAGATTGTTTTCTCGTGACACATTGTACTTCAAGTTAGTGGTAAATTTTGGTCGATACAGTCTGTGTTTTTTTGTGAAAAATATCAAAATGTCGTAAAAAAATTGAAAATTTTGCAATTTGCAAAATGTTAAATTTTCTGCTTGTGAGACAAATAATCATACCACTCAAAATAGTTAATAACTAACAAAGACCATATGTCTACTTTATGTTGCCATCATTATTTCAACCTCCTTTTAATTTTTTTGGACATTAGGAGGCTTAAAATATGAATAGCAAATTCTCAAATTTTCAAGAAAATTTCAAACACTGATTTTTTTAGGGACCAGTTCAGTTCTGATGTGACTTTGAGGGACTTGTATGTGAGACACCCCCATAAATGATGCCATTTCAAAAACTGCACCCCTCACAGTATTCAAGACAGCATTTTGGAAGTTTGTTAACCCTTTAGGTGTTTCACAGGAATTAAAACAAAGTGTAGGTGAAATTTCAAAATTTCATTTTTTTGGCTGATTTTCAATTTTAATACATTTTTCTAAGGAACACAGTAGATTTTACTAGAGAAATGTGACTAAAAATTGATTCCCCCAATTCTTTTGTTTTCATAAATATCCTATATGTGGCCCTAGTGTGCACGTTGACCAAACCACAGGCTTCATAATAGAAGGAGCACCTACTTGATTTTGGAGCCTCCTTTTTATGAGATTATTTTTTAGGCACCATGTAGGTTTCTAGGCACCATAAGATGCTAAAAGTTAGGAACCCCCCCACAAGTGACCCCATTTTGCAAACTACACCCCTCAGGGAATTCATCTAGGGATATAGTGTACATTTCAAACCCCCAGGGGTTTCACCAATTTTGGTACAACTGGGCTGTGAAAATGAAAAATTTAATTTTTTTACACAAAAATGCAGTTCTGGCTCAAAATTTTTCATTTTCACAAGGAATGAAGGAGACAAAGCACCCCAAAATCTGTGCCGCAATTTCTCCCGAGTACGGCAATGCCTCATATGTGACCAAAAAATACCATTTGGGTGCATGGCAGGACTCAGAAGGGAAGGAGTGATATTTGGATTTTGCAGCACAGATTCTGGTGGAATGAATGGTGGGTGCTATGTCGCATTAGCAAGACCCCCGAAGCACCAATACAGTGGAACCCCCCCACAAGTGACCCCATTTTGCAAACTACACCCCTCAGGGAATTCATCTAGGGGTATAGTGTACATTTCAAACCTCCAGGGGTTTCACCAATTTTGGTACAACTGGGCTGTGAAAATGAAAAATTACATTTTTTTACACAAAAATGCAGTTCTGGCTCAAAATTTTTCATTTTCACAAGGAATGAAGGAGACAAAGCACCCCAAAATCTGTGCCGCAATTTCTCCCAAGTACGGCAATGCCTCATATGTGACCAAAAAATGGCAGGACTCAGAAGGGAAGGAGTGATATTTGGATTTTGCAGCACAGATTCTGGTGGAATGAATGGTGGGTGCTATGTCGCATTAGCAAGACCCACGAAGCACCAATACAGTGGAACCCCCCCACAAGTGACCCCATTTTGCAAACTACACCCCTCAGGGAATTCATCTAGGGGTATAGTGTACATTTCAAACCCCCAGGGGTTTCACCAATTTTGGTACAACTGGGCTGTGAAAATGAAAAATTACATTTTTTTACACAAAAATGCAGTTCTGGCTCAAAATTTTTCATTTTCACAAGGAATGAAGGAGACAAAGCACCCCAAAATCTGTGCCGCAATTTCTCCAGAGTACGGCAATGCCTCATATGTGACCAAAAAATACCATTTGGGTGCATGGCAGGACTCAGAAGGGAAGGAGTGATATTTGGATTTTGCAGCACAGATTCTGGTGGAATGAATGGTGGGTGCTATGTCGCATTAGCAAGACCCCCGAAGCACGGTGAAATGATGAACCTAATAATCCATAGATGTGTGGTATATTTTAAAACACTCCTTCATACATAGGCCGGGTTTGTCGGGGCAAGTTTCACAGTGGAAAATAGTTTGCTTTCTTATTCCCTTTTTATAGCAAACTTTGCACCTTTTTTGTGCCCTGCCCTTTTTTCCAGTGGAGGGGATTTCGTTAGGAAAATGCTGCCCTGATACAATACGGGGGCCAGTACTAGAAGTACTGGGGCCAGTACTAGAAGTACTGGGGCCCTCTGCCTGCTGGTTCCCAAATATTAGGCCCTTTATGACTTCCTCTTGAAAGTGCATAAATGTCCCCGTCTGGCTGGTAGAACGGAATAGTACGTAAGCGTTATACAGTGCCATCTGGATGATATACACGGCCAGCTTCTTATACCATATTTTTGTTTTCCGCAGGGCACTGTACGACTTCAGTACCTGATCTGAAAGATCCACTCCGCCCATGTACTTATTGTAATCTAGGATACAAATAGGTTTTGAGGTGTGGGTACTGGTACCTTGTACAGGGACGGAGGTGGTACTGTCTCCGTGAATTGTTGTCAGTATAAGGACATCCCTCTTGTCCTTATATTTGACCAACAACATATTTTCGGTGGATTGTGCCCTGCTTTCACCCTTTCTCAGTAATTGGGCAACGTGTGTTTTTGGGAGGCCTCTTTGGTTCTTGCGCACAGTACCGCAAGCTGCTGTACCTCTTGAACCAAGGGCCTTAAACAGGGGGATGCTGGTGTAAAAGTTATCCACATAGAGGTGATAACCCTTATCCAGGAAGGGGTGCACTAAATCCCAGACAATCTTTCCACTAACACCTACGAGGGAGGGGGGGCATTCTGGCGGTTCAATTCTTGTGTCCTTCCCTTCATATACCCTAAACCTGTGGGTGTACCCTGAGGTACTTTCGCACAGCTTATACATTTTTATGCCATACCTTGCCCTCTTATTGGGAAGGTACTGGCGGAATTTAACCCTTCCTTTAAAATGTATCAGTGACTCGTCTACACAAATGAAGTTTTCGGGGATGTACATCTCAGCAAATTTGGCGCTGAAATGGTCAATGACCGGCCTGACTTTGAATAGCCAAAGGTCAAAGGTGGGATTATCTCTGGGTGGGCCCTGTGCGTTATCGTTGTAATGCAAAAATTTAAGGATCGTCTTAAAACGAGTCCGGGTCATGGCCATACGATGAAGTGGGGTGCTGTACAGAACATCTGTACTCCAATATTGTCTAATTTCTGGCTTTTTAACTATGCCCATATGTAACACCAGACCCCAAAACGTCATCATCTCTACTGCATCTACAGGGGTCCACCTAGCAAATGATGACGTGGGGTTTTGGGCAATAAACTGCTGGGCATATAAATTACTTTGGTCCACCATTAAATTTATAAAATCATCAGAGAAAAATACTTTGAAAAAGTCAATTTCTTTGAGGCCTGTAGTATCAAATTGGATTCCTGGGTTGGCCAAAAACTCAGGAACCTGGGGCTCAAAATTGTCTGGTGGTGGGGTCCATACGAGATCAATCATTGGGGGGGGGGGTCTCAGCTGCTCTACGGGGGTGTCTTTGAGGGGGTCCCTCATCACTAGAGGAGGAAGAGGAGCTTAAGACGAATGCAAATTCATCGCTTTCTTCACTGGCTGTGTCAGTGTCAGAGGCAATAAGGGCATATGCCTCCTCCGCTGAAAACAGTCTTTGCGATGATTGGGACATTTTTATTATTTTTGTGTTTGTGTAAGTGTAGTGTTTCAACACGTGTATAGTGTAGGGGGGGGGGTACAAACTTTATTTCAACACGGGGGGTATGTAGTGTGTATGTAGTGCTTTAACACGTGTAAGTTAAAAGAAAAAAAAAAGCTCCTGCGCCAAAAATTGAGCACAGATGTTGGTCAGTAACATCCGTCACTGATCAGCGCTCAGCGGCCACAGGACACCCACAAAATCACCGCGGGTGTAAAAAAAATTAAAAAAATAGACCCCACAGCACCCTCCAAAAAAAAAAAATTAAAAAAAAACTGCTGATGAGTCAAAGGCAACAGGAATTTGATCCAAAAAAAAAAATTAGATCAACCCTGTGCCAAAAATGCTGATCAGTGATGTACGTCACTGATCAGCGCTCAGCGGCCACAGGACACCCACAAAATCACAGTGGGTGTAAAAAAAAAATTAAAAAATAGACCCCACAGCACCCTCCAAAAAAATAAAATAAAAAAAAAACTGCTGATGAGTCAAAGGCAACAGGAATTTGATCCAAAAAAAAAAAATTAGATCAACCCTGTGCCAAAAATGCTGATCAGTGATGTACGTCACTGATCAGCGCTCAGCGGCCACAGGACACCCACAAAATCACCGTGGGTGTAAAAAAATTTTTTTTAAAAAACCCCACAGCACCCTCAAAAAAACAACAACTGCTGATCAGTGATGCAACACTGATTAGCAGTGAGGGGCAGCAGGCACACAACTTTTGGTGCAACCTGACAGGGTATATATATAAAAAAAAAACCTGCACCCCAAAAAAGTTGCTGATCAGTTAATTTATACTGATCAGCACAAAAGGGGGGCAGCAGGGGGCAGCAGAGACAAAATTATATCACACAATATTATATTCTCTGACACAATGATGCTGCAGCAGCAGCAGCACAAGCACCAGGAAGCAACAGCAACCACAGCAACCAGGAATCAGCAGCAGCTGGCAGCACGGATGCCACCAACGCTGATCAGGTCAGTATAAGGGGACAGATGGGCACGGAGACCGCTCTGCACGCTGTTCCTGACCGGAATGGCGGCTGCAGGGCTGTCTCCGTTATTTTCTGTGAGGTGTAATGGCTGTGATTGGTCCGTCGGTCCGACGGACCAATCACAGCCTTGGGGGCAGGTGGGGTGAGGTGGGGTGACCACCAGTGAGCCCTTTACACCCGGTGGTGATTGGTGCTGTACTTAACAGCACCAATCACCACCGATCCCTGTGTTACCGAGCGACGTTATTAGCCGGTACACAGAAAACGCTGTAATTGGCTGTTCACATTTGAACAGCCAATCACAGCGATCGCCGATGGGGGGGGCATCGCTGCCCCCCCTGGGCAATGAGGGAAGATGTCTGCTGTCAGGGACAGCAGCCATCGTCCCTCTGTCACCGCGTCTATAGACGCGGTGACAGTTTACATTCATGACATACATTTATGCCATGTGTCGGGAAGTACATCCCGACCATGACGTAAATGTACGTCAAATGTCGGGAAGGGGTTAATGAACAATACTATGTGCACTGCAGGTAGGGCAGATGTAACATGTGCAGAGAGAGTTAGATTTGGGTGGGGTTTGTACTTCAAGCTGCTATCTATACTGCAGTGTACAGATGTAGCCGGCCTTAGTGTTGCTGGCAAATCGCCAGCAGCATGCTGCTGGCGATCCGCCAGCAACACGGCGCTCCATCTGACTGAGACGCGCGTGCGTCCCCCATGCACGCGCGTCTCAGTATCCGGGCGGCGAGGCGGATGCAATACTGTCCGCCTCCCGCTTGAGGGAGCTGGGGGGGACCCGAGGGCACTGCGGGGGGTGCGGTCGCCCGGTGTGGGCACCGGGCGACCGAGGGCAGCACCATCGGAAGGGGACGCGCGCGCACCTCGTGCGCGCGCGTCCCCTTCCGGCATACAGATGGCGCGGGGCAGGGGATGGCGGCTGGCGTCGCCATCGCCATCCCCTGCAAAGATGAATGCCGCTACATCTGTATAAATAAAGCAGCCAGTATTAACCCTGCACAGAATCAAAATAGCACCCAAACCTCTCTCTGCACATGTTACATCTGCCCCCCACCCCGCAGTGCACATGGTTTTGTCCATCAGAGAGAGAATTTGCTCTTGCTAGTGAACCAGAATCAGGCCCTATAATGGAATTAATAGAATGAGGCACCACTGTAGCCAAAGACAGATCAAGGGTCAGGACAAGTAGCACAGGTTCGCTTACTGAATCCTAGCCAGAGGTTGGTGTCAGAAGTCTAGCATAGTCATAAACAAGCCAGGGTGGAAACAAATGAACAGTGACTGGAAAGTTCAGGACCCAGTCTTACATCCTGGCTGAAATACAGAACAAACCCAACTTAGAGGGTGCTGCAGAATGCTGCCTCGGCCATTGTAGTAACTACAAACACGTAGTAACCAATAGCAATCACAATACAGGCTGCTTGTTTGTGGTTACTATATTGCCAGACTCCATAGAAATGCCATCTAGGCTTCAGAGTTACTATTCCAGAAAGAGAAGGGAAAAAAAAGATTGAACAAGTCTGCTGGATAGAAATCCTAGGCAGAGAGTGGATTAATTCTGGGCCCAATTCAGACCTGCTCACTAGGCAGCGCATATGCCAAGCGAGCAGATAAACGCTGCCCCAGGGGTACACCCAGTGTTTCTATGGGTGCGCCCACCATTTATGTGGGCATGCCCATAAAATGCTGGGTGGTCCCCTGCGTCCATCTCCTGCCCTTCCCCCTGCCCGCTCATCAGTGAGCAAACGTCCTGGTGAGTGTGAAAAGGCGTTCGCTCTGGGGGTTTGCACATGAGCAGATTCGTGCGACCCCCCCACCATCGGCCGGTGGAGTGATTTCAGGACTGGCCGACCAGGTCTGAATCGCCCCCTATGTTTGCATTCTTTGGTAACACTTCAGGTTTAGTATGATTTCCTGATGGTCCAAATTCCAACAATAAAAATATGGACTACCATTGGCCAACAGTCAAAATACCGACACGTATATAAAGCCGACATTCATTATATATACATATATGTACATACATATACCATATACATGGTCAAAATGCAGATGTTCAAAATGTCAACAGGATGAAAAGTCAACATGATTTTTGGGAGTGTTTATGTCGACATATGTCAACATGGACACAGTATAAGTGTACAGCGTCCCCTCGCATGGCTCACTGCGCTCTCCATGCTTTGGGCACTATTATAATCTAATTCTATGCCCACTTGGGTCATGAAGAACTGTAAAAACAAACCGATTTTAAAGAAAATCTTATGTCGCTTTTTTGATCTGACAATATTTTAAATGTCGGCATTTAGACTGTGTTGGCATATTGAACATGTCGGCATAATGAATGTCAGCATTTTGAACGTGTTGGTATTTTGACTGATGGTATTTTGACTGTTGCTAATATTACTGCATTCCTTCATTTCTATATATTTGCTATACATTTAATTATCACATGTAACGTTTATGAATGGAAGTGATTCAATGTGATCATATGACTTTCTCATCAGTATAATACAGTATCTCTCCTACCAAGTAACTGACTCCGGAAAGGTAGTTTCCTTGACTCGTTCAAGTTCCATGTCGGTTGCTTAGTAACCAGGAAACAAAACTGACGGAATTCAGCTTGTATTGTAAAGTACTAGCATCACAGGTGACAGTTTTATCTCATTTCCTTCCTTTATCTCATGCGTCTCATGAGACAGGAAAGGAGCAAAGTCATTTTCACAATGTTCCACACAGTTTCCATGTGTGTATTATCATCTAGCTAGTACAATATATAGAACATGTTTTGGATTCGCTAGTTGCTACTTGGCTCGCAAATCAGCGAAATAGTTTGCCTGGCCAAATAGACACTGCAGGTACTTTAGGCCTTATTCTGGTTCACTCGCAAAGGCAAATTCCTTCTCAAATGGACAAAAACAGATGGAACTTGAGCAGAGAGAATTATAGTAGATTGGGGTGGGGATTTACATCAAAGTGAGATCTATATTGCAGTGTAATAATAAAACAGTCAGTATTTTCCCAGCACAGAAACAAAAAACTCACCCAAATGTAACTCTCTCTGCACATGTTACATCTGCCCCCCTGCAGTGTACATGGTTTTGTCCATTTGAGAAAGAATTTGCCTTTGTAAGTGAACCAGAATAATCCCCTTTGAGTACATGCTGCACTGTATATTCCGCTGTAAATGCGGGCTGCTGCTGGGGATGGCCGACAGCTTATTTCCGGCAGCGAAAATAATCGCCCAGCCTCCAGCCCGTGTGTACACCCCTTAAGTCAACATTGGCACAATTTTACATATTGAAAGGACAAATTGGGCTGACCATGAGTATTCATGATTGCACGCTCCTTTCATGTTGCATGCAACATCTTCTGGTTGGCCATGCTGCATGGCCAACCAAAAGATATTCATCACCAGAAATGTAAAAGGAGCCGGGAAAAAGTCACACATTATAACACCAATTTTTTTTTTTCTGGAAGTAATAGCATGTGTCTTTTATGCTCCGAATCGGAACTGACTTCCCTCAGGATTTTTAGACCTGGAAACATCCACCTTTTTCAAAAATAAGGCAATCCCACCTCATACTTATTACATTACAAGATATCAGTCAATTAAAGAGTGCCCCAACAAAAAGAGAGTCTTTTTTCTCCTTCTATTGCTTGACAATTTTACTCTCATGGGAGCACCTCCGCACCTATTATTTGTTCAGAATTTCTCAGACATTCTATAACTGTGGATCACTATATTTGCTATTTCTACACACAGACGCTCTACGCCTGTGCACTTGCATTCCCAGTTCCCCTTTTCTCTGTAAAGAATAAACATCCACCTTTTCCAGACCAACCAGAATGCATTTTATAGTATATCAGTTGCTGGCCAGAATGTACTGGGAGCCGAGTTAGAAAGTCTCATACAAAGCAGCTCTACAGACATAGGCCCTTATTCTGATTGACGCGTACTTTTCCGCATACTTTCGGATCGCGTCTTTACGGTGTCTGCGCATGCGTGGAGAACGCAACGCGCATGTGCCACGCCTTGACTCCGTACCTGTTCGGGCAAATCCCGTACAAAACTGTTCACCGCAATCAGTCGGGAAATATGGGCGTATTATGGGCGTCATGCGGAATGACACATGGGCGTAGTTTCAAAGTGGGCAAAACGGGGCGGAAACATGGGCGGACACGGGGGAGTACACTTATGTTGGGGGGCGTGCATTCGGATACCACTCCGAATGCACGCGAACAAAAAGGGAAGAAATGTGCGGTGTCCAAAAGGCTAGTATTGCTTAGCGGACACCACTCGTTCCTGCGGTAGGCGAACGGACCGCCTAATGACTACAAGCATTAACACCTGAACCCAATAGAATCGACTCCTTTACTCATTACTCACTAATAGGACGCTTGTCAGTGCTTTAATTGAAACCATTGCTGCTTCAAGGAAACCTTACTAATCACCCACATATGCTGTACTTGTCACACACTTTAAACCTGCTAACAATGGACATGACTGAATATTAATACTATCAATACACATGTGTATTCGACATGTACTAATGAAACCACACAATTTTTGTAAAGTAAAGACATTTATTTATATACATTTCACAGTCAATGCCACTGTGATGCAATGACCAAAAAATAAAACAACTAAAAATAAAAAACCATGGCAGGAATGTACCAAAATAAATTATAATACAAAACAAATATAATTGCACACAGATGGACTCCAGCACCTCCTATGTGCCACTGCACATGCGGCCAGTGGGAAATGAGGAGGCTGCTGGCCCTTCTACAGCAGGGCAACCTGCACCTGACCATTCTACAGCAGGGCAACCTGCACCTGGCCCTTCTGCAGCAGGGCAACCTGCAGCTGCCTCATATGCACCATCAGCAGAATCATTTGGAACACAACCGGGGACTTAGCAACATCACTTCAAGTACAGCTGACAGTAATGGCAGGCAAAAGAGGGCAACAGGGGAACCAAAAAGGACATTTGAAGCAAGGGCTCATCTGGTTACCCTCAGCACGTGATTGGACACAAGAAGCTGACACACACAGCACAATGGAAGAGTTGGGATGACATAACGGTGGAGATTAATGCAGCCACAAGTTCATTTGCGACCACGTTTGGCCTTGGTAGGCTCCTTGGCCTGTGCAGCAGCTCTTCGGCCACGGCCAGATGCTGGGGCAGGTGGAGCAGATGCTGGTGAGGGGTTGGCTGGTCTACCCCTCCTGCCAGCAGGGAGTGTTGCTGGTGGTAATGCACCAGAAACGGATGACATTAGGACCCTGTTGCTGTTAACTAGCTCCACCATAAGCTCATTATGGTGGAGGAGGAGATCATTTTGGCGGGTGGCTTGCTCGGCCAGCACCTGAGCACTTGCAGCCATGGCCTGATGCGCCTCAGCCATGGCCTGCATGCTCCCAGCGATGGCCTGCTGGGTGCTGACCAAGCTCGCTATGATCTCCTCGGTCCTACGCATCCGTTCTGATGCCAACTCTCCCTGCTGGTTTATGTCCCCAAGCATCTGGGCCAAGGTGGCAAAATCAGCTTGGGCCGATGGCTGCTGCTGCACAGGCCTACCACTGGGGCCAGGTGGCACGGACTCCTCCACCTCCTGAGCAGAGTCGTCACCAAGCAGTGGGGTGTCTGTGGAAAATGATAAACACAATTAGGACACATTCTAAGATAATTACTTGCACAAGCTTATGGCATGACAAATATTTACCTTCAATAAAAGACGCAAACACTTCAGCTGGGGCCTCGCTATCCATCGTGCTCACCCCCCTGACCTCCTCAACTGATACACAGCTCTCGGCCATCAACTCCAGGGGGGTGAACTCTAGCCCTGATGGCATGGGCCCGGCCCCAGATCTCTGGCTGTGTTCCCACCGCTTGGTCATCTTCCTCTTCAGGTTGGTTTTGAAGTCCTGCCACCTGCAATGTAAGTTGACATATTAATACATGTCACTCCAGATGTTTGCTGTTGCAGCCATTGCTCTGTGCTCCATATTACGACATGTGCTTAATGTCAAAAAGATAACATTACATGCAACTATGATATCAACCGTTACAATACACATTCACAATCACCCTACTCTAACTCTCAACTAAATAACATGTCAATAATGTCTGTGTATCGTAACAACCTCACCGGCCATTTGCAAAATCCATCTAAGCATGAATTCAATCATTACTTGTCTATTACTGGGCACATGTATCACAAAACAACTTGCCTCTTCTTGACATGGTCCGCCTCACGAACTTGTGGCGCAACTTCATTAATCTCTGCCGTTATGTCTTCCCAAATCTTCCATCTGCGTGTGTGTGTCAGCCTCTCCGATGGACACTCAATCCAATCACGTGCTCGGGGAACCAGGATGGCAAGCTCCTGTGCTTCATATGCCTTATTTCTTGTACTTGGTTCCTCTGTTGCCCTCGTTCTCCCCTTGCCACGCCCACGCCTACTGGCACGTGTCGCTGTACTTGAAGTGCTGGCCATGGTACTATCTTGTGAAGTCCCCGGTTGTGTTCCAAATGATTCTGCTGATGGTGCATATGAGCCAGCTGCAGGTTGCCCTGCTGCAGAAGGGCCAGGTGCAGGTTGCCCTGCTGCAGAAGGGCCAGGTGCAGGTTGCCCTGCTGTAGAAGGGCCAGCAGCCTCCTCATTTCCCACTGGCTGCATGTGCAGTGGCACATAGGAGGTGCTGGAGTCCATCTGGTCAAATAGTTGCTGCAGCTCCTGGTCCACCTCTGATTGTGATCCAGACATGTTAGCAACAACATTGTCACATTCTAATACACCTTTATATACTGTTTGTGTATCCTGTTTGGCGGACATCAGCGGCAGCTGCGTTCCGTGCGCGAGCGTACGTCGCTGTTTTTTCGCGCCGCATACGTGGCGGAAATTCCATTGTGTAAAACCTGGCGAAACTTCGACATGAAATACTGGTCACCAATTCTAACATTGCATAGAATCTTCTGATACACCTGTGACTATCGCACAATACACATGCTATTTGCTAGCATGACATGACATTTGGTTCATGACTACTGTGGTAATGTGGAGTTTGATTGCAAGCTAAAAGTAGCCCAATCCCTTAGAAAATCCAGGCCACAAGTCATGCAATACTCATCACTACTGTTATAGACCACACATGTGAGAGGCCTATAAATAGTGAGTTGCTGCTAGAATCATTTGTCTCCAGATCTGGACTTGTCAGGGTCTAAGGTAAGCTCTTCCATGGTCCTTGTAGATATGATATCCATTAACAATGTAAGTGTATGAATGTATGCACCATTGCCTCACTGACTACAGATTTTTGGGCCAGCAAAGTGTTTGTAGCATTATTGCAACATGTCACATGTTCACTATTTCACTCACAGGTCTTAAACCTGTGTGTGTTCATCTATTGCAGGACAACATGTCCCAGCAATAGCTGAAATGTCTCATAGTACATGATGTCGGCAACAAATGCAGACACCTTTGATACTCAAGTAGTGTTTAGTAGTTCGATGTTGTAAGCATCTGTGTGTTTAGGACGGTGTGTATTGAGTTCATATTATTGTTACATCATTATAGAGTCAAATGGATCTTCGCGATTTGACGGGGCGGCCATCTATTGTACGTATTGAAGCCTACAAATCTATTTGTAGTCGGATATGGCCATTATGTGCATAGGTGCATCAGTATTTATGTTCATTTCTTTATAGGTAGCTGAAGCAATGATGGCGTACATGGAAAGGAGGCTAAGGGCACTTGCGGCTCTCCCCACTCGTCGCCCAAGGAGGCCAGGACGTGCTAGAATCTATCGCACACGGGTGACTCTGTTTGCTATGCCCGATGATGAGGTACTTACTAGGTACCGGTTACCGCCACATGTAATTCTGGATCTGCTCTCGTTAATTGAGAGTGATCTGGAACCTCTACACGGGATCACGACAGCAATTCCGCCTCACACACAGCTGCTGGCGGTGTTGCATTTCTGCGCCTCAGGATCATTCCAACAAGTAGTGGCAGTACTTGCTGGAATATCTCAGCCGGCCTTCTGCCGAATCCTGAGGCGTGTGACGTCGGCCATGTTCAGGCGCAAGGGGCACTTCATGGGCATGACATTTGCCACCGAGACCCTGCGCAGAAGCCAGCAGGCCTTCCATCAAATTGCTGGCTTCCCTAATGTGATAGGGGCTGTGGATGGCACCCATGTACCATTTGTGCCTCCATCTCGAAGTGAGAAGATATATAGGAACCGCAAATTGTTCCACTCACTGAACGTGATGGTGGTATGTGGCCCATCCATGGAAATTCTCGCCTTCAACTCGAAGTTTCCCGGAAGTGCCCATGACTCTCATGTCATCCGACAAACCGGGATATGGCAAAGACTACAAGAGCTGGAAGGCCGTGATGCGTGGGTTCTGGGTGACTCCGGTTACCCATGTACGCCCTGGCTACTTACGCCGTACAGCTCCCCAGCACCGGGCCCACAGGAGGCATTCAATCGGGCGCATGTTGCCACCAGGCAAGTGGTGGAGCGCTCAATTGGCCTTTTAAAGGGTCGATTTAGAGTGCTCCACCGCACTGGTGGTGACTTACAGTATGCGCCGGAAATGGTGTCGAGGATCGTGGGCCTGTGTATATTTTTCCATAACATTGCTGTGCGGCGTGAGATACCCTTTGATGAGTGGGAGGTTCCATCTGATCCGCAAGATCCGCCCATGCGCCCATCCCGCGCCCCTGAATGCCGGAGGGGATACCAGCTGCGGGACTCTGTGGCGCAAAGATTCTTCAGGTACATTTTATCTAGTTGACCAGAACACACCAATTGTTGTAAAAATCACCCCTTCAAATAAGTACAGTGTGGTAGTTGTCAGTGTTACAAAACGACAATTAGCCAGCCTGCCCTCCTAATGGCAAAGAAATAGTAGATATTTATCATATGTGCTTAGTTTTGGGGGAAGTACAATATAGGTGCTCATTACTATACCTTGTACAAGGGATCTTATGTGTTTGTTATATCTTCATTCTTGTAGTTGATACTATCCCTGATGTCTGGTGAGTACATTGATTTATTCTCTAATGTGGTGGGGACTTTTGTCTGTGTTGATGTATGATTTGTTTGCAGATATATATATATATATATACAGTATATATATATATATATATATATATATATATATATATATATATATGATATTGGAATTTATTAACATGTTTAAACATTTCAAGGAGCAGGCAGGCAGGCAGGCAGGCAGGCAGCCAGCGCTGGTGTATAATGCTGGACTCAGGATACCTGCAAGTATGTGTATGTGTCTTTTAAACATAAATGTACGCATACACATAGATGCATAGAGTAAGTAATGCTAAGTACAGCTATGCGTTGCTAAGCTATAGCACGCGTTGCTTGGCGGAGCGAGGCGTTATTGGATTTGCTAAGTGCATACACACTGTGTTTTATATATATCAGATTTGTTCATTGCCATACATCAGCCCTACTGTTTTTAAGGCATGCAGGGCAGAGCGGTTTTCGCCTGCGGAACTGAGGGCTCTGGTCTCCGTCATGGAGACAAGGCTGGGCCGTGCTGGGCCCTTTATAACTAATGGCCAGAAGCGGCGGGCCTATGCTGCGGCAGGGCGCCGGATTTTCGCCCGCACTCGGGTGCGGAGGACCATCGGACAGCTAGAGAGGCGGGGGTCGGACCTCCGCAGGCGCCAGCCCCAGCTTCTACAGCAGATTAGGAGCGAGATAGCTGATTGTGAGTATTTTAGCTATGAAATTTCGCACTTACATCATAGCATATAAAAACAATAAAATGTGTCTCATGATAAGTGGGTGTCCATGGGTTTAAAAGTCCATAGACTGTTATGTGTGCTTCTTCCTGGTTAACATGCAGTCATGTGGCTTTTATATGTAATGACATAGCATTCATGATTCTGATGCATACAATGTGCCAGATCTAATATGTGTTAAACATTGATAAATGCCAGGGTTGTAATGATTGAACAAATTACTAACAATCACATAATAACTTAAATGTCACATTTTGGAGTCCATTAACAGTAAGGAGCTACTTTCAAGCATCGTTTGCCAACATTATCACCCTTCCATGTATGTGTTGTTATGGATTAATACATGTGCCCCAATGACCCTACATTGACCATGATTTTGTTTTCTACCACACAGCACGAGCCCGAGCACGACAGGCACGGGAACAGGCCGAGGCAGCCCAGGCCGAGGAGGAGGTCCAAGAGCCTGATGAGGAGGTGCCGGCGAGGGTGGAGGAGGAGCAAGTGGAGGAGGAGGAGGAAATGGTGGAGGAGATGGTGGAGGAGGAGTATGTGGTGGAGGAGGTGGTGGAGGAGGAGGAGGTGCCTGAGGAGGTGGTGGTGGAGGAGGTGGAAGAGGAGTTGGTGGCGGAGGAGGAGGTGGAAGAGGAGTTGGTGGCGGAGGAGGAGGTGGAAGAGGAGTTGGTGGCGGAGGAGGAGGTGGAGGAGGTGGTGGTGGTGGAGGAGGTGGTTGTGGCGGAGGAGGAGGTGGAGGAGGTGATGGTGGCGGAGGAGGTGGCGGAGGAGGTGGCTGAGGATGCCACGGTTGCCCCAGAGTTGGCCGAATCCGAGGGGGAGGAGGCGTGTGAGGCACCGGAGTCCCAACAGATCGGTATGTATACATAATGCATCATTCATGAAGTAGTTGTACTGGTATTTGTTATGTAGCACTGGTGATGATAAATTTTGTTACAATACTATTAATACAGAACCCAAAGTGGGTAGCTACAGATACAGGTACGGGTTAGATGGGGTGTCCAAGGCATCCCTTTCATCCAGGACACCTCTGAATTACACAGGTTTGTGGGATGGCTTGGAGCTCCATTTTGACTGCCACATAACCGTTGTAGTTAAACAGGATCCTGGAGTAAAGGGATGAGTGGATCATTTGTGGATTAAATTCACCTGCTGCAAGCGTCGATTCTGACCCATCATACAGTGGAATCTATCTTTTTGTTGAATGTTATTTATAAACTATAGGATGTATGCTATAAATGGAGTATGGGCCGGCCTACCTTGGAATGGAGTCACAAGTTGCCAGTGTCCCTGGAGCCTCCTCTACCTAAACACCCCCTGTAGTTCAGATTGTTTTTTTGCCCTCACAGAATTGTAGGTTGGTTTAGACTGAATTATGATTTTGAGGATGTGTACTGTGCATTCCTGACATTTGCATAACTCCCATGCCACGAACCATCACTGAACTTAGACTGAGGAGATTGTGACAAGTTCTTATTGACGGAGGCCATGACATGCTTGTCATTGGTTAGTCATGGGTGGGTTGTGAATGAGAAGAAACACTATGACTGTTATGTCTTCTGCAGAGTAAAGGATAGAGGGAAAAAAACACAGTATGTAGTAAATAAGTTTGCATGTATGTCTATATGTATGTGTCATATCTATTTATCTATGTGTGTCTCTATCTCTCTACATATCTATATATATATATATATATATATATATATATATATATATATATACACACATGTCACCTAGCATTTCGGCAATTTATGTAGCAGTATGTGAAATGTATGCATGAATATCATGACTAATTTTTGCCCCTTTGACATGCCCACAGATGCCACAACACCGGCAGATGAGGAGGTTCGTGGGGCCCTCCTGCGGATGGGCCACCATTTGCGGCTCCTAATAGCCGATCTCCAGGACCTGCGAGATTTGCTGCTCTAATTTTTTATTTTATCGTTTTATATTTAAATGTTAAATTATTGTGAAAATAAATGGTTTATGCAAGTTCAAAGTTGTTGGTTTTATTTGCACATTAAACAGTATATGTGTAGATTGTTTATAATATTTTACACAGGGTCTAATACAAACCATTGCACTTCAATTGCTGTAAGGGTTAATGTGTGCAATGCATGTGTTAGGCATGCTTGTAAGGATATATTGGCATCTAATTGATTCCAATTCCAAATAAGCATTTTTGTATGAGGATAGGTAATTGAATAAGTGGGTCATGTGATGTATTGCAGAATAGACATAATAGTGGGTTGTTTGGCGTAAATACACCGCTTACGTGCGGAAGCACCGCTTGCCTCCCGTTCGGATGCGGTATTCCCGTGCATACTCTGTAATACTCTGTAATACCGTGCAGAATCGGAGTGATTCTCCCGCACACGCATGGTTTGTATGTCGTCCGTAAACACGCCCTGTTCTTAAAGAGTGAGTCCGTCCGAATGCGGAGGACACGTGGGCGTTTCTACGGACGATGGCCGCACGCGGCAGCACACCGTGGCGTGCGGACCGCACCGTAAGAATTCGGGAATATCCGCACCGATCAGAATAAGGGCCATAGTCAGAAATAAATAGATTTTTTTTTATTTTTTACCAAGATGTATTTGGCACTGTTGTAAATCAATAACAAACACACAATTAAAGCGCACTTACAACAAATAAACATTTTTTTTATTATTTCTCACCTTAAAAATCAAAAATATACTGTACATGTCATTTTTGAACATGTGAATAGGACAATGTGTATAGGACACACAAGCAGCTTCTGCTTATTATAATTATATGAAACAATGCTAAATTCTGTGTGTAATTGGTTTTATTTTCCAGCCAAACGCTGTAACATAGGGCAAGATTTATTAAGCACGGTGAAGTGATAAAGAGTCTGGTTTTTATCACCGGCCAATCAGCTCCTACATGTCATTTTTCAAACCAAGCCTGTAACCTCACAGTTAGGAGCTGATTGGCCGGTGATAAAAAATTGACTCTTTATCACTTCACCGAGCTTAATAAATCTGCCCCATAATTTGGTATGTCGCTATAGATGCAATTAAACACAGACTATAGGCATGCATCATATCATTTTTATCAGCAGAAACTGCTTGTGTATCATATTCACAAATATGTCTTATTTGTTGTAATTAAGACACATTTACTAGGAAAATGTTAAAACATTACATATATTATATACCTATTTTGAGAAATCAAACTATTTTTGATTTTAAGGTTACAAATAATTTGAAAAAGCTTTAAAATGTGCAACCTTTGAGGAAAAATCAGGCCTTTTACAAAATCAGATGAACTCCCAGTACATTCCAGTCATATCATTGCGTAGGACTGGTTGCAGTGTAATGAAGGATGGAACAAGGGGTGAAATTTAAAAGGATGAGAGAAAGCGGAAATCATTTAGACTTCAAAATCAAATTGGTTTTGCAGTGTAAATGATTGCCACTTTTAAAAAAAAGTGGAGGTTTAATAATAAATGAGGTTTAATATCGATAAATTTAAGGTTTTGCATTTTGGGACAGAAACAATCTATAATAATAAATGGGAAAAATCTAGGCGAATTGTTAATGGAGAAGAATTTGGGGGTTCAACAGTAGACTCAGCAGCAGTGCTCAGTGTCCAGAAGAAGCAGCAATGGAATATACAGTGTACAGTTTTGGGCATCAGTCCATAAAAAAGACTTATTGGAACTTGTAAAGCTTTAGAACAGAGCAACAAAACTGATTAAGGGTTTAGAGTCATTGGGTTATGAGGAAAGGCTAGCCAGGCTAGAAAATAGACATCTAAGAGGGGATATGATTAATATGTAACCCTGGATGTTTTTTTTTCTTTTTAAAATGTTTCTAACCCTTTCTTAATATATTAGTTGAATCAGCCATTACAACCTTTTCTGGCAGAGATTTCCATATCTTGACTGCCCTAACTGTGAAGAATCCTTTCCTGCGTTGGATACAGAATCTCTTTCCTCTTACCTTAGGGCAGGGGAGGGGAACCTTTTTTGTGCCAAGGGACATTTGTATGGGGAAAAAATCCTTCGGGGGCCATATGTAAAAATTGATCTTACAAGTTGTCCTGCTGCAGCCGTCCCACTCTCCGGCTGACTGAGTCTCTGGCTGCAGTTGATTAAGAGGAATCTTGCGAGAACTACCGACTGCTCACAAGAATTCCCCTGTGCTTGACTCCCGGCAAAGCCGCCGGGCGGGTGGGCAGGCCACTCAGACCAGCTAGGGGGGCCGCATACGGCCCCTGGGATTTTTGAGGAAGAGGTTTCAAAATCAGTGTCTTGCTTAGGGTCACATGAGATCTAAATGCGCCTCTGCTTCTGTCTGCTTTTTCTTATTCACTCTATCAAGTCATTACGCATACAAATCAAGATCCAGTGACTTGTAGGCACAATACCAATGTTTGCGGAATTGAGCAAATTCATTTAAACTGCATATGAGTTTAGTCACACTGTGCCTGCGCCATAATTGATTACCTATGGTGGTCACAGTCAGAGTTTGGATTTTGGATGCAAGTGGTTTATAGGCAGTGTGTGATTATGGGAAGTCATGGGTAGGGGTAAAGGGCCAATAGTGAAATGGGCAAGTGCGCAGTGTGCCGGTGCGCAGTTGCATTGTATGGATGAACATTCTGAGCAACTATAGGATGACTCAGTACAAAGAGGCGTTAAAAAACGCATGTGCAACTCTGTCCACCTCTGATTTAGAACCTAGGTCTGTGTAGAGCAATCAGATCTGAGATCAGTTTTGCAACACACATGTGATTGAAAAACAAGGTCTCATGGAAATCAATCTGAAACCATTCAAACTGCTTCATGTGTGGCCAGCTTGAGTCTTGGTGGCACTGATTCCTCACGGCTCCAGTTCTCCTGTCTGTCAGTGCGGTTCAAATGAGGTTCAAGCTCTGGCTGTCATTATAAAGGATTTCTATGGCTTTGCGCTTTATTGCACATTTTTCTGTAACTCTCAGATTCACTTAACCTAGTCACAGCTGAGCTTGATTTATCATCGTGTATGATTAACAAGTTTTTCAACTTTTGAATATGTCAGCTTCCAGATGTCGTTCTCTAGCAACAGAGACAGAAAACTAACTTTCCGTGTCCCTCACAGTCACAGCTTGTTTGCAATAAACACTTTACTATGGTATCATTCTTTCATAAGTACAGTATATTCTAATCACACATACCAATCTTTTGGTCTACACTTTATCATCCCACTCGCAGACGCACAGGATTTTTTCAGTTCATTCTGTTTCTACATCTGAAAAATCTTTAAAAGAAAAAAACACTACTGTGATTTATATGCTGACATTGATTCTAAGGAGGATGTTTTTGTCCTGTAAACCATTATGATTCATGCAGATGTGGTGAGCAAAGCACAAACCGTTCCAGCCTTTCATGGAATCAGTTTATAACTCCAACATACAGAGGGAATATAAACAGTATGTCCTTGGTATGCTGTTATTGCTGTGAACAATGATCTTTGTGTCTGTGGTTCATGAATAGCTGTTGCATGATCTGGAGAATTTCAAGAAGCATCATAGCTAACTCTGGTGTGCTATTCTGTAAAATGTGTTTGCTTTCCAGTTTTAAAAGATCCCAAGGCAGCTGAAAGTCAAAGGGGAAATTCGCCTCCAGAATACGTTATCTTCCAAGCTGATCTGTTTTTTTTTTAAATATTACAAAAGACTTGTTTTATAAATGCTATCTTATCTACTATACGGATCTTTTCAGTTAATATTTGCAAGGTAAATGGAAATAAACAAATTTGCCTGGCAGAAGTATTTGTCTGAACATTGAATACCCCTTTAAGCATAATTTAAGGCTTAACGTGGGGGTGGGGGATGACCCTGAAAGTAGCTTCAGGTAGGCCTCAACAAAATCAACTGTAGGCAGAACCCAACACAAAATAGGTGGAGCTAGCCAATAATATAGGCAGGGCCAATGCCACATGGTAGATGGAATCACAGTAACTGCGGTAGAAGCATTTGACAGTAGGTGGAGCTAACAGTGTTTCCCTTGTGGTGCCATATACATAAAGGATAATAATGATGATAATAATAATAATATTAATAATGGGAAATGCAACAGATGCGTCAGAGCTGCAGCAAAGATCTGTGGACTCTGTTTGAGTTAAACTGATTGACATTAAGTAATGCTGTGATTGCCAAGAGAATGTTATAGATATGAATGAGCAGTTAGCTTGAAATCTGTCCTGGTTGAGTTATAAATGAAATAGTGAACTTAGTCTATTATTATAAAGGGAGAAGAAGCAATTTTGTGAGCAATATTGATCCAACAGCTAACTTATATATTTAAGATACTATTGAGTGCTGAAGACAACTGTGCTACTAAATGTGGAACTGTGCTTTTTTTTTTTAGCACTGGAAAGCTAAGCTATTGTTCTCTGGAATCAAGACAGACCAGCATTAAATTATTTATTTATTTACAGTTTCTTGTATAACGCAGCATATTCCATTGTGTTTACAATCAGAAATAGTGTTACTGGGTAGTAACAAACAGACATAGAGGTGGCTCAGGGGGGAGGTCACTTCTCACAAGGTTACAATCTATAGATTAAATGCTACCTTTATTACTTTTGTCTATTATGGATTACAAGTGATAGGACAGTGACTACCTATCAAGAGATTACTCCAATGAAAGAATTTAGTGTTCGCTTTAAAGTAAATGATTGATTAGTCTGAGGTATTTCTTATCTGCCAAAAAAAGAATCTTTTCCTTCTTAAATGTGTTATTTTACTGCCTGCATTCACAGTGTCATCTTGACCCCAATAAACTCCACAATTAATCTAATTAATTTACTTATTTGTATATCTGTAATGTCTCATAGTTGAATTTGCACACTGCATCGTATTACTTTATTTGGTTATGCTCTATATTACTGTATACTCTCCATGTTGCTGCTTTTGGTGATAAACCCACTTCCATTTTAATCCTCTGTTACTTTGCACTATACAGCTGCCACTCCCCACTCCTATCAAAAATGTATCCCAAGTTCAATTCCACATGCACTCATCCTCAGCTTTTTTTATCTTCCTCTTAGGTTTTGCTCTAACTGCTAAAGTGAGGTAGAGAGGAAAGGAATCTGCTGGAGGGACAGAGACAGATATGTGTATAAAGGGTACTTACTGTGGAAATTTTGTGTATGGGGTACTGCTGCTATGGGTATTATGTGTATAAGCAATATTACTGTGGGCATTAAGTGTAAGGGGAAACTATTGTGTGGCATAAATGCATTAGGGGCACTTCTGTGTAACATAACTTGAATAAGGGACACTACTGTTTGTCATAACAAGAATAAGGGGCACTACTTTTTGCTATAATATGATCAGGGTCACTACATGTGGTGTAATGTGAATACGATTGTGCTACTGTGTGGCATAATTTGAATTGGGGGTTCTATTGTGAGACCACTATCCCTTTATAAAGAATGGGAGGTATGGCTCAAATTTTATAGTTTGCAGGGGGTGCCAAATATCCTGGCAATGGCCAGGGCTCTGCTTATTGGGGGGGGGGGGGGCAGTGGCAGGGGAAGAGAGTTCCACCACCTCTCTAGGACCACTTTAAGCCCTGCTTTACTATAAGTCAAAGGAAACCTTTATCCACAAATCATCCTCTCAATCTCCTCCTTTATATTTCCCCACCCCACTGTCACATTACCTCAAAACTGCAGCTTACTGTACAGTTGATCACAATCTAATCTACAATCATACCTAAACATCCACTTACACAACCATTGATTTGGACAACACAAAATTTCTCAAAGTGGACATTAGCTCCTACTAACTTTGGCATATAAAACGATAAATTAAAGCATAACATCTAACCTAGCAATGGTCTTCTATAACGTCCTGGAGCAGTTCTGCCCATGTGAAAGTTGCATTTGCCAATCAGTTGATGACAAGTCTGGTATAAAAGCAAATTGAGTTCTGTGGTGAGGAGAAGTCCAGAATCCATTCCAGAGGCCCTTTCATTCCTCTGCTGTGGGAGCCTGGTGCATGAAGGCCACTACAGTACGTGCTTGCACATACTTTTTGTACTTTGTTTTCATCACATTGCATCGCATTACATGCACAACGCATGCACAGGCAATGCAATGCAATGTGATCCGTGCTTGTTAAGCACAGAACGCACGCCCTTATCGGTGCGTGTATAGGCAGCATACCAACTATACCCCTATTTATGCTGTATTTTATCAACACACCCTGTACGTTACCTTGTAATTTGTTTTTTTGTTTGCTATGTACGGCGCTGCGGACACTTTGTGGTGCCTTATAAATAAACGTACTACTACTAGTTCAATAAATGCAGTCCTCTCATTGCATAAATTTATTAAACTCATACATTTTATCAATAAAATGGCTTTGATAAAGATTATTTTTCTACATAGTCCCCATACTTGTATAGGCATTAATTTTAATGTTACACCAAGGCATCTATCCTGGCAGAGAAAAAGTCAGTCTCAAGTACCTGAATCCAGGACATGACGGCTTGCACAGTATCCAGTGTTGGACTGGCAAACATGGGTACAAGGGAAACCCCCCGGTGTGCCCCACTGCCTGGTGGCCTCCAATTATAAGGATCAGGTTCCAGGCTGGGTACATGAATTATACATCATACATTATACATGTGTTACATTATACTGCACAGGACTGTATCTTCTATAGAGCATTGCTGTTAATAACCCTCTGGAGACTGGCTACACCACTACAGTGTGCCCCTATAACTTAATTTCCCGGTGGGTCCTTCATGTTCCAATCTGACTCTGACAGTATCTACTAAAATGTTTAGTTCCTCAGCAATATCAAAAACCGGAATGCGTCCTACTGAATCAGAGCTTCTATTCTCATCATGCATGGCCAGCCGGATCGCTGCTCATCTTGAACCTGTGTCCTGACGTTGTCAAAGGAAGTGCACCCAACCTAAGAGAAGTGCACCCAACCCAAGAGAACATATTATATTCGAGAAGTCTAAAGGTGCGTACACACGTACAGATTTTCTGTCTGATCTATCTGGTGGGAACAAAAACCTGGAAATGTATGGGAGCATATGACAATCAAAAATGTCCACCCAAATGCAGGAAAACAGAAAAAAAATATATGTTTTGATAAATTTGTTATATTAGAATGATTAAACAATTTGTCTGACTGATCACTGTCTGTTTTCAAGTGTTTGGGAACAATTTTTTGTCAGTTGCTCCCATACATTTCCAGGTTTTTGATCCCACCAGATAGATCAGACAGAAAATCTCTACGTGTGTACGCACCTTAAGTGCTATATATATTGAATCACACTAATTCTACATCTAACTTATTTTTGCAATGCTGGCGGGTTGTATATATTTGGCTGCCGGTAAATTCGGCAGCCACATACTTATGACTCGCCATCAGAAAATACGAATCCAGAGAATAGTGCAGCTTTGTAAATATGCTGTATTCTATATTCATATCTTTGGCCGATTATGGCTGATCCAGGCCGTAATCGGCCTTCTTAGTAATTTACCCCAGAGTGTCTCTATTCATATGATACCAGTGTCAAATACAGTTATGAATCACCCTATTTAATATGTTCTCTGACACCTGCTTTTTGCCAGTGCAAATTGTCTTCAAGGTATTCCTGGTCCCTGTGAATTAGAAGCGCTTCTCTGTCTCCTGAGCAGCTCCACTAAATAAGAGAGTATCATTGCTTAACATAAGAAAACAGGCTGATAAGCAATCTTCATGCATACATCTATCTCTGTCCCTATTTCTTCCTATCTATGTGCCTACTTCACCCAGATCGCAGGGCAAATTTGTTCTCAAATGGGCAAAACCAAATGGGCAAAACTATGTTGCACTGCAGGAGGACAAATGTAACGTGCAGAGAGAGTTAGATTTGGGTGAGGTGTGTTGAAACGAAATCTAAATTGGAGTGTTAAAATAAAGCAGCCAGAATTTATTCGGCACAGAAGATTAACGTAATAGGCTTGGAGTGGGTTAAACATCCAAGTGTCACGTTTCCGGTAGCACCGGCTGGAGTGAAACGGAGGCTAGGTGCTTTGATATATGGTTTTTGCATAGACACCAGAAGGGAGGAAGGCAATTGGATAAAAGAAAAAACAGTTTTAATAAAGATACGATGGTACAGAAGATGAGGAATGGCAATAAGTGTAGCCCCTCGACGTGATGGCCCCTTAGGTACCCGTGAGAATGGAACTTAACACTACACACCAAACACACGGTGGCGAGTTAAGAAACACTCTGTTTTAATATCACAAAAGCAGCTAGTTAAAAGCAGAATACATGGGGGTGTACAAGTATGCGTTACATTCTTATTGGTTTGTTAATAGTTGCTGGGCAGATTCAACAGGGGGCATACAAGATATCATACACAAGAGAATGGGTAACAGAGGGGGGAGATTTCCATTATAAGGGAGTTTATGCAGGAGCACACTGCATACCAAACCAAGGGGGGAGTAAAAACTCAGTATCGAAAGATAAGGCACGCTTAGGCTTACAATCTATGACCTTGCAACGTAACCATAGCAAAGACAGTCTACGTGCCATTTCTTATATGCTACATGGATTCCTAATTTTAACCCTTCAATCCCCTCTTAGAATCATACATTTAGATGATACAGATGGGTCTTTTCCCATCTTGGCAGGGGATGGCGCTGGCGTCGCCAGCCGCCATCCCCCGCCAGCGCCATGGCGATCGTGAGAAGGGGACGCGCGCGCACGAGAGGCGCGCGCGTCCCCTTCCGACGGCGCTTCCATACGTTTCCCCGGGTCCCCGCCGGCTTGCCGGCGGTAACCCGGGGTCCCCGCCGACTGCCCGCACCCCCCCTAACCCCCCCCTAACCCTGTCCGTCTCCCTGAGGCGGAGACGGACAGGGTTTCCGTCGCGCTAGCGACGGAGACTGAGACGCGCGTGCGCGTGAGACGCACGCGCGTCTCAGTCTCCTCGCTGGCGTGGCTGCTGGCGGGTCGCCAGCGCAGACGCCATGGCGACCCGCCAGCAAGGATGGGACAAGACCCATCTGTATGATTCTTCTTACTAAACCCCTTATTTCTGTGTTTAGCAAGATACTGCTTGTAGCCTTCAGGGGAATTTGCGTGTGCAGGGGCAATGGATTCATACATAAGGGTGTTCTCAATACCTTTGGTAGCAAGTTTCCTGCAGCATGGTATAATGCAAAAAACAACAACACAAATAATAGTAAGAATAATCAATATATAGATTGCTAATTGAACAAGGGCCTGCTTCCAGTTTTCAAACCATCCAAACCATTGGCTCCATGGGTTATCGATGCCTGAATTCTTCTTCAGTTCTATTGATAAATTCTCCAGTTTTTTTAATAGCTAGAGTAACTTTACCATTGGGGCCTGTGTTGTCAGGGATATATGTACAACATCCTTCAACTTTTCCTATATAAACACAAGCTCCTCCTTTCTCTGCTAATATCATATCTAGAGCCATACGATTTTGAAATGTCATTTGTGATGTGGCTTCTAATTGTTCTGCAATGCCTTTTAAAGCATCTTTTGTATCATTTACAAATCTCTGCTGGTTGTAGTAAATGTAATTAATCCAAGCAACATTCTTGTTTGCGGTGATTATGGGTATGATGGATTCAAAGCCAGCCGCAACTTGATCTCTGGCCTTAAATTCATCTGGGACCCCTCTTGGGACCCCTATTGCATCAATATATACATGTGGGTCAAAACTCCCTAAAGGTGTTTCCCTTTTCTTTCTATTAATAGGGTCTTCAGGCAAAGGTGCCTCTATTTCTGCAGGTAGTATGTGTAAGGGCATAATTATTTTGGCCAGAGCGCACTGTCCCTGCCAAGGAGTATCTAGCTTAGTTCTTATCTTCATATCACCGCAAATATAGTAAATGTCACCAAGGGATTTAGTCTGGTTGACAAGTACAATGTGTCTATATTTACTACAGTATCCATCAGGAAAGGTTTTCAAATTCCTTCCTGTTGTGTCATTGGATGCATAACATGTGTAGTTACCTGGGTAAATGGTGATGGTGTTTCCTGGGTTAGAATTCTTTGACAATATGGGATAATTCTTTTTCCATAACTCACATTCACTATCATTTGTACGAGTACCATTATATAAACTGAAAAAACAATTCTCTTGGGATTCTGGGATGTTTAAAGGTACAGTGCCCAAAGGGGGCCTAGATTTAGCACAAACATAACAATTACTTCTATTATGTGTATCGGCATTATATTTCATCCATTCCATCCAAAAATTGATATCGGAATACCCAGTTTCCATGGCTATGGTATCTTCAAAGGTGGGGTTGTCTATGGCTAGCATGTCTTTGAAGGTGGAGATATGTGATGTGAGGAGCTTACCTATTTTGTCCTTCTGCTTCTGTGCGCTTGGGACATAATTTTTATTATTAAACATATCTTGTATACGGAAGGCTTGTCGATGATCCCTGCCTGCGTTTCTGGGGTACCATATTCCAAACACATACAGGCCACTATCGTGGGGGCTAGGATTTTCTATATTTATTGTAAACTTGCAGGGTTTGGAGGCTTTAAAAATGGGGAGTCTTTCCTCTAGGGTAGAGTGGCACGGGGTAGATTGCTTAAAGATAGTCATTCTATCTATGAGGGCTTTACCATGTTTATCCTTCCTATCCAGGGCTTCAACAGGGCGGTAACCCCATCTATCCCCCGAATTCCAGGCTGCCGCCTTCCAATAATCACAGTTATTTCCCCAGGTGTGGCCTGTTACACAAATATAAATAGTTTCTGGCCTCATATTGGTTGTCTGGGCCCACCGTATGGCTTGGTCAACAGATTCCCTTCGTTCAGCTAGTTTTGGGAACTGGAAATAATCAAGTACAAATGTGGCAGTATAAGTGTTAGATGAGTTATACCATAGGGTTAGTAGTTCACCATCTTGGGTTATATCTACTTCAGTCTTATACATAGGGATATAGGGAGTAATGACGAACAAAATCATCAGGGTCCAGGCCAGAGAGTGGCTCAGGGCTTGCGGCATCAGAAGATGGGTCCTCTTCTCCATGTTGGAGGTCAGGGCTGTCTACCCCCGTTAGTACCTCTCCTTGTTGGGGGTCAGAGTTGTCTACTCCCGTTAGTACCCCTTCCTCGATCTGTTCTCTATCCGGGACGTTACTCGGGATTCTCTTTACCCTGGATGCGTGTATCCACACTGGACTCTCTTCTGTAAGGACAGCCGTCCTTGTTACCGCTACGATCTCTGTTTCTGGACCATAGGTGAAGTCTCCTGGACTCTTATTTTTGGCGAGGACCTTCACAACGACCTTGTCTCCAATCTGGAAGGGGTGTGTTGGTTCCTGTCGATTAGAAGGATTTTTACAAATGACATCATGTTCAATTTCACTAAGTCTGGTGATGAGGGACCTAACATACTCTTCTCTAATCTGTTCTAGGTCTCCCTCCTGGACTATCATTGGTTTCTTGGCCCAAGGTGTGGGAAAAAGTCTTCCCATCAGAATTTCAAAGGGTGAATAGCCTAATGTCTTTTGTGGGGTCATTCTGACCTCTGCAAGTATTATTGGGAGAACTTGTTTCCACTTATTAAATGTTCCTCCTGTGGCTTTCCTAAGTTTGTCCTTTAAAGTCCTATTCATCCTTTCCACAATTCCTGAACTTTGGGGATGATAAGGAATGTGAAATTTCCAATCTATTTGCAGTGCTTTTACTAAGGCTTGTGTGACTTTGGCTGTGAATGCAGCTCCTTTGTCACTATCTATTTGTAATGGGCATCCCCATCTAGGGATGATTTCTTGTGTCAGTATGCGTGCAACTGTTTTTGCTATGGTGTCCTACCCCGTGGTAGTGAGCAAAGAATAATGGAGCGCTTGATTGTGGTATGCATGGTCTCCCCTCTTTGCAGATCAATCCTGTTTTAGGATTTTTCTGCAATATCGGGAACAACCAGTCATCCAAATCTTTTGGTGATGCTGAGGCCTGTAATTCAGTGATCAGGTATTGATCATCAATCACAGGGGGTGTCATGACTGTCAGATGTGATTGGGTAACAGGTTGCAGTGCTGCTTCTTTGGCAGCTTTGTCTGCAAGGGCGTTACCTATAGAAATGTCATCCTTGCCACCAGTGTGTGCCCTGCAATGTAAAATTGCAACATCAGAGGGCAGTGTGATAGCATGGAGCAGGTCTGTGATAAGCTGGGCGTGGGAAATACCTTTTCCGTCAGCCCCAACAAATCCTCGGCGGGCCCAGATCATGCCATGATCATGAACCACGCCATAAGCGTATTTGGAGTCTGTGTAAATTGTTACAGGCTTGTCCTGGTACATTTGGCAAGCTCTTGTAAGGGCTATGAGCTCTGCTGCTTGCGCTGATTGGTATGGTATGGGTTTAGCTTCCAGGATGTCATTTGGGGGGCGTACAACAGCGTAGCCCGCCTGGTATGTAGTCATTGGGTCTGCTGCATGAGCCGTCCACAAAAACATGGTCAGAACCTGGTATTGGTACAGGGGACATGTCAAGTCTCGGGGAAGTCTCTGACTCTATTGATGCAGAACAGTCATGATCGTCAGGAATGTCATCCTGGGGGCCCTTTAATCCTAAAAGTGCATTTAGAATGGGTGCGGGGCCTGAGGATGCGTTTGCATACTTAATGGTGAGTGAGGGGCTCCCTAGCAACAGGACCTCATATCCACTAAGACGCTGGGCTGACATATGTTGTGTGTGTAGCCCTTTAAGAATTGTCATGACATCATGGGTTGTGTGAAGGACAGTTGGGTGGCCTAGGGTGAGTGTGGTTGCCATCTCAGCTACCATTGCACAGGCCGCCAGTGCCCGAAGACAGGCAGGCACACCTTGGACCGACACCGGCATCACTTTGGAAAAGAATGCCACGGGGCGCAGCTTACCTCCATGTTCTTGTGTCAGCACACCCGCCATGGTTTTACATTTGTCCCTTGCATATAAATGAAATGGTTGTACATAGTTTGGGAGGGTCAATGCCGGACTTTTCATCAACATACATTTAAGGCTTTCATATGCATTTAACATTTCTTGTGACCATTGTATCTGTTTAGGTTTGTCATTGAGTGTGGCTTGTCTCAAAATGTTATCATAGTAGGAACAGTCAGAAATCCACTGTCTGCAGTAGTTTATCATTCCCAGAAAAGACAGCATTTCTTTCTGAGTGGCTGGGCGGACCAGACCCAGTACAGACTGTATGCGTTGTGGGCTGACTTTCCTTTCCCCTTTTGTCAAGACAAAACCTAAATAATCAACATTCTTTTTGCACCATTGCATTTTTGTTTTTGACACTTTGTGCCCACATTCACAGAGCCAGTTTAACAGTGATATACCATCCTCTCGGCATGCCTCCTTTGTTGAACTACAGATAAGCAGATCATCTGCATACTGTAGCAGGACTGAACCATAGGGGGGGGTGCCAGGGAGTTAATGTGGCTTGGAGCATGATGCTGTACACAACAGGGGAATCAATATACTCCTGTGGCAGTCTGCACCGTATTAATTGCTGGCCCTTAAAAGAAAATGCAAATAACAGTTGTGTCTGGGTGTCCACAGATATGCTAAAAAATGCATTTTTTCAAATCGGTTACTGAGAAGTAGGCGGCATCTACAGGGATGGCTGAGATGGGTGAGTTTACATCAGGTACAATGGGTGCAATGGGGACAATTAATTGGTTTATTGCTCTGAGGTCCTGTTGACCATATCTGAGGATCTACAGTGTCTAATTCAGGGTTTGAGTCAGAACTGTCAGTCAAGAGCAAGTGTGGTGATGAAACATCAATTCCTTTTCCTGCTTCTGATGGACTGATTGTGATTTCTAGCACAGAGAGAAGATCTCTGCCTAGCAAATTGATTGGGCAGTCAGGTATTACAGTAAATTCATGTTTTCCCATGTCATGGCCCTTTAAGGTTTGTCCCTGCCAGTCAATCTGAAATCTGGGGTTGTCTCTAGGTCTGGGTTGGCTGGGCTGCATGGGGTTACTGACCTGTCGGGGTTTGTTTGAAGGGAACGGACAGTCTCTAGCCCAATGGCTATCCCTTTCACAGTTATAGCAGCTTGTCTGCCTGTTGGGTGGGGGTCCCGCAGGAGCCCTCTGAGGTAGTCTGTCTCTAGGAGGACGGAATGGTTTATTCTGTCTCCTAGGATTGTTTTGATTTTGAAAGCGTATGAACGGGGTATGTGATGGTGTGACAGTGTTTCTTTTAACATCAAAACAACCTGCTGCTTCCTTTTTATACAAATGTTTTTCAAAATCCTTCACTGTATCAGAGGTCCAAGTTGAAACACTCTGCTTCACAGCGAGGATATATATCGGCAGCAGATTATTAATGAAAGTAGAAACAAATAAATTAGCCAGAGAGTGGCTCAGGGCTTGCGGCATCAGAAGATGGGTCCTCTTCTCCATGTTGGAGGTCAGGGCTGTCTACCCCCGTTAGTACCTCTCCTTGTTGGGGGTCAGAGTTGTCTACTCCCGTTAGTACCCCTTCCTCGATCTGTTCTCTATCCGGGACGTTACTCGGGATTCTCTTTACCCTGGATGCGTGTATCCACACTGGACTCTCTTCTGTAAGGACAGCCGTCCTTGTTACCGCTACGATCTCTGTTTCTGGACCATAGGTGAAGTCTCCTGGACTCTTATTTTTGGCGAGGACCTTCACAACGACCTTGTCTCCAATCTGGAAGGGGTGTGTTGGTTCCTGTCGATTAGAAGGATTTTTACAAATGACATCATGTTCAATTTCACTAAGTCTGGTGATGAGGGACCTAACATACTCTTCTCTAATCTGTTCTAGGTCTCCCTCCTGGACTATCATTGGTTTCTTGGCCCAAGGTGTGGGAAAAAGTCTTCCCATCAGAATTTCAAAGGGTGAATAGCCTAATGTCTTTTGTGGGGTCATTCTGACCTCTGCAAGTATTATTGGGAGAACTTGTTTCCACTTATTAAATGTTCCTCCTGTGGCTTTCCTAAGTTTGTCCTTTAAAGTCCTATTCATCCTTTCCACAATTCCTGAACTTTGGGGATGATAAGGAATGTGAAATTTCCAATCTATTTGCAGTGCTTTTACTAAGGCTTGTGTGACTTTGGCTGTGAATGCAGCTCCTTTGTCACTATCTATTTGTAATGGGCATCCCCATCTAGGGATGATTTCTTGTGTCAGTATGCGTGCAACTGTTTTTGCTATGGTGTCCTACCCCGTGGTAGTGAGCAAAGAATAATGGAGCGCTTGATTGTGGTATGCATGGTCTCCCCTCTTTGCAGATCAATCCTGTTTTAGGATTTTTCTGCAATATCGGGAACAACCAGTCATCCAAATCTTTTGGTGATGCTGAGGCCTGTAATTCAGTGATCAGGTATTGATCATCAATCACAGGGGGTGTCATGACTGTCAGATGTGATTGGGTAACAGGTTGCAGTGCTGCTTCTTTGGCAGCTTTGTCTGCAAGGGCGTTACCTATAGAAATGTCATCCTTGCCACCAGTGTGTGCCCTGCAATGTAAAATTGCAACATCAGAGGGCAGTGTGATAGCATGGAGCAGGTCTGTGATAAGCTGGGCGTGGGAAATACCTTTTCCGTCAGCCCCAACAAATCCTCGGCGGGCCCAGATCATGCCATGATCATGAACCACGCCATAAGCGTATTTGGAGTCTGTGTAAATTGTTACAGGCTTGTCCTGGTACATTTGGCAAGCTCTTGTAAGGGCTATGAGCTCTGCTGCTTGCGCTGATTGGTATGGTATGGGTTTAGCTTCCAGGATGTCATTTGGGGGGCGTACAACAGCGTAGCCCGCCTGGTATGTAGTCATTGGGTCTGCTGCATGAGCCGTCCACAAAAACATGGTCAGAACCTGGTATTGGTACAGGGGACATGTCAAGTCTCGGGGAAGTCTCTGACTCTATTGATGCAGAACAGTCATGATCGTCAGGAATGTCATCCTGGGGGCCCTTTAATCCTAAAAGTGCATTTAGAATGGGTGCGGGGCCTGAGGATGCGTTTGCATACTTAATGGTGAGTGAGGGGCTCCCTAGCAACAGGACCTCATATCCACTAAGACGCTGGGCTGACATATGTTGTGTGTGTAGCCCTTTAAGAATTGTCATGACATCATGGGTTGTGTGAAGGACAGTTGGGTGGCCTAGGGTGAGTGTGGTTGCCATCTCAGCTACCATTGCACAGGCCGCCAGTGCCCGAAGACAGGCAGGCACACCTTGGACCGACACCGGCATCACTTTGGAAAAGAATGCCACGGGGCGCAGCTTACCTCCATGTTCTTGTGTCAGCACACCCGCCATGGTTTTACATTTGTCCCTTGCATATAAATGAAATGGTTGTACATAGTTTGGGAGGGTCAATGCCGGACTTTTCATCAACATACATTTAAGGCTTTCATATGCATTTAACATTTCTTGTGACCATTGTATCTGTTTAGGTTTGTCATTGAGTGTGGCTTGTCTCAAAATTTTATCATAGTAGGAACAGTCAGAAATCCACTGTCTGCAGTAGTTTATCATTCCCAGAAAAGACAGCATTTCTTTCTGAGTGGCTGGGCGGACCAGACCCAGTACAGACTGTATGCGTTGTGGGCTGACTTTCCTTTCCCCTTTTGTCAAGACAAAACCTAAATAATCAACATTCTTTTTGCACCATTGCATTTTTGTTTTTGACACTTTGTGCCCACATTCACAGAGCCAGTTTAACAGTGATATACCATCCTCTCGGCATGCCTCCTTTGTTGAACTACAGATAAGCAGATCATCTGCATACTGTAGCAGGACTGAACCATAGGGGGGGGTGCCAGGGAGTTAATGTGGCTTGGAGCATGATGCTGTACACAACAGGGGAATCAATATACTCCTGTGGCAGTCTGCACCGTATTAATTGCTGGCCCTTAAAAGAAAATGCAAATAACAGTTGTGTCTGGGTGTCCACAGATATGCTAAAAAATGCATTTTTTCAAATCGGTTACTGAGAAGTAGGCGGCATCTACAGGGATGGCTGAGATGGGTGAGTTTACATCAGGTACAATGGGTGCAATGGGGACAATTAATTGGTTTATTGCTCTGAGGTCCTGTTGACCATATCTGAGGATCTACAGTGTCTAATTCAGGGTTTGAGTCAGAACTGTCAGTCAAGAGCAAGTGTGGTGATGAAACATCAATTCCTTTTCCTGCTTCTGATGGACTGATTGTGATTTCTAGCACAGAGAGAAGATCTCTGCCTAGCAAATTGATTGGGCAGTCAGGTATTACAGTAAATTCATGTTTTCCCATGTCATGGCCCTTTAAGGTCTGTCCCTGCCAGTCAATCTGAAATCTGGGGTTGTCTCTAGGTCTGGGTTGGCTGGGCTGCATGGGGTTACTGACCTGTCGGGGTTTGTTTGAAGGGAACGGACAGTCTCTAGCCCAATGGCTATCCCTTTCACAGTTATAGCAGCTTGTCTGCCTGTTGGGTGGGGGTCCCGCAGGAGCCCTCTGAGGTAGTCTGTCTCTAGGAGGACGGAATGGTTTATTCTGTCTCCTAGGATTGTTTTGATTTTGAAAGCGTATGAACGGGGTATGTGATGGTGTGACAGTGTTTCTTTTAACATCAAAACAACCTGCTGCTTCCTTTTTATACAAATGTTTTTCAAAATCCTTCACTGTATCAGAGGTCCAAGTTGAAACACTCTGCTTCACAGCGAGGATATATATCGGCAGCAGATTATTAATGAAAGTAGAAACAAATAAATTATCATTATGCAGAAGCGGCAGACCTGCTTCCTCGGTCCAGCACTTCTTGAATCTCTTCCAGAAATCTGTCACTGTTTCTGACACTTTCTGTTTACAACTTACAGCTATGGGGAGAGATGAGCGTGCTTTAAACACTTCATTCATATGTGCAGCAAGTTGATCCCACATAGCATCTATGCCTTCTTGTGTGTTAAGTGGGTAACCTACAGCTGTTTGTGTGACTGAGGGTACACTGATAAGTGGAACTTTTTTTTTCCAGTCCCATCCATTGTAATGGTCAATTATACCATCAACAATGAGTCTCATATCTTCTTGGGTAAAGCTGCGTCCTTTGCATGCTTTCTTTAAATATGTTATGCATCCTATTGGTGTTATTATTGGTTTGGGACAATTTTTAATTATCCTATCTATCCCGCTAAATTGTCTACTCAAGGGTTAATGAAATAGTAATTTGTGGGGGAGACACGGGCAACATAATCTTTACATGTCTCTCCTGGTAAAGGCGGGGGATATTCTGTTTATTTACTCTGATGTGATCCCATAATATAACAGTCTGTCAGTCAATATGGTCACAATAATATCTGTCACAAGTCAAGTCGCAATTGTACTTAAAATCACTTTAAACAAAATGACATTCAGTAGCCAAATCACTTTGCAAATCTACTTAGAATCGCTCTAAACAAAAATGACACTCAGTGGCCGTACACTTACCACCCGTCTACTGAGTATCCTTAATACAAAATATACAGTACAATTGTATATAAGACAGACAGAACACTTCAGCGTACGTGCACTTACCACCCGTCTACTGAGTGTTTAAACAAATACACAGTTGCAACATTAACAGACAAACATGTACATACATATATTTAGGCGATCAAGTCGAGGAGATTTTCTGCTTGTGGATCCCTGATCCACCACGGTATCCCAGATACCAAACTATGGCGCCTTTAAATTTTCCTCAATCAACTACGTAATCTCAAGTCCCGGACTTGAATTACCTTTATTACGTGTTCCCTGAACACGGTCTCGTATCACGTGTTCCCTGAACACGGTCTTGTCTCACGTGTTCCCTGAACACGGTTTTGTCTCACGTGTTCCCTGAACACGGTCTTGTCTCAGTTCAGTTTCAGCGTTTTGGCTGCAATTCCACGGCAGAAAAGACAGACAACAAAATTCTCTATCTTACCGCGTAGGAGACAGTCAAGCTGATCCCGGACTCAGCCCCCAGATTGTAAGGAAATAAGTGTAGCCCCTCGACGTGATGGCCCCTTAGGTACCCGTGAGAATGGAACTTAACACTACACACCAAACACACGGTGGCGAGTTAAGAAACACTCTGTTTTAATATTACAAAAGCAGCTAGTTAAAAGCAGAATACATGGGGGTGTACAAGTATGCGTTACATTCTTATTGGTTTGTTAATAGTTGCTGGGCAGATTCAACAGGGGGCATACAAGATAGCATACACAAGAGAATGGGTAACAGAGGGGGGAGGTTCCCATTATAAGGGAGTTTATGCAGGAGCACACTGCATACCAAACCAAGGGGGGAGTAAAAACTCAGTATCGAAAGATAAGGCACGCTTAGGCTTACAATCTATGACCTTGCAACGTAACCATAGCAAAGACAGTCTACGTGCCATTTCTTATATGCTACATGGATTCCTAATTTTAACCCTTCAGGCACAAGGATAATACTGTAGATAATGAGTAAACAAAGTCAATGATATGCAATACTTATTGTAGAGCTTGCAGGTTAATGGGATGAAGAGATGACTTAACTTGAAGGTTTGAAGAAATAAATGAAAACTTGAAGAATTGGATGATTGGATTGCCGAATTGGATGATTGAATGAAAGATTGGATGGTTGCATGATTGGATGATTGGATGGTTGGATGATTGGATGGTTGGATGATGGATGAATGGATGATTGGAAGAATCCTGGAAGGCTGTACTGACAACCCTAATAGCTGTAACCAGGAGGGATCGCAGAGTAATAACCGTCAGGCTGGAGAAAGGATGACCCCTTTGGCTAACCTTGTCCGGTCCGTTAAGGCGGCAGCAGGGGTCTGCGATGTGATGGTTAAAGACAGCGGGTGTAGCAGGATACCGGATAGAGTCTCTGGAACTAGAAGTAGCAGCGCTACCAGCAGCAAGGAGAGTCAGATGCCTAGCATAAGGACATCATTGTACTGACTGCTGGTTTGGCCCAGCAAGTCAGTATTTGAAGGGAGAGCTGCACTGTGATTGGTTGTATGGAAATTGGCAGTGCAGCCTGATTGGAGAAACCAACAAGATGGCCACCGCCAGGAGGGGGGGGGGCAACAGGTTTTTCGAAGCAGGAAGTGTGCAGCATGCACCAGCCAGCGTGTCCAGCCAGGCCCAGACAGGATACAGAACACTATGGCAACTCAGGCCCCACGCCGTCCAGGCCCCGCATGTCACCGGCGGGTACTCTACCACTGTCACCATGAGATGACAGCGCGACATCACGCAACCTAGGAACAAGGGGACAGATAGCGGAGGTGAGTGCCAGAGTCTGAACTACCCTGTTAGAAACCCCAGGGGCAGCCATGGCATGGGAGGCGTGAGTTGCAGACATGGTGGTCGTGACAGCACCCCTCCCTTTATGAGTGGCCCCAGGACACTCCTTAGGCTTAGCTGGACATTTCTTGTGAAAGATTTTGATTAATCTGGTGCGTGTACCTCTGTGGCATTGGTCCAAGGCCTCTCTTCCGGACCATAGCCTTTCCAGTCCACCAGGTACTGTAGTCTTTTGTACCTTATACGAGAGTCCAGGATGCGAGCTACTTTGTATTCCATGCCCCTGTGAGTAAACACTTTGGGAGATTTGGGAAGACCAGCATGATATTTATTATAAGAGATATATATATATAAGAGATATGAAATGAATTGGGAACCCTTAAATAATGAGGCAATTTTAATTTTTAGGCAACCGGGTTGATGATCTGTGTGATCGGGAAATGACTGATAAACCGAGGTGCAAACTTCATTGAAGGGACCCGAAGGTGAAGATTTTGTGAAAATCAGGAACCTTGGGATGGAAGCCATAGTTAATAAAGAAAGGAGTGGAAGCAGCAGATGAATGATAAGAAAAAATATGAATGAAACCAGCGCTGAGGTGAACTTCAATGGGAGAGTTCAGTGGAAATGGCAAACAGCATAAATCCTACTTTAAGAACGTCCCAATGATGTTTATGCAGGTGCAGTAACTTGAAAAGCAGGTGGGATCAGGAATGTCCCCTATCGGCAGACACTTACTTTCAAGTTCTGACCCGCATGCATGTAACGGTATCTTTGTATCTTCTAAAAATCCCCACGTCTGTACATAAGCAATTGGAATCGAACTTACTTTTTGTTTCTGTCACGAGTACACGTAACAGGTTCTTTAAACCAAACGCTCCACTCCTCTGAGGGTAAAAACGATTTATTCTCCAAACACACGGTAAAACGGGGGAAAATGTGCACGGGAACAAGTGGGATGAATGGAAGGACACAACGGGGCGGATGTCAAATGAGCCGGTCGGCAGCGCTGCAGACGCTGCGGCTTCAGTCTTCTGATCTGCGCCTCTGTCCTTCCTGCAGTAATGTCGGCATCAACGCGTTTCGGAAGATGTTTTCCTTTGTCAAGATATGCCGCTTTCCTTCACGGGCTTCTTTTAAAGGGAGGCTTGTTGGTCACGTGATGTTTGCTCAACCTGACTGTAGATGTCTGTAATGACTACGGCAAAATGGCGACATCAACATTAGAACCCAAAATTGTAAACAACATTCCGACTAAAAGTGAAATAGAACCAGCGAAAAGGACCCAAACTAAGATATTCAATCTCAGTGATTACATACTCACCGCAGAGGAAGAACAAATCTTAGAAAAGGATCTAAAATTCTCGCCATCAAGTAGAGCCAGCGAATTCGATATATTTATCGATTTGCAGAGGTTTATACGTAAATGTTCTTTGAAAAAAAAAATTTCTGATAAAGAACAAGGAGAATCGTCCACACTGCCACCGGAGGGAATTAAAATGTTTAGAAAAAAATCGACATTTTTTCCTAAGCATAAAAAAGGTTGCTATGTGGACGTCTTTGAAAAATTAGTGAGAGAAGATTTAGAACGCACATCCTTTAAACACATTAAAGCCCCTAACCTCACCAAATCCCAAAGGCTAGCTATAGATGCTCTTAAAAACAACCAGCAAATAGTGATAAGACCCGCCGACAAAGGCGGCGGGATAGTAATTTTCAATAGAGATGATTATCACTCAGAAGTGATGCGTCAACTTATGGACAAAAATACTTATAAAAAATTACGTAGTGATCCAACCCCAGGAATTCAAAAGAAGATGGAGGTTTTCATCAACTTATACATGACAGAAGGAGTTATCTCTGAAAAGGAAGCAGACTTCCTACTGGTAGAAAACCCATCTACTCCAGTACTTTATGTGCTTCCTAAAGTACATAAGTCTATCACAAAGCCCCCTGGCAGACCCATCGTGGCCAGCATAGGGTCGGTGACAGCCAACTTGTCCAGTTTTCTTGACCACAGAATTCAGCCCATGGTGAAAAAAACTAGATCATACGCAAAAGACACCATAGCGGTGATCAATAAAATCAACGAGGTTAAATGGGAAACACATTATCGACTGATAACGGCCGATGTTAAGGCTTTATATGCGATCATTCAGCACCAAGATGGTTTAGAAGCTTTAAATTACCACCTTATGTTAAATAACACACAGGAAAAGGAATTTTTTTTTATTCTTGATGGCACTAATATGGTAATGAGCAACAATTTCTTTTGGTACTCTGGGGAACACTATCTTCAGGTAGCGGGGACAGCGATGGGGGCCAAGCTGGCACCGGGGTATGCTAATTTGTTCCTAGCCCACTGGGAAGACCAATCAGTGTGGGCAGGACATACCTGGGGTGCCAGCTTGGTCCTCTGGACCCGCTACATAGATGACGTCCTGTTCATCTGGAGTGGTGATGACACATCCCTCACTCTGTTTTGTGAATATCTCAATGACAATAAACTCAATGTAGAACTTACGTTTACAGTGAGCAATATTGAGATTAACTTTTTGGACCTCACAATATATGTGGATAGGGACCAAATTAAAACAAAAAATTTCATCAAACCAACTGATTGTAATGCTTACATAGGGTTTGAGAGTAATCACCACACAAATTGGATCTGCAGTATCCCCAATAGCCAGTTTCAGAGGCTAAGGAGGAACTGCAGTGATATAGATATCTTCGAGGCACAAGCGTTGGAGATGAAAAAAGATTTCATAGAGAAGGGCTATGATCTTCATGCTGTCAATAGGTCTTTGGAAAAATGTACCAAATTAGATAGAGCAGAGACATTAAAAAACAAAGAACCCACAAACAAGAAAATGAATGAGGAAATCCTATTCATTACAAAATTCTTGTCTCAACACCACACAGTGGAAAAAATTATTAAGAAACATTGGGGAATTCTTATTAGAGACCCTGTCCTAAAAGAATTTTTGGGTGAAAAACCAAGATTTGTATACAAAAGAGCGGACAATTTAAAAAGCCTACTTGTCAAAAGTGCAATACCCATAGACAAAAGGCCCTCCCGCATCACCTCCAAGGGATTTTACCGATGCGGGCAATGCAATATTTGCAAAGCCTGCAAAACTGAAAGTAAAGTAACCAGGTATAAATCCAGGGTTACTGATATGGAATATGAGATCAAAGACTTCATCACCTGTGGGTCAAAAAATGTAGTCTATCTTCTGGAGTGTGTATGCGGTCTACAATATGTAGGTCGCACTGGTCGCATGTTAAAGGAGAGACTAGCAGAGCATACCCGCAACATAAAAAAAGGGTATGACCTGCACAGCGTGTCGATGCATTTCAAGGAAAAACACGCTTGTGACATAAAGCATCTCAAATCTTTCTGCGGTATAAAACTGTGCAATAAAAATTGGAGGACACGCAATGCGGAGAGTGATCTGGCGAGATTAGAGATAAAAGAGTCGCCATTTTGCCGTAGTCATTACAGACATCTACAGTCAGGTTGAGCAAACATCACGTGACCAACAAGCCTCCCTTTAAAAGAAGCCTGTGAAGGAAAGCGGCATATCTTGACAAAGGAAAACATCTTCCGAAACGCGTTGATGTCGACATTACTGCAGGAAGGACAGAGGCGCAGATCAGAAGACTGAAGCCGCAGCGTCTGCAGCGCTGCCGACCGGCTCATTTGACATCCGCCCCGTTGTGTCCTTCCATTCATCCCACTTGTTCCCGTGCACATTTTCCCCCGTTTTACCGTGTGTTTGGAGAATAAATCGTTTTTACCCTCAGAGGAGTGGAGCGTTTGGTTTAAAGAACCTGTTACGTGTACTCGTGACAGAAACAAAAAGTAAGTTCGATTCCAATTGCTTATGTACAGATGTGGGGATTTTTAGAAGATACAAAGATACCGTTACATGCATGCGGGTCAGAACTTGAAAGTAAGTGTCTGCCGATAGGGGACATTCCTGATCCCACCTGCTTTTGAAGTTACTGCACCTGCATAAACATCATTGGGACGTTCTTAAAGTAGGATTTATGCTGTTTGCCATTTCCACTGAACTCTCCCATTGAAGTTCACCTCAGCGCTGGTTTCATTCATATTTTTTCTTATCTTACGGTTCCTGAGTTGGGGAAGTGGATGGTCCCCTGGATCTAACCAGCTGCTTGTTATTTAATTAACATCTAATATTTACGCCAGATTAGGAGTACTTCGTGTATTTTGTCCAGAGCAGATGAATGATACTAATTATTATGGCCAAATTCATCCCATGGCAAAACCTCGACCCAGTCATCCTGGGAAGAGGACACATGTAAGCGTAAGAATGTCTCTACATCCTGATTGACTCTCTCTGTTTGGCCATTAGATAGTGGATGGTAGGCTGTACTAAAGTTGAGCTGAATTTTAAGGACTTTACACAATGCTCGCCAGAATTTAGCCACAAACGGTACAAACAAACTCAATGGACCTACTGGCGCTAGATTTGAAGATTTATGTTGAGCACAATGAGGACAGGACGCAATATAGTCTTGTACATTTTTTTTTCAAAGCAGGCCACCAACAAGAATTCATAGGTCTTTTGAACCCCTGGATGCCCGGAGAATTTAGAATCGTAGACAGAACTTGACTCCTTGAATTAGGTCTAACAAAGGTTTTACCTGGAGGCACAGATACCTGCACTGTAGTTGTAGCGAAGGCACGAGGATCCAAAATTGGACTTCCCTCAAAGGATCTGGACTCCTCCTCTGTCTCCCATGACCTAGAAAGAGCATCTGCTTTACGGTTCTTTGCTCCTGGAGAAAAAGATAATTTGTAGTTAAATCTGGCAAAAAACAATGCCCATCTGGTCTGCCGAGGGTTGAGACATTGCGCATTTTTAAAATAAAGCTAATTTTTGTGATCAGTAATAACATTAATGACATGAGCTGCCCCCTCTAGTAAATAACGCCACTCTTCTAGTGCCATCTTGATGGCCAACAGTTCCTGATCTCCTATGGCATAATTCTGTTCAGCCGGGGAGAACCTTTTAGAGAAAAACCCACAGGGATGTAATTGTCCGTCACCTTTTGCCTGGGAGAGTACAGCTCCTACTCCGATGGCAGAGGCGTCGACCTCTAATGTAAAGGGTAATGTGACGTCTGGTTGAGCCAGAACTGGCGCTGTGATGAATTTTCTCTTGAGGATGGTAAAGGCTTTGGAAGCTTCAGGATCCCAGTTGGAGGGTTTGGCACCTTTACGAGTGAGCGCAGTGATGGAGCAACGGTTGACTTTAATGGGTTCCTCCGTCGGCAATGATGGAGATTTGGATACGGGTAGACCTAGATTGGGAGATACTCGGCTCCTCTCTTGATGCCTCGCTCTGAGTCTTAGATCGATCTTAGTGCACAAGGAGATTAGATCTTCCAATTTGGAAGGCAAGTCTCTAGCCACCAGTTCTTCTTTAATTTTATCGGCGAGACCATTTAGGAAAGTCGCAAGGAAGGCCTCCTCGTTCCATGCTAGCTCAGCCACCAGGATTTTAAATTGGATTAAGTATTGACCCACTGTCCTGGAACCTTGACGTAGGCGTAATATTTCAGTGGCAGCCGAACTAATTCGAACTGGCTCATCGAAGATAATTTTGAAGGTGCTAATGAACCGATTATAGTCCGACAGCAGTGGATCTGCCTTCTACCATAAGGGAGATGCCCAACTGAGGGCAGAGCCGGTAAGTTGTGATATCACATAAGCAACTTTGGTGCGGTCTGTAGGGAAGTAAGAAGATTGAAGTTCGAAGTGAATTTCACACTGATTTATGAAGCCTCTACAGTTTTTTGAATTGCCATCAAATTTGGTTGGGGTAGGAAGCTGTAGATGCGCAGTGACTCCTTTCGTTGAAGCTACGGGTCTAGGCGATGGCTCCTATGTAGGAGTTGACCCTTGATTCAAGGTGGTTTGGATATTGTCTTTTTGACAGGTCTTGGAGGGCATGGAAAACTTGCTCCTGTGCGGCTTCCTATTGATCCAGGCGAGCCACTAGCTGTTGAACGGGAGCTCCTCGCTCCTGACCTGATGCTGGGTCCATGGAGTCAGTACAAACTGTCACGTTTCCGGTAGCACCGGCTGGAGTGAAACGGAGGCTAGGTGCTTTGATATATGGTTTTTGCATAGGTGACAGAAGGGAGGACGGCAATTGGATAAAAGAAAAACCAGTTTTAATAAAGATACGATGGTACAGAAGATGAGGAATGGCACAAGGATAATACTGTAGATAATGAGTAAAGAAAGTCAATGATATGCAATACTTATTGTAGAGCTTGCAGGTGATTGGGATGAAGAGATGACTTGACTTGAAGGTTTGAAGAAATAAATAAAAACTTGAAGAATTGGATGATTGGATTGCCGAATTGGATGATTGAATGAAAGATTGGATGATTGGATGGTTGGATGATTGGATGGTTGGATGATTGGATGGTTGGATGATGGATGATTGGATGATTGGAAGAATCCTGGAAGGCTGTACTGACAACCCTAATAGCTGTAACCAGGAGGGATCGCAGAGTAATAACCGTCAGGCTGGAGAAAGGATGACCCCTTTGGCTAACCTTGTCCGGTCCGTTAAGGCGACAGCAGGGGTCTGCGATGTGATGGTTGAAGACAGCGGGTGTAGCAGGATACCGGATAGAGTCTCTGGAACTAGAAGTAGCAGCGCTACCAGCAGCAAGGAGAGTCAGATGCCTAGCATAAGGACATCATTGTACTGACTGCTGGTTTGGCCCAGCAAGTCAGTATTTGAAGGGAGAGCTGCACTGTGATTGGTTGTATGGAAATTGGCAGTGCAGCCTGATTGGAGAAACCAACAAGATGGCCGCCGCAAGGGGGGGGGGGGGACAGGTTTCTGAAGCAGAAAGTGTGCAGCATGCACCAGCCAGCATGTCCAGCCAGGCCCAGACAGGACACAGGACACTATGGCAACTCAGGCCCCACGCCATCCAGGCCCCGTATGTCACCGGCGCGCACGGTACCTCTGTCACCATGAGATGACAGCGCGACATCACGCAACCCAGGAACAAGGGGACATATAGCGGAAGTGAGTGCCAGAGTCTGATCTACCCTGTTAGGAACCCCAGGGGCAGCCATGGCATGGGAGGCGTGAGTGGCAGACAGGGTGGTCGTGACACCAAGGCTGTGTGACCTTGGGAAGCATGTGACTCGGTTGTCCAATAAGGATCCAGGGAAAGGTAGTGTTAGCTGGGATATCAGTGCAGGAAAGTGAGGAGCCTTCCTCTCTTTCCTGAAGGTTTTCCCGCCCTCCCTCACTTGTGGGCTTGTATTTGGGTGTTAATTGGGTTAGCTGATAGGCGGGAAAGAATGGCAGATTAATGGAATTAAGGTGCGTACACACGGGTGCAATTATGTATGAAATCGCTGGCAAAATGGTCGCTCAGCGACCATATTGCCAGTGATTTCATGTGCAGCCAGCGATAGATGGCTGGGAGCGCGCTCCCGCGGCCAACCCTTCATGGTCGCTGGTCGCAGGAGCATGCTCCTGCGACCAGCAGCTTCCCCCAGCGATGGCCGGGCAGGAGGTCAGCGCCGGAGAAATCAGCGCTGTTCTCCCATGCCCTGCGACGCTGCTCCCTCCCTCCTCCCGTCACCTGCTGCTGCGCTCCGCCTCCGCCCCGTAGCAGTGTCTCCTTTTCATCGCTGATGAAAAGGAGACACTAGCAATATGATTGCTGGGGATATATTGCTAGCAATATATCCCCAGCAATCATATAGACCCATGTGTATACAGCATTAGTTCTTCTTTGAGTGATGATGCAACGTATATGGTTTTTCGGTGCGCTTGCCTCTCATTGACAGGTGGGTAGTCAATGCAGTAGATCAAGTGGATACCGCTTGTTAGGGTAGGTTTAAATACATATGCAGATTGTGGGGTGGAGCTTAGTTAATTAGCTGTTCTTTCTGGGCCACCATTAATTAATTAATAATAATTTAATCTAGCTCAAAGTGCTTCAAATGAATCAGCTAACAATTTCTGCCAAACCTGTCTCTGAGTCTTTATTTCAGGTTTAGTTTGTAAGTTTACGAAATGTGAATGTATATACATGCTAGAGGTCACACACATCAGATGCTAGGATGTTTAACAACCCCCCCCCCCCCCCAAATGTTACTCTTTCTGCACATGTTACATCTGCCCCACCTGCAGTGCACATGGTTTTATCCAGATCCGCCGACAGGGGGGTGCCATGGGTACAGCTGTCCCGGGCCCAAAGTAGGAGATGCATACTACACCCCCTGCCTGCATTTGCGATTTTATAAAACTGCGATTTGCAACGTTCATCTGCAGTCGGAGCAAATCTGACCTTACTCAGACTTGCAGTCCAGGGGGCATTGCGAGGCCAAGAAAACTGCATCTGCGACACAATTCTTGGCCTTGCCACGCCCCCATATTCTTATACGCCGGCTGCCCCGTCTCTGTCCGTCACCGAGAATGCCTCTGCCCTTTCAATCATCAATCGCATCTCTGAGCGGCAATCACAGGATCTAAAAAGGTCCTGCATAAACGATCCAACCTGAATTAGCCCTTTAGTTTCATTTTTGCTTCACAATTTCGCATAATGTACAACAGTATATGGATGCATTTGTCAATCCTGCATTCCAGTGAATTGCAGACTATAAATAGAGCTTGGACAATGGTATGAAATCATCTGGCTCTGTGCTGTGGTTGGGGGATTCTGCAATCATGGCCAAATACCACATGCAAAACGTGTGAAGATACATGCCCATATGTGGAATTAGGTGGATATTCCGCAGATCACTTTTGGAAATTCGCTCATTTATCATCCAAACAGAACTCTGCTACTTTTTATGATTAATCTTTACAGACATTTTGTAGAACCATTTTCTCAACACAATATAGATATTTTGTCTTCCAATTCCAAGATATTAAAGCTCTAAATTGCTGCTTAACACATTGCTATCTTTTCTCTTGTTTTCTCTTTACTCTATTAGCTTGGCTTTCTTTTTCCTATGACGTCAGCTTTGTCTGCTACGTCTCTTTCCTTCTTTTGTTTGCACGAAAGGTTACAAATTTGTCATGAGTTATAAATGGCCGATAGCTTACAGGAGAGCTGCAAGAACATTAATGAATGTCATGTCTCATCACTGGAAACTGTGGGTCTGATTCATTAGTGATCGTTCCTCAGTGTATTCGCGCTGGGGACCGATCGTGCGGCTCTGCGCATGTGCGTATTTAAAAGGCACCTGCATGTAGGGAGGCCAATCCCGGGATCGGGATCGGCGGGATCCCGGGATTTTGGCCTAAAATTGCCGGGATTTGAATCCCGGGATTGAAGCTTCCAATCCCGGGATTCCGGGATTAGTAACCCCATTAGTTTTGGTTTAAAGCCGGGCAGCACTGAGCACCAGAATATGGCTCAGACGCTGCCCGGCTGACTGTTTCTTACCTCCGGTGCTGCTGTCGGGAGTTGGGAGGGACTGAGTGCTGTGCTGACAAGCATGGCGGCGCCCAGGCTGCGCAGCGTGAACCCTGACATCACGTCACGCTGTGCAGCCCGGCCGCTGCTCTGCTTGTCAGCACAGCACACTGTCCCAAAGCTGGACAGACGCCCGATGTGCCAACCCCAGCCTTCCGCCCACCCGCCGGAGATAGCCGTCCTGCTGCTGCCCTGTCACCACAACCCCCGCCGCCGTAAGTGACAGTGCGGGGGGCAGCTTTAGGAGAAATTTATATTGTCATCTGGGGGAGGGGACGGTTTTTTTTTTTATTAGGGAGGCCAATCCCGGGAATCCCGGGATCCCGGGAATCCCGGGATTGAGCATTTTTCAATCCCGAATCCCGGGATTGAAAAAATGCCCCGGGATTGGCATCCCTACCTGCATGCCTGTACTTTTATCAGTGACCATCAAATGATTTTTGTGCCCGTGTGGCCATAAGCGAGGGCATGTGTGAAGCATACACATCCCCTCACATGCAAATTCTGGGATTCGCATGGTGGAGGGGTGTTCGATGGGATGGCAGACCGCGCTTACCTGTTCGTTAGGCTGCAAACATACGCAGCCTAGCGAACAGGTCTGCATAAGGCCCTCAGTCTGGTTCTGGGATAAATACAATAATAATTCAATTATGTAAAAAAAAAATTCTTCATTTATTGATTCAGTACAAGTGCAGAAAACTGAAGCAGTCATTTGTATACTCGGTGAAAGTTTCTATATACTGCACATAGAAGGCAAATTACTTCTCACCTCTATGAGGTGAAGTACCGTCAAGGACCACTAGAGGCCACTCAACGGTCCAAATTACTCCTCTGTGTGTTAAAAGATGTCATAACAGAAAGTGAAAGCTGTTTTTGCAGGGACACGGATCTGTTGCTGGTTAAGGAGAGAGGGAGCAGTGAAGACAGGGATTGGAGGTAGGAGCATATAGGAGCTGGGGGTGGAGCTTTTGTGGGCTAAAAACTGTCACAGCGAAAGTACATTGCAGAAACCATAATTTTCACTAGCTTTCAACTAGTATTTTATAATGTTATACTGAACACTAGAGATGGAGTCCCTCTCATTCACTGCCAGCGTTTGCCAGTGTCCCTGCAGGCGAGCGCTGGCGGAGAAGGACTCCATTAGACTGGGATGCCAGAGCGTCTCACACGCACACGCATCCCAGTCAGTCGGCGGCTGGGCGGCGGGACCCTGCCCGTCTCCACTTCAGGGCGATGGGCAGGGTTAGGGGAGGGGGAGCTCCGTCGGAACGGGGTGCGCAAGCGTCTCGTGTGCGCGCGCCTCCTTCCAACGCCTGGCGGCTGGCGGGGGCTGTTGATTCTATTGCCAGCCCCCGCGAGCATGAGAGTGACAAAGTGAAGGGCGATCAATTACAAACCAATCGGCCCCTGTAAATTGGCTGTGAGGAGCTGATTGGCTGGTACTTTATCACTCTCTAGGCTCAGTACATCTGCCCCTATATATATATATATATATATATATATATATATATATATATATATATATATATATATATATATATATATTAGTTTGGTCTGTTTTTAGAAATACAGTATAGACTACAGTATGAATAAGATTTGTCACAGTTGCACAGTGCCCACATGAAGATCAGATTAGACATTTATAGAAAGTCTTTTTTTCTTAAGTTTCTGTGACCTAAATAAGTGGCTCATACAAATTATATGAAGACAACAAAACTTTTGTAAATGCGCAGAGGGCAGCACTTTACATTGATGGCACAGTGGGAGAGCACTCTGCCATGTCTCATTACCGTCTCATGGTCATGTTGAGCAGTTGACAGTTCTCTACCCCATCCCTGTATATTATATGGCAGTGACTGCAGGTGGATGTAATACTCAAACTCTACCAGACAGATGTTGCCATAAAGTTACTGCTAATTAGTTGATATCAATTGTAGAACGGGTCTTTTATGATGGAGTATTGCTAGCTCACGGTGCAACTGATTCAGGCGGATGCCAAGAATCGTTGAAGATCTTCTGCCTTGTCAATATACAGTAGTCTCAGAGGATTAGTATAGGGGAGGAATATGAAATCACTGACACATACCAATTATATAGTCTATCTTGGTCACTGTGGATTGCATGCATTATTACTGTTATATACATTAACCCCTTCAGTGGTGAGTTTGCATAGGGCACATCCCACCTCCCAGGGTTTCTTTGGTACTTGTGTAGTTTCACGGCGGCACTGGGATCGTTTCACACGCAAATCGCACTGCGATGCGTGGTGGTGGGCGATGCCTGGTGAGCATAGTGAGCCCCGCAAGAGGACACGGAGGGCTTGACGTGTATTCCGTGTCCCCTCTCGGGGTGCGCTGTGCTCGCCACGCTTCGGGCTCGTTTTCCACATCCCCTCACAGTGCATGCTGCACTCACCATGCTTCGGGGTCAGTTGCTCACTGCGCTCGCCACATTTTATAAAATCAACTTCACGCCGATGTGGATAGTGGGGGTATGAACAGGTCGGGTGGATGCGATGCAATCCGCGGGCAGTGCCGCCGTGAAACTACAGAAGTAGTCACTACCCCCCCCCCCGGGGCTTTTAACTTACTGTTAGTGCCTTAAGGCCGGGGACCGGGTCTGGCAGCTCCTCTCAGTCACGCTGGGCGTGACGTCATTACATGACGCCGCTGGTTAGGGGGCTTTGCAGAGCCTTCCTTGCAGAGTCCTGGGGGGCTTTGCAGAGCCTTCCTTGCAGAGTCCTTGCGGCGGTTGCTGTGCATCATGTGAGTGCGCACAGTCACAACGTGTTACCGCAGCCGCCAGGCTAAGCAAAGCCTGAAGCCGGGCGGCAGGCGGGCGACTGACTGCTTCTGGGGAGAGTTGCCCGGGCCCCCAGAACCGGCGGGGCCCAGAACTCAAGTACCCCCAGACCCCCCCTGTCGGCGGCCCTGCCAACCAGTACCTAATACCTATTGCAGGGGTTCTCAAACTATTTTGCTCTGGGACCCCATCAGACAATAAAAAAAATGACGGGACCCCAGAAAGTTACTGCAGAAGATCACATAACATGTGTAGTCATCAGAGAGCACCTGCATGGCAGCATTGTGGAGGCATAAAATGATGGGAGGAGTCTAAAATAAACAATTCAACAGATTTTTGAATAGTTGCAACCCCATACTGAGAAGGTCGGGATCCACTTGGGGGTCAGGACCCACAGTTTGAGAACCGCTGACCTATTGCATGCAGTATATATAATTCCAGTCTGCTCTCTGCTGTTGCCACTGGCTACCAGTACCTATTGCAGTATATAATACCAGTGTGCTGTTGCCCCTGGCTACCAGTACCTATCACAGTATATAATTCCAGTTAGCTGTTGCCGTTGGCTACCAGTACCTATCGTAGTATATAATTCCAGTCTGCTCTTGCCGCTGGCTACCAGTACCTATCGCAGTATATAATTCCAGTCAGCTCTTGCCCCTGGCGACCAGTACCTAATGCAGAATATAATTCCAGTGTGCTGTTGCCCCTGGCGACCAGTACCTATCACAGTAGATTATACCAGTTTTCTATTGCCGCTGGCTACCAGTACCTATAGCAGTATATAAACCCAGTCTGCTGTTGCCGCTGCCTACCAGTACCTATCGCAGTATATAATTCGAGTCTGCTGTTGCCGCTGGCTACCAGTACCTATCGCAGTATATAACTCCAGTTGGCTGTTGCCCCTGGTGACCAGTACCTATTGCAGTATATAATTCCAGTCGGCTGTTGCCGCTGGCTACCAGTACCTATCACAGTATATAAATCCAGTTTGCTGTTGCCGCTGGCTACCAGTACCTATCGCAGTATATAATTCCAGTCTGCTGTTACCACTGGCTACCAGTACCTATCGCAGTATATAACTCCAGTCGGCTGTTGTCCCTGGCTACCAGTACCTAACACAGTATGTAAAACCAGTTTGCTGTTGCCGCTGGCTACCAGTACATATTACAGTATATAACTCCAGTTGGCTGTTGCTCCTGGCGACCAGTACCTAATGCAGTATATAATACCAGTTTGCTGTTGCCACTGGCTACCAGTACCTATCATAGTATATAATACCAGTTTGCTGATGCCGCTGTCTACCAGTACCTATCGCAGTATATAATTCCAGTTGGCTGTTGCCGCTGGCTACCAGTACCTATCACAGTATATAATTCCACTTTACTGTTGCCACTGGCTACCAGTACCTATTGCAGTATATAATTCCAGTGTGCTGTTGCCACTGGCGACCAGTACCTATCACAGTATATAAATCCAGTTTGCTGTTGCTGCTGTCTACCAGTACCTATCGCAGTATATAATTCCAGTCTGCTGTTGCCACTGCCTACCAGTACATATCGCAGTATATCATTCCAGTCTGCTGTTGCCGCTGGCTACCAGTACCTATCGCCATATATAAACCAGTTTGCTGTTGCCACTGGCTACCAGTACCTATCACAGTATATAATTCCAGTTTGCTGTTGCCGCTGGCTACCAGTACCTATCGCAGTTTATAATTCCAGACGGCTGTTGCCGCTGGCTACCAGTACCCATCACAGTATATAATTACAGTCTGCTGTTGCCGCTGGCTACCAGTACCTATCGCCATATATAAACCAGTTTGCTGTTGCCACTGGCTACCAGTACCTAACGCAGTATATCATTCCAGTTTGCTGTTGCCACTGGCTACCAGTACCTATTGCAGTATATAATACCAGTGTGCTGTTGCCCCTGGCTACCAGTACCTATCACAGTATATAATTCCAGTTAGCTGTTGCCGTTGGCTACCAGTACCTATCGCAGTATATAATTCCAGTCTGCTCTTGCCGCTTGCTACCAGTACCTATCGCAGTATATAATTCCAGTCAGCTCTTGCCCCTGGCGACCAGTACCTAATGCAGAATATAATTCCAGTGTGCTGTTGCCCCTGGCGACCAGTACCTATCACAGTAGATTATACCAGTTTTCTATTGCCGCTAGCTACCAGTACCATACCCTCCAACATGACCCATCCCATTAGGTACAAAATGCTCTGTTCCTGGACTTCCCTGCCAGTGACAGTTACAGATGTGAGCCTACAGCACAGTCCAATATTCAAAGAGGGGGGGTCACATCAACTCTCAGTGATGTTTGGGATGGCAGCTGGTGTGGCTCCCCTTTTTGAATATTGGACTGTGCTGCAGGCTCACATCTGTAACTGCCACTGGTAGGGAAGTCCAGGAACAGAGCATTTTGTACCTAATGGAATGGGTCATGTTGGAGGGTATGCAGTACCTATAGCAGTATATAAACCCAGTCTGCTGTTGCCGCTGCCTACCAGTACCTATCGCAGTATATAATTCGAGTCTGCTGTTGCCGCTGGCTACCAGTACCTATCGCAGTATATAACTCCAGTTGGCTGTTGCCCCTGGTGACCAGTACCTATTGCAGTATATAATTCCAGTCGGCTGTTGCCGCTGGCTACCAGTACCTATCACAGTATATAAATCCAGTTTGCTGTTGCCGCTGGCTACCAGTACCTATCGCAGTATATAATTCCAGTCTGCTGTTACCACTGGCTACCAGTACCTATCGCAGTATATAACTCCAGTCGGCTGTTGTCCCTGGCTACCAGTACCTAACACAGTATGTAAAACCAGTTTGCTGTTGCCGCTGGCTACCAGTACATATTACAGTATATAACTCCAGTTGGCTGTTGCTCCTGGCGACCAGTACCTAATGCAGTATATAATACCAGATTGCTGTTGCCACTGGCTACCAGTACCTATCATAGTATATAATACCAGTTTGCTGATGCCGCTGTCTACCAGTACCTATCGCAGTATATAATTCCAGTTGGCTGTTGCCGCTGGCTACCAGTACCTATCACAGTATATAATTCCACTTTACTGTTGCCACTGGCTACCAGTACCTATTGCAGTATATAATTCCAGTGTGCTGTTGCCACTGGCGACCAGTACCTATCACAGTATATAATTCCAGTCTGCTGTTGCCACTGCCTACCAGTACATATCGCAGTATATCATTCCAGTCTGCTGTTGCCGCTGGCTACCAGTACCTATCGCCATATATAAACCAGTTTGCTGTTGCCACTGGCTACCAGTACCTATCACAGTATATAATTCCAGTTTGCTGTTGCCGCTGGCTACCAGTACCTATCGCAGTTTATAATTCCAGACGGCTGTTGCCGCTGGCTACAGTACCTATAACAGTATATAATTCCAGTTTGCTGTTGCCGCTGGCTACCAGTACCTAACGCAGTATATAATTCCAGTTTGCTGTTGCCGCTGGCTACCAGTACCTATCGCAGTATATAATTCCAGTCAGCTGTTGCCGCTGGCTACCAGTACCTATCACAGTATATAATTACAGTTTGCTCTTGCCGCTGCCTACCAGTACCTATCGCAGTATATAATACCAGTCTGCTGTTGCCGCTGGCTACCAGTACCTATCACAGTATATAACTCCAGTCGGCTGTTGCCCCTGGCGACCAGTACCTAACGCAGTATATAATTCCAGTTTGCTGTTGCCGCTGGCTACCAGTACCTAATGCCATATTTTATAATTCCAGTCGGCTGGGGCCTACCTACTACTGACATATATAATATATTATTGCACTCCAGTGGTGCTCTCCTGTGGCATAACTTCACAAAAATAATGGAGATCCAAAATATGGAGGATAAAAAAATAGGTAAAGATGAAGAGCCACTTTCTCGTAGTTCTGAAGCTGCTGCCACTTGTCATGATGACATAGACGATGAAATGCCATCAACGTTGTCTGCCAAGGCCGATGCCCAGTGTGAAAGCAGAGGGCATGTAAAATTGATCCCAAAGTTCGGTAAAAGGATTTGAAAAAGTAAATATAAATCGTTGGAAGGGAAACGTAAACTTGCCAATATGTCATTTACGACACGGAGTGGCAAGGAACGGCTAAGGCCATGGCCTAAGTGCATGACTAGTGATTCGACGATCAAAGTCCTCATTCTCTCCCCCTGCCGTATAGTAAATTTAAGAGAGTTAAGCTGTCATCGACAAAAACACAGCAAACAACTCTGCCTTCTAAAGACATATCACAAATCCCCAAGGAGAGTTCAAGGGTGTCGGTGGTTGTGATGCCAGACCTTCCTATCACTGTACGCGAATAGGTGGCTCCTTCCACCATTTGCAGTACGCCCTCTGCATATGCTGGAAGGATCACCCACAGTCTAGTTCCAGATTTTAATAATGAAGGTGATGTTGTACACCAGGAGGACGATATTGATGTAGCTGGCGCTGAGGAGGAAGTTGACGAGGACGATGCTGAGGTGGTTCTCTTAAATGAGGCACCAGGGGGGAATGAGGTACCGGGGGGGGGGAGCAGTTGTTGTCCATGGGATGAAAACGCCCATCTTCATCCCTGGACAGAGGAACAATAAATCCACCTCTATGGTCTGGATTTTTTAAAATCCGAATCCGGACAACAAATGTATTGCCATATTTAGCTTATGTAAATCTCCAATAAGCAGGGGTAAGGATCTTGCCCACCTAGGGACATCTTCCCTTGTACGTCACCTGAAGACCCTTCATAAATCAGTGTGTAGTTCAGGAACTGCGGCTGGCAGTCCAGGGACACCTAAATCCCTTGGTCCTCCTGTTGGAGCCAAGCGCCTGAAAAGCACACCACCAACTCCCTCCTCGTCAATTTCCTCCTTCATCCGGATCGGGGGGAGTCCTGCAGGCCATGTCACCAGCATGACTGACTCCCCTTCTATCCGAGATTCCTCCAGAGGATCCTGCAGCACTAGGGCTACTACTGCTGCTGCTGCTGTTACTGCTGCTGGGAGTCAGTCATCATCCCAGAGGGGAAGTCGTAAGACCGCTATGTCTTTCACTAAGCAATTGACCATCCAACAGTCGTTTGCCATGAGGAGGAAATACGACAGCAGTCATCCTATGGCAAAGCGGATAACTGCAGCCTTGACAGCTATGTTGGTGTTAGACGTGCATCCAGTGTCCGACGTCAGTGGAGTGGGATTTAGACGGTTGATGGAGGTATTGTGTCCCCGGTACCAAATCCCGTCTAGATTCATCATCACTAGGCAGGCAATACCCGCAATGTACAGGGACGTCAGAAAAAGTGTCCTCGGTGCCCTGAAAAATGCGGCTGTACCCACTGTCCACTTAACTACGGGCATGTGGACAAGTGGATCAGGGCAAACTAAGGACTATATGACTGTGACAGTGCACTGGGTAGATGCATCGCCTTCCGCAGCAGCAGCATCTCCTGCACGCCAGCTCCTTCTAAGGCAGGCTACGCTGTGTATCACCGGTTTGAGGAAGAGACACAATGCCGACAACCTCTTAGAGAAACTGAGGGAGATCATCTCCCAGTGGCTTACCCCTTTAGACTCGCCATTAACACTGTGCCGGCATTAAACATGGACAATTTCCAGCAGGTGCCATGTTTTGCCCACACAATAAATTTGGTGGTGCAGCATTTCATCAGAAGTGACAGGAGTGTGCAGGAGATGCTTGAGGTGGCCCCCAAAATTTGCCGACACTTTCAGCTTTCTGCCACTGCCTGCCAAAGGCTGGAGCGGCAGCAAAAACTCCTCAACCTGCCCTGCCATCAGTTTAAACAAGGGATTCGGGATGAAAAGCCGGCTGTCGGGATCCCGGCGTTTAAAATCCCGACGCCGGAATCCCGAACCCCGAAATCCCGACAAGGGGGGGACATGGATCGCCCTCCCCTTGCGGGCTCGCTGCACTCGCCATGCAGCGGGCCCGGTGCCTCGCTACGCTCGGCACGCTAATTTATTCTCCCGCCGAGGGTGTCGTGGACACCCACAGGGAGAAAGTGTCGGGATTTCTGCGTTCGGGATTTCGGCGTTCGGGATTCCGGCGTCGGGATTTTGAACGCCGGGATCCCGACCGCCGGGATTTAAACTGCATCCCTAAACAAGAGGTGGTGACGTGCTGGAACTCCACCCTTTATATGCTGCAGAGGATGGAGGAGCAGCAAAAGGCCATTCAAGCCTACACGGCTACCTACGACATAGGCAGAGGAGCGGGGCTGCATCTAACTCAAGTGCAGTGGAGGCTTATTTCTGTGTTGTGCAAGGTTCTCCAGCCGTTTGAACTAGCCACACGTGAAGTCAGTTCCGACACTGCCAGCATTAGTCAGGTCATTCCCCTGATCAGGCTGTTGCAGAAGCAGCTGGTGAAAGTGAAGGAGGAGCTAAAGTGTAGCGATTCCGCAAAGCATGTTGCTCTTGTGGATGAAGCCCTCCATATGCTTTGCCACGCTACGAGGGTGGTCAGTCTTTTAAAGTCAGAGGAATACATTCTGGTCACCATGCTCAATCCTCGATTTAAAGCGTATGTTGTGTCTCTGTTTCTGGCGGACACAAGTCTAGAAAGGTGCAAAGACCTGTTGGTCAGGAGATTGTCATCTGAAGGGGACCCTGACATGGCCAGAGCTCCTCCTTTATTTTCTCCCACACCTTTGCCTGCAAGGAAACAGCTGCGATTTCCCACAAACCCGCTGGCAGAGATGCAGGGCAGGCAGGAAGGAGTTTGGACATCTGGTCCGGACAAAAGGACCTGGCAATGATTGCTGACATGTCTACTGTCGCTGCATTGGATGCTGTCACCATTGAAAAAATGGTGGAGGATTACTTTGGTAACAGCATCCAAGAAGACATGTCAGACAGTCCTTACCTGTACTGGCAGGAAAAAAGGCAGTTTGGAAGCCCCTTTACAAACTGGCTCTATTTTACCTGAGTTGTTCCACCTCCAGTGTGTACTCCGAAAGACTTTTTAGTGCAGCGGGGAACCTGGTCAGTGAGCGGTGAAGGAGGTTGCTTCTGCAAAATGTGGAGAAGATGATGTATATAAAAATGAATTATAAATTATTCAATGAAGACCTGGAATTGCCTCCAAAGATTATAACGGGACCTGTGATTGTGGAGTCAAGTGGGGACAAATTGATAATCTGTGAGGATGAGGAAGTACACACTGAAGGGGGCGAGGAATCAGAGGAGGAGGAGGATGACGAGTGAAGATTACATCTTGTCGCTGTAGAGCCAGTTTATACAGGGAGATATTATGAATTTTGGTTTGGTGGCCCAAACAAACCAAACATTTCAGCCACAGTTTTGTAGGCCCTGTCGCTGAAATGTTTGGTTTGTTAAAGTGTGCATGTCCTATTTTCGCAACATAAGGGTGGGAGGGCCCAAGGACAATTCCATCTTGCCTCACCATTCATTAATCCTACTGCTGACAGTCATTCATATGTGGGATGCAGAGGCGTAATCAGAACTTTGTGGGCCCCATAGCAAAATTTATAATGGGGCCCCCCTACCTAAGTTCTCTACCAGTGCGCAATGTGGGAACAGTAGAAATGCGCCCCTCCAATAGAAATTTTAAAGATAAAAATTGCACGCATTATAAAAGGTGTGTGGCCTCGCTACAAAGGTTAATGCCCCTCACACATTATGCAATACACCGCAAAGCCCAATACATGTTATGCGACACACAGCAAAGCCCATTACATGTTATGCGACACACCGCAAAGCCCATTACATGTTATGTGACACACCATAAAGCCCATTACACAAAATGTGACACATCGCAATGCCCATTACACATAATGTGACACATCGCAATGCCCATTACATGTTATGTGACACACCATAAAGCCCATTACACAAAATGTGACACATCGCAAAGCCCATTACACATAATGGGGTTTATTCTAGTTCATTCTTTCTGACAAAATCCTTCTTAGATGGACAAAACCATGTGCACTGCAGGGGGCAGATGTAACATGTGCAGAGAGAATTAGATTTGGGTGAGTTATTTTGTTTCTGTGCAGGGAAAATACTGACTGCATGATTTTACACTTCAATATAGATCTCACTTTGAAGAAAAACCCCACCCAAATCTAATTCTCTCTGCACAAGTTACATCTGCCCCACCCGCAGTGCACATGGTTTTGTCCATCTAAGAAGGATTTTGTCAGAAAGAATGGACTAGAATAACCCCCAATGTGACACACCGTAAAGCCCATTACACGTTATGCGACACACCGCAAAGTCCATTACACGTTATGCGACACACCGCAATGCCATTACACATTATGTGACACATCACAATGCCATTACACATTATGTGACACATCGCAATGCCATTACACATTAAGGCCCTTATTCTGATCGGTGCGGCCCGATCAGAATATGCGGCCACGACCGTGCAGGCTAATCCCCGCCTTCCATACGGATCGCCACCTCCGTCCGTACGCGGATATGTGGCGATCCGCATGAAAGTGGACGGGGATACGCCTCCTCCGTCTTGGGAGCAGCCCCTGCATTCGATGGTCGCCGAACATCGAATGCAGGGCCGCACGCTCCACTAGGTCCCGCCACCCAAGACCACACGGACACTTGTCCGTGTGAAATCATGTATGGGGGCGGGCAGCTGACATCCGGCGATGTCAGATGCCCGCCCCCTACACACGCGTCACGACTTCATTACCATGCATACGCCCCGCGTTTGCATGGGAACGCCCATGAAACGCGGGGCGTATGCATAGGGTAATGAGGCTAAGTAGCCCCTCACGCCCCTCTACGCCCCCTGTGCGGCGTGTAAAGAATACGTGTGGCGAAATCGCCTGCACATGAGCAGAGTGACCTCTGCACATGCGCAGACGATAACCATCGGCGGGACGACCGCATGCGGAGAAATCCGCATCGATCAGAATAAGGCCCTAAGTGACATGCCATTACACATTACACATGGTCTTTTTTTATGGGTAAGAACTTTTTACAATCTGAATCTGCTTTGGTTTGACTTCAGGTGTATCTTAAATACAAATAGTACATACTGTATCCTCGGATCAACTTCCTCCAGAAGTTTTCAAAAATGCAGATTCCTATCTCAGTGACAGATGCAATGTCTCACTCTCTACAAGTTATTTACTAGTGGGGAGCATGGTGAGCACGAGGAGCCGAAGTGGGGGGGGTGGTTTCCGGGGACCGCAGTGGGTGTAGGCGGCGAGGAGAGTATCGGCGGCACCGGGTGGGAGGCTGGGGGAGGTGGTGGCCGCAGTGAGTGGCTGTGCCTCTCTGGACACAGCCACCACCATACATCACTGGCAAGATTCCTACCTCGGCCGCCCCTCGTCATCAGTTCCACTGCCTTCACAATGCTATAGCCAGGCTGCACTGCTGCAGACTCCCACAGTCTCTCTTCCGGACTCGCGCCCCGCCCCCCTCTTTACTTACTTTCCCTGGCTCCGGCGAGCAGATCATAAGCCTAGGCGGCTGCAGCAGCGGCTCCCTTGAAAAAAAAAATAAGCACGGTGCAGGGGTCAGGGAGTGCTTGCTGTCCTTCGGACCCCCCCAGCCGCCGGGCCCCATAGCAGCTGCACCACCTGCACCCTGGGTAGTTCCGCCACTGGTGGGACTTGTCTTTTCAATGCATACAACTGTTTGCGTTCTTGACAGTGATAAGTGGACTTGTCTTTAAATGCATACAACTGTTCTGTTTGCATTCCACTAATGAGAGTAATTGATTGCTGCACCAATCGCCCACTGCTCCTCGGCTGGTCGCCGCCTTTGCTCAGATAGGGTGTTACAGGTGTCTGCGGGAAGCCATTCTGCTGTGTCGTTAATGTATGCACTGTACCTTACTCACTGTACCTTACTCACTATATTATTCCGGGAGTCCGCCGCTGCCGCCCTCACCCTGCATTATTCTGGGAGTCCGCCACTGCCGCTCTCACCCTGCATTATTCCGTGAGTCCGCCACTGATGTTCTCACCCTGGATTATTCTGGGAGTCCGCCACTGCCACTCTCACCCTGCATTATTCTGGAAGTCTGCCACTGCTGCTCTCACCCTGCATTATTCTGGGAGTCTGCTGCTGCCGCTCTCACCCTGTATTATTCCGGGAGTCTGCCACTGCCGCTCTCACCCGGCATTATTCTGGGAGTCCGCCACTGCCGCTCTCACCCTGCATTATTCTGGGAGTCCGCCACTGCCGCTCTCACCCTGCATTATACCGGAAGTCCGCCACTGCCGCTCTCACCCTGCATTATTCTGGGAGTCCGCCCCTGCCGCTCTCACCCTGCATTATTCCGGGAATCTGCCACTGCCACTCTCACCCTGCATTATTCTGGGAGTCTGTCGATGCCGCTCTCACTCTGCATCACACAACTAGATGCTGTCGGAAGACGGCCTAAGTGACAGGAGCATTTCTGCCACTGCCTGTAGAATGCTGCCAAATCGCCCACTGCTCCTCGACTGGTGGTAAACAACACGATCAAGCCAGATAGCGGTCTTATTAGATATTAAACTGATAAAAAAAGATACACAGCACACTCGCAGACCAACTCAGTGCTGCACCAATCACCTACTGATCCTCGGCTGGTGTTAAACACGATCAAGCCATCACCATTCATTAATCCCACTGCCTAGAGTCATTCATGGGGTAACTGGACTTGTCTTTAAACGCATACAACTGTTTGCATTCAAGACAATGGTAATAATAAATTATGATCAATCACAGAGCTGCTCAATCCCACTGCTGAGAGTAATTGATTGCTGAACCAATCTCCCACTGCTCCACGCCTGGTGGTAAACAACACGATCAAGCCAGATATTTATCTTATTAGATATTAAACTGAAAGAAACAGATACACAGCACAGCACACTCGCAGACCAACTCAATGCTGCACCAATCGCCCACTGAACCGCGGCTGGTGGTAAACACGATCAAGCCAGATAGGGGTCTTTTTGGGACCTAGTTTTTCATACTGCCACCCTGTCTGATGCTGCAGTGCCACTCCTAGATGAGCCACGTGTTTGTGCCGCACACTTGTGTGGCTTAGCATAGTTATACAGCTACCTCGGTGCAACCTTTTGCCCTAAAAACAATAATGTGATGTGTGAGGTGTTCAGAATAGACTGGAAATGCGTGGAAATGAATGTTATTGAGGTAAATAACAGCGTAGGAGAAAAAAACACAATAATTCTGTGATTTTAGCAGTTTTTATGCTTATTTAAAAAAAAAATCAGTACCCAAAACGTTTAGGGGGTGTTTTGGCAAAACCCATTAGAACCCAAAACCTGAAGGTAATCAGAACTCAAAAAGCAAAAATGGGCATTGCACATCCCTAATAATAATAATAATAGTAGAATTATACTTCCCTGCATGCCATGACAAATAATGCTGGGAACTGTAATTACTCAGTTGGAACACAGGGGGCTTATTCAGACCTGATCGCATGGCTGCAAATTCGCAGGTTGAGCAATTATCAAATGACGCCGTATGCATGCGCGAGGCAATCCTGCGATACAATCCAGCAACTTTTTTTTTTAATCTCTAGTCAGCCGTACCCACGTTGATTGTCAAGAAGCCGGTGTTTGTGTGTGTCACCCAGCCGTTTTCTAGGAGTGTTAGGGAAAACGCAGGCATGCCCAATAACTTTCAGGGAAGTCATGTGACGTCAGCTCCGACCCTGATCAGCCTGTTTCTATCACACTGGCCGAGCAGGCACAGACTTCACACGCTGGAAAATCATTCAAAAGTGAGCGGTTACAAATGGATTTGCATCTAATCATAGGGCTGCGATATTGTAGCAAGCATTTTGCCAGGCCTGCATAGGGAGCAATTTAGCTCTGGTACAGCGGGGTGATCACCTGATTGCAGGGCTCTACCGATTGGCATACCAGCAATCAGATCCCTGAATAACCCCCACAATCTTTATTTTAGCTGGCAGTGCATACTGGGAATTGTAGTTTCACAACAGCATGAGGAGCCAGTTGTGGTGCATGCCAGATTTAGATGATGGCACACAAGATGCAAGTAATCTAGGACAGCCTGTGGGCTGCACAGGTCTCAGAACTCAGATTACTGGATAACAATTGATTGAGTAGCTTTCTCTTCCTCTCAATGTCCCCACATTTGTCAATGTCACTATCAGAGGGAGTTATTTAGATTCTTACATCTAAATAAAGACATGTCACCCAGACATCTTTATTGTTTCTTGAAGCCACTTTCTGTCATTTGCTAACCCTGTGGGCAAGCAGCATATTTAATTCTGGAATAATTATTCCACAGTGTTGCATCAATGCTTAATCCCTGGATATATATGTTTACATGGTGATGATTTAAAACAACTGTTTGCAGGACTATATCCAAGATAGGAATGCGCAAAGGTAAGTGTAAAACTGTCTCCACCTCATTTTTTAACGACTCCATATTTTTTCTGGTAAAATAATGTTCTTTGCTAAATAATTTCCTGACATTCGTACGTTTACTTATTCATATATATTAACATAGGGCCAGATGTACTAAGCCTTGAAAAGTGATAAAATGGAGAGTGATAAATAACCAGCCAATCAGCACCTACCTGCCATGCCACAGGCTGTGTTTGAAAAATAAGAGGTAGGAGCTGATTGGTTGGAGGTTAATCACTCTCCATTTTATCACTTTTCAAGGCTTAGTACATCTCGCCCATAGAATCTTTAAAAAGGTTCAAGCCTGGACTCAAAAATGCCTCAGGGGTTAAGCATGGCAGGTGTTACTATCCCACTCCTTTTTGGACATTGGCCGCATTTTTCATATGTACTAAGCACCACATCACAGGGCTTTGCAGTGAGTAATGCCTATGGTTTTCTTTATGTATTCCATCTGAAAGGGATACAATCAGATTCCTCCTTGCAACCCCAAGCCTCTGTGGCCACCTGCACAAGTGCACAGGGACTCCTGGGTTAAAACCAGGAAGTCCCCTCATCGCATAGGAAAGCTTTTATTGGGAGAGTTGTCCTTTGTGTTGGTTACTGCATACATCAGTACATACGCAGTTAGTATGTATGATGTCAGTTATGGGCTGTACCGCATCACAGAAGCGCTGTTTAGTACATCCTGACCCGCCCTATATCTGTAAGTATTGCAGAGGTGATGGGACATACAGCTACTGCTATTGGGCAACCTTTACCCTAGGCAGTCTATCCATCTACATACAATATTGTTGGAGGGGTAATGGAAGCATGGCAGCCGAGAGGAATGCCGGGCCCCGGTAAAATTTTGGGGGCGTGGCCTAGGTGTTGGCAGCGCGGGCACCTCCCACTCTTAGCCCACGCCCCCAAAATGTTTAGAGGAGGGTGAAAGAAAACTCTTAAAACTGTAATCTCAGCAGCAGCACACACCTACAGCATGTGCTGACAGCAGGCTCAGCATGACCTCTCACGCTGTCAGTGAGACACTCATGCTGAGCCTGCTGTCAGCACAGCACATGCTGTAGAAGTGTGTGCTGCTGTTGCTACCCGGGAGGGACAGAGGGGGGAGGGAGGGCGGGGCCCCTCCAGCAAGCCTGGGCCCGGGTAATTAGTACCCGCTCCCCCCCCCTCTCGGCTGCCCTGAATGGAACACACAGTTACTCATGCTGGACAACCGCTGATAGGAGGCCTGGAGACATGACTATTCCTAATAGAAGGATACATGGATCTGCATAGTGTTTGTGTCAGATACCGGTCTGAAACAACAAACCTGTGCCAATACCTAGAGGATATATTTAGTGCAGCCAGTGTGCTCTGGCCAGGAATATCATCTACTAACATGTTCTATAGATCAACATTCAACCTCAACAAATTTACATTCAGTTCCCCTAGGCTGAAATAAACAGTAACAGTGGGCATGAGAAGTGGGGGAATGAAATAAAATAAATATGATAAGAAAAGATAGGAGTTTTCTAAAGAGGATATAGGAACACAAACTGATATTGTTATAGGTTAAAAGTTTATGATATTGTGGATAAAACTATAAGTCACACTGCATGGATTCGGTATGGAATCCCGGGGTTCAAAATCCCGATGCTGGAATCCCGACCACCGAAATCCCGACAAGGGGGGGACGTGGAGCGCCCCCCCCCTTGCGGGCTCGCTGCGCCCGCCACGCAGCAGGCCCGGTGCCTCGCTGCGCTCGGCACGCTCATTTATTCTCCCTCTATGGGTGTCGTGGACACCCACGGAGGGAGAAAGTTTTGGGATTTCAGTGGTCGTGATTCCAGCGTCGGGATTCTGAACGCCGGGATTCCGACCGCCGGGAAATTGACTGCATAGCTCCCTACCCTCCTGCATTCTGCAGGAGACTCCCGAAAATAGCAGCAATCTCCCTCTTCCCCTCATTAGTCTAGCAATCTCCCTCATTACACCTAGCCCACATTACACTGTTACATTTTTGGGGAAAAAGGAATGAGAGACAGATACATTTACATTGAATCATCAGCACCATTTCCCAGCACTTTACCAAGTATAGTATCTCTTACTAACTGCTTTGGGGCTCATCTACATTTGGACATAAGTAATTTTAAAAGATTCCTCTCAGATGTAGCAGTACACACCCACGCTTCTAGATGCCACGTTCACAATCTCTCTCATTACATGGAAGTAGACATGCCCTTTGGGTGGAGCATGACACGCCCCCGTAATGGGGCGCTGTGCAAAATTTTGCTACCAACTATAATCTCCCTAAAACTAGTTTTCAAAAGTAGGCAAGTATGTCACACTGTAGCTGCAGTGGAGACCTTCATCTTGTATAGTAGTAACACAGGATGGGATCATGATGGTGGCATTCAGTATACCTGAGGCCGCATGCTGTCTACTAGCGGGAAAATGGCACCGGAATCCCAACATCAATTAGCATGAGTTCCGATGCAAACAGCACTTGCATGCAGCCAGGTGGTGGGGGAGGTGGGTTAGGTTTAGGAACTAGTGGGGGATTTAGGATTAGGCTGGGGTGGGGGTTAGGGTTAGGCTAGGAAGAGGAAGGGATAGGCACTCTGTAGGGACCCTAGACAACAAATTTTTGGGGCCCCTATCAAGAAAAGTAATATAATGGTGGTTATAAAAATAAAGTACAATTTAGCAATTAGCATTGTGATTGTGCTCAATTCCTTAAGAAAGAAAATATAGTATTTTTTTGAATAGCAAAAAAATGCAAATCACACTTTACAAAATGTACCCTAATGTTACAAATATCTTGCAAAATATAAAGAATATATTTTATACTATATAGTATACAAACACAGCACTGTGTCTGGCTGCTGTGCTGCAGGCAGTGGCGTAACTATCGTCCCGCAGCCCCCGCGGTGGCGGGGAGGCGCTGAGGGTATGTGGGCGCCGGGGGGGCTGCGGGATGATAGTTGCCTTCTGCCGCCGGACCGGTGGTTTTAAGTGCACCACCGGGTCCCAGCTCTCCCGAGTCCCGGCAGCCGCAGCGCTGTTCTAATACAAAAAGGTGACACTTGGAATATGGCTGCCCCCATACCGCAGACAGTTTTTCGTCTGCAGTATGGGGGCAGCCATTTTCCAAGTGTCACTTTTTCATTAGCAGCAGTAACGGGAGAGCCGCCCGGGACCCGGCGCAGACGGATGCGGCCACGCCGGCCAGAGGTAACGCACACACACATACATACAAACACACACACACACACAGAAACACAACCCCCCCCCTCCCCACCGCCGTACCACGGCTCCCCTCCGCTCCGTTTTTTTTTACATGGGGCGCCTCCTGCATTGTCTGCAGGGGGGCGCCGAAAATCTAGTTACGCCGCTGGCTGCAGGTGAAACACTGTCACCCCACCTGCAGCACCGCAGCCAGCCACAGTGCTATGAATGTGTGTATACTTTTAAGTATTTAATATATTTATTAATAATAGTAACAGAAGTTTGTTTTAACAAAAAACATTAGTAGATAGGAACTGAGTTGGTACGGGTGCCGGACGGGTTCCCGACAGTCGGGATCCCGAAAGTCATTTACCCGATGTCAGGATCCCGACTGTCAAAACACCGACAGCCGGGTGCCCGACGGCCACTAGCTATTTTCCCTCGTGGGGGTCCACGACCCCCATAGTGGGAGAATAGAATAGGTGGCAAGCCACCGTGCCCGCAAGGGTCTTTTTTGCGCTCGCCATGCTGTCTGACTCCAGGCAGTCGGGATCCTGACATCGGGATAATAACTGTCGGGATCCCGACTGTTGGAGTCCCATACCACACCCGTTGGTACTAGGTAGGGCGGTCTGGTGCCACACAGCTCAAATCCTGCTGCCAGCCAGTCACACACTGCCAGGGCCAATGAGAAAGTGAAATGGCGCTGCCTCACTCTCAGATCCAGGATGTCACAGAAATCTGAGCGGCTGCAGCAGTGATTGTGAATTCCCATGAGAGTCTGACAGTGACTTCAGCAGCACCTTAGCGGGCAGCAATGGCAGTGTCTGTGTAGTGGGGAAATCGGAGACACAGCTGAATCCTGCTGTTCTCTGTTTTCAGTACCAGCGGCGTACAAGATTCAAGTGGCGAGTGTGGGCACCCCTAACGTGTGGGGCCTTAAGACTACCGCCCCTGTCGCCCCTGCTTGGATCTGGCCATGGCTTGGGATAGGCTGTTGGAAGGGACAGTTGGGGGGGGGTGACAGTATCGATATTCTGATCGCCAGTCATCCAAGTGTATCTCAGTAAACTTCACATTATTCTTAATAGATTGGTTCTATATACATATATAAAAAAATCCAATAAAAAAAAAAAAATCAACCTTGTGGAACTACAGTACAAGTTCCAGGATGGATAGGTGAGTCATTGACTCTATGTGCAAATCAAGGTATACCAAGTCGTCGTCCCCCAGCAACAAGCTGAGCCAAAGCTATTGTTCAACAGTAATCCCTTTACTGCAATATGGGCACAATGTAAGCAAGAACAACAATTAGAAAGTTTATGATGGCAGTGCGCTAGGAGGCTGCCTTGTGGTGGGTGACAAACTAGAATGGTGACCCTGGCACCATCAAAGAACAAATGGAATAAACAGAAGAAGAAAGTCCCCTCCACTGGCACCTAAGATGAAATAATACGTCCCTCCTATTGGGATAACGGTTCTCTTATTCAAATAAGGGGATAAGACAGCATACACATATGTTTAAATACCGTACGCCCCTCTTAGTGAGGTCACGATCCTCTTCTCCGCCTCAATGAAAAGACACAGTCTCCACAACATACAGAATGATCCCGCCTCTCTCAATGGTACCACTTGAAAGATGTCGTGATGGTACACAAATTCCCCAAAAAGAAATAAATTGTATATAGTGTAGTACAATTTATTACAGTTAGACAGACATTAAAACAAATGGTGGGCAAAATGGATGAATGGCCTGTTACCCTAGATGGTGGAGGAACATGGAACATATCCAGCCCTCAAACTCGCATTATAAAACAGATGGTGAATCTGGATCTCACCACCTGCCAAATGGAGCACTCGGGTACAGGTCCAAACAGGGTCCACAAAGCACAGTTCAAAGGAAAATGTCCAGGCTTCAAGCGATTTTGACCTCCACTGACGTCTTTTTCAAGAAGGATATCCTTCTTGAAAAAGACCTCAGTGAGATCCGGATTCACCATGCATTGACCTCAGCGCTGTGAGGCAGTAATGCTAACCATTACACCATCACTGCGGATTCCAATTGTAAAGGGCAATGTAATAGGCTGCACCATATAAGAAACTGTAAATAAATATATAAATAAATAAAGCACATTTTTTTTCTCTAATGGACAAAACCATGTGCACTGAAGGTGGGGCAGATGTAACATGTGCAGTGAGAGTTATATTTGGGCGAGTTATTCTGTGTGTGTGCAGGGTAAATACTGGCTGCTTTATTTTTACACTGCAACTTATCAAACATCTATATAAAGCTTACCAATGCACAAAAACGCCATGACTCTCTGGGATACTGTATACTTATGATAATGAAGTGCTTCAGGTTGATTACCGTTTACTATGGAAGTGATTTCCATGACTATTGGAGCCCCACGATGATTGTAAATAGCCTAATTGTTGTTGTTATTATTATTATTATTATTATTATTATTATTATCATCATCATTTATTTTTAAGGTGCCACCAGGATTCCATAGTGCCGAACAGACAGAAAAGAACATAAAATAAAATTACATGAGTACATGAGTATACAAAATGATATAATTGCAACCCCCAGATTACATAATTGCATAGAGTGGATGAATGGAGGGAGATGCCTGCACGGGTGAGTGTAAATGTAGGGGTTGTGGTTGGACACAAAAGAGGAAAGGGGAGCACAGGTAGGGACACTGGCATAACATGCTCATTTATGTCTCCACTGGTTCTCTGTCAGTTAATGGGCTGCATTCTCAAGTACGCCGATGTAGATCTCAACAAGCTCTACTGTGAATAAATGATACAAAGGACGTTATTGTATTACATTATATTTTTACCCTTATAACATTTATAGGCACAGACCATCAGCCAGAAGAATATTGATGCTTGACAATTAGATAAAGCCAATCTTAAAAACTATTCACACTTGAAGAGCTGACTGAAGTTTTAGGGGTTAATGGGATAAAGTGCTGTCAATTGGTTTGTATTTTCTGCTGTATAGCTGTTACTAGAAATCAGCTGCCTTTGTTCCTGATCACAGCAGGAACCGGTGACTTGTCCCTCAATGTGAGGTGACATTATGGGAACAATAAGACTCTGACCTCAATTTCTCTGCTTGCAAATAATTTGATTGTATGGGGCGTGCAGTAGAACCTCCACTTGCCCAACTCATCTTACAAAGCAAACACTTTCCAGCCTCGTCTAGAAAAATCCCATTTTATTTTAATCACTTGACCTTGTGGCTCCAATCGAGGAGCTCCAGCAATTGGCGCAGCTTTTGGGAATCTGTATTTTGCATAACAAGGGGAACATTATCTGTACTGTACTATGAATGTAGCTCTGCTCAACCTGAAGTTGTGTTTTGTGTCTCTTCATGTGTATTAGTACACCAGCTACTTGCTGATAGAAATGATTTAATATAGAAATGCTAAAAATAAAACATTTGTCTTAGGAGCAAAACCTTGGGGACATTAAAACCATTACATGGATCAATGTGTACACGTTTAATATCCCATACACAACAAGCTTGTGTATGGGATAGAGGAACACAATCATATTAGCATTAGGAGGTCCAAATATGCTTCAGATAAAGTACCATGTGGGGTTGTAGAAGAGTCTTTCTATCAGAATTTTTCTTTTCAGTATCTTGTGTATCTAGGTCATCAAGAAGCAGAGACAGAATCACTTTAGGGTCTCTGCAGCCAATGGACTATTGTTTGGACATTTAATGATGGGCCTCTATCCTGAAAGACCCAATGCAAGTTCCCAATGGCAAAATTCCATCACAGAACTATGGGCCTAATTCAGACTTGACTAATTAGATAATTGGTTGGAAAAATGCAGGCATGCCCAGGCATTTATGAGGAGGGTCTGTGATGTCAGAGATGACCACTTTCACTCTGTCTCAGTTGCATATTAGTGAAAGCCTCAGAGTTACAATTGTACAAATGGCAAAAACTGTTCCATGGAATTGCATATGGAATTGCAAGTGGATAGCGATTAGTGATCAATTCTCTCACAGTAGTATTTTCTCTTTCTGTTTGGGCTGTGGCATTCTTCTTGCAGTCCACTGCAAATTCTCACATTACCAGTCAAGTCTGAATAAGGCCCTATGTGCAGTGTGTGTGTGAGAGAGAAAGATTAGAAGCTGTAATTACCTTTGAGTTCTTACTACAATGACAGTAACTGTGTGGTGAGGGGCTTTATCATTCAGCCAAAAGATACTCATAACAGCCAGGGAGTCACTGGTCTAAGATTGTATGATGCCTGGAGCAGCCTGTAAGGGGACTCTGAGCACCATCCTGGACAAGAGTCTGGCAACGGGTTGTGCTGTGGCCATCTGCCGGTGAAGAAGGAGTCTGCGCCTGAGCCAGGAATGGTGCCATGAATTAGCCCCAAGCAGAAGGTTGTCATTGGAGGAAGCAGGAGAGGGCCCCTGTTTGGGGGTTTTGACAGTACTGTTAGCTTAACAGGTCTCCCCAAGACAACATGTGACTCAGTGCTGAGTTAGAGGGCAAGCGGACATAAGGACCAGCAAAATCCTACAACTCTGGACACAACTTCTGGTGGCCGAGCTCTGTTTCCTCTCCTGTGACCTGAAGCTAGGTTTTGAGTTGTTATTAGGCAGTAAGACCCCATTTTATATGCAGCTCAGGGGGCCCTCTAAACCATGGGGTCCATATGGGTGTCCCCTTTGACCCACTCCCCTTTTATACATAGGCCATTGCTTTTTATTGTCTGATATAATGCAGGGACCAGCACATGTGTAATAAAGCCTCACTTGGAAACTCAGATTGGGGAGGCTCTTCTGAGCATGGGAAGGATTGGTTGCTGTATCTGCTATGCAGCCAAACCCTGAAGTCTTAGAAGAGCAGGCTTTTGTTTCAGAGGGTAGCTATAGCATCCCCAGTCCCTCACCCACTTTGTTCTATATGAAATAACATTTCAATGTTCCATCCCTGCAAATGCAGCTCTGAATCCATAATAAACGTAATCATATTAACTGAATATATGATCACATATTTAGAGGTTGTTTGAAGAGAGAATAAAGTATTACACTATCCGAGGTGAAACACCCCAACCTGCGGGGTTTGACAATGAAAAGCACACACATGCTCATACTTTGTGAGGCATCATTGTAGTGATATTACAATGGTGCAGTTTCTCAACCACCTTTTTTCATTAGAAGCCTGACCCGGCATTAAGCCAGGCGGGTGATGTCATTGGGAGGCGGCGCTCCCAGCAGGGCCTTTACAGTGCAGTGAAGGGGACCCGGATTGACGCTCCCTAGTGGAAAAATGTTATTAGGGAGCTCATTGTTTCATACTTCATCTTTCTATACTTTATCTGTCTCCAAGCCTTGCTACATCTCCCCCTGGTTCCTTCTTGGCAGGGGCATTTTGAGAAACCAGTGGGCCTGTGTACAGGGCCCACTAGTCAGCTCTCTCAGTATTTGGCTCAGGTCCCCAGATTGTGCTTATCTCCACACCATGGACCTGATTCGGGTGCGGCTGTAGAAAGGATAGCTGCTACTTCCTTGGACATATATGCTTCCTTCAATATGGCAATACAGCAGGAGACGTCTGGTATAAGCAGATGCATCCTGCAAGCATGTGTGATCCATCGCGTGTTCGAGGATGCAGCATCAAATCAGTCTCCACCACCATCGGCAGGTTGAGTAACTGAGGTTACGCATACCGGTCACCGCAGCTCAGTTGTTGAGGCCAGGATATCTCTATTGGAACACTCTGACCTCAGCCCTCCCACAAAACAGAGATACCAGACAGTCCAAGTTTAAGCAATCTCAAATCATCCCTGCTACATTAACTCTTGAGGCATCGATGACACAGAAAGAAAAGATATATGGCACTTCTGTCAAATGCTAGATAGACCGATGACATGGTGGGCCAGGCTGGCCACCTGAAGGTCTGTTTGAGCATCTTTGCCTCCCGGATCTCTACTTGGCCAGCATTTTGCAAAGGATGTTTCACGAGGTCACACCCCATGACCAATACCTGCTACAAGTGCGTCCTTGTTTGGCGGCAAGACCCAAATCCCCTTCCTCTATATAGAGACTATATAAAATAGTGACATACAGTACATGGTACACACAAAATAACTGTGTGGAAACAAATGATAATAGGGTGGTGGTGGTGGTGGTGGCGGTGGGGGTTAATGGTCTGAATGTAAGGACACAATTAAGAGATTATTATAGGGCATTTAATGAGCGTTCTTTTAAACTATTTGTGTTTGACATGAACAATGCAAGGATTCATAGGCTGCATCCTTCAACATGACCTTGACTAAAGTCCTAAAACTGTGGTGGCAAAATACATTTTGTAAATTTACAAATATTCCAATAAACTCACATAAGTGTTTCACTGTGATAGAAACATGAAAGAGAATACAGTCTATTGTGTTGCACATATCTGAATTTGGCCTTACGTGTTCCCGTTTCTAACCTAGCCATACCACACAGCAGAATGAATTGCCTGCCATTGTTACAGCTCTATTCATATAATTTAATAGGAAATCTACAAATACAGCAATGAGCACCATTCCGCAGTATGGTGAAGCAGAAGAGGACCTCTGCATTTTTATAGCCAGATCTTCCTATATACAGTATGTGCATCAGCCTTTTATTCTGTACAAAATAACCAAACTATCCCAGTACGTGTGCTATCACGGTTCATTGAGTGGAGAAACCCACTGCTGCCCATATCACCCTCTTACTGTCACCAACTGTTTTTCCCTGTCACCCTCTGCCTCCCCGTAACTCTCCCTGTTACCCACTGCTGTGTTGGGTTGGGGTGGAGGAAAGCAGTCTATATTATATTTTTGCACCTGGTCTCACCACCCACTAGTTCCACCACTGGAAACTGCTTTCAACTATTTTAACAAAGGTCTTGATAAAATCTGCTGACCACCAGCCCAGTCACCCCACAAACAAGCTTACCATTCTTGGCTACAATATACAATATGATTTACAGTAACTTGTAACTAACAGCTAATCTGGTTTATTATAATATTTAATATTACTGACAATCACATTTTCCCAGTGTGGGTTTTTGTGTATGTAAATAAACTGTTGCAAATTTAACAACACAAAAAAATGATTTGATTGTTCTTACCGGATAATCAATTTACTTAATTTAGCCAGTTGTAATTAAATAAATTGTAATGTTAACCATATTGAACTCATAGCTGTTCCAAATGCTCTCTGTCTGCTCTGTACTGACCTGTGATACTATATAAAGCTACGTATGCAGCCAATTGTACCTAATTATGAAGCGATGGGTGGCATGAGTACATGAGATGGCCCCTGTATGGAGGGGGCTGGGGGTCTTCTTTACGTCCTGTGAAGTGTGTGGTCCGCCATGTATGTGATGTCCTTGGAACAACATGTCTGTTACTCCACCTCGGTTAAAACGTAATGTTTGGAGTAGAGATTGTCCTCCTCCTCTTTACATTTAAATTCCTGATTGTATATACACTATTTCACTAATGTTCTAAAGCTCATGTAGATTTGGGAAAGCTCCCCGTGGCTGTAGAGCTCTTTAAATCCATCAGGACCCCAGCATGCCAGCACATCATCTGCCAGATATATAATCGCTAATGTCTGGGCTCCTTTCCCTCACTCTGGAAGTGATTAATGGAGCAATTCCTGAAAGACATAATTGGTTTCAGTCCATGAAAACCTCATCTACAAAACAGGGCCAGATGTTTGCTCATAACAGAAAGCTAAAATTTAGATAAATGTTTTCACTTAATCGATGTATTTTAACATAAAACCCCTAAGTGTTTAAAATGCAAAGTACTGTTTTATCCAAGTGCTATATACATCTTTTGTTTAGTTTATAATTTGATGTCGAGAAACCTGTTGTTATTTGGTAGACACTTCAAAAGTAGACTTCTATGGTGTTAATTGGTGGTTTTGTTTGGCTTATTGGAAACACAACTTCAAGGTTTTACATCCCGTGTAAATATCCACTTGGATTCTTTTGACTTAGCCGGCATTTATTGGTGCCACCTGGTGTTTGCCTTGCAACTCCAATAATTGCTCCCAAAGGTATTAATAGGGCTTTTAGATGTTGCTATTCTTTTTTAGCGGTTCTGTTACTGAATATTATTTTGTATAGCGGGAATACATTTACATACAATATCTTTATAAACTGTAAAGTCCCATGTGAGGAAAGCTCACTATTGCTGTAGTTATTATTAGACAATAGTATATAGTTCTCTGCAAAATAACGAACCAGAGAGCTGTAATCAGAACATCAACTGTAGGTTATTATTTCTAATTCACAAATCCTTTATTGCTGGTATAAACAAAAAAACAGCTTTTTAAGTGTATAAAAAATGATTTATAATAATAGCTTGCAATGCTGAAGTTATTTTGTTATCTCCGTGTCATGGGAATGCTGAGAATTTCAGGCTTTTGCAATTTGTTTTGATAGTTTCTCCTAGATACAACGAGCAAGACAACAGCTATTTGATTCATTTATCCCAGCATTCCAGCTGTTCATGTAGCAGGCTTTATAGGTGTTTGCATCGGGTTTGGGTAAAAACCGTACTGGTTCGGAGTCTATAGGGCCGGACTGGATTCCTGAAACAACATTATCCATTGTGGAGATAGTAGAGCAGTCATTGGGGAGACGGGCTAGGGGGAATGTGCTACTGTCTCCTCAGTGGCTAAGCTTGCTGCCAGAATCCAGTCTAGTTTGGTTTTCTAGAGACTGGACCATTAAGGTTTTTTACCCAGTCCCGTTTGTACCTGTGGTTCAATACGGTCTCAATCAATATCGAAATATGATAGAAGATGCTAAACCAGTCGGCCCTGCCAGAACTCTCAGTGGCACATCGCTATGCAGCGTTGTGTGCTGAGCGCTCTGAGCGACTTAGCTTCGCTCAGAAGACTCAGCAGCACATCTCCCCATGTGTATTTCCCATAAGGGTCTGATTCAGAGGTCTGCGATCAGATAGCCACTGCCCTGACAGAGTAAAAGCCTACCTTGTGCAAGGCTGAAAATGGCTTGCGAATCGATCGTTCACTGAGGCTGGATCGAAGTTGGAACCGATATCACACACCCACCCTAAAAATGCCTGGGTACACCTCCATTTTTCGTGACACATTGCAAAAATGTTGTTACCACCCACAAACGGCGACTTCCTTTTGGACTGCAAATATTTGGCAGTTTGGCATTGCGTATGCACGCTGTGACCCAGACACATGCGCAGTCATTCAATAATCGACTGGCTTGGAACATCCCACAACAACAATTGGGTCTGAAAACCCTCCTAAATTCACAGTATAAGGGCAAAAAGTGATAAAATGAAGAGTGATAATCTCCCAGCCAATTAGCTCATAACTGCCATTTTTAAACATAGCCTGTAACATGGAATTTAGGAGCTGATTGGATGGTAGTTGATCACTCTCCACTTTGTCACTTTTTGAAGCTTAGCACATCTGGCTATAACAATGGGGGTTATTCAGACCTGAATGCATGGCCTTGATTGTGCAGCATGCAGCGATCAGGTAAACGCTGCACCTCTATAGTGAAATCCTGCCTTGCAAATTAATGTCCAGAATGTCCACATTAGGTTCACAGCCACTAAGACCCCTAGTGTTCATTCTAGCACCCGCCATATTTGAAAGCCCATACAGTTCCTCTTCCCTGCCTGGAGTGTCACTGTCTGCTGTGGTGCTTGTAGCATTGTGGTCTGTATATCCGCACTGATATGCAAACTAGACCTGTGCTAGCAACACCACAGCAGACAGCGACACCCCAGGCAGGGAAGAGGAACTACATGGGCTTTCAAATATGGCGGGTGCTAGAACGAAAACTAGACCCCCATTCCTGACCCCGTGGGTGTCCAGGGGGCCCAAGAAGGGGTCTGACCACTACACAAAGTGGATCAGGATAGCAACATATGACAAAGTTGCATAACATAGAGGAGGTAGAGGACATTGATTGGGTCCACATTTGGTTCACGGCCACTGTGTACTTTGATACAAACAAAACACACCTCAAATCAATGAGAACTTACACCACAACATTTTACCCACTTCACCCACTCAATGCAGCATCTGGCATCTATAGCTATTCTCCATGCATTCACACTGCAGGCCTCATAACAGTCTGCCTGCAGACACAAAATAAAATTGTATTGATTAACTAAGTATTGTTTTATTAATAATTCATTTACTATTCATAGCACTTTTCCATCTCAAAATGACAAATGATAGTACAGATATAAATATCAATATTATATTATTCCCCTATGAGCTAGCTCAGGCATTATATGTTATATGGCATTTCAGAGTGGAAAATACGTATGTTAATTGAGTAAAAAGGCATGCATTATTTACCTCGACACCACAATGACGACTACCAGGTTAAAATGTTACTTATCATCATGGGCCGGATGTAATGCCACCCAAGATCAGCAGCCGTGCAGGATGCCAGCCGAACTCAGACTTTTTTTAAAATGGGCAATCACTTACAAGGCAAAACCTCGGACAACATTATGGACCTTTTCTGGTCCCTGCACATCAGTGCGGGCGTTGGGGGCATGGGGTGGCAGTGGGTAGACACGCCAATGGGAACACCCAGCGTTTCATGGGCTTTCCCATGAAAACGCTGGCCGTTCTCATATTAATGGGCTGATGACGCAGGTGCCGGGGGCGGCCAGCTGACATCACCATGTTCCTCTCCAGGACACACGCAAGCCTAAGACACCTGAGAGTGTTTTAGATTTGGGTGTGCGCACCACATCATTCGATGGTCGGCGGAGTGTCTGCACAAAGATATAGCATTGGCCGCCAATCACACGAAGAGGAATTCCAGTCTAAAACCCATTTGCTAACTCTTGAAGCCCTGCTCTTATCCTCCTCTACTGGTGGAAGAATCCCAGGCAACCACAGTATTACATTGGCCACAGCTAAAGGTGCACAAATAGAACAAACTTTTGAATAAATAAAGGGACGCTGCACTCAATTATATTAATCATTCTGGTCCATAGACATATTGGCATAATCTAACAGTCAGCCTACCATAAGCTAATTATCATTATACAAGCCAAATATTTCCACACTATGCCATTGTGTGTTATACTGCATTAAATTGTTATTATAATGCAAATCATGTTACCGATTGTGTATACTGTATGTAATTATTTTAAGTAGTATAGTCATTTTTTTCTTTTCTTATTACATCAACAGTAGCGTAGTGATTATTATTATTATTATTACAGGTCGAGTATCCCGTATCCGAATATCCGTTATCCGAATTATTCCGAAATACGGACATTCCAGAAAGTGAAAAAAAATTTTTTTTTTGCTAAAAACTCACTGGGGACATATGTAACAGCATCACTGGGGACATGATATGTAACTGGCACTATATATGTGCAAGACAATGATTGCTTGGCATTCAAATTCAGTGCTGAGATAGTACACACATTTTGTTTCACGTTTTGAAACCTTGTTTTTTGAACAATTAAAATATGTTTGTGTGTATTTTATGTGGTAATAAAATATATTTGTGTGTATATTATGTGTTTATACAGCATAAATGCAAGATACTTCAAAATACATCATTGAAATATTAAAATATTCCGAAATACGGAATAATCCGTTATCCAAAATTTTCCTGGTCCCGAGCATTTTGGATACGGGATACTCAACCTGTATTATACTTTATTTGTGATTCTGATACAATTTCCAAAAATGTATTGCCATTCATATTTACATTGTTTACTGTGAAAACCAGTAACACATACTACAAACAGGGACAGATAGGACATAACGGACGGTGTAATGGTTATCATTACTGCCTCACAGCACTGAGGTCATGTGTTCAATACCCACCATGGCCCTAACGGTGCAGAGTTTGTATATTCTCCCCGTACTTGCGTGGGTTTCCTCCGGGTACTCCGGTTTCCTCCCACAATACAAAAATATACTGGTAGGTCAATTGGCTTCCAACAAAAATTAACCCTAGAATGTCTGTGTGCGCATGTACATGTGGTAGGGAATATAGATTGTAAGCTCCACTGGGGCAGGGACTGATGTGAATGTTCAACTATACTCTGTAAAGTGCTGCGTAATCTGAGAAAACTATAAGAAACTGATAATAAATAAATAGGACACATTGCCCTCATTCATTCCAATATGGGGTGTAGCGCACTAGGTACAATTACTCACAACACACCCTGAATCCCTGAATCCCTATTTACACCTTAGTGCGCAGGTCATGCAGGTCCCATCGGCCCCCACTGAGGAATGTGCTGGCTGACAGCCATGTTGGCATGCATTAGGTTGACATAAGAATACTGATAAAGTTGCTTAGCATTTGATAGTTTAACATGTCAACATTCATCCTGTCTACACACAATGTAAACTTAATGTCCCTGGTCACCCAGCAGTCATTTAACTGTTCACAATGGCTGCAACAGCTACAGCGTGCATTCAGGGACCTGGTGGAGATGTGACATCACTTCCTACGCAGACCTCTGTCAGAGCAGCAGGGTAGGTGAGTATGTTCTGCCTATCCCTAACACCATAGGCGTGCGCAGCCCATTTTATTAGGGGGTGCACCATTGGAGCGGCGTGTCCATCACTACCTACTTGGTGTGTCCATTACCGCCTACTACACCAAAAACAGGGAAAGTGTGTGAAAGCGCGCTTCAAAAATTTACACTGTAATGCCCATTACACATAATGCCACCCAATGTAATGCCCATTACACATAACACACACCATTATGCCCATCACACATAATGCAACACACCGTAATGCCAATTCGACGCAATGCCACACACCATAATGCCCATTATACATCATGCCACCTATTGTAATACCCATTACACATCATGCCACCCAACGTAATGCCTACTACTAATTATACAACACACCGTAATGCCTACTACACCTTACACTACACACCGTAATGCCTATTACATATTATGCCACATACAGTAAGTGGAGCTTACCTACATGCTTCTTGCCAGGAGTTTCATTCTCATTACTATTAGGGATTACATGCTTGTTGCTAGAGGGAGCTACATGGTCATTGCTAGGGGAAATTACATGCTAATTTCTAGGGAGTTACATGCTCATTGCCAAGGGGGGTGGTCATATGCTAGTTGCCTGGGGGGAGTTATATGCTTGTTGTCAGGGGGAGGGGGGGGGGTTGCATGCTCATTGCCAAAGGGATTATATGTTCATTACTTCTTGTGCCTTCTCCCTGGCACCAATTCGTGGTGTCCATTACCCTACACACAGCCCTGCTGCGGGATCAGGGTATATTTAGGGGGCTGCAGCTAGGGCCCCAGTGCAACTTCCCAGAACCCCCCTAGAAGCATTGAACCCTTCTTATAATAAATATATATATATATATATATATATATATATATATATATATATATATCAACAACGGTACAAACAAAGGCAGTGGTACTCCTCTGGGTTTTCATTACATTTTAGTTGCAAAGTTGTGAATTGCGATGTTTCGTGGTCATAGAACCCCTTTATCAAGGTGTAAAGGGATTCTATGACCCCGTCAGAATTCACATCTTTGCTACTGAAATGTATTGAAAAGGCTGTGGACTGCCGCTGTTTTTGTTTGCACCTGGAAACAATCTATCCGGAGGGCACCTTTGGCAAGTTGAAATCCATGTGAAGAGTGCTGTGGTGCCTCACTGCTTGAGCTCCTCCATAGCCGTGTATCAGCTCCTGCATGTCCCGCACCGTAGCATCATTACAGTCCCAGTGGCTGCTGCAGACACAGACAGACTCGCAAGATGATGAAATCATCATCTCGCGAGAGTGTCTGCAGAGCTCCGCAGCAGCGGGGGACTACAGCTGGCTGCTGTCGCTGTAATTGCATAAGTACATACACTGACCCCGCTGTCCTGACCTCTACTCCCCTCTTCCTACTCCGTGCACGGCCGCCCATTGTCATGGCCTGCCACAGGGGGACGCTGGTGCAGCAGGGCATACCTGTGAGGGCGCTCTGGAGGGGTCCCACTGGTGGAGGTGCAGGGTGCTGGCGCTGGTCCTGTGTGGCTGGGCGATCTTCCAGCATGCTGACAAGGTCTGGGCTGTTTAGAGCCAGGAATAGCTCTCTGAGCACTGGACTCCTGCGGCGCCATCTTGGTTATGGGAAAACAGCCCATTTTGCCCTTACTTCGGTCCAGGAAGTCCCACTCAGATGGGAACCGCCCTAAGGGGTATTTAGGAGGAAGGCCTGGTACAGGAAGTTGCCAGTGCAACGTCTCCACAGTCTAGTACTGTGGCCACTAGTTCTCTGTGCTCCGTTACTATTTCAAACAGCTATTGGATTCCAGCACAACTACCGGTTCAGCTACCAGCTTCTGCTGAAGTCCTGTCTGCCAGTATAATCCAGCCTGCCTATTCCGCACTCCAGGTGGTCCTCCAAGCCTCTGCATTCCGGTATTACCCTCCGCCAAAGTGCCTACCCTCGTGTCGGCGACGCTGACATACTTGCAAGTGAACTTCCTGCTGCTGTCACAGTTTACCATCAATAAACCCATTCATGCAACAGCCGCTCATTCGTCTAGCACGTTTATTATACAGAGGTCCAGGCACTCCTGAAGTTCCCGTGTCCGTACCGGGTCCACAAATTTCCCCAGGCGTGACAGTTTGCACTGGCCAGATGGATTCGGGAACCGGCCAGGGAACAAGTCCGGAGATATTGCATGGCATCGCCTCCCGATTGGAAGGATTAGAGGGGTCCCAGCAGCGGTTGGCCCAATGCCTGCAGGAAATCTCAGCCCGCCAAGACACCATCCAGGCCTCCTTAGTGAACATGGCTGCAGTCCGCCGGTCCGAACCTCCGAGCCCTCCAACTGCTTCCGCCCCAGCTGTGGTGTCTCCATCTTCACTCCGTCTTTCCACTCCCAATAAGTATGATGGTACTCCTAAGCTGTGCCGTGGATTCATCAATCAGTGCGACATCCATTTCACCCTCCAGCCCTTCAACTTCCCGACTCAGAAAGCAAAAGTTGCATATATTGTATCCTTGCTCACTGGACCCGCACTGGAATGGGTCTCTCCCCTATGGGAACGGGAAGATCCTCTCCTAGATGACTATTCCGAGTTCCTTGATACGTTTAAGAGGATCTTTGATGAGCCGGGTCGTTCTACCTCTGCCTCGATGGAGATCATGCGCCTTCGTCAAGGGAATAGGCCTCTCGGCCAATATATTGTACAGTTTCAGACTTACGCTTCAGAGCTACGCTGGAATGAGGAAGCACTGATCTCAGCGTTTTGGAACGGCCTCTCAGAACGCCTGAAAGATGATTTAACAACCCGAGATGTACCAGCCAAACTGGACGAATTGATCTCCCTGTGCAATAAGGTAGACTTACGCATTCGCGAAAGACAATCAGAGAAAAACAGAGGGGATCGATATCGCTTTCGGCCATCCTCCTCCAATCCAGTAGCCGTCCCAGCTTCTGCTCCCCCCGACGAACCCATGCAAATCAATCGAGCTCAGCTTACCCCAGAAGAACGTCAGAGACGCCGCCGCGAGAATCTATGTCTCTACTGTGGTACCGCAGGGCATATGGTGGCAAATTGTTCTCAGCGACCGGGAAACTCCCGCTCCTAGCCAGGCCTGGAGACACCAGGTTAGGAGTATTATCTCAGTCTCCAAGTATAGTAGAACCAGTTATGTCCATAACATTAGACTTGCCTCTGGGTCCTAAGACTGTGCTTTCTCTTTTAGATTCTGGAGCCGCAGAAAACTTTATTACTGCCGAGTTGGTTCATCAACTAAAGATTCCCTTCAGAGACCTCTCCCGAAGTATTTCCTTATCTGCCGTGGATGGAAGTCGAATTTCTTGTGGGTCGGTGACTCAGCAGACTTTTTCCCTTCCTGTTTATGTTGGAGCCCTCCATAGGGAACAGATTCAGTTTTTAGTTATTCCGAAAGCCTCACATCAAATAGTTTTAGGTTATCCCTGGTTAAGTCTGCATAACCCCCATATTGATTGGCAACGGATGGAAATACTGTCGTGGGGAGAGTGTTGTTCTTCCACATGTTTACCCAAGATTCAACCCCTTAATAAAGTTTCCATCACTCCCTCCTTGCAAATTCCGTCTCCATATGTCTCTTATTCCGATGTTTTCAGCAAGCGAGCAGCAGAGGTTTTACCCCCACACAGGAATTGGGACTGTCCCATCAACCTCCTACCAGGGAAAGATCCCCCGAGGGGTCGCACCTATCCACTCTCGCTCCCGGAGACCAAAGCAATGTCCGAATACATCCAAGAGAATCTAGCGAGGGGCTTCATTCGGCCGTCAACCTCACCAGCAGGGGCAGGATTCTTCTTTGTGCAGAAAAAAGATGGAGGCTTGAGACCCTGCATAGATTACCGGGGCCTGAACGCAATCACTGTAAAGAATCGCTACCCACTTCCTCTTATTACAGAACTGTTCGATCGGGTTAAAGGAGCAACGCTCTTCACCAAATTAGATCTCCGTGGTGCATACAATTTGATCCGGATCCGGGCCGGAGATGAATGGAAGACCGCGTTCAATACCCGTGACGGACACTTTGAATATCTGGTCATGCCATTTGGACTCAGCAATGCTCCTGCTGTGTTCCAGAATTTCGTAAATTAAATTTTTAGAGACCTTCTATATAAATCAGTCGTAGTCTACTTAGACGATATCCTGATCTTCTCTTCGAATCTAAAAACCCACCGACGTCATGTACGAGAAGTCCTCCAGAGGTTACGAGAGAACCACTTGTACTGTAAGTTGGAGAAGTGTTTCTTTGAACAATCCTCTATGCCTTTTTTGGGATATATCATCTCGGGACATGGGCTAAAGATGGACCCGGAAAAGGTACAAGCCGTTCTAAACTGGTCTCGACCAACAACCCTGAAAGCCATCCAGCGATTCCTGGGCTTCTCTAATTATTACCGGAAGTTTATTAGAGGATTTTCTACCCTGGTCGCACCTCTCACTGCCCTCACCCGAAAGGGTGCAAATCCAGCTCAGTGGACCCCCGAAGCAGAATCTGCTTTTTGCTCCTTAAAACAAGCATTCACCTCAGCTCCCATCCTGAGACAACCAGACACCAGTCAACCCTTCTTCCTGGAGGTGGACGCATCCTCGGAAGCAGTAGGCGCAGTCCTCTCTCAAAGGAGCGAGGACCTCAAAATGCATCCTTGCGGGTTCTTTTCAAAAAAGTTCTCTCCAGCCGAGAGAAATTATGCCATTGGAGAACAAGAACTTCTTGCTGTAAAATTAGCCCTGGAGGAGTGGCGTTACTTGTTGGAGGGGGCTACTCATCCAGTCACCATTTATACCGACCATCGCAATTTGATCTTCCTAAAGAACATCCAAGGACTCAATCCTCGCCTGGCTCGATGGGCCATGTTCTTCACCCGTTTTAATTTCACCTTAACCTTCCGACCAGGATCACAAAACCAGAAAGCAGATGCTTTGTCCCGTTCTTTGTCTTCCGATGAGCAGATACCGAAGGTTCATCCGGTCCTAGAGTCCAAAGTGTTTGCCGTAACTCAGCCGCAACCGCCAACAGGGAAAACCTATGTCGCTCCCCATCTCCGAAGGAAACTGATTACTTGGGCCCATGCCTCCCGATTCACGGGTCATGCCGGGGTCCACAAGACAGTAGACTTCCTAAAAAGATCCTATTGGTGGCCCACACTAAAAACCGATGTGACGACTTACATTTCCTCCTGCGTCAAGTGTGCGCAGCACAAGGTGTCCAGACAACCACCAGCTGGAGTTCTATTGCCCTTACCCATTCCTCATCGTCCATGGACACATCTATCGATGGACTTTATTACTGATCTGCCTGCCTCCCAAGGTTACACCACGATTTGGGTCGTCATTGACCGCTTCTCAAAAATGGTCCATTTTGTCCCATTAAAGAAATTACCCACCGCGCCTGAGTTGGCACAACTCTTCATTTCCGAGATCTTTAAGCTACATGGGATTCCTTCCGAAATCGTGTCTGACCGAGGTGTTCAATTTGTTGCAAGATTTTGGAAAGCCCTCTGTTCATCACTTCAAATAAAATTACAATACTCTACTGCCTATCACCCACAGTCAAACGGTTCTACGGAACGTGTAAACCAAGACCTGGAAACCTTCCTTCGCATCCATGTATCCTCCTCTCAGAATGATTGGGTGGAACATTTGCCATGGGCTGAATTCGCTCATAATAACACTTACCATTCGTCTACCGGGTTCTCACCATTCCTTATCATCTACGGAAACCATCCTAAGGTTCCTGGGTTCCCTGAAATACCTGCATTGGATCTTCCTGCAGTGACAAAGTCATTGAAGCACTTTTCAAGAATATGGAACAAAGTGCTATCTAATTTAAAGAGATCTTCTAACCGTTACAAAAGATGGGCTGATAAGAAGCGCAGAGCAGTTCCGAGATTGTCCATAGGAGACCAAGTATGGCTATCTACCAAAAATCTGCGGCTACGGGTCCCGTCCATGAAGTTCGCTCCTCGTTTTATCGGGCCATTCCCTGTGGTAGAAGTCATCAATCCAGTAGCCTATAGGCTCAAGTTACCTCCTTATCTCAAAGTCCCGTCATCATTTCATATTTCCTTGTTAAAACCTTTAGTTCTGAATCGGTTCCGAAGAACTCTACCTCGCCCTCCAAGAATCCTTACAGAGAGAGGAGAAGAATTCGAAGTTAAGGAAATATTGGACTCCCGTTTTCGTTATAGACGTCTACAATACCTTTTGGACTGGAAGGGATATGGTCCTGAAGAAAGATCCTGGGAGTACGCCTCAGACATCCACGCTCCAGCATTAATTCGTAAATTTCACAAGGAACACCCAGAGAAACCCGGGAAGTGTCCTGAGGCCACCCTAAAAGGGGGGGGGGTACTGTCACGGCCTGCCACAGGGGGACGCTGGTGCAGCAGGGCATACCTGTGAGGGCGCTCTGGAGGGGTCCCACTGGTGGAGGTGCAGGGTGCTGGCGCTGGTCCTGTGTGGCTGGGCGATCTTCCAGCATGCTGACAAGGTCTGGGCTGTTTAGAGCCAGGAATAGCTCTCTGAGCACTGGACTCCTGCGGCGCCATCTTGGTTATGGGAAAACAGCCCATTTTGCCCTTACTTCGGTCCAGGAAGTCCCACTCAGATGGGAACCGCCCTAAGGGGTATTTAGGAGGAAGGCCTGGTACAGGAAGTTGCCAGTGCAACGTCTCCACAGTCTAGTACTGTGGCCACTAGTTCTCTGTGCTCCGTTACTATTTCAAACAGCTATTGGATTCCAGCACAACTACCGGTTCAGCTACCAGCTTCTGCTGAAGTCCTGTCTGCCAGTATAATCCAGCCTGCCTATTCCGCACTCCAGGTGGTCCTCCAAGCCTCTGCATTCCGGTATTACCCTCCGCCAAAGTGCCTACCCTCGTGTCGGCGACGCTGACATACTTGCAAGTGAACTTCCTGCTGCTGTCACAGTTTACCATCAATAAACCCATTCATGCAACAGCCGCTCATTCGTCCAGCACGTTTATTATACAGAGGTCCAGGCACTCCTGAAGTTCCCGTGTCCGTACCGGGTCCACAAATTTCCCCAGGCGTGACACCCATGCTCCCGATATATACAGATGACCTGCGGGGCGCCGTGCAAATAAAAAAAAACTGTATTTGTCTTGACCCAGAACCCCCTGACAGGCTGCGGCTGCCGGTCATTAGGAGGTGCCTGTGCACCCCCGGCACCCCCCGTGCGCACGCCTATGCCTAACACTAAATTCTACCCCTAGCCCTAGTGCATAATCTTAACCACAATCTCCTGCAGCCTTAACCGAACCTTCTACCTAGTGCCTAACTTTAACAACCCCCTTGAACCTTAACCCTAACTAGTACCTTACCCTACCGATGACACCCAACCATATCCACCTGTATTCTAAAAATGTTGTATGTCTGTCAACATGTTGAAATTCTAGTGTCAAGATTGTGGTGATGGCATTTCAAACAGTGGATCCCCTTCAAACTGGCATGTTTCGTTTCCATTGTCATTTTTCCACCCTGAGCGAATGAGTAGTGTGGAGAAATCTGGTTATTACAACTTACGTCAGTGAGTAAGGAGCTTCATCCATACACAGCAGCAAGACCACAAATAATCTCAGAGACGTGTTGGCTGGAATAAGATCTACCATTTACCTCACTGCGCTGGGCTCACAGAATTTTGAAACCCATGTGATATAAAGTATGTTGAGTCCATAATTGGTGTGTTGGGTGACAAATGCAGTATGAACTTTTAAAAGGACTATATTCCCAGAAACAGTGTTAGGTTAGGTCAATGTAGAGCTTATTATTTGGGTAATAAGCATAATTAAATCTTCCATGGGAAATAGTAACTATGGGAACACAAACTCTGTTCCCAAAGTCAAACTATAGCACTCACAGCTCTGATCATTAGTTGTAATACAGCTCCCAAAGCTATCACTGTACCCCCGCTACAATGTTTTTATAATACTGTATCAATGCACATAAACTCTATAAATCATTTTATAAAAATGTGTCACTCCCTTCCTCTGGAGAAGCCTTTAAAAAGTATTGATGGCTAATGCATAGCTGTGTCCTCTCTCTCACTCGTCACCTGTCAGATTAAATGCAAGATCTTTGATTAAAATCAACACCATTTCTATATTGTGCACAATCTAATACCTTTTTTTAAAAACTTCTATAACTGATAGGACACAGTACTATAGATTTTTGAAGCATTTTGCTTTATTTGACTAGATTTGCATTCTCTCCCTGGTACACCTAAATTCGGGCATCTATCCTGGGAGAAAATACCTACCTGAGAGTTATGGGACTCAAGGTTGTAAACCGATAATGGTATTATACAGAAGGGGCCATCAGCGCAGTAGAGTGCCTGTCTGGGACCAGGGGTGTGGCCTAATTGTGAGAGGCATGGCCATGTACCCAAAAAATTGTACTTTAACCCTTTGAGTGCAAACACTGCTGTGAGCGATACGTAAAATATCTGCCAAAATACAAATACAGCTAAGTCAATTACATGAAGTTTAGTTAAATATTGCACCAAAAAAAAAACCAGTTGCTGTTAGTGGCACTGGCAGTTTTAACAGATATTTTGAGGATCTCTTACAGCAATGTTTACACTTAAAGGTTTAAGCACCTGCCTGGGCACACTGCAGCCCAACACACAGCAGCATGTGCTGGGTTGAGAAGAGCTGCTTTTGAAAGGTAATGGGGGACCCACTGGGCCCTTTCATCAGACCTAGGCCAGTGCAATTATGTTTACCACAGAACCCCAGTCTGCAACTCCCAACCGGAGTGTCCCCTCTGGGACTGTAATGATCTATAAAGATTAAAGCACACACTACAGGAAATAGTTGGCCATGCTTCACTCCACAGCATGGCCCTTGCTAGCGATTTGATTTTACATATATACTGTACATGACACAGTGGTGGCAGAAAACTATATGTGTTGATCCAATATCAAACCTACCAAATTTTCTAAGAACCGGTGAAATCACTGAAGCATGAAACAAGCAGAACCTCTCTGCTTAGAGACATTGTTCATTCTAAGCCTTTAGCTTATAATGATATTTTTATACATTGAGAAAATTAGTTCATCCTACAAAATGGCTGCCATTAATGGTCATACAGTACGTCAGTGATTGTGGCTGATGCACCAAGTATTTATAATAGGAAGTATTGTGCTAGTAACAGTCAAGCATTGTTATCCAATATACTGTGCTGTGGTTAACAAACTAATCGATAGAATAAACTCAATTCCTACACTTTAGAACGTGTGAAAACTTGTTCAGCGGTTCTGTGGTAAAGATTTAGTAGAAATAATTGACACCACAAAATACACGACCCATTTATCCCAGCCAGCCTAATTATCTCACATGGATAAATGACAAAACTTTGCTGGACTGAAAAGACTGTAGAATGCAACATTTCCTGACTCTTGATTAGGGAACAAACTGTACAATGGAAATTCTGTCCTCTAAGAAAACACTGCTGTTATGTTATCAGTCCTAACCCGACGTGGAATTGTTTTCTGTAATCCTGTCCTAGTCAGTCGTCCACACTGTATCCGTTTAGGAGGGGGATAGTACATACCCTTGACAGTCAGTTAAATGTACATAATCCATGCAACAGTCACCTGCATATAGAACAGAGATTTCCTAAACCATCATTATTCTTCATGTCATCACCAGGTTGTATAGAAAGGGCTTGGTACATAAAGAGAAAAGGATATGGATTAGGGAAAATAAAACAAATGGCATTCTTCGAAATTCTGTAGGAAGGCATCTTGTTAATGCTTCACACAATTATGCGCAGAAGCCGGTAGTGGGACTTGTTGAAAGAAAAGGATACATTTGCACAGTCCAAGGGACAGATGCACTAAGCTTCAAAAGTGATAAAATGGAGAGTGATAAACAGCCAGCCAATTGGCCCGTAACTGCCATGCCACAGGCTGTGTTTGAAAAATGTCAGGCAGGAACTGATTGGCTGGCTGTTTATCACTCTCCATTTGATCACTTTTGAAGCTTAGTGCATCTGGCCCTATTTTTTTTTATATTATCAAATAATTTAATGCATACCGTCTTTCCCCGATAATAAGACACTGTCTTATTTTTTTTTTTCCTCCAAAAAAGACCATAGGTCTTATTTTCGGGGGAGGGCTTATTTTAATAGACCTTGACAGCAAATTTAATGTGCCCCCCTGCGCCTTTAAGAAATTCCCCACTGCCTTTATGAAATGCCCCACAATTTGTATTTTACATGCCCCCACCTGTTTTTTTGAAGTTCGTTGATGGCGTGTTGTGGTGAGCAGCAGCCATCCAGCCACTCAGTCAGTCAGCCGCGTGATGTGCGCGGCGCGATGTGCGCGGCGTGACGTCACGCCGCGCCTACCGCAATGCATCCCTGGGAACGGGAGCTGCGGTGCTGCTGGTAAGTGAGCGGAGGGCAGCGGGGGTCAGCGGGGGTCAGCGGATGCATCAGGGGCCGAGCGGAGGCTACACATTAGGTGTACACACAATAACATGGGGAAAATGGTAGGTCTTATTTTCGGGGGAGGGCTTATTTTGGACCAGCGTCCAAAATCTGGGGTAGGTCTTATTATCGGGGTAGGTCTAATTATCGGGGAAAGACGGTATCTATTTAATGTGCTTTTCCATTCTGCACATCAATCTTTGAGGCATTGTGCACTAATGAATCTTTATGACTGGAGTAGAACAAGGAAGGGAAGCAGCAAGGAATGGCTGCTGTGGTAACCATGGATGCAGAAGCTGCAGGCCTAGTGCACAATGTTGATGAATAATATAAGCAGCATTATAAGGCCACTTCTCATTGGTTGCTTGTGCATCAATCTATCCAGCTGATAATATTTATTTGTCATTGGTGTGGCTATGTAATACGAAGTAGATTGTAAGCTTGCAGCAGGGCCCTCTAACTCCCAAGTCTGTCTGTTGTTACCCAGTTTGTTTTATCACTGTCTACTATTGTGAAGCGCAACAGAATCTGCTGCACTATATAAGAAACTGTAAATAAATAAATAAGTTAAGGCCCCTTACAGTATTTACATTACGTGACAATATCATTAAGAACTACAGCAGCAAAGAAGATTCCTGTTTGATTTTCAAAGAGGAAAAAGTCAGATGTTTGTATTTAAATTAAAATAATCAAATTTTATGTGTAACTTTTAGGTCATTTTTACTTAAATATGGTGATTTTAATATAATTAAAGCTACTTTCCTTAACATCACCTATTCTTTGCATTTATGTCTGGACTTTTGCTGGATTCTGGACCTTATTCTCAAGTCCTATAAGTACCCAGGGCCGGTGCAAGTTTTTTGGCACCCTAGGCACAACTTCAGCTTAATGCTGCTTACCCACTACCAGCCACACACCGATATTGACTTTCCAGATCCTCAGGTGAAAGTGTAGAGGGGCATCTTAAAACTTCAACACCTGCCATTTGCATTAAGTTTAACAAGGATGACCCCCCCTGGAGTCATCCTTAATTTTGTGATAGACTCAGGGTTGCCCCCAGATTCTGGAGCCCCCAGATAACTGCCTAATGGTAGAGCTGGCCTTGTGAGTCCTTACATTTCATTAAAAAAACTCGGGGTATAAGGTGACTCCCAAATATTCGACTGAGATGCTTGCAGGAATATACGTGGGTGAACTCATATAAGAGTATCTTTTAGGGGGTCACCTATGTGCTCCAAAGATGATGATGTTAATGCTATTGCTTACATATCCTTACATCAATATACTCAATATACTCAAGATAAAACTTATAGCAGATTCTTTAGTGATGCTCAAACTAGCTTACTTGGACTGATGTGGAAACAAGCATGTAAAGGTATCTTCTCCAGACGTTGCAGTAATTTACCATATGTAAAATATAATAAGAGAACTCCTCATGGTGCAAATAAACAAAACATGAGGCTTTAATAAAATAATATAAACACAATAAAACAAGGCGGCCTCGTACCATAGATAAGGGATAACAGTAGGTGAAGATGGAACCCGGGTAACTCCTACTAGTTGGTTTCACCGAATCGCTGGTGTGGGGACAGGCTTCTTTAAAAAACACTCCTCCCATTGTGCCTGGCCAATGGCTGCTCGCTGGTCCTTTTGGTCAAGGCCGCCTTAATGGCAGGTCTACAGTATGTAGCGCCACCTGCTCATGGAATTGGCATTCAGTCTACCCTATGTAATGGAGAGAGTATGGACATAAGATTACATAAATTATGAATTTACTAGTAAAGGATAGACGCAAATTGATGTAAAACTTTTTTTTACAGTAAAGGAGTAATGGAATATGGGTCCTGCTAATAGATACCCACAGGTCACACAATTTGAGCATTTGTAGCACCCTTTTTTCTGAGGGGGTAAAAAATTCTGGTTAGAAACACCAAGGTCAGTTATATCAGTATAGACCAATCAGTCTCTCAGTCTTGTAACTTGAAACAGGGGTCTGGCCAGACAATAGGCCAATATTGTTTAGCCTTCTGATTTATCAACGGGGACAAATGCATATAAGAGTTGACTCATGTGATTTTCGGTTTATTGGCCTTTGTTATTTTAGACCATGACACTCAGAATTCTGCAATTATAACCTCTCAAAAGGAAAAAGTCAACCATGACCTGTAGTTGGGACAGGGCTTCCTCATGGTGGTCAATGGTTATTCTTAGTACCTTTATAAACTGGCTATGCGGGAGGGAATCTTTGATTTTTTACATTTATTTATTAACAGTTTCGGTACTCTTTACCTAGCACGGCGCCCACGATCTTGATCGTGGGCATCGTGAGGTAAAAAATTGCGTCGGTCGCGTCGTATGCGGGCTAAAGATGCCCGGACGCGACGCGACCGACGCGATGTCCACGATTTCCCATTGAAAACCATGTTAAACATTGACATCGCGTCGGTCGCGTCGCGGCCGGCCATAAATGTGCACACGATGGCCACGACGCGATGCCCACGATTTGCCATAGGAATCAATGTTAAAAGGCCCGATGGACACGATTTTCATGTTAAATGGCTGAATGGACCCGGTTTTACCATAGGAAACAATGTTAAATGGGCCTTAGAGCCCAAATAGTTACCCTGAACTCTGAAATGGCCCCCCCAATTGTTTACGCCACCCCACGATCAACGTCAACCCGAAGCGTGGCGAGCGCAGCGAGCCCGCGAGGGGCGGCGGTACGCGTCCTCCGACTTTTTCATACCCCCACTATCCACGTCGGCGTGGAGTTGAGAATAGAATAGTGTGGCGAGTGCAGCGAGCCACCGAGCCCGAAGCGTGGCGAGCGCAGCGAGCCCCGCGAGGGGACGCGGATACCTTCACAGGTAAACGCGTCCCTTCGCGGGCTTCACAGGTGTCCGCGTTGCCATGGACACCTGTGAAGCCCACGAGGGGACGCGTATAGCTGTGAAGGTATCCGCGTCCCCTCGCGGGGCTCGCTGCGCTCACCACGCTTCGGGCTCGGTGGCTCGCTGCGCTCGCCACACTATTCTATTCTCAACTCCACGCCGACGTGGATAGTGGGGGTATGAAAAGGTCGGAGGACGCGTACCGCCGCCCCTCGCGGGCTCGCTGCGCTCGCCACGCTTCGGGTTCACGTTGATCGTGGGGTGGCGGTAACAATTGGGGGGGCCATTTCCCAGTCAAGGTTGCCTATTTGGCCTCTGTGGCCCATTTAACATTGTTTCCTATGGCCACATCGGGTCCATTGAGGCATTTAACAGTAAAATCGCGTCGGTCGGGCCATTTAACATTGATTGCTATGGGAAATCGGGTGCATCGCGTCGCGGGCATCGCGGGTACATTTATGGCCGGCCGCGACGCGACCGACGCGATTTCCATGTTTAACATGGGTTTCAATGGGAAATCGCGGGCATCGCGTCGGTCGCGTCGCGGCCAGACATAAATGTACCCGCGATGCCCGCGATGGGCGCCGTGATAGGTAAAGAGTACCACAGTTTCTTATATAGCACAGTATATTCCGTTGTGCTTTACAATAGGAGACAATGATAAAACAAACTGGGTGTTCACAGAGTCAAAGGCATGAGGGTCCTGCTTACAATCTATAGGGAAATAGGAATTGATACAAAAGGAACTGTCACACGCAGCCGCGGTGGTACACGGCGGGTACTGTACTCACCCGCCCCTGTCCGCCGTCGGCTGGCGTGTGTCGGCCTCCATGTCAGGTGAGGCGGCAGGCAGAGGTCCGGCAGTGTTGGAGGGCAGCATGGGAATCTGCAGCATGGTCCCGCTTTAAGGCTATAGACGCTGGGATACCAGCGCCGCCATCTTGCTTTGGGCAAACAGGGGATTGGTCCAGGTCAGGTATTCTCACCTGTTTCACTGTGACAGCCAATGACAGCTGCCCTCTATCTGTGCTGTATGGTGCCAAACTCTGCTCCTCATAGTCTGACCGGGTTGTCTGTGCTATCCCTGTCCTGACCACAAAACCAGCACATCGGCATTGTAGTGATAGTATGCTTCAATTTTATCAAAGATGTTACTGTCACTAAAAAACATATTTTTCTCAAATTCAAACATAGATTGGCGACTGATGGGGCCACGTTCGACCCCATTGCCATGCCCATTACTTTTAAATAAAAACCGTCATCACAATTTTTTTTCTTCATAAAACCAACTCTAAGAAAATGCATGAAAACTTCAAGATCAGGACCTGTGTAATGAGCATTGTTAGGAAAGCAATCTCCTGACAGTCTACAGCCCCATGTCATCAGGGATGCAGGTGTACAAGTTACATACACACATATATATATGTGGTGTTCCCAAATGAAAACAAGACTTTTACTGTGGCGACATTGTATCTAATTCCAGTGGATTAATGTGTTTGCCAATAGATGGAATGACATTTTTCCTAGTTGCATATGTATTTCTTTATCCAATTTCTTTGCGCAGAAGGCAGGCATGCTTCATAAATTTATAGCAGGATAAAGGCGGTTTTCTACAGGGGGAAATCCTGGCACAGTTTGAATATCTCCCTTAGGGCGGGATGTATTAATATACATCGCAACCCAGCCGCTGCGATGCTACTGCATCGCGATACCTGTAATGTGGTGTGCAGGGGTCTCCGTCACATCCTGGCGGCTGTCAGTGTCCCCGGCTTCTCCTCCTACCCCATGCAGCCGGATGTCCTCCCGGCTGTGACACCTGCTGGGGGAGGAGGAGATCGATGGAGGACGGGAGGGGGGTCATGCAGGCGGCTGGCAGAGGTGGCGATACCCTGCCCGGTGGAGACGAGGTGGATGGATAATGGTACATAGGAAAATGCGGTAAAACCCCTGTTTTACCACATTTTTCCTTTTAGTACATCCCGCCCTTAGTGTGTAATCACTTTTAGGGTAAGTTTATAATACCAGCCAAACAGATTTTTCAAAGCTTCCCACATTTAATCACATTTTTAAAATGCAGATCCAATCTATTTATGTTTTAGGGCTAAAAATTAATTTCTATAATCTATTTATAATTTAGGACTAATAAACAAGGGTACATATCTAATTAGCCTCATTAACTTGTTTCCTCTGAAAAAAAAAAAAACAAGTTGAAAGCGCGATTTATGACTGATGTTCATTATCGAGCAATGATAGAAAATGTCCCGTTATCATGCTACAACGAATACGATCCGGGACAAGTTCCCGATCCCATGTGCTATTATGACTCCAAGGGCTGCTCATCGCCGATTATGCTTCGTGTGCATAATTGAATAACCCGGACCGAATCCATTAGCAGCTGTATATTTCTGCAGCTAATTGGATAAAGGAGATAATGTGCCTAAAGAAAGACTCTGACCTTTATATTAAATGCTGTAGGCCTAGCCAAGGATATAAAAGTGAAAGCGCTTTGATGTTACAATTCAGCCAAAAACATTTACTTAGTACTATTATTGAAGGTACCTTTAGCAGGACAATGCCTAGTAAAAGTTAAATGAATGTTCGATAGGAGACAGCTTTTATTTCTCGGAGACAGCAATTGTAATATGTTTAGTCTGCAACTGTACATGATCCAGTATCCCTAAAAATAAACCGCACAGTGTGCTCTTTATGCTCGACTAGTGACCCATACATCTGCTGCTCCTGAAATATGTGTAAGGGACTTCCTATAAAACAAAGATATTGGAAATCTCACGTATTGTAAATGTATAACTGTTGTAAAGTTATGCTTGCATGGACGTACAATGTTTCAATAAAAGACTACAGTGCAAGTCTCTTGCCAAAACTGTGCCATTTATAAATCCAGCTGGGATTTGTGTACCGTATGTAACATTTATACGCCTTTTTTATTCTACATTTTTATGTCTCTTGTGCAGATCTCAGGACTGCTTTTTGTCACTCTGTGTTACTGACCTACCTATTAAGTTCATTTTTCTGGCAGTTGACATTAAAAGGAAAATGGCAACAAATAATTGTGTGTGTCGTGGGGAACAAGGCGATGAAGGAGAAAAACATGATTGCATGTATTAGGTTGTCAGCAGTCATGTCTATGGGATTACATAATTATCAGGGGCACCGAGAGGAGGAAACAGGAAGGATATATAAGGGCCTGCCGAGGAGGTGCAGCCATGTCCTCAAGATGGTGTAAGCAGTTGGGGCAGCAGGTTAAGAGGGCCTTATATTTAAACCTGGGAGTGGTCATACCCCCCCATGTATTTGGCCACTATCCCATGTAATGGAGCCTAATATATTTCCCGGCAGCCCGATTAGTGATAGACCAGCAATGCAAACCTCAAGAGTAGTCTTTGTATAACACAACCAATTTGACGCTTTCTAAGGTATCCGTACACACTGGATACAAATCATAGAGGTATATGGGTAAAATAAGTGTTTGCTTATTTTGAGCAGCACTGGGCTGATAATCTTCATAGCCCAGCAATCAAGTAAATGCCGCCTCACCAGAGACCCTGCCCCCTGTGTAGGGCTGGGAATACATTCAAAGCCGTGCACACAGGGGAGGAAACCATTTGCAATCACTTAGCCCTCCCACAGCCATGCCTGTCTATGTTTTTAGATGTCAATCCCAGAAAATACCGGGGTGCCGCCTACCGACACCCCCTGGCTGTCAAGCACCTTGTGAACAGCCAGTGATGGCTAGCCATTGCTGGCTTTGTTCTCAAGGGGACCCAGCGCATGTGCATAGAGTACAATGCGCCGTCATTTGTTAAAAGGGCTGCAAATTTGCAATCAGGCCCCATGTGTGGTTTGCAAAGAAGCAATGAAAGGTATTTTCTGATTGGTTAATAGCTGTAATGTGCAAAATAGAATAGTGCCATCATTTAAAATTGCATCTGGACGCAGAAGCTTAAATTGAAGTGGTTAGTGCTTCAAACAAAAGGCACCACTATAAAACCAGGGCTGCCTACCTGACCTGACCTGACCCTCTCCTTCAGGGAGAAAACGCTCTGTTCCTGGACATCCCTGTAATGTATGATTGTCATTACCTAGGTAATTAATAAGAAAGGTGTTTCACCACAGTTGATGGCAATTATACATCCGGAGGGAAGTCCAGGAACAGAGCATGTTCTCCCTGAAGGAGAGGGCTAGGTAAGCAACCCTGTATACAACTCACAGTGGTAGAGATACAAAAGAAATAGCAGATGGAATAAACTGATATTTTATGGAAATTCCTAACAACCAAATGTAAAAAGCAGCATCATTTTGTAATAACTATGGTAAATAAATCATCAAATTGTGTAAAATGCAATATTTTAGCCTAAGCTTATACAAAAAAAAATAAGATAACCAAAAAATGTACGTTATTCTTACTAACATGTTATATTAAACACTTGACTGAAAGCTAAAATATTGACCCCAGTTGCTTCTATAGGAGCTTCTTGACAAAGCTTTGTCTTTCCTGTAGTTAAATAAGCAGCCAATATGTACAGAAAAGGAATTTTGAGAACGTATTTTCAAGGATTTAAATTTGTTACTGCAACATGTTCACCTCCCGTCTCTTAAACCTTTATTTATAACCTAAATTGATAAACCACTTTCAGCAGAGTGAATCGATTCCAGTGAGTCCCTATTGTCTGCAGTGAATGAGAGGTGCATGCTAATTTGAAGCAATTGGCTTCCATAGAGATCTCTCCAGAGTACATTAATCCCTGGCCTTCTTTTCATGCACGTCGCTCATGTTCCATATAAAATGCACAGGGATTTCTTCTAGTTTTGCACTTTCGAAATGTAAGAGAGTAAAAGACATAAAATCCTCAGTTTTGAAATATTTTTCTTTCATATAAATTCTTATATTATACTGATTTCTGGAAATGTAATAAACAGCAATTTGTCAAAATCATTGCTTTCCATACATTTTTGCCTCAAGGTTTCAAAGCTTCAACAAAACCAGGTCACCTGTAAATCGAAATAAAATTGCCTCCTTAAAATCTGCTTAAAAAAATGACAAAAAGTGTAATTTATAAAAAAAACACTGTTTCACTGTTTATTATATTTCCTAATATATATATATATATATATATATATATATATATATATATATATATGCTATGATGGCTCAACTTCAGAACGGGATCCCTGGACATGTCAATGTCACTATTCGTGTGGAATAGTACCCTGTGGCAAGCGAAGCGAGCCACTGTGCCCGAAGCTTGGCCAACAACGCAAGCCCGCATGAGTACACTTTAGAACTGATTCAGACCTGTTCGCTAGGCTGCGTGGAATCGCAGACTAGCAAACAGGAAAATGCCGCATGCCGCCCGAACAACACCAGCCCCTTCCCGGCACCCAAATCCCCGCGCTAGCTTCTGAGAAGATGTGTACGCGAACACATCCCCTTGGATGCAGACGAATGGGACAGAAATCATTTGATGGTTGCTGCAAATGATTTTTATCCCCTTCGGTAATAAAAGTCAGTCTAGACGCTACAGATGTAGTGCCTCTCAGCCAGCCCAGGAAATCACCAGATTCCCTGAGCTGCAATCACAGGCGGACAGGCGCTACATCTGACAGGGATGCACAAGCATCTCACACGCATGCACGTCTCCTACACTCGGCGGCGGATGGTGAAAACCCTGACCATCTCCGCTTCAGGTAGACAGGCAGTGTTAGGGGGGTGTGGACAGCAGCAGGGAGACGGCGAATGGCTCCATCAGAACAGGGTGCGCGCGAATCCCCTTCTGGTGGCTGGTGAGCGGTGGCAGATGGCGATACAATCACGAGGAGCAGCTCTAATGAGAGTTGCTTCATCTGTATTCATCAAATTCAGGGCGGGTGCTGACATCAGCCGCCAGTCCGAGCAGGCATCGCCACTCCTGCGTTCTCAGGGGAACGTCCAGTGCTTTTATGGGGACGCCCATAAAATGCTAGGCGCTCATGAACAATAGAGGTGTCCTCTGGAACATGGTATGGGCACCATGTTCCAAGAGACCTGCGCATGTGAGTAGAATTTGGCACAATGCCAGAGTCTAATGCCCTGCTGGAGAGGAGGAGACTGGGACCCTCCTTTCTTAAAGCCCTCCTGAGTGTGCAAGACAGCTATACTGTAAGTCTAGTTTTTTTGTAAGCATTGTTTATTAGATAGCTCTGCCTTTTTGTCCATGACAGCACAGTTCCTCCACTGTAAAGTTCCAAGGCCTACACCTTATGTAAAGCTGCGCCGTGCTGGAGCCACGCCAATTGAAGCTGCAAAGGGATTTCAAGCCGGTGTAGATGATGTCACAGTACAATATAAAGATATACTGTGGACCTTATTCTGGTCCACACGCAGCGCTGTGAATTTAGCAGTGTTGCATGTGGACCAAATGCCGCCCACCACCCGCAGTGCCGGCCACCCCCTCACTCACACCCATGGATGGCCCACACGGCTTTGAATGGGTGATTTGCATAATCATCCATTCGCAGCCTTGGGTGCAGGGAAGAAATCGATTGATGGTCAGCAACCATTGAATGATTACTCCAGCGCACGCAGATCAGAGACACCTCTATGGTGTCTCTGCTCTGCGAGCGCCCTGTGTGGGAAGCAGGTGGGCAGCTGGCATCAGCTGCCCGCCCCCTGCACCCGCGTCATCGCTGGGACTGCTCAGCATTTTCCATGAAACGCTGGACATTCCCATGGGCTGTGCCCCATGCACTGCTTGGTACGAGCGGGATGGGAACATGTAGTTCGCCATGCCCGCTTGCACCCTGCACATGTGCAGAAATGCACCTGCAAAACATAGGTCCACCATGACCGATTAAATTAGAATAACCCCCTGCATGTCGTCTTTTAGATACAAAATAATCAGTGGATATACCATATAAGTTACAGAACATTATGTTCATAGTTAGATTATTTTATAGCAAGCATATTGCTGGTAATGGTTTCAACCAATATATTATATCTCAAACATACCTCCACCCAATAGTACAGGTTTTCAGGGGTAAGTTTTAAGGGGCCTACACACCTAACATTGGCCAGATTTCTCAGCACATAGTGCTACACCAATGCTGTGTGCTAAGCGATCTGTCACTGCCTGTGTTCTCAATAGAGAGAACACGGACGATGACTAGATATTTAAAGCATGCTTGTAATATCTAGCTCAGTGATAGTGACCCGAGGGGCTATGCATCGCTAAGGGGTGTACACACAGCAATTTGTGCTTAATGTCTATGCGATCTACTCAGAACACTTAGAAAATAGGCAAAAATCGGTACGTGTGTGTTTACCCCATTACTCTTCCTGGGGTTTACATAGCTTTGTATTTCCCAAATTGATAGCAAAGACTCTGTGTCATCCTCTCTAGTAGAGAGCAATGATTGGCACGTGAAGGGGTAGGAAAAATAAATGTTTTGAAAAATAAAAATGGTGTTCAGTGGGCAGGAAGTAGACTGCATAGTATCTGATCTATGTGAGAGCGGAGGGTTTTTTGGTCCATTTTAACATGCATGACATGAGGTTTGATTGCTCCAATCCAGGTAAGTACCCACACTGTCACTAATGCGAGAATTTGCAGTGGAATGCAAGGAGAACTCCACTGCCCAGACAGAAAATGAAAAAGCCCCTTGCTAAATTGCAAGAGAACATTTGCAGATCACTAATTGCTATCCATTTACAAATCCATAAGCAAATCCCGAACCAACAAACAGTTTTTGCCACCTGGGCAAAGAAGAGGAGGTCTGGGGCTTCCACTAACCTGTGACAGGCTGGAAGTGGTCATCGCTGATGTCACAGACCCTCCTCAAGAAACACCTGGGCACGCCAGCTTTATTCCAACCATTGCCAGAAAACATCAGGTTTCCCACCCAGAAATGCTGTCTTCCTGTCAATCAATCTGCGGCTCCTTTGCATTTACGATCCATACTCATTTTCAGTCGCGCATTTGCTGTGCGTACAGTACGCACACGCAGTCATTTACAAAATGCTTGATTTGCCAATTCCCTAATTAGTGGTCAAGTCTGAAATAGGCCCAATATCTTTTGTGAAATTGCTCAGTGTGTTTGCACTATGGAGGATATTCTGATTGACTCACTCGGATACAACTTTGCTCAGAGCGCATTTCTTAGCCTACTGCACATGCGTACCATTCACTATGCACATGTGCAGCCTCACTCAACCATGCACGGATGTAACTCAGCGAACAGAAATACACTGCCGAGCACGCTCGGACACAGTAGGCGTAATGTGGGCATATCAAGCTACTCGAGAGACTTTCCTACTCTCGCCTTACAAACTTTCTTAACTCTCACACCCTTTTAGACCCGCTTCAGTCAGGTTTTCGCTCCCAACACTCCACTGAGACAGCACTGACTAAAGTGGTGAATGATCTGGTAACTGCTAAGTCTAAAAGCCATTACTCACTACTTATTCTTCTAGATCTTTCTGCTGTGTTTGACACTGTGGATCACACTCTTCTCTTTAACACTACACTCCCTAGGTCTTAATGATACAGCCCTTTCCTGGTTCACATCTTACCTATCTGAACGCTCTTTCAGTGTTCTCTGACTCTACTTCCTCTTCACTACCTCTGTCAGTCGGAGTTCCGCAAGGCTCAGTCTTAGGTCCTCTGCTTTTCTCAATCTATGCTTCCTCTCTTGGCGTGGAGTTGAGAATATAAAGTGTGGCGAGCACAGCGAGCCACCGTGCCCGAAGCGTGGCGAGCGGACGCGTATACCTGTGAAGCTATACGCGTCCCCGCGTGGGGCTCGCTACACTCGCCACGCTTCGGGCTCGGTGGCTCACTGCGCTCGCCACACTTTATATTCTCAACTCCACGCCGACGTGGATAGTAGGGGAATGAAAAGGTCGGAGGACGCGCACCGCCGCCCCTCGCGGGCTCGCTGCGCTCGCCACGCTTCGGGTTGGCCTCAATCGTGGGGTGGGGTTTACGGTGTAAAATTGGGGGTCTAGGGAATATTTTACATTGAATCCAATGTAAAATCGGGTCCCAGGGACCCTATTCACATTTGATTAAATAAAAAAATCGGGTCGGTCGCGTTGGTCTCATCGCATGCGATGCGACCGACGCTATTTTTCCGACACGACCACCCCGATTTCCATCGGTGTGGCCGTGCTAGGAAACAAGTACCACTCAAACTCAATATTTCTAAAACGTAATTACTTATATTCCCGCAAACTAAGAACAGTTACTATCCTGATATCTCCATCGCTGTTGACAACTCAACAATCTACCCTACCTCACAAGCTCGTTGATTAGGGGTCATCCTCGACTCTGAGCTGTCCTTTCTTCCACACATTCAATCTGTCTCCAAATCATGTTACATGCATCTAAAAAACATATCCAAAATATGACCGTATCTCACACAATACACTACTAAATCTCTTATCCATGCACTCATTATATCCCGCATTGATTATTGCAATAGTCTCCTAACTGGTCTTCCCAAGAACTGACTCTCACCACTGCAATCCATTGTAAATGCTGCTGCTAGGCTGATCTTCCTTGCAAGATGCTCATCGTCTGCTGATCCGCTCTGCCAGTCCCTCCATTGGTTGCCTGTATCTTACCGTATTCAATATAAAACACTTCTACTCTCATATAAAGCTATTAACCTTACTGCACCAGCTTATATCTCCTTACCTATCACACAATATCTCCCATCTCGACCACTCCGCTCTGCACAAGATCTGTGTCTCTCTTCTGTACGGATCACTAGCTCCCATTCACTATTACCGGACTTTCATCGGGCTGCTCCCACCCTATGGAATGCCCTTCCACGTACAATAAGACTCTCCGCTAGCCTCCAAACTTTCAAGTGTTCCCTGAAAACTCACCTCTTCAGGCAAGCCTATCATATTTAAGATCTACACGCATAACCCTCTGAGGCACTTATGTATTATATAGCTTACCTTCTGGACTTGTAACTTGGTGGGACTGCTATGCTATTACTGATGCCTGTCCTTGTGTTTCCCTCCTATATCCCTATAGATTGTAAGCTTGCAGCATGGCCCTCCTACCTCCAAGTCTGTCTGTTGTTGCCCAGGTTGTTTTATCACTGTCTACAATTGTAAAGCGCAACGGAATCTGCTGCGCTATATAAGAAACTGGAAATAAATAAATAAAAACAAATAAATATCACAGGGTACAGCCGCAAAACTGGGCAAAACTGGGCAGTAACCAGGGTGTGTATGTGGGTGGTAACAACAAGTGCTGGGCGTATGTGCCGGAACACATGAGAAACACTCACAGGAAAAAAGCAAGTCTCACGCCTCGCAGCCCAGCCACATTAGTGGGCCCGCATTCACTCGGACAATCAGCGCGCACAATAATTAATTAATTAACTAACTACATGGCAGCAACACGGAAATCACACTTTTTGCAGTTTAACCATTTCCACTTCTCTGCGTTCATATCTCATATATATTTCATTGTTTTTACACACAAACACAGCAGCATTCATAACTGCTATAACCAGCATAGACTTTCGGTAATTGGGTAATCGTTTGAACATTACTTCAGAGCGGATTTGCGCCATGGCGCTTTAAACACCTGCAGAGCCTGTTCGCTCGGCCGTCCGCTCTTCCGCACGCTGGAAGTTCAAGCGGACAGGCTAAGATCCGGGCACTGGCAGGGGGTGTGACGTGAAGCAGCTACTGGAGGAGGGGAGAGAAACCGCTCAGATAAGGAAATAAGGAAAAAGAAAAAGTAGCGCTAATACACCAATGAACAATTAAAAATAAGCTAATTTAATAACACATAAAAACAATTGCCAATACACCTCAATGCATTGGGTACAAGGATCCGTTCCTATGAATACCACCAATCGTCCACATGTAACTCCAATGTGGTAATTGTTGGATGAGTGGAACAAATAAACATGTTAGCGCGTGCACTAGCATGCCACTCCCCTTTGTGTGTTGATCCAAACTAACGGCTTCGGTGGCCTTATAGGCGTGCCTTCGCTCCCTGTGTGTGAGTGCGGTCCATTCACTTGGCTGCAAGCGAATGTGTATCCGAACTAATCAACCAGAATAAGGGCCTAAATCATTTGTCCAGGTGTTCAAGGGAGATCAAGGGAAATCATGAATGACATTGTATCATTCACAGTGTCATCAAATGTTTACCCAGCTTTCCTCTATTCCCAAATCATAATCAGGGCCTATGTAAGAGCCAATGAATACTGCACCTACACCCCCAACTGCCATTTGTCACCTCTGCACACAGCTTTTATCTCAACTTATCACATCTCATATGACAATGAGGCTAGCAGACATAACCTGACATTATAACCGTTTTTGCTTTACAGTACTGGTATTTACCCTGATTACACTGACAGGACTGCTGCTTTTGTCAGAATACTCCTGCTGGCAGCTTATGTAGATTACATTACTTTGTCACAAGAAAAAAAAAATCACATCTGCAACTGATTAAAGTGTTATTGGATTTTGCCTTCTCATAAAGGAAAACATGTTTTCTATTAAATGTGTACTAAAAAATGATATAACTTTGCTATTGCCGACTCCAGTGATTTAATAAAAGCTGAGCTAGCTAGTGTTCACATAAAAAGCACTAGTTAGTGTTTGCAGAACATGGGTATACACTTTGTACACATAACTCCTGTATTTATAAATTGGGCAGAGAAATGTAATATTTCAGGAAATGTAATTTGGTAAAGAATTCTGACTTCAAACATCATTCTAAGCACTGTCTCTCTGGTCTATGCTGGCAGCCGGGCCGCCTTGAATTGAGGCCAGAATAAACAGCATTTGTCCTCTGATGTCTGTGCTTCTTGTACCATGTGACTATTTACACAACTGCAGCAACAGAATTTCATCTCAAACCGGAAAGGCTTTTGCTCTAAAAAGACCTTTTCATTAACATTTTGTCTATTGGTCCAGTAAGTAGAATAATAGTCCATCGTGGAGTATCAGATCCATTAAATGCTTCTCCTAATATAAAACATGCTGATCTCTATATAAAACATGTTTTGCTTTGTTTAACCTTCTCATGTTTTCCGGGAAAGAAAACCGAGGGCTGTTTTAAGCAGGAGGTGTCATTAACCACCGAAGGTACCTGAGCTGCTGGCACTTTAAGTAACAAGTTGTCAGGATCTGACCTTGTAGGGATTAGCCAATCAGGGATTAGGGTGGAGCTGTCTATGCTTAAGGCAGAAGGAAGTTAAGGTGAACTTCCTCTATGATCCAGCTTTCCCCTCCCTCCCATCCCTATTTTTCTTCTTTCCAGGCGGCGGTAAAGAACGGTCTTGTATATTTGAAATCATGTGAGGATAGTGGGGTGCGATCTCCCGACATTTGATATGTCGTCAGCATATGCCCCTTGGACAGGGGATGGCTGCACCATCTGGACGGGTGGGTGTGTTTGGGAGAGTTTGAACACCAGCGATGTCTGAATGGTGTGTGTGATCTTTACCCCCTCCTTTCTATGACCGTTCTTTAGGGCCGCCTACCACTTAATAGTCAGAGATATTTAAATGTCAATTAATAAATTTGACAATATATTTTAAACGCCAGCACTTGTGTCTGTCTCTTTATTTGTAGTGTTAAGTTTAGTTATAAGTTAAATACGTTTTGTTAAAGTGTGCGGCATAAGGGATGCCGATGGTGAGTTTATGGAGGAGGCAGCGCTAGGTAATTTCATGGTCTTTTTTCTATCCATGCTGGAAATGTATTTATTGACCCTATATTGGACCACTGTTACAGACCAATGATTTGGAAGTGGCTGAGGGCTGCATTAGCCAAAGGACATATAAGAGCCCTAGCTTAGGTTCACAGAAAGGTCAGGTTAAGAAAAAACTTGGTGTGTTGTTTCTCTGCCTGGTAACACCTGGTGAGCAGGCTGGGAGCCTATCAGAGGGTTAAGGGGAGTAGCCAGATCTGGGGTATAAAGGTTCAGGGATCATGTGACCTCTTCCTTCTGGTTCTTACCATCTCGAAGCCCTCCCGCCCACCCTGTATCTGGTCACAGAAGGGATGGAGTTATCCTTTGAGTGACTTGGCGGGTTTTTGCAGTCTTTTTGATTTTATTTTTGTTTTGTGGCTTTCCAGCCAGAATGGCGGGAAGTCGCTACCAGCCAGCGGTCAAAAAGGGCATAAGCGGTCATCGTGGGGCACCACCCTTTTCGTAGGACGGCGGGTGGTCCTCCCCATGCGGGTGGACAGGGGGTGTTCCCCTGCGGGACCGCCCACTTGGCTCAGCCAGGTTAGGGGGTGGTGAGACCTTCACGATGCAGGTTGTGCCGTTAGGAGGCGGTGGTGAACCCCTCCTAGAGTTATGGTTTACGGTTATCAAGTTGACTGGGCTGGTGTGTTGGTAGCGACTTACTTTTTGCCATCCTCCAATCTTTAGTTTAATAAGTTAGGGACTTTCACATCCAAATTATTCCAAATTTAAATTCAATTAGCTAGCATAACAAGGTCTTTCAATAGATAACCTTCTTGACCTTTTTAAACGTATTTCAGTGTCATTTGGTCTCGTCTCAATTATTTCTAGTTAAAAGGTTTTTATTAGATGGTAAAGGTACAGGTATTAAGTTATGGGCTACTTAATGTTTGTAAATAGTGAGTAGGATCAATAAAAGTACAGTATAGTGTTCTATTCTGGCATCAGTAAGAAATGTACAAACAGGCATTAACTAATATCTGCGTTCTGTCCCCGATATTACCATAATTAAAGAATCCTTATTCACATATATGTATATTTATTGTGTTGCACGGACAGGGGCTTTGATAGAAGCAAAGTAAAGTAGTCACTCATCCTACTTTAAGCTTGAGCCCGATGCTGCGCTACTGCACATGCGCAAATGTCTGGTATACAAGCAGGAGCACCTTACTCGTCTCTGCTTGTTTTAGGTATATCCCACCAATATTATTTGCAATGGCGGGTTTTACCTATGGGCTGCTGCAGCCCCTGCAGGTAAAATCTGCCACTGTTCTCTGCCTCAGTGAAGCCAGATGCAGCCTGTGAGTCTGCTCTGGCTCCACTGTGACTGGCAGTGACTTCCCATTGGAAGTCCGACCTGCCAATCACCAAGGCAGTCCCATTGGGAGGTGTTCCCTCCTTCCGGGATACCTCTATATGGGCTGCTGAGCGGCAGCCCATAAAACCAGGTTCTGTGCATGCACAGTACAAGGACGTCACTGCACCGGACCCAGGACCCTGAATATGTCTCTGTGGGCTGCTGTAAAAGCAGCTCATAGAGGCTGGGGGCCAGCGCATGCGCAGTACCGAAGAAGCTACTGTGGCGGGAACCAGCACCAGCGGCTTGGAGCAGCAGCGGCGGGGACCCGGACTAGGAGAACGGCGACAGCAGAGGGTGGGGGGCCCGCATCGCATCGCGGCAGCCCACCTCCTCCGCAGAGGTATGAGCTGCTGCTAATTTGGCAAATAGGTCCCAACTTTCAAAATTGCGTCCCACAGTGTGCTTTTAAGTGGCCACCATTGGCAGTAGTTTTACAGCAGCTGAAGAGCCACAGGCTGGCCAGGTTTGATGTAGAGCATCACAAAGAACAAAGAAGCAGCGCTGGAGTTACAATGAATACAGGATGAATCAAAATGTAAAAAAACCTTTATATATAGTTGCAATATTAAAATGACATTTACACACAATCACAATACACAGGAATGAACATAGACAATGTAAAAAAAAAATGATGTAGAGCCTGTGGTTTCTCAGCCTTGTTTCCTCACATTAGCAAGGATTTTGTTTTAACAGGCACAATTAGCGCTCTATTAAATACACAGATCTCCACCTAAAGATAACTGTCATGCCTTTCTCTGAAAACAAGCACGTTGTATTGTTACAGTGAATAACACACAAACCTGGGGGTCGGCCTGTACCACCCAGTGACTATATATGTGTGCTGCTATGTAGTGACTAAGGATCACAAAGACTTTACAGCATATTGTACTTAGGGCCTTATTCAGACCTGTTCACCAGGCTGCTTATGTTCGCAGCCTAGCAAACAAGTAAATGCCACCCTAACCCCTTCCTAGAATGCGAGGGGATGTGTAAATGTGATGATTGTACATATAGTGATGTTTTACATACATACTATAATTTTTAATATAAACTACTGTGGTGTTTTGAAAGTATTCTCCCCACAGGGTAAAGATATAGACAGCACAAAATGTAAAAATATGTATAGTATATATATATGCAGCAATGCCTTCACAGAAGGCAACACAGACTTTCACAGAAAGAAGCAGCACATGAAAATTGATGGACACACCTATATAAGTAAATGCCTTCACAGAAGGCAACATATGTGATCATAAAAACAAGACTGTTTATTCCTTGTCACTTAACGGAGACATATAAGCTAACACCCCTCTGTAAAGGGGAGGTGGACTGTGCCGGACAGCCTGCCCAATGGCAGACCTTAGTGGAGTATACCATTCTCCCTGCTCTGGGAGGGGGGACCCGTTGTTACGAGGTGATAACGTGAGATGTGATGGACAATAAAGTTGGGGTGCTCGCACTTGGCGCAAGCCCCAGAGCAGCCCGCCAAAACGGAGAATATAAATAAGGGAAAAGCCGTTAGTACAGGGAGTGAATTCACCTCAGCTTGGAGTGAACAGTCGCGCGGTGCTGACAGGCAGAGTTCCGGAGGGAAGATAAAAAGGCAGAGCTGCGCAGCATAGAGGAGGCGGACAGCGATGCTGGCGTGAAGTACAAAGATAGTACTTACCCGGACGAGTGTTTGACAGCGAAAGCCGGAGGAGATCTCTGCTCGGCTGAGAAGGAGGTTCCGTAGCCGGCAGCGTCAGTGAAGAGGCGGGCCGCATCGTCACAGGGCGGCGCCATTACAGACGGGAGGAGCTCCGGTGACCTGGAGTGAGGGAGATGCCGCAGCAGCGCTGACCAAGACGACAGCAGAGGCGGAGACCCGAAGGAGGCGTGCTGACCAAGGGGAGTGGTGAGTCTCATGCTGCCCCCGAATCAGGCCAATCCCCACGATACACACCATACAGTGCAGCTCCAGCCCCTTATCCATACAAAAGGAGAGGAGGCATCCCCAGTTTGATAAACTGAGCCAGCGCAGCCTAGACAGAAAAGGCAGTATATAATTGGTAGTCCTGCGCATCCTGCAGCCCATCTCACTGTACCTAAGGCAAATAATCCAAGTCAGAGTGACAGCTGGACACCTCTACTCGGCTGTATTCTACAGCAAATGCCTGCACCTCAACAGTGATATATACTGTCAGCAGGTCTTATACAGTGGACAGTAGTGCAGCTTAGTTCTAATAAAGAACAGTACAGTACAGCTGTTTGCTAAAGATTCAGGAAAGCATCTTACACTGTGTATTCTTTGAAACTCCTGGAGGTGGGACAGTTGTCACATTAGAAGCAGACAGGGCTAATCGTAACGCAGTGATATAGTGTTGGTCGTGTGCCTTCCCCTGTCGAACCATACAGCATAGAAGATACCGATACATACTTAGTCAGTCATAAAAAGACTGTGCGGCTGAAGAATAAGAAGTGACATATACCAGTGAAGCTTGAGAAAGTTGTACTTTTTAGATACTTCCCTTGTGGGTTGCTCACCTCTACCTATATATACATGATAGGCTAAACCCGGCTAGCAAGAAGCCAGGGGACGCCTAAGAAGACCTTATAATCTCCCTAGCTGACATAAGGAAGGCACAACATATCTACTAGAGCCAGGGAACACTTCGTAGCATACAGGAAGGAAATTATATGTTAAGCACCAGAGGCTAAACCCGGCTAGCAAGAAGCCAGGGGACGCCTAAGAAGACATTATAATCTCCCTAGCTGACATAAGGAAGGCACAACATATCTACTAGAGCCAGGGAACACTTTGTAGCATACAGGAAGGAAATTATATGTTAAGCACCAGGGGCTAAACCCGGCTTTCGTTGGGCCAGGGGACGCCTCCAACAGGATCTTCAGGGTAGGAGATACAGAGCTACAACGACCAACAGTAGGAAGAGTCAGTGCAGGAAATTACAGTCAACTTACCTCTACGCCTATTATAGTCGGTGTCCAGCAGCTCAACCTAGGAGAGAACAGTTCAACTTAGAAACATTTTATATATCAGTTTAGTCACGGTTAGAAGATTCTAAGCTTTATAGAATTATACCTTATTGCGCAATAAGTCATAAATAGTTGGTTTGTGTGTTATTACATACTTCCCCTACAGTGTAGAGTACCTAAGTGTTATCACATTTACCATTGTTATTTCTAGCGTCAAAGGTAAGATACTATGTAAGTGTATTGTGAGAGCCTGACAAGAGAGGAGTTCACGTGGAGAACAGACAGGTTCCGGTTAAATAAAATTTGCTTTGAAATGGTAGTGTATTTCATGTGATTACTCCTGCGAGAGAAAAAGTACACTGTAATACTGTCTATTTAATATATTGTTTAACGTATAATAAAAAGAAAACCAGCCTTTGAAAGCTAACGTGTGATCTTTGAAGAAGAAAGAAACCTTCTACATACTTACCTGGGAAAACCGAGTAGGGATATCACAATTGGCGTCACGAACAGGATACCAGAAGATGGTATGCGGGGAATGTCCTAAAGAATTGCCCAGAACAATTGATTGATGCTTTAAAACAAGAATTGTCTACTCGAAATCTCCCCGAACGACGATCGGTACAACAGACCATCCGATTCCTTCAGAGTCAACAGAGATTTGCTGACAAGAGAGGGGAGATAGGAACTGTTCGCAGTGCTGAGAGACGAAACATCATATTACCCCCAAATTCAGAGCATCTGATTTGGTGCAAGACCAAAGTTGGCCCACGAGGACGAGATTACGATGCTGTTGTGGAGAGAAATAAGGACACTTGGACTGAGCCATTCGTTGTAGCCCGGGCCCTGGTCACCGTTGTGCAAGGAAAAGTTCCTGTACGACTCCTGAATCCGCACAATTACCCCGTCAAGGTGGCCCGTTTTCAAACCATTGCACAGATTTACGAAGCAAATTTCCAAGATATCCTAGATGTAAGCACCATTGCCGTCCAACAGACTGTCACCGATCAGAAAGAAACAAAAATCAATGGCCAGGAGGAATGGTGGAGAAGTTTACAGATTGGAGAACCTGATACCCCAGAAGAAGAGAAAGCAGGAGTACTACGGCTCGTCCGGAAGAATGAGGAGGCTTTCAGTAAACACGCGGCCGATTTTGGTAAAGTGGAAGGGGTTCAACACTACATCCCTACTGGAACTGCTTCCCCGATAAAAGAAAGGCATCGTCCGATACCGCCTGCTCTATATCAACCAGTGAAGCAGATGATAGAAGACATGAAAGCTTCTAAGGTGATTCGGGATAGTCACAGCCCGTGGGCTGCGCCGATAGTCCTAGTTCGAAAAAAGAATGGAGAACTCCGCTTTTGCGTCGATTATCGAAAATTAAATGCAGTGACTCATCGAGATGCCTACCCTCTCCCCCGAATAGAGGAATCCTTAGCTGCCCTAAAATCGGCTGTGTACTTCTCAACTTTAGACCTGACGAGTGGTTACTGGCAGGTGCCAGTTGCCCAGGAAGATGTTGAAAAGACTGCTTTTACAACCCCCATGGGTTTATTTGAATTTTTGCAGATGCCCTTCGGACTCATGAATGCTCCAGCCACTTTCCAAAGGGTGATGGAATACTGTTTAGGATCCAGAAACTTCGACATCTTACTGTTGTATCTAGACGACATCATCGTGTTCTCACACACTTATGAGGAACACCTTCAGCATTTAGAAGAAGTTTTCCAACGGCTAGCCAAATATGGTTTTAAGCTTAAACCTTCTAAATGCCACCTCCTTAAGGCCAGCGTCCAGTATCTAGGCCACATTGTGAGTTCCGAAGGAATTACAGCAGACCCAGAAAAAATCAGAGCAGTTCAAGACTGGCCCACCCCGGTGACTGTCAAAGATGTCCGACGGTTTCTGGGATTTGTAGGGTATTACAGGAGGTTCGTTGCTGGATTTGCAAAAATTGCCGCCCCTCTTCACGATCTGTTAAGGGGTATCCCAGGGAAGGAAATCCGAGGAAATACCCGAGTCAGATGGGACGATCGACAGGAAGATGCCTTTCAACAGCTGAAGCAGGCTCTCTTCGACGCCCCCTTACTGGCATATCCAAATTATGACTCACCCTTTAAAGTATATACGGATGCCAGCAATCAAGGGTTAGGTGCTGTCCTGGCACAAGACCAAAACGGCAAAGAAAGAGTAATAGCCTATGCCAGCAGGAGTTTGAAGAAATCTGAAAGAAATGATCAAAATTACAGCGCGTTCAAGTTGGAGCTATTGGCTTTAATATGGGCGGTGACAGAAAAATTTAAAGACTACTTAGCAGCCACCCCATGCACCATATATACTGATCACAATCCTCTGGCCCATCTACAGACTGCCCGACTTGGAGCGTTAGAACAGAGGTGGGTCTCCCGATTAGAAAAATTCCAATATAAGATCAAATTCAGAAGCGGGAAGAAGAATTCAAATGCGGATGCCCTTTCAAGATTGCCCCAAGAAGTGGAACCGGAAGAGGAAGATTTATGGGAAGATGTCGAGATACCCTTATTTGGGCCACAGCCCATTAAACAACGAACGGTTATCATCCGTGGGGCAGAAGTTGTCCTTTCAGCAGTCCAAGGGGGTGCATCCAGTCATCAAGATTTAAATTGGAAGGAATTACAAGGTAAATGTTCTATGCTCCAACAATTAAAACACTTCCTGATTTCACAAAGAGTTCCCAGTCGGGAAGAACGTCAAAGACTTCCAACTGAATTGGTCCAATTGCTGAGGTACCGAGACAGACTAAGCTTCGTCAATGGAGTCCTGGTTAAAAGCAATATAGATCCCTGTACCCATGACCATCTTAACCAGATACTTGTCCCCACGGAACAGCGGACTCAAGTGTTACAAGCTTACCATGACAAAACTGGACACTTCGGGGTCAAGAAAACCGAGAGTGCCATTAGAAAGAATTTCTTCTGGGTAGGGCTTCATACCTATGTTGAGAAGTGGATTGAAAAGTGTCCTGCTTGTGCAGTTAAGGCCCATGTGCAACCCGGACAGAAAGCTGCATTACAGCCCATTCGAAGTACCTTCCCACTAGAGATGGTAACATTGGACCACGTCAAGTTGGGACCCAGTGATGCTGGTTACCAGTATGCTTTAATGATAATGGATCACTACACAAAATTTATGGTGACCGTGCCCGTCCATGATCTGACTGCAAAAGCCATGGCAGAGGCCTTTATGAAGAACTTTGTTAGACCCTACGGGTTTCCAGAGCAGATCCTTACTGATCAAGGTTCAGCATTCGAGGCGCAATTATTCCAAGAACTGTGCAAAACGTATGGGTGTAGAAAGATCAGAACTACGCCCTATCACCCACAATGCAATGGGCTTTGCGAGAGAGCAAACCAGACTTTACTGGGAATGATCCGGGGCCTGTCCACAGCTCAACGGTTAACCTGGCCTTCATTATTGCCCAAACTTACCTTCGTGTACAATAATCTTGAGCATGCTTCAACGGGACATACTCCTTACTACTTGCTCTTTGGGCGAAAAGGCAAACTACCAGCGGACCTGGAACTCAATGCTCTTACTGAACTTTCGAATCCTGCCCAAACTGATTGGGTGTTGGAGCACAAACAAAGAATTGATCTTGCTGCCGAAGCCGTCGTCAGGAGAATGGGGGAAGTTCATTATCGCCAAGAAAGAGACTATAATCAGGATGCCAGAGCAGAACCACTAAAAGTAGGAGACCGAGTTCTGAAGAAAAAACAACACCGGAACAGTAAATTGGACCCTATCTGTGAAAGTACCCCATACCAAGTTGTTCTTTTACCTTCAACAGAGACTGTAGTGTATGGAATCGTGAAAGAGGGAGAGGAAACTGGTGATGTGAAGATGATCCATCGGAATAACCTGAAAATCTATAAGGCTCAGACAGAACAAGACTCCTCCGAAGCAGATCAACACGGAACAGAGGACCTTCAGCCAAACTTGGAGGACTTTTTGCGTGATCCTATGGACTTGTTACTTCTTATGAACGGCTCTGTGCCACCTTGCGGAGTTCGCAGGGTAACGTCGCACCAGTCAAGGGATGATAGAGCCTCAGAAATCATTCAACTACCTGAACCGGCTTCGTTTCATGAGAGAGTCGAACCAGAACAAAGACCAGAAAGGCCAGTCAGAAGTACTCGAGGGGTAAAACCCCTCCGATTCAGAGACTGAACATAAATGTTAAAACAAAGCATGATTTCTGATACAAATGTAAACTTTCTGACTCCGAAAACATGTGATGATTTCCAATGTTGGAAATATAGATATGTAGTATATTGATGTTTAAAAATTTATAAAGTTCATTGCCTGAGGACATGCAATGTTTTACCGGGGAAAAATGTGATGATTGTACATATAGTGATGTTTTACATACATACTATAATTTTTAATATAAACTACTGTGGTGTTTTGAAAGTATTCTCCCCACAGGGGAAAGATATAGACAGCACAAAATGTAAAAATATGTATAGTATATATATATGCAGCAATGCCTTCACAGAAGGCAACACAGACTTTCACAGAAAGAAGCAGCACATGAGAATTGATGGACACACCTATATAAGTAAATGCCTTCACAGAAGGCAACATATGTGATCATAAAAACAAGACTGTTTATTCCTTGTCACTTAACGGGGACATATAAGCTAACACCCCTCTGTAAAGGGGAGGTGGACTGTGCCGGACAGCCTGCCCAATGGCAGACCTTAGTGGAGTATACCATTCTCCCTGCTCTGGGAGGGGGGACCCGTTGTTACGAGGTGATAACGTGAGATGTGATGGACAATAAAGTTGGGGTGCTCGCGCTTGGCGCAAGCCCCAGAGCAGCCCGCCAAAACGGAGATTATAAATAAGGGAAAAGCCGTTAGTACAGGGAGTGAATTCACCTCAGCTTGGAGTGAACAGTCGCGCGGTGCTGACAGGCAGAGTTCCGGAGGGAAGATAAAAAGGCAGAGCTGCGCAGCATAGAGGAGGCGGACAGCGATGCTGGCGTGAAGTACAAAGATAGTACTTACCCGGACGAGTGTTTGACAGCGAAAGCCGGAGGAGATCTCTGCTCGGCTGAGAAGGAGGTTCCGTAGCCGGCAGCGTCAGTGAAGAGGCGGGCCGCATCGTCACAGGGCGGCGCCATTACAGACGGGAGGAGCTCCGGTGACCTGGAGTGAGGGAGATGCCGCAGCAGCGCTGACCAAGACGACAGCAGAGGCGGAGACCCGAAGGAGGCGTGCTGACCAAGGGGAGTGGTGAGTCTCATGCTGCCCCCGAATCAGGCCAATCCCCACGATACACACCATACAGTGCAGCTCCAGCCCCTTATCCATACAAAAGGAGAGGAGGCATCCCCAGTTTGATAAACTGAGCCAGCGCAGCCTAGACAGAAAAGGCAGTATATAATTGGTAGTCCTGCGCATCCTGCAGCCCATCTCACTGTACCTAAGGCAAATAATCCAAGTCAGAGTGACAGCTGGACACCTCTACTCGGCTGTATTCTACAGCAAATGCCTGCACCTCAACAGTGATATATACTGTCAGCAGGTCTTATACAGTGGACAGTAGTGCAGCTTAGTTCTAATAAAGAACAGTACAGTACAGCTGTTTGCTAAAGATTCAGGAAAGCATCTTACACTGTGTATTCTTTGAAACTCCTGGAGGTGGGACAGTTGTCACATTAGAAGCAGACAGGGCTAATCGTAACGCAGTGATATAGTGTCGGTCGTGTGCCTTCCCCTGTCGAACCATACAGCATAGAAGATACCGATACATACTTAGTCAGTCATAAAAAGACTGTGCGGCTGAAGAATAAGAAGTGACATATACCAGTGAAGCTTGAGAAAGTTGTACTTTTTAGATACTTACCCCGTGGGTTGCTCACCTCTACCTATATATACATGATAGGCTAAACCCGGCTAGCAAGAAGCCAGGGGACGCCTAAGAAGACCTTATAATCTCCCTAGCTGACATAAGGAAGGCACAACATATCTACTAGAGCCAGGGAACACTTCGTAGCATACAGGAAGGAAATTATATGTTAAGCACCAGAGGCTAAACCCGGCTAGCAAGAAGCCAGGGGACGCCTAAAAAGACATTATAATCTCCCTAGCTGACATAAGGAAGGCACAACATATCTACTAGAGCCAGGGAACACTTCGTAGCATACAGGAAGGAAATTATATGTTAAGCACCAGGGGCTAAACCCGGCTTTCGTTGGGCCAGGGGACGCCTCCAACAGGATCTTCAGGGTAGGAGATACAGAGCTACAACGACCAACAGTAGGAAGAGTCAGTGCAGGAAATTACAGTCAACTTACCTCTACGCCTATTATAGTCGGTGTCCAGCAGCTCAACCTAGGAGAGAACAGTTCAACTTAAAACATTTTATATATCAGTTTAGTCACGGTTAGAAGATTCTAAGCTTTATAGAATTATACCTTATTGCGCAATAAGTCATAAATAGTTGGTTTGTGTGTTATTACATACTTCACCTACAGTGTAGAGTACCTAAGTGTTATCACATTTACCATTGTTATTTCTAGCGTCAAAGGTAAGATACTATGTAAGTGTATTGTGAGAGCCTGACAAGAGAGGAGTTCACGTGGAGAACAGACAGGTTCCGGTTAAATAAAATTTGCTTTGAAATGGTAGTGTATTTCATGTGATTACTCCTGCGAGAGAAAAAGTACACTGTAATACTGTCTATTTAATATATTGTTTAACGTATAATAAAAAGAAAACCAGCCTTTGAAAGCTAACGTGTGATCTTTGAAGAAGAAAGAAACCTTCTACATACTTACCTGGGGAAACCGAGTAGGGATATCACAATAGCAAAAACATTTCCTCACATGTGGCCACCTGGACGAAAAATTACAGACCCCCACCATCAGAAACAGGTCCAGTTGGGTCTGAATCAGGCCCTTAGTGCAGTTTATCTTTTCTTCGCAATTGCTGTGCTTTGTCGTCCCCCTCCAGAACCTGCAAGATGAGCATCCATCCATTAGGAGCACGCTCTCAGATGAGCTGCCAGCCCAGTGATGGCCTGTATTGCCCCGGGAATAACTCCAATCTTCCATCACACTGGTTTTAAGAGAAAAATCTCTTACTGCAAAACAAATGATTTGTTGAAGATTTTCTGGGTTTTTTAGTCTTTCAACAGGATCCTTTCACTAGACCACTGTGATGTTGTTCTTTCACACAATGCCTCCTGCCAGCCTGAAGTAATATAAAATGGCAGAGCATAATCAGCCTTGTTACATAAACGTACATGCATCATACAGTATGCCGCACACTTTGCAGCTGGAAATACAGTAAATAGACAACATGGGGAAATGGCAGCAGAAAAGTTCCTCAAACTGGACTAAATGAATGTACTGTAACTTAAAGGGCCTTATTCTAGTTCACTCTTTCTGACAAAATCCTTCTTAGATTTTAGATGTAAAATGTGCAGAGAGAACACATCCCAGCATGCATTGCCACAATTTTGCTATTAGAGAATGCTAAAACTATTGCAAAGCATGCTGGGATGTGTAGTTTCACAACATCTGGAGGGCCAACGTTGGACATGCCTGCTTTAAAACATAGACAAATACAGAAAAGATGGTACACCCACTGGCGAGATGTCACTTACACAGGTAAACTAGCTGTACAAGTCCAGATATTCAACACATTGATCTGAAAAGACTCAAGACCATGGTGCAATATTGTGAAGTACTTCAGGTGGTTTTAATTCAATTAGTACACTCACATAGATAGATCCAGGGCCGGCTCTACCACTAGGCAGCTTTAGGCATCTGCCTAGGGCGCCGGGATCTGGGGGGCGCCACCAAGTCTGCAAATCAAAAAATCAAGGAAGTCTATGAGGATCCTTGTAGTATTTAATGCAGGCGGCGGCTGTGGAACTTCTAAGACCTCACCTCCATACTTTCCCTTGAGTCATACTTCCTACATTGCTGTACTCTGTTGTGGGTGCAGAGGACCTCCAGGAAAAGCAGGGGACTTGGCCACCTTCCCAGGAGAGGGGGGGGGGGGGGAGTAGGTTGAAGTTTTGCCTAGGGTGCTGAGAAGCCTTGCACCGGCCCTGGATAGATCATAAATGCGCATGTCACAAGTCTTTAAAGATCTTCCTCCCAGGTTCACTTGAACATATAGGGCTGGTAAAAAACTGGATAGTGCAATATTGTATGGTATAAAAGTATAACAATTTTATTAGTGCACTCACAATTGGTTAAAAGATAAAATCATACAGTATCAGCCGTTTTTGTGATATGGAAGTGGAGAACATCTTCAGGAAAAATTGGAAAATCCTGTTGAAGGACCTTGTTATAGGTCCACAACTCCCCCTTGGCCCTCGTTTTATATATAGACCCTCTAAGACTATCAAAGATACTGTAGTCAGAAGCGCCATGGATATTCCCAAAAGGAGCAGCATTCGCAGTCAGGGTTTCCACCGCTGTGACCTCTGCCAGATGTGCAAGTCCACTAAAGGTGCAAGTAAAATTAAGGAATTTCTGGTCAAGGGTATAAATTATCCAATAAAGAATCACGAATGCTGAGTAAGCAGTGAGAGAGCATAAACCGCTGAGGGGTTCTCTACGTTACACTTGGAAGGTGTCATGTGATATTGTAATTAGGATGGGCAGAAGGCCTATCAGAGCAGGGGGAGGGATGTAGACAGGGTAAGAAAAGCCACATGCTAGATGTGAAGCTTCCTCTGTCCTGCGAAGCCCCACCCACCCGGCGGCGGTAAAGAATGGTCATCCTTGTAAGTTCTCTGTGTGTGTAGATAGTGGGGTGCACTCTCCCTTGACATCGATTGTCATGGGCCATGCTTCTGTCCGGGGGATGGCCACACCACCAGCCTGGGTGGATGACCAGGGAGAGTGATCACCAGCGATGGTGTGTATGGGTAGTCATCTTTAACCCCCACTTTCCTATAGTGACCTTCTTTGGTGCCGCCACCATTTATAGTTATAGTTTATTGTCAAAATAAATTTGACATTCACTTTGAAACGGCAGTACTTTGTGTCCTTGTTTTTTTTATTAGATTAGTTAGTTGTTAAGGTTAAGTTAAGGTTTAGAATAGAATAGAATAGAATAGAATCAACTTTATTGGCCATGTGTGCTTGCGCACACTAGGAATTTTTTGTGGATTACAGTGCAGCATCAAGCAGGGATGAAAAGGGGGGAGGGAGACATTACATATATTGCATAAAGACATTACAAGCATTTAATTTCTAGCTACGACTATGGTGGTCAGGTCGCCAAGTAGGGACACGTTGTTTGGCTGTTGATATTGGGATTGCAATCGCTTTGATTGGATTGTTCAGGTGATGGACGGCTAATGGAAAGAAGCTTCTTGCGGATCTGGACGTTTTGACGGGGATGGACCTGAACCGTCTTCTGGATGGTAGGATGTCGAACAGGTTGTGGCCAGGATGCAGCTTGTCATTTGCGATCTTCTCAGCACGTTTCCTTACCCTGGATGAGAACAGATCCCTTATCGGGGGGAGGTCGGTCCCTATGATCCTTTCCGCAGTCTTCACTACCCTCTGCAGTTTTTGTTTGTCATTCTCGCTTGCGCCACCGTACCAGATTGTGATCGAGGAACATAAGACAGACTCCACGATGGCGGTGTAGAATACGCACAGCAGCTCCTGTGGGATGTTGAATTTCCTGAGTTGCCTCAGGAAGAACAGGCGCTGTTGGGCCTTTTTGATGTTTGTGGTTATGTTTAATCCCCATCTTAGGTCACTGGACATGGTTGTTTGTGTGCTGGATGAGAAGGCGCCAGCTTTGACCACCTGTTCCCTTGCTGTTAGAAAGTCCACTATCCATGAACATGTTGATCCTGGGACTCCTAAGGAGAGGAGTTTTGGCTGCAGGATGCCGGGAACGATAGTTTAGCTTTGTGAATTGTAAAGTGTGGACCTGGGGATACCCGATGGCGAGTTTAAGGATTTTATTACGTGTAATACACAAAATGTAGTTTATGCTGTAGAGCAGTGGTAGCCAACCCTAGCCCTCGAGAGCTGCCAACATTTCAAATTTTCCAGACAACCTAGCAGCTGCACAGCTGCACTAATTAATCACTGACACATTTTAAAAGATCCACAGATGGAGCTAATTAGCTCACTTGTGATTCTGTGAGGAGACCTGCAAAACATGCACTGTTGGTAGCTCTCAAGGACTAGGGTTGGCTACCCCAGCTGTAGAGTGTAAATGTGGTCTGGTATACGTAGGCAAAACTACAAGAAGTCTAAAAACCAGACTATCCGAACATGTTTACAATATAAAGAAGGGACTAGATAGCCACACTTTATCTGCCTATTTTAAGAAAAGTAATAATTAGGACCCTTGCCAAATAAAATAATTTTGGGGCATACAACAGGTAAATTCCAACTGGCATTGTAATAACATTGAAGTGCAAAAACAGAAATGCAATGGATTTATAAACTTAAAACCTTAGTCCCGCCAGGTCTGAATGGTGACTTTGAATTAAAATGGTTCCTTTGACCTTTTTTCTTTATATTCTTGTCACTTTGTCACTTTATTGAAATTTGTACTTAAAAACAAGCGGTAGTGTTATTTTTACATGTAATCATTTTTATCATGTCGTTTTAATTATTTTATTTTGATACGCTTCTTATTTCACATTGTTTTTTGGGTATATGGACTCTTAAAAACATGGACATTATTCTGAAATGTTCGTGCGTTCCAAGAAAGAGGAAGAAGAAATCGTGGCTAATAGCTGCTGGAACGCAAATGAGGAAGTAGATGTGAAACGCAAAGGAGCGGTGAACTGAATATGACAACTTCCGGGTCTTTGACATCGCGAGACGTCACATCCGGATTGAGCGGCCGGAAACAACGGCTGCTCTGTATGAATGTTGATTGCGAACGGGGGATTTAAGAGCCGCCCCATTTGATGGTGGCATTATGCTTCTGAGGAAGGGCTCTATTAGCCCGAAAGCGCGCTCAAGCTTTCTGTCATCACCGAACGGACCGGACGTGTGTTAGCCACAGTGGGGACATTAGGAGATCCTACCCTGCACCGTTGGTTGGACCAGCCAGACTCCGTGATTTTACCCCAAAAACGGGTGATATGCTTTTATCTTTTAACCAATTGTGAGTGCACTAATAAAAATTTTATACTTTTATACCATATAATATTGCACTATCCAGTTTTTTACCAGCCCTATAGGTTCAAGTGAACCCGGGAGGAAGATCTTTACAGACTTGTGACATGTGCATTTATGATCTATCTATGTGAGTGTACTAATTGAATTAAAACCACCTGAAGTACTTCACAATATTGCACCATGGTCTTGTTTTTCTGTGCTTGAGTCTTTTCAGATCAATGTGTTGAATATCTGGACTTGTACATCTAGTTTACCTGTGTAAGTTATATTGCATCTCGCCAGTGGGTGTACCATCTTTTCTGTATTAGTATATATTGTACCCCAAAAACACCCAGTCCTTAAATGTATACATAGAGGAACACAGTAGTTATCTGAGATATATATGCTGTGATCCCGGGGTTTCATTCACAAATCAGCCCCTGCCTTGTAGACGAATTTCCGGAATACAAATCCTGAACCCGGTTGCTGACAGTATCTGAGTGCGGTGGTAGCCATTGTAGCATACTTCCCTACTTTGCTGCCAACTCCTCCGGGCAGGAAGTTAGGGTTTGTGGCCAAGCGGGAAGGTGGGCGTGGCGGGGGACGTGGCTCCACAATCACATCAATGTGGCTCTGCTTTAGGCTATACAGTGACAAAAACCAGGCACTGCATAAGGGGGTTGGGGCTATAATTACATGATTCAAAACTAATCATTTCATTGGATACCCATTAGACCACCAACTTGTACTCTGTTGTGGTTGGCGGGGGTTTCAGGGGTCCCCCAGGGAATGATAAGCAAGTGTGCATTGTAGCCTCCAGGTTACATATCACAGTAGTGACTTTACTTTTAAGAATCATTTTCCATATTATTCGGTCATTAGGTCGACCCATATTTGGTCAACATGCATTTGGTCGACCACTGAAGATCAACGTGCCTTAGGTCGACACGTGAACAAGGTCAACATGGCTAACACATGGTTGGAAGGTCAAGATAAGCATTAGGTTGACAATGGCAAGGTCGACATGAGTTTTTTGCATTTTATTCAACCTACATGTGCTGACAGGCAGAATGTCATGCCCAACCATCCACTAGGGCGTGAAACATAGAACATGAAAAACGCATGTCGCCCTTTTAACTGTCGACCTTGCCATTGTAGACCTAATGCTTGTGTTGACCTTACAACCCTGTTGATCTGTTTCATGAGTTGACCTAAGCCATGTCACCCGTCAGTGGCCCAATGCAGTCCCCATCCCTGCATTTTAATATTAACACACCCTACCAGAAATTCATTGACTTTGCGATAAAATGTATAAGTGATGAATATAAAACCTGTTGATTAGTAAATCTGCCCCTTGCCGCCGGTGCTGAGACAGGTTCTCTATGGAGGGGATGCAGGCGGTATATCACACCCTACCATCAACTAGGGCATGGAGGGAGAATAGAATAGTGTGCCAAGCACAGTGAGTCACTGTGCCCAAAGCATAGCGAGCCTAGCGAGCCATGCAAGGGGATGTAGTGTACATAGACACAAAACATTATGTCCACCTTCCCATTGTTGACCTAATGCTTGTTCCGTTCCTGTCGACCTTAGGCCTGTCAAACTATTTCATGTGTCGAACTAAGCCCTGTTGACCTTTAGTGGTCCACCTAATTTGTCAACCCTATTACCCATACCCACAATATGGATAAATACATTAGAGACTGTACAAAGAAGGGCAACTAAAATGGTGCATGGCCTACATCACAAAACGTACCAGGAAAGACTAAAAGATCTTAATATGTATACTTTAGAGCAGAGAAGGGAAAGGGGGGACATGATAGAAACTTTCAAATATATCAAGGGTTTTGACAAGGTACAGGTGGGAGACATTCTTCACAGGAAGAGGAGCAGCAGAATACGAGGACATGCACTGACACTAGGGGGAGAGAGGTACAGGTGGGAGACATTCTTCTCGGGAAGAGGAGCAGCAGAACACGAGGACATGCACTGACACTAGAGGGAGGAAGATTCAGGGGAAATTTGAGGAAGAATTACTTCACAGAAAGAGTAGTAGATAAGTGGAATAGCCTCCCAACAGAGGTGGTAGACGCAAATACAGTAGTACAATTTAAACATGCTTGGGATAGGCATATTGATATCCTTACAAAAAAATAAGGATCAAATATGGTTTGAGGTAACATGTTTAAAAAGGGGGCAGACTAGATGGACCAAGTGGTTCTTATCTGCCGTCAAATTCTATGTTTCTATGTTTCTAATATGATCTATATTTCCCATCACGTATACACTGGGTATAAACAAAATACAAAGTTTAGTACATATCTTGCACAGGCGCTTGTAGTTCAAATCTTATTTCCTCCTTTCTCCTCCAAAGTTATGTGGACAATCATATGGAGAAAAGTGAGAACAAAAGTACATAGTGAAGTACAGTTTTAATGGTTAAAAATACATTCTGACATAAAATCACAAATAAAGTGCATAGAGGAAATAGTACATATAGCATACCTCCCAACTGTCACGATTACAGCGGGACAGTCCCGATTTTCGGGTCCTGTCCCGCTGTCCCACCCGCGGCAGGCATTGTCCCGCTGCGGGGGGTGGCAGTTGGGAGACCCCCCAATCTAATAGAATAGACGCTGTGCGCATGCGCACAGCATCTATTCTCGTATGAAAATGAGGTAGCGGCTAATTAGCATAAGCCGCACCCTCATTTGCATACGCCCCACCCCCTTTTTGGACACTCGAGTGTCCCTATTTCATCATCACAGAAGTTGGGAGGTATGCATATAGGCAGAGCCAGATTAAGGTATAAATGGGCCTGGAGCTGAAAACTACCAAGGACCTATTATGCGCAATAATAGGGGTTGTGGCCAGAACCTAATAATGTGGGAGGCGTGATCAGTGTTCTGTTTGGGTGGTCTGCTTATGGGTGTGTCTCTATAATGCACATTACATATTAAACCACACACCATAATGTCCATTAACTATTATGCCAAACACCAAAATGCCTATTAAAAATAATGCTACATACAGTAAATGCTGCTTACCCACATGCCAGGGGTTCCATGCTCATTGCCAGGAGTTCAGTGGTGTAAGTTCATCCCAATTGCCAGGAGGCAAGATGAATATTGGTGCCCCCCCCCCCCCCCCCCCCCCACACACACACACACACACACACACGCACAACGTTAATCAAAATATATATAGTCTGTTATGAAATATACATTACATACTGTATATACAGAGAGAGAGAGAGAGAGAGAGAGAGAGAGAGAGAAAACACACATATATATATAGTGGTTTTAAACTGGTAGAGGTGAAGAGGTGCCCCCTTAAGAGCAGGAGCCCGGCAGCAGATGACTCCATTGCCTCCCAGAGTTCTGCCTCTGCAGGGGTTCCATGTTCATTGCCATGTGGGATTACATGTTCATTGCCAAGGGGGAATACATGCTTCAGGGTAACTGGGGGACAGCCGCCGCCGGGCAGAAATGACAGCCATTCACAGCCGGGGAGAGAGCAGGGGGCTGCCCTGCTGTATTCAGAGCACTGCAGGTCATGGCTATTTTAAATAATACCCCTTTAACACCGGAAAATGCAGAGACTTACCTGGGAATATGGTCCCAGGATCATGCAGGGACATTCCCGGGCTGGCCCCTTTTACACCAGCCTAGTCCCTGCATTTTCTGGTGTGAGGGGGAGAGAACCCCCCTTTATACAACCAGCTATATCTTCGGACCCAACTGACCCATTTACATGTGGGCTTTGAATAATTTGGTCATGTGAAACTGGGCCGTTTGGTTCCCTGAAAATCTGTCCTCAAACAACATGAACAGCCATGAAATTACATTTCAGAAATGTTTACCTGCAATATCTCTAGAACCAATGAACCCATATGGACCAGCCTGGTATCAGATAGAAGGCCCAGTGATTTGGGTTCGAATGAGATCTTCTCTGATGCCGGAGGGGGAAGCCGTTGGAACCGGGTGGGTGTCGGAATTAGCGGGTCCCATGTTATCCTATGGGAAAACGTTCCAGGTTTGCCTGGTGGTATCTCTGGTTCCCCGGGGGCTAGCGACGCATGGCTGGGCTCGTTGGAAAGCCCTGGCCCTCACATACAAAATGAGCCTATGTGGAGAATGGGCCTGGAGCTGTAGCTCCATCAGGCCCATTGTTAATCCAGCCCAGCATATAGGTGTAATGATGGCGGAGTTATCCCAAATGGTTGAACTCAAAATATTACCAGAGTGGTTGGAACTAACAGAGCAGTACTATAAACGTGTGTCTGTGATCCCGGGGGCAAATAACACCAGCCAGCTTGCAATACACTCAGGCTCATGCTTGAGTCTTTTGCATGGTCACCATAAATAAGAGTATTTTTTTACATATACACTGGGGGGGTTTTTTGTCAGGAGACTTGTTTATTTTTGGAATGTGGGAGGAAACTAAAGTACAGTACCTAAAGCAAACACCTGCATTAAATATACTGTAGATGCTACACAGTTAAGGGAATTGAACCTGGGGCCTCAGTGCCGTGCGGCGGTAATACTAACCAGTACTAAAAACATAGGCAACATTTTTAATTTTTAATATTGGACCAATATTGGGCTGGTACAATTGTGCACTGATGAGGATGACAGGTGTGAGGGTACGAGTTCCTCAATCACTCAGACACCGAGCAGATGAAACCAGAAGAATGGTTTATTTTCCACAGCACGCACAAATAGACAATAAACAGTGGCAAAGGTAAATTGCAGAGTAGAAAGATATTCAGGTAGCAGGCCCAAACAGACAGTCCTTGTATAGTCACAGTCCCAGATCAGTTCCACAGGGCAAACTATCACTTATCCCACACCGCAGTGATAGCATATAAGTCCACACGATACCTAGACAGAGCATAACCTCTTAGTCCAGGACAGTCCATCAAATTCTCCTCCTGGCTTGTGTGTCAGTCATTTTAAAAACTTCCCAATTCCCACGCTTCTCCATACCATCAGTGGGCTTGCACTGGATCTTGATTGGTGGATTCAAGAGTCAGGTATCATCCCCTCCCAGCTACTGCTGCTGCCCCCCCCCCCCTGCTGGGGTCGGTTCCAGTAAGTCTGGAAGTGACCACAGATATGCAAGGGAGTATCAATACAAGATACAATACAACACAAGATTACATTGTGTGGTGGTCACCCCCTGTGGACAACCTTCCTGTGGATAGCAGGGGAATTTGATCACCCCCTGTGGTGATTGTCCTTCAGCTATCCCCCTGTGGTGCCGGGTTCCACTAAGTCTGGTATTGACACAAAGGAGCTGAAGGTAGAGACACAATCATAGTCTGATTACATTATGTCCTGATTACCCCCTGTGAAGATTGTCCCTCAGCTAACACCCTCCTGTGATAGCAGGAACAAAAGTATGGTAATGGGACATAACCTTTTGGTGAATTATTTCCTGGGTATTTCCTGGCAGACCATATTAGGGCAAGAGCGATCTGATCTGGAAATACACACAGATTTGGGGGATAGAAACATCTATGGAGAATAAGAGGGTACCGACGGACTAAAATAGTACATTAATTACTACACCTAATAAAATATAGTAATTACAGATTTACAGTGAGTATGATAACCTCACATTCCTTCCCCTACTATTGTAGTCCCGGTACCAAGCTGTTCTGGAACCAATAACAACCTGGAATAGCGGGATGCAGAGCAGAGAATCTGGGGTTTGGATTTACCACCTGAGTCCCACAGGGTGACATCATACCAAACCCATCTTGTAAAAGGCGGCTGGTTTGCAGAACCAGCAAGGGCATGATTACAGTCTAAGTCATACATTGGAACTAACAAGGGATGTAGCGATTCCTCTTCTTCGGATTCTGGGTACCCCCCCTCTGCAACATTGTAACCTACTAATACTTTTGCCTCGGGCACAATGGGGCAGGGACCACTTTCCACCTCCCCCTCTTGCCCAAGGAACAGGGGCCAAACAGCAGGCCAATATAGGGGCTCTGGCCCTGGCACTTCCACCACCCCGTCCTGTCCTTCCTCCCCCAAACCCAAACTAGGGGCATGGCAAATTTCAGTCCAGCATTTGGTCTCAATGTCCAGGGCTGAGGAGGGACCCTCCATCACAAACAATTCCGCTGGTGGCTGCAGGACAGGCTGTGTCAGCTCTGTCCCCTTAAAAGCCAGATGCTCACCTGCAGCTACTTCTGCGCACACCTCCTTCTCCGCGATAGCCTCCTTCCCCAGCTGAGTATGCTGGGCAGCCCGAAACACGACATCATCTGCGACTGGTATGCTTGTGGCCTGGATGTTGTTGGATACTCCTCTAACCATGGCGATCTCTTCTTGGACGCAGTCCTCATAGATCCCCTGGCAGCAGGATAATAGCTCTTCATCTTCCATCTCAGCAAAAGGGAAGCTGTAGTGCAGCTCCTCCTGAATAACCTCCTTCACTTTGGGGATAACCTCCCCCTGTATAGAACACTGAGCAGCTTCCTCCCTCGGATGGGGGAGAAGCAGTTGCAAACGGTGCCTTTCATCACGCCCCCTGCGACACTGATCTTGCCATGCTGGGGTATCCAGGAGCCCCCGATCAATCGCCTCTTCCTCTGCCACAATAAAGCACTCCTCCAGACACTCCAATTGTTCCCACACACTCAGCTGTGCACCGAAATGGAGGATACATGCCCGATAATCGGTAAATGCTTTTGTAGGATCTCCCTGATCGTGAAGGATCTGCTGAAGGATTTCCCCGCGAGTGCAGGATTGGATGGGTATACCTCGCAGCTGACATTCTGCTATCAGCTCCTCCATACTCATTTCTTCAAGGGCAGTTAGGGGCCCCCCTGACAACGACCCTTCTCTTGCGGTAACAATTAATTCCGTGGCAGACCCCTCGGTTGTCTGCCCAGATTGCAGTAGCCCCCTTCTAGACCCTTCCTCTGGTTCTATCTGGGGCATCAATTTATTCTGGACTTGTCCTTCAGCCTCAGAATATTGTCCTCTTTGTAGCATCTGGGTAACTGTAGCAATCACTTCCTCTGTGAATTCTACAAACTCTGGCTCCCCCAGCAGATTCCAAGAAGTGGCCTCACCTTTACAGTGCAGGAATGCATCCCCCAGGTAACACAACTTGTCCTGAATGCTGGATACTCTCCACCCGCTGATCATCTGCTGAGCTTCTTCCCAGTACTTCCAGATATATTGCATTTTACTGACAATAAATAACAGATTCGGCTTCCCAGCCTGCCGATACACTGAAGAACCTCCGTCCCTGAGCTGCTCTGCTCCAGGGGTCTTGAGGCATCGATTTTCCTTCCTTGGAAACATTTTCCCTTTCCACAGGAATGACACCTGCTCACTTGCTGAACATCACCTTATTGCATTTTCCGTTTCCTTACATATGGTCTGATCCTCTGTTCTCTGTGCTTTCTGTGCTCGATGGTTGGTGTCTGAATGATCCCACTGTCGCTGCCGCCAAATGTGAGGGTACGAGTTCCTCAATCACTCAGACACCGAGCAGATGAAACCAGAAGAATGGTTTATTTTCCACAGCACGCACAAATAGACAATAAACAGTGGCAAAGGTAAATTGCAGAGTAGAAAGATATTCAGGTAGCAGGCCCAAACAGACAGTCCTTGTATAGTCACAGTCCCAGATCAGTTCCACAGGGCAAACTATCACTTATCCCACACCGCAGTGATAGCATATAAGTCCACACGATACCTAGACAGAGCATAACCTCTTAGTCCAGGACAGTCCATCAAATTCTCCTCCTGGCTTGTGTGTCAGTCATTTTAAAAACTTCCCAATTCCCACGCTTCTCCATACCATCAGTGGGCTTGCACTGGATCTTGATTGGTGGATTCAAGAGTCAGGTATCATTCCCTCCCAGCTACTGCTGCTGCCCCCCCCCCCCTGCTGGGGTCGGTTCCAGTAAGTCTGGAAGTGACCACAGATATGCAAGGGAGTATCAATACAAGATACAATACAACACAAGATTACATTGTGTGGTGGTCACCCCCTGTGGACAACCTTCCTGTGGATAGCAGGGGAATTTGATCACCCCCTGTGGTGATTGTCCTTCAGCTATCCCCCTGTGGTGCCGGGTTCCACTAAGTCTGGTATTGACACAAAGGAGCTGAAGGTAGAGACACAATCATAGTCTGATTACATTATGTCCTGATTACCCCCTGTGAAGATTGTCCCTCAGCTAACACCCTCCTGTGATAGCAGGAACAAAAGTATGGTAATGGGACATAACCTTTTGGTGAATTATTTCCTGGGTATTTCCTGGCAGACCATATTAGGGCAAGAGCGATCTGATCTGGAAATACACACAGATTTGGGGGATAGAAACATCTATGGAGAATAAGAGGGTACCGACGGACTAAAATAGTACATTAATTACTACACCTAATAAAATATAGTAATTACAGATTTACAGTGAGTATGATAACCTCACAACAGGTATCAAGCAACGCATAAGTATTGCTTACGAAACGGCTTATAGCATGTGTAATTTCATATGCTTTCAAATGCTTTTCAATTTATTGTCAATTATCAATAGTTATATATGAATACATCTCTTCCCAGTTATTCCGCTGCCTTTTATGCCCTTATATCTCTGATTTTTTTAAGGATGTATTCCCCTTACTCAATGATGCTATTCCCAATTCCTGTAAAGGGTGACCTGTGCAGCAATTGGGGAGGCATGGGTTGGGCAATGGTAACCTAATGCTAATTTATTTTGCAGATCAATTAGAATGCACGAATTTCCATTACAATCCCCATAATTATATATGAAATGTGGTGGCACTGTCAATAGGATGACCGAAAACATCATGGAAAGGTCGTTGAAGAATGGATATAATATAAATTAGGTTAGCTTGTAACGTACTCTTTGACCCTTGTTTTTCATATTTGTTAGTGAAAGGTCTGCTGTAATTACTCCCTCAGTAGGCCATTAAGAAATGGTCAATACACATTATTACAGGGTTACAAGAGCAGCAAGAATTATGTTGTACAAAAATGGTGATGTCATTCATTATTCCCAATACAGACAAGAACGTCTAAATAATTCACATAACACATTCAAATACCTGTACTTTGTGTCTCCAATAACAATAATTTATCTGCTATGCAAAACTCATTTCCTCTACAAGCATATAATCATTTACATTTCTTATGTCCAAACAAATAGAACAATGCATTAAACTTTTTCTTTGATTTAAATCACAACTTGTTCTACCCTTCATGTAATTGGATACTTTTAAAACACTGCAGAATTGAGTAGGATGGAGATTAGCGTCTTTGTTTCAAAGGCTGTTGTAAGATACACAGGAGATAATTACATTTCCGACAAGTTCCTGTGTGATGAATTTGATAGTGGGAAAAATTCCTCTCTCTGTGCTTACACACAGGATTGTGTATAGGTAACCTTTACCGAAATGTCAAGCATGGCAGTAATCATCATCTGATGGAAAAGGAGCATACAAGCAGCTTCTTGGAATCCTTTATTTCATTATGTTCCTGTACTTGCAGTTTTACATCTAACGTTGACACTGTTTTGGAAAAATAAATGAAATTGACAGAGATATCAGACACTGGGGTTTCTATACTGGCTGGAACAGTGTACATTGTGCATGACTCTCTGTCCTGTACCTGCTCTGTGACCGTCTGTCCACAATGCGTATGTTTGTACATCATTCCCAGGAGACATCATGGCCAGACATAATATTCATGCATGGAAAATGCCTTTGTGAATTTACCAAGTGCACTTTGTCCCCATAAAAATGAATACTTGGACTCTGAACACTGAATTCCGCCTGTTGAGTCTCCGTGGAGCAGACCGAAAACGGGCCAGGATTCCAACTGTCAGAATGTACCGACAGTCGGAATCCAAGATTGAACAGTGGCGTAGCAATAGCTCTGCAGACCCCGTGGTGGCTTGGATGCGCTAGGTAAGTTTGGGTGCCGGGAGTGTCCGCAGTTGATATTGCTGCTCCGCTAACGGGGACTCTGCCGTTGGTGGGTCTATTACTGTGGGCCCACAGGGACCAGCAGATCTTCCCATGTGCAGTCCAAAGGCTCATCCTGTTTCCTTTATAAATACCCCTCACAAAATGACCGCCCACCTTACAGCAGATGGTTATTAAGGATGCTAGAGGAGATGGTGACCTCCTCTTGCATCCTTAATGAATTTCTGCTGTGCGGTGGCAGCCATTTTGCAAGGGACATTGTCATTGTATCAGGAGGAACACCAGGACTGCAGGACAGAAAGAACTGCTGGTCCCGGCGGGCCTGCAGCGGAGCAGCAACAGACCCGGTGGTAGCGGCAGATGCAGTTTTGAACATATTTTTGCTGCCCCTGAATATTATATAGCTATTAGAGCCAAGCTCTCAAAAATGCCATGGTTAAATGCCCATTCTGACGTCCCATTGAGAATAATGTGCACTGCGGTCTCCAGCGTTAGCATATATCATATGTTCAGTACAGTATTTGTTAAATTAGCAGGATACTTAAACCAAATGGGAAATGTCACTTCCACAAGATTTTAGGTTTAGTAAATAGACCTCTATATGAGATACAGTATTAGTCTTGGAGTTAAAAAAACCTCCAGGTTTCCTGTTCTACAAATGATCTCTATTTTCTCCTCACATGTGTAGAACAGAAGATAAAATTCGAGTGTTCCGTGGCCAATCGCTCCATCTGTGCCTCAGTTAATACTGCAACCATCTAATTTAATAGCTAATGTACTTAAATAATTGAGCAGACAGATACAACATAGCAGATAAAGCAGAGGAATGTTTTCTGTGATTAACCTTATAAAATGTGAAAAACACCTTTGTTCTTTGGAAGACAATAACATAAATTTTTGCGCAATGTGTTTTACCGATATTAAATATTTATCAGCACATAAAGAGGCCATGTGAAGAACACAATGTCAGGTGTAAATACTTAAAATTACACCGTAACCTTTTCAAATGAGATTATTGAATTTTTTTATGGTCTCATAACTTTATGTAACATGTAAAGGCTGACATTCCAAACAGTTGTCTAATGACATTCTAAACAGTTGTCTAATGTGTAAAATCCACCTACACAGCAATGGCTAGGGAAATATAGGGGAGGGGGAAGTGATATATGAGGGATGGTGGGGACACGGCGATGCAAGGGGGGGTGGGGACATTTGGGCTGGATGGGAAGGAAGGGCAGTGAGATATGGGTAGAAGGAGAGACACCAAGCTGAAGAAGGGGAGACACTGGGTTAAATTGAGGATGGAAGGAGTCACTGTGACAGGGCTGGCTGAGGATTCTAGGCTTGTGTGTGTGTGTGGGGGGGGCATGGTCACTGAGATGGACCAGTTAACTTGTTAGGTAGGAGGAAATGGTGGAGACACTCTGAAGGGAAGGGATTCAGTTAGATGGTGGGGGGGCACTGGGCTAGAGAAGAGGGACAAAATGGGATGGTTGAGGTCAGTGAGATGAGTGAAAGGGGGACACTGGGCAAGGCGATTCATTTGGAGGAGACTTTATCTCAGATTCCAGCAGACAGTGTCAGTGAGAAAAGTAGTGAAAGCTAGTAGCAGAGTCTCCCTACAGCTCTCTATCTGAAATGCCTCGTACCCCTTTCACATCGCTATGCCGGGTCTGACCCAAGATCTCGATTCCGGGTCTGACTGGGCTCGCATTTAACCTGGGTCTCGCATTATACAGACGGCAACACAGGTTTAACCCTTCTTATAACCCGGGTTGAATTGCTGCGTTGGCGAACCCAGGTAATTAGGTGTGGTACTTTCACACTGCACCTTGACCCAGGTCGACACGTCAGCAATTTGGAAATACACTGGGTTATTTTGGTAATGTGAAAGGGGTATCAGTGAAGTAGCTTTGACAGACATCCCACAGACAGTAAGCGCTAACAAAAACCCTGTACATAGACATGTTCCAGCTGCTAGCTATGCGAGATTACCAATCCCAATATACAGAAAAGAAGAAAAGATAAGGTACTCTTTACCTAGAAGGGCGCCCATCGCGGCCATCGCGGGCATCGCATGTACCAAAAAATCGCATGCTATGCGACCGACGCGATTACCGCGATTTCCCATAGGGAACAATGTTAAATGTCCCAATTGACCCGATTTTCCATAGGGAACAATGTTAAAAGGCCCACAGAGGCCAAATAGGCACCCTGAAGTGTGAAATGGCCCCCCCAATTGTTAACGCCACCCCACGATCAACGTCAACCCGAAGCGTGGCGAGCACAGCGAGCCCGCGAGGGGCGGCGGTACGCAAGGGGCGGCGGTACGCGTCCTCCGACCTTTTCATACCCCCACTATCCACGTCGGCGTGGAGTTGAAAATAGAAAGTGTGGCGAGCGCAGCGAGCCACCGAGCCCGAAGCATGGCGAGGGGACGCGGACACCTGTGAAGCCCGCGAGGGGACGCGTATACCTGTAAAGGTGTCCGCGTCCCCTCGCCACGCTTCGGGCTCGCCACACTTTCTATTCTCAACTCCACGCCGACGTGGATAGTGGGGGTATGAAAAGGTCGTAAGACACGTACCGCCGCCCCTTGCGGGCTCGCTGCGCTCGCCACGCTTCGGGTTGACGTTGATCGTGGGGTGGCGTTAACAATTGGGGGGCCCATTTCACACTTCAGGGTGCCTATTTGGCCTCTGTGGGCCATTTAACATTGTTCCCTATGGAAAATCGGGTCAATTGGGACATTTAACATTGTTCCCTATGGGAAATCGCGGTAATCGCGTCGGTCGCATCGCATGCGATTTGACCGACGCGATTTTTTTTTCCTTACGATGCCCACGATCAAAATCGTGGGCGCCCTTCTAGGTAAAGAGTACCAAAGATAAAAGCTAGCGCTAGCAACAAATATAAATTAAAATGAAAACCAGTCAAAATATGTTTAATAAAATAACGTTTATATAAATCAATTTAGTCAATATACATAAAATTAATTTAGCAATACATTACAAAAAATACATTAATAAGTGCAAAGAAAAAATAAATGTAAAAGATGAAAAATTGTAAAATAGAAATACAAAGTTTATTTTAATAAAAAGCACAATTCATAATTCACTAATGATCATTTAGTCAGTTAGTAGGTGGTAAACTGTTATTATTTGTTAGTTGGATTAGTGCACAAGCAGTATATTGAGGATGGTAACAGTCAATGGCCTTTATTCAGATTGGATTGCAGTACAAATTTGTTTGGAAAATGGGCAAAACCATGTGCACTGCAGGTGGGACAGATGTAACATGTGCAGAGAGAGTTAGATTTGTGTGAGTTATTTTGTTTCTGTGCAGGGTAAATACTGGCTGCATTATTTTTTCACTGCAATTTACATTTCAGTTTCAACACCCCCCCACTCAAATTTAACTCTCTCTGAACATGTTACATCTGCCCCACCTGCAGTGCACATGGTTTTGCCCATGTTCCAAACAAATTTGTACTGCAATCAGATCTGAATAAGGACCTATGATAGTAACAGCGTGGCAGACTTTATCATCTGTTATAGTTACCAATCCTCCAATTAGATGGCTGGATCGCATGCAGGGAAAATGGAACTCAAATATTAGCTGCAATGAGCTATATAAATGCTTGGTTTTTATCCCAGATTACCTGGATAGTTAGAGACCATACCATGGTGTTAGTCCAGACTCTCATGTGCCGGCCGGCGTTTGTTAGATGGCAAAAGAATCAGGATCCGACAGGTTTCCCCACTAACATCTATCAGCGGCTTTCTCAAAGATCAAGCGTCACCTACTAACTGACTAAATGATCATTAGTGGATTATGAATTGTGCTTTTTTTTTTAAACTTTAAAATTTTCTATTTTACATATTTTTCATCTTTTACATTTTTTTTTTTTTGAGCCGCAGGGATAGCAATGGTGGAATCCAGTATGGTGGAATCCAGTATGTGTCCCTGCGCATAGCGTATATTCATTCCCCCACAGCGGCGAAAACGGGGGCACGGCCTCGCTGGAGTGTCAGGAGTATAGACCACGCCCCCTTCCCGCTAAAACCCCAACATTTTTGGGCGAGCCTTTGACACCCGCGAGCATCCCTCCTCGTCCCTCCTCAAAGTTGGTAGGTATGCATATACTATGTCCTTGATTACTTGATTGTCTTGAGTTGTTAAAAAAAACTTTGAATTTGCTTGCTAAGTGATTTTCTAGAGACGTTACATTACAGCTGGGAATTAATCTAATTAGATTACAGCAACCTGATTACATAGGCATACAGTATTCAGTATTTTACTCTACTCCCAAGATAGCCAATTTCCCATAAAACAATTGGACAGCTATAATTAATTTAGCAATATATGTTGTATTTTAATAATTTAATAGAATAAATTACAAAATTATAATAATTACTAGTTAAAAGTCTGTCAAAATGACGACTTTTGCAATGTACTTTCATTTGAGCTTAGACCGTTTTTACTTTCACTTTGAGCTGTGACAGTTTTTAGCCCACAAAATTTCCACCCCCACCTCCAGTCCCTATCTGCTTCTACCTCCAATATCTGTCTTTGCAGATACCTCCCTCCATATCAAGCAAGTTTGAAACAGATCAGTGTCTCTGCAAAAACTGCTTTCACTTTCTGTTATGACATCTTTTAGCTCACAAAGGAGTATTTTGGTCCATTGGGTGGCCTTTAGTGGTCACTGGCTTTACTTCACCTCACACAGGTGAGGAGCACTTAGCCTTTTATAGATAGATAGATAGATAGATAGATAGATAGATAGATAGATAGATAGATAGATAGATAGATAGATAGATACAGAGGAACAGTGTGATGCATGTGAGGCCCATTTTACTATTGATTGCCCTCTTACCCAGTGCTATTTAGAAAAATATGTTCAGGAACCCTTGGGGTGGGCAAATGTGGGTGGAGCTGTGGGTAATGTAGGTAGGCCTATCTTTTGAATGGTTGCCTATCTTTTGAATTTTCAAATTCTGCCGCCTCTGTCCGCAGTGTCCACTCCCGGACACTGCACACTGCCCGCTCCACCGATGCACCCACAGCCCCCAGGCGCTTCACGCTAACATGACCCCACGCTGTCCAAGTACCACCTGCCTCCCCCTGTATCTGTCCTGGACTGCCCGCTGCGATGCTGCCTGGACCACACACTGCCAAGGTACCACCTGCCTCCCCCTGTATCCATCCTGGACTGCCAACCTTGATGCTGCACCAACAACCCCGAGGGGGAGGGGGGTGTTTCAAAATTTCTGCAATCATTTTCCGCAAAATCTACCTACAATATATTTCTTACATCCCAGCTGTGAAATTTGCTGGATTCATAAGGATAAATTAATCATACTTGCCTACCTGACCCTCTCCATGAGGGAGAAAATTCTCTGCTCCTGAACTTCCCTGGTAATGTAGGATTGCCATCACCTGTTTTAAAACACCTTCCTTATCAATTACCTAGTTTCCCACAGGTGCTGGCAATCCTACAGTACCAGGGAAGTCCAGGAACAGTATTTTCTCCCTCATGGAGAGGGTCGGGTAGGCAAGAGCAGTAGCAAACTCTAAATTCACTAATGTCCACATTATAATATTCATATTAATCGCTAACCCCAGCTTGCAACCAACATGTCCGTTCTGTTATCTGGGTGTGAATATGTCTCTTTCTTTGTTCTTTGCAAAATACGAGCTCCCCACATTATGTAAACAGGGTGATAGACACATGAAATGGCATTTGTAGGAATATGTAGCATTTGCACAGGCTTGAAGGGGAGATCAGCTGAATTCCATTAACCTTTATTTGCCAAATGTGTATGTTATTAGAGAATGTGTGAAGGTGGCTGCAATATTTCCCCTGTATGTTATTAAAGACCCATGTCTGCAAGATAGAGCTCACCTATGATCAGTCCTGATTGCTTCCAGCATGAAACCATTAGCTACAGAATGTGCAATCAATTGTACTTAAGTCATTTGGATGCACGGATGACATTTCTAAAACAAGGAGAGGGAAATAGCTCTTGGTAATATAATTAGTGGTACACAGGTAAACATTCTTATAGCAGGATAATGAGACATTTATATAAAACAACAGTGCAGAAACAGGTATGTAGCGCAACGTGGCACATTTGCTACATAGTAACATAGTTGGGGAGGTAAAAAAAAAGACATAAGTCCGACAAGTTCAACACAACATTTTTACAATAGCCCCAATGAATTCACTATCTGTATCTATTATTATCTGAATTTTTGATACCAGACAGTTTTTTTATTCCTGCTTGGTCCAATTTTAAACATTATAATTAATGGTTATATCCCTGGATTATTTTTGTTACTAAAAATGTATCTACCCCTTTTTAAATATATCAATAGTGTCTGCCATCACAACCTTTTCTTGCAGGGTATTCCATATCTTAACTGCCCTTAATGTAAAGAATCCCCTTCTTTGCAGGGTATCAAACTTCCTTTCCTTTCCATAGTTCTCCTAGTAAACAAATCACCTGAAAGTTATCTGTATTGACCCTTAATGTATTTGTATATATTAATTCTATCCCCTCTTGGACGTCATTTTTCTAATGTAAACATACCTCACCTGGCTAACCTTTCCTCATAGCCCAGGAGCTCTAAACCCATAATCAATTTTGTTGCCCTTCTTTGAACCCTTTCCTGTACCAAGATATCTTTGGAAAATCTAATTAGACCACATCTTCTGCATTGCCCTGGTCTACGTTCACACTAACTTCCTCATAGAAGCTTATTTAGTTAGTTTTACATGACCTATCTCTCACAATCCATGCTGGTCACCACTAATATTCTTATTGCACACCAAGTAATCCTGAATGCTGTCATTTCCTGTATGTGCTTTATTTCCCTTTTTCAATAATGGTACTACTTCTGCTATTTGCCAGTACTTTGATACCATGCCAAATGTAATTGCATTTACAAAAAATTAAGTATTTTGGTGCTCAATTCCATTAGAATTCCCTTGGATGAATGCCATCTGGTGATTTTTTTTATTTTGATTTGGTAAAGTCGCTTACAGACTTCTTTCACCATAAAATCAGTATTTATTAGCATGGAATTGTCATATGTGTTACTTTGCATTGCACTCCCGATTTGCTTCTCCTTGATAAACACTGTTGAAAAGAAGGCATTCATATCCTCTGCCTTTTCCTTTTCAGCACTAATACAACTGCCTTCCTTATTTCTTAGAGGTCCTATATTATCTCTTTTTAACCATTAATACATGTGAAAAACTTTTGAATTTCTAGCTTCCTACTGCAATCTGCTTGTTTTCCATTTTAGCAACTCTGAATTATTTTTTGCGTGTACTATTGCATTCCTTGTACAATTAAAAGCACTCCTTATTCCTGTTGGACTTAAATAGTTTCCATTACTTCCTTTACCCTGATTTAGCCCCATAGGTTTAAACTGAATACTCCTGCTTTTTTACCCATGGTAATGAACTTCTGTGTAAATGTTTCCAGCATCAATTTAAAGACGTACCACATTTCCTCATTGTTCTTCTGTAGTATTTGCTACTAACTCTACATTATTTGTTACCACTTAATCCAGTATAGTTCTGTTTCTATTCAGTTCCTCGATTATTTGGGACATATAATAGTCTTTTAGGGTGCTCAGAAACCAGTAGTTTTACCACACGTCTCATTTCTCCAATCGATAGTCTGGGTAGATAGGGGTGCCTCACAATTTTTGGGAGCCTCCCAGCCATTTCAGGAGAGTAGGCAAGTATATAAGGTTATGGACTAACTCAAATAATTGAAAACTTCCAATTGCTTAGCCATGGTGGTGGTGCTCGTGTGTGTGTGTGTGTGTGTGTGTGTGTGTGTGTGTGTGAAGGGGGAGAGGGTGTTGGTGGAGTTCAAAAGCAAGTCCTGACATTTTTTCCTAAAAATAATGATTCTGGCCGTGCTCAAAAGAAATTGTACATTGTGTGAAAAAAGAAAAACTTTGCACCCAGTGAAATACCAAACAGACATACACATGCGGGAAAACCCTGCAATGCAAGATTTATGGATAATTCACTCCCAATTGACAATGCCTCATAGAGTGAGCAGCATTAATGGAAAAATGTGAAAAAGATTAGAATCATTAAAGCGATTGTCCTAATGAGATAGTAGGGATGTCTTTGAAGTAATGTTTTCCTTCTTGTGTCACTACTATATATCATCATTGACAACACCCCTCCGTATCTCCACAGTAAAGGCCCCCATACATTAGGCCGACTTGTCCTTAGGACAAGTCGGACCGAATTCGCCTGTGAGCCGCCCGGCAGCTCCCCGGGAGGCTCACATACAATTTGCCACTTGATGAGCCAATTCACATGTGATAAATCGCTTGCGGGCGGTGAGGAGCAGGGGCAGGCGGTGATTCTCATCAGGGGGACGCCGGAGCGGGCAGCGGGTCCTCCAGACTGACCGGGGGAGCAGCAGCGCTCATAAGGGGGGCAGCGGGTCCTGACGCTTTAACTAGCTGGCGGCGCCGGCAGCGGCGAGTACTGACCTAGCCGGGCGGTGTGTAATCACAGACATCAGCAGCGGGGATGGGCAGTGCAGTGGCGGGTATTAGATTTTTAAAATACCTGTCAAATGACTGGCCATTCTCTGATTGGCTGAGAGCTCTCAGTCAATCAGAGAACGGCCAGTCATTTGACAGGTATTTTAAAAATCTAATACCCGCCAGTCCGCCACTGCACTGCCCATCACCGCTGCTGATGTCTGTGAACACACACCGCCCGGCCAGGTCAGCACTCGCCACTGCCGGCGCCGCCAGCCAGTTAAAGCGTGAGGACCCGCTGCCCCCCTTATGAGCGCTACTCCTCCCCGGCCAGTCTGGAGGTCGGACGTGATCTTATGTGCTGACCGTCTGACCTCCCTGATCCGATCCGATGCGCACGGGACCGCGCATCGGATCAGATCAGATGTCACACATCTGCGATTTTGGGACGATTTCACCCGATTTCACCCAAAGTGCCGAAATCAGATAAAAACATCCCAAAATCGCATAGTGTATGGGTGCCTTAAGCCCACTGCTTGGTCATCACCCTAGGTTCTATCCACATTAAGTTACCCACTCTTGTAATTTCAAAAACATCACCAGAATTCTCTGTCGGGAATTAACAGAAGGAAGAAGATAGTCTTCAAAGGTAAGTAACCACCACAGGAATCACAGTATGGGATGTGGAGGGAGAAGGAGAGCAGAGTGTGGAATGTGGAAGAGGAAACGGAACACAGAGTAAAATATAGAGGTTCGCAAGGAAAGCACAGTGTGGGATGTGAAAGAGGAAGTGGAACACAATGTGCAATTTAGATGGTGGAAGGGGAGCACAATGTGGCATGTGGAAGAGGAAGCTGAATACAATGTGCAATATAGGGGGCAGAAGGGGAGCACAGTGTGGGATGTGGAGGGCGGAAGGGGAGCATAATGTGTGATGTGGAGGGCAGAAGGGGAGCACAGTGTGGGATGTGGAGGGCGGAAGGGGAGCACAGTGTGGGATGTGGAGGGCGGAAGGGGAGCACAATGTGGGATGTGAAAGAGGAAGTGGAACACAATGTGCAATATAGACGGCAGTACAATGTGGTATGTGGATGGAGAAGGGGTGCACAGTGTGGGATGTAGATGCTTGAAGGTAGCGGCAGGAACTGCTCTACATCTGAAGCTGCTGCTATTGCTGCTCGGGCCGGCTCAGTGTGATGACGAGCCGGCCGGCCAGCGCTCAGGAGGACACTGACTCCTCCCCTGCCTCTGCTACAGTGCTACACAGCCTCCTCCCTGGCTGCAGCAGCATCATCATCACGTCCCAAGCGCTGGCTGTAGCCTGGAGGATGAGGCTGACTGCTGGCTGTCTGTCATCATCAAGGTGGCCTTTTGTGTTATTAGCATTATGGCATGTGGCTTTATGTGTAATTGGTATTACAAAGTTCACTAAAATGTGCAATGGGCATTACAGTGCGTGGTATAATGTTGTGCCACACCCATTTTTTTCACTGTGTAGGAGCCTCACCTACTACAAATTGGGGGGGGGCCCAAAACATGCCCATGCTCTGGGCGCTGTGGCACCTAGCTACACCACTGACTGACGGCAACACATAGATTGAAAGCTTATCAGCTGGCCTTCCTACTGATTTTACTATCTGTAACTACCCAGTTTGTTTTATCACTGTTTCCAATTGTAAATAACAAGCAGAATTTACTGAGCTACATAAGAAATAAATTAATGAATATACCCATAAATCTCTTTGTCAATGGCATGCTGGAAAATTCCATGGTAACATATACATATTTTCTGCTGTATTCATTGTGTAATTTCCTTTTTACACATATTTATATAAATGAGTTATGTCTTTCACTCACTGTAGGACATAACACGAGTTCTTCCACTGTTTTGCAGAGAAATTTACTGGTAGAATTCACAAAGAAAAACTATGAATACAAGGTTGTTCTATCTGATCCAATACAGAAAAGAATCTTTCAGATATTTCACCCTACGCGTCCCATACCCGTCTCCCAGTTTGCCCTTGCTGTTGCAGTCATCCGTCTGAGTCATACTTGCACATATAGGGACTTGGCAACCACCCAGTTCAGCATCTCTGCCCAGTAACCCCTAATTGGGAAAAGGTCACCTTTCATTCCTTGCAAATAACCACTCAATTACATCATATATTTGCAGACACCTTTAACAATTATTCTTTGAAAAATAAATAGTTTTCACTTTTCCGATATTTATATTATCCAGCCTCACGTTACACAGAAATGACAATTCAATCTTCCCTGTAACAGGAATGACAGACCCGGTAAACACTGTTGATTTGAAAGCATTTCATGTGTGAAGAAAAATTACATCTCCTGCTAAGTTTCCAGGGTAATGAAAGAGGATCTCTCTCTGACTTTCTATTACACATAGACACAAACCTAAATTAAATAGCTACAAGACTCAGTGAGACAGAAAATGTATGCTAAGAATATTGTAAGTTATATCACCTGCTCAATGCAGGTATTTCAAGTGTTTGCCAGTTACAGTAATATATTTTTCCCTAAATAATTCATTTGCTAGCAGGAAACCTGCTGGACTGGACAACCTGGAGGAATTAATGCCTTCAGCAATACCAACCATTATCTAGTGATATACACCTTAATGTTCACTTACTAACCTGAAATAACAAGGAGGAGGGAGGGAGAGCAGGGAGGCGGCCACTGTCTGCCCAGTTGCTAGGAGAGCACTGGGCACGCCCCCACAAATGATAAAACAGGGTTCTCTGAACTAGGCCCCACCCCCTTTGCCCAAAGCCACACCCACACTGCCATGAGCCCCACCTCTATTTGGTATGGATGTGCAGGTCCTGATTTAGAAATTGCCAAAGTTGGGAGGTATACAATGTGAAGATACGGGTTCTTCAATCACTCAGACACCGAGCAGATGAAACCAAAATATGGTTTATTTTTATCACAGCACACACATGTAGATAAAGACAGGAACAAGAGGCAAATGTAGCATATAAACGTTATCGGGTAGCAGTCCAATGGCAGTCCTTGTAGCAGCAGTTCCAAAGCACAAAACTATCACTCCTCCACACAGCAGTGATAGCAGATAAGTCCACACGATACCTAGACAGAGCATAACCTCTTAAGCTGGCCATACATCAGAAAGATCGATCTTAAGATCGATTGCGCTCATGATTGTGTACAATTTCCCTTGAAATCCCCGGCAGTCCTTGGTGGTTTTTGGACACACAATCTACACACAATCGATCATACAATCAATCATACAATCCATCTACTGCATGATTGAGTACACAAGATGTGCACACAATCTGCATACAATCCATCTTACAATCAGTCATACAATCCATCTGCTGATTGATTGTATGATTATGTACATAAGATGTGCACACAATCTGCATACAATCCATCTTACAATCAGTTGAGATTGTATGATTGGGTACAATATCTTTCTGATGTATGGCCACCTTTAGTCCAGGACAGTCCATCAAAAATCTCCCTCCTGGCTTGTCTGCAAGTCATTTTAAAAACTTCTCAATTCCCACGGTGCACAAACCAAAAGTGGGCTTGCAGTGGATCTTGATTGGTGGACCCAAGAGTCAGGTATCACCCCCTCCCAGCTACTGCTGCTGCCCCCCCCCCCCCCCTGCTGGGGTCTGGTTCCAGAAAGTCTGGAAGTGGCCAGAGATATGCAGAGCAGTGTCAACACAAGATACAATACCCAGCTGATTACGTTGTGTGCTGATCACCCCCTGCGGTGCCCGGTCCCACTAAGTCTGGTATTGACACAAAGGAACTGAAGATAGAGACACAAACACAGTCTGATTACATTATGTCCCGATTACCCCCTGTGAACAACCTTCCTGTTGATAGCAGGGGAATTGGATCACCCCCTGTGGACATAACATATGGGTGAATCCATGCAATGTTCTTTCCTGGCTATTTCCTGTCAGACCATATTTGGCAATATACAGTCTAATACTATATGATCTGGAAATACACACAGATTTGGGGGATAGAAACATCTATGGAGAATAAGAGGGTACAGATGGACTAAAATAGTACATTAATTACTACACCTAATAAAATATAATAATTACAGATTTACAGTGAGTCTGATAACCTCACATTCCTTCCCCTACTATTTTAGTTCATGTACCAAGTTGTTCTGGAACCAATAACAACCTGTAGTGGGATGCAGAGCAGAGAATATGAGGTTTGGATGGACCACCTGAGTCCCACAGAGTGACATCATACCAAACCCATCTTGGAAGAGGCGGCTGGTTTGCAGAATCAGCAAGGGCAATATCACAATATAAGTTATGCATGTTAACTAACAAGTGAGTTAGCAATCCCCCGTCCTCAAATGTTGGGTACCCCCCTCTGCAACATCGTAAACTTTCACACCGGGCACACCTATAGGGTGTGATAATACTTTTGCCTCTGGCACAATGGGGCAGGGAGCAGTTTCCACCTCCCCCTCTTGCCCAAGGAACATCTGCCAAACGGCAGCCCAATATCGGAGCTCTGGCCCTGGCACTTCCGCCACTCTGTCAAGTCCTTCCTCCCTCAAACCCATAAGTAATGAATCAACGTACACTGTCCCAGATAATAGTCACTGGCTCTAAGAAATGGTCTAGCGAAGAAGGGTCCTCAAAGTTAAATCCCTATAATAGTGTGCACACTAATTTATAACCTACAGGGAAAGGTTGAGGGTAAATGGTCCTCACAGAGAGGGACAGACAAGTTCCCTGCCTTCGGGTAACCTCCTGTGGTAAACGCCACACAGACTGCAGGGGCAGCTGCAAGGATGAACAGTCTTTGAAAGTGGGAGCCCGGCAAGTCTTCCTGAGCCCTGGGGAGTCCCTTAATACTGCGGCTAGGTGGCCACTCTTGTTTGGATTACCCCTTGGGTGAGTGCGGACAAAGGGGCTTGTGGAGTTCAGCTGGGGGATTATTACTCTCTGACATAGGGAGCATAGGCAGCAGAGGGTCCCTTATCTTCAGGGGGTTATTGCCTGGGCACAGGGTAAGTGAGGGGTGCAGGGCACCAGATTCTGCTGTGGGCACAGGGTGAGATACTAGAGGCAGTCCTGTGCAGGGGACAACATAGGCCAGCCAGGGGGATGAGAGATACCTGCTCGTCGGCTACCATTGCCAGCTCCCAACAGTCACGATCCGCTGGGCTCTTTATCGATGGCATGAGGCTGGGGAGGGGGGAACTCCACTCCAGGCCATGGCACTTCAAAGCCGCCCGTCAGCCCGCTTCTCCCTCCATCTCCTCTCTGCTACCAACCGGCGCCAGGGTGGTGCGCAAGCGTCTCCTCGGTGCTGGGACCTCTTGCAGGGACAGTCGCTCCGTCTGCCTCTCCTCCACGCTCTCCGCACATGAGTTCCCTTCTCCCTCTCTTGTCCTGGGGCTGACCTCTCTTGTTGGCATGGGCACTTCCAGCCAATCCATGGGCCAGGCTGTTGCTCCGACTTGCAGGAAATTCCTGGGTCCTAGGGCTAGCTGGGTCTCATTAACCCTTCTGTCCCTGGTCAAACAGGAGAAGGGTTCAAATGGACAACATTGTTCCATAAATTTCAGACCCTCTTGGGGCACAAGCAGTCCGGGGGATACCCCCCTGGAGTGGGGCATCACAAACACCTTCAGATTTTATGAATATATACACCTTTGTTCCTTATTAAATTCTTATCAAAACTGCTGAAACTCACAAAACGGCTGCCACTGTTTACATTTTATTTGACAGCACTTTAAGTAATTTATAGGAACTTGATCCGATAATCCAAATCTGGTCCAAGTATAGATAAATATTTCATCATTTTTACTCAAATAGCTGTTCAGGTTTGAGAGAAGTGAGAACTACAGTATGAAAACAGCAATTATTTTACTCAAAAATAATAAATGATCTTTACTCATTTTCAATTAGGCTCCATTGTGTTTCATATGTATATGGGTTCTCATTAATAAAAATGTCATGGAGATTTGGAGTATGAGATGACATACAGTACAGTAGGACTCATTATTATTATCTCAGGTAATAACCAGGCTGCACACTCTGCAGGCGGTGTGCTGCTATTTATAGGAAGTATCCAGGGAACAAATTGTAATGATCTGAGTCCTTCTCCTTCTATAATAATGTATAAAATATCCAGAGAAACACAGCGGGATAATTGTATACCCTTTTTAAAGACACTTTAACAAGTACCTGAGAATGTACCCTGAGTGCTTACAACAGCGGATATTTTTTGTTTTTTAGGAAATTCTTAATTCACAACCTCTATAACTACTGGCAATCACTAAGGGACATTAACCCCTTCCCGACATTTGACGTATATATACGTCATGGCCGGGATGTACTTCCCGACACATGACGTATATATACGTCATGACTTCAAAGTGCCACTGCGTCTAGAGACGCAGTGACAGAGGGACGATGTCTGCTGTCCCTGACAGCAGACATGTCCCTGCATGCCCAGGGGGGGCGGCGATGCCGCCCCCCCGTCGGCGATCGCTGTGATTGGCTGTTCAATGTGAACAGCCATTCGCAGCGTTTTCCTGTGTTACCGGCGAATCAGACGCTCGGTAACACAGGTGTCAATCACCGCCGGGTGTGAGAGGGCATGAAGGGGTCATCGGTGACGACGACACCTCACCCCACCTGCCCCCAAGGCTGTGATTGGTCCGTCGGACCGACGGACCAATCACAGCCAAGGCGCGCCATTTAAACTAACGGTGACTGCGCTGCAGACGCCATTCCGGTCTGGAATTGCGTGCAGAGCGGTCACCGTGCCATCTGTCGTGATATACTGACCTGATCCTTGCCTGATACTTACCTGATCACCGCTGATCACCGCTGGTAGCGTGCTGCCAGCAGTTGGATGCTTCCTGGATCTTGTGACTTCCTGTGTCCTGCTGCTGCAGTGTCATAGAGTCACAGATCGTGAGAGATAGTGACAGATAGTGACAGAGAGTGACAGAGAGTGATAGAGAGTGATAGAGAGTGATAGAGAGTGCTATATTTTGTGTCTGCTGCACCCCTTTTGTGCTGATCAGTATATCTGTGCTGATCAGCAACTTTTTTTTTTTTTTTTTTTATATATATACCTGTCAGTTGCACCAAAGGTTGTGCTGCATGTGCAACTGACTGCTGCCCCCCCTTTTGTGCTGATCAGTTTAAATTAATTAACTGATCAGCAACTTTTTGGGGGTCCAGGGTTTTTTTTTTTATATATACCCTGTCAGGTTGCACCCACAGTTGTCTGCCTGCTGCCCCTCACTGCTAATCAGTGTCGCATCACTGCATCACTGATCTGCAGTTTTATTTTTGGGGGGGGGGGATTGCAGTGGGGTTTTGTTTTTACACCCACGTTGCTTTTGTGGGTGCTTTTGTGGGTGTCCTGTGGCCGCTGATCAGTGACGTACATCACTGAACAGCATTTTTGGTACAGGGCTGATATCATTTTTTCTGCAGTTTTTTTTAAATTGTTTTTTTTTTTGGAGAGTGCTGTGGTTTATTACACCCACGTTGCTTTTGTGGGTGTCCTGTGGCCGCTGATCAGTGACGTACATCACTGAACAGCATTTTTGGCACAGGGTTGATATTTTTTTTCTGCAGTTTTTTTAAATTGTTTTTTTTTGGAGAGTGCTGTGGTATTTTTTTTTTTATTGTTTTTACACCTGTTGCCTTTGAGCGCTGTTCAGTGACGGACGTTACTGACCAACATCTGTGCTCAATTTTTGGCGCAGAACCTTTTTTTTTTAACCCCTTCAATTTTTTTTTTTTTATTATTTGGATCAAATTCCTGTATAAAGTATTTTTTTTTCTGCACTACATACACACTACACACTACATACCCCCCGTGTTGAAATAAAGTTTGTACCCCCCCTACTCTATACACGTGTTGAAACATTACACTTACAGAAACACAAAAATAAAAATGGCATCCCAAATGTCATCCCAAATGTCATCCCAGTCATCCAAAAGAAAGTATTCAGCGGAGGAGGCATATGCCATGCTTGCCTCTGACTCTGACACAGCCAGTGATGCAAGCGGGGAATTTGAAGGATTCGTCTTAAGCTCCTCTTCCTCCTCTAGTGATGAGGGACCCCCTCAAAGACGCCCCCGTAGAGCAGCTGAGACCCCCCCCAAATGATTGATCCCGTATGGACCCCACCACCAGACAATTTTGAGCCCCAGGTTCCTGAGTTTTTGGCCATCCCAGGAATCCAATTTGATTCAACAGGTCTCAGAGAAATTGACTTTTTCAAATTATTTTTCTCTGATGATTTTATAAATTTAATGGTGGACCAAAGTAATTTATATGCCCAGCAGTTTATTGCTCAAAACCCCACGTCATCATTTGCTAGGTGGACCCCTGTAGATGCAGTAGAGATGATGACGTTTTGGGGTCTGGTGTTACATATGGGCATAGTAAAAAAGCCAGAAATTAGGCAATATTGGAGTACAGATGTTCTGTACAGCACCCCACTTTACCGTATGGCCATGACTCGAACTCGTTTTGAGATAATCCTTAAATTTTTACATTACACCGATAATGCACAGTGCCCACCCAGAGATGATCCCACCTTTGACCGGCTATTCAAAGTCAGGCCGGTCATTGATCATTTCAGTGCCAAATTTGCAGAGATGTACATCCCTGAAAAATGTATTTGTATCGACGAGTCTCTTATACATTTTAAAGGAAGGGTTAAATTCCGCCAGTACCTTCCCAGTAAGAGGGCAAGGTATGGCATAAAAATGTATAAACTGTGTGAAAGCACCTCAGGGTACACCCACAGGTTTAGGGTATATGAAGGGTTCAAGAATTGAACCGCCAGAATGCCCCCCCTTCCCTCGTAGGTGTTAGTGGAAAAATTGTCTGGGATTTAGTGCACCCCTTCCTGGATAAAGGTTATCACCTCTATGTGGATAACTTTTACACTAGCATCCCCCCTGTTTAAGGCCCTTGGTTCAAGAGGTACAGCAGCTTGCGGTACTGTGCGCAAGAACCAAAGAGGCCTCCCAAAAACGCACATTGCCCAAGTAATGAGAAGGGGTGAAAGCAGGGGAATATGCACCGAAAATATGTTGTTGGTCAAATATAAGGACAAGAGGGATGTCCTTATACTGACAACAATTCATGGAGACAGTACCACCTCCATCCCTGTACGAGGTACCAGTACCCACACCTCAAAACCTAATTGTATCCTAGATTACAATAAGTACATGGGCGGAGTGGATCTTTCAGATCAGGTACTGAAGCCGTACAGTCCCCTGCGGAAAACAAAAATCTGGTACAAAAAGCTGGCCGTGTATATCATCCAGATGGCACTGTATAACGCTTACGTGCTATTCCATTCTACCAGCCAGAGGGGGACATTTATGCACTTTCAAGAGGAAGTCATAAAGGGCCTAATATTTGGGAACCAGCAGGCAGAGGGCCCCAGTACTTCTAGTACTAGCCCCCGTATTGTACCAGGGCAGCATTTTACTAACGAAATCCCCTCCACTGCAAGAAAGGGCAGGACACAAAAAAGGTGCAAAGTTTGCTATAAAAAGGGAATAAGAAAGGATACTATTTTCCACTGTGAAACTTGCCCCGACAAACCCGGCCTATGTATAAAGGAGTGTTTTAAAATATACCACACATCTATGGATTATTAGGTTCATCATTTCACCGTGCTTCGGGGGTCTTGCTAATGCCACATAGCACCCACCATTCATTCCACCAGAATCTGAGCTGCAAAATCCAAAAATCACTCCTTCCCTTCTGAGTCCTGCCATGCACCCAACTGGTATTTTTTGGTCACATATGAGGCATTGCCATACTCGGGAGAAATTGGGGCACAGATTTTGGGGTGCTTTGTCTCCTTCATTCCTTGTGAAAATGAAAAATTTGGAGCCAGAACTGCATTTTTGTGTAAAAAATGTAATTTTTCATTTGCACAGCCCAGTTGTATCAAAATTGGTGAAACCCCTGGGGGTTTGAAATGTACACTATACCCCTAGATGAATTCCCTGAGGGGTGTAGTTTGCAAAATGGGGTCACTTGTGGGGGGTTCCACTGTATTGGTGCTTCGGGGGTCCTGCTAATGCGACATAGCACCCACCAACATTCCACCAGAATCTGTGCTGCAAAATCCAAATATCACTCCTTCCCTTCTGAGTCCTGCCATTTTTTGGTCACACATGAGGCATTGTCGTACTCGGGAGAAATTGGGGCACAGATTTTGGGGTGCTTTGTCTCCTTCATTCCTTGTGAAAATGAAAAATTTTGAGCCAGAACTGCATTTTTGTGTAAAAAATGTAATTTTTCATTTGCACAGCCCAGTTGTATCAAAATTGGTGAAACCCCTGGTGGTTTGAAATGTACACTATACCCCTAGATGAATTCCCTGAGGGGTTTAGTTTGCAAAATGGGGTCACTTGTGGGGGGGTTCCACTGTATTGGTGCTCATGGGGTCTTGCTAATGCGACATAGCACCCACCAACATTCCACCAGAATCTGAGCTGCAAAATCCAAAAATCACTCCTTCCCTTCTGAGTCCTGCCATGCACCCAAATGGTATTTTTTGGTCACATGTGAGGCATTGCCGTACTCGGGAGAAATTGGGGCACAGATTTTAGGGTGCTTTGTCTCCTTCATTCCTTGTGAAAATGAAAAATTTGGAGCCAGAACTGCATTTTTGTGTAAAAAAATGTAATTTTTCATTTGCACAGCCCAGTTGTACCAAAATTGGTGAAACCCCTGGGGGTTTGAAATGTACACTATACCCCTAGATGAATTCCCTGAGGGGTGTAGTTTGCAAAATGGGGTCACTTGTGGGGGGTTCCACTGTATTGGTGCTTCGGGGGTCTTGCTAATGCGACATAGCACCCACCAACATTCCACCAGAATCTGAGCTGCAAAATCCAAAAATCACTCCTTCCCTTCTGAGTCCTGCCATGCACCCAAATGGTATTTTTTGGTCACATGTGAGGCATTGCCGTACTCGGGAGAAATTGGGGCACAGATTTTGGGGTGCTTTGTCTCCTTCATTCCTTGTGAAAATGAAAAATTTGAAGTCAGAACTGCATTTTTGTGTAAAAAATGTAATTTTTCATTTGCACAGCCCAGTTGTATCAAAATAGGTGAAACCCCTGGGGGTTTGAAATGTACACTATACCCCTAGATGAATTCCCTGAGGGGTGTAGTTTGCAAAATGGGGTCACTCGTGGGGGGGTTCCACTGTATTGGTGCTTCGGGGGTCTTGCTAATCCGACATAGCACCCACCAACATTCCACCAGAATCTGAGCTGCAAAATCCAAAAATCACTCCTTCCCTTCTGAGTCCTGCCATGCACCCAAATGGTATTTTTTGGTCACATGTGAGGCATTGCCGTACTCGGGAGAAATTGGGGCACAGATTTTGGGGTGCTTTGTCTCCTTCATTCCTTGTGAAAATGACAAATTTGGAGCCAGAACTGCATTTTTGTGTAAAAAATGTAATTTTTCATTTGCACAGCCCAGTTGTATCAAAATTGGTGAAACCCCTGGGGGTTTGAAATGTACACTATACCGCTAGATGAATTCCCTGAGGGGTGTAGTTTGCAAAATGGGGTCACTTGTGGGGGGGTTCCACTGTATTGGTGCTTCGGGGGTCTTGCTAATGCGACATAGCACCCACCAACATTCCACCAGAATCTGAGCTGCAAAATCCAAAAATCACTCCTTCCCTTCTGAGTCCTGCCATGCACCCAAATGGTATTTTTTGGTCACATGTGAGGCATTGCCGTACTCGGGAGAAATTGGGGCACAGATTTTGGGGTGCTTTGTCTCCTTCATTCCTTGTGAAAATGAAAAATTTGAAGTCAGAACTGCATTTTTGTGTAAAAAATGTAATTTTTCATTTGCACAGCCCAGTTGTATCAAAATAGGTGAAACCCCTGGGGGTTTGAAATGTACACTATACCCCTAGATGAATTCCCTGAGGGGTGTAGTTTGCAAAATGGGGTCACTCGTGGGGGGGTTCCACTGTATTGGTGCTTCGGGGGTCTTGCTAATCCGACATAGCACCCACCAACATTCCACCAGAATCTGAGCTGCAAAATCCAAAAATCACTCCTTCCCTTCTGAGTCCTGCCATGCACCCAAATGGTATTTTTTGGTCACATGTGAGGCATTGCCGTACTCGGGAGAAATTGGGGCACAGATTTTGGGGTGCTTTGTCTCCTTCATTCCTTGTGAAAATGACAAATTTGGAGCCAGAACTGCATTTTTGTGTAAAAAATGTAATTTTTCATTTGCACAGCCCAGTTGTATCAAAATTGGTGAAACCCCTGGGGGTTTGAAATGTACACTATACCGCTAGATGAATTCCCTGAGGGGTGTAGTTTGCAAAATGGGGTCACTTGTGGGGGGGTTCCACTGTATTGGTGCTTCGGGGGTCTTGCTAATGCGACATAGCACCCACCAACATTCCACCAGAATCTGAGCTGCAAAATCCAAAAATCACTCCTTCCCTTCTGAGTCCTGCCATGCACCCAAATGGTATTTTTTGGTCACATGTGAGGCATTGCCGTACTCGGGAGAAATTGGGGCACAGATTTTGGGGTGCTTTGTCTCCTTCATTCCTTGTGAAAATGAAAAATTTGGAGCCAGAACTGCATTTTTGTGTAAAAAAAAATAATTTTTCATTTTCACTGCCCAGTTGTACCACAATTGGTGAAACCCCTGGGGGTTTGAAATGTACACTATACCCCTAGATGAATTCCCTGAGGGGTGTAGTTTGCAAAATGGGGTCACTTGTGGGGGGGTTCCTAACTTTTAGCATCTTATGGTGCCTAGAAACCTACATGGTGCCTAAAAAATAATCTCATAAAAAGGAGGCTCCAAAATCAAGTAGGTGCTCCTTCTATTATGAAGCCTGTGGTTTGGTCAACGTGCACACTAGGGCCACATATAGGATATTTATGAAAACAAAAGAATTGGGGGAATCAATTTTTAGTCACATTTCTCTAGTAAAGTCTACTGTGTTCCTTAGAAAAATGTATTAAAATTGCAAATCTGCAAAAAAAATGAAATTTTGAAATTTCACCTACACTTTGTTTTAATTCCTGTGAAACACCTAAAGGGTTAACAAACTTCCAAAATGCTGTTTTGAATACTGTGAAGGGTGCAGTTTTTGAAATGGCATCATTTATGGGGGTGTCTCACATACAAGTCCCTCAAAGTCACATCAGAACTGAACTGGTCCCTAAAAAAATCAGTGTTTGAAATTTTCTTGAAAATTTGAGAATTTGCTATTCATATTTTAAGCCTCCTAGTGTCCAAAAAAATTAAAAGGATGTTGAAATAATGATGGAAACATAAAGTAGACATATGGTCTATGTTAGTTATTAACTATTTTGAGTGGTATGATTATTTGTCTCACAAGCAGAAAATTTAACATTGTGAAAATTGCTAAATTTTCCAATTTTTTACGACATTTTGGTATTTTTCACAAAAAAACACAGACTGTTTCGACCCAAATTTACCACTAACTTGAAGTACAATGTGTCACAAGAAAACAATCTCAAAATCACTGGGATAAGTAAAAGCAAAAAAAAGTTATCCCCACTTAAGTGATACCTGTCAGATTTGAAAAAAAGGGCTCTGTCAGGAAGGCAAAAACAGGCTGCGGCGGGAAGGGGTTAAAGACCATTTATGAACTAGAGGTGTAGTGTCACTGTCTCTGAATACATCACATCAATGTGTTTGCTGACCATTCTGCTACTTGTGTTATAGTGTGCATGGCAGTGGAATGCTGGTTGAGTATATTGAGCACAGTAGGATTGCCTGTCCTTGACGTGGTATTCGGACTGCGGTTCTACCGGGTTTATGACAACAATACCATAGTCAAACACTAAGGGTCAACGGCATTTAGTTAGATGCCTATACTTCATCAGCTTTTTTATAGACAGTGATGCTATATTGACAGGAGAAAGGCATCGACGGGAGCGGGATGCAGTTTAAATCCCGGCGGTCGGGATCCCGGCGTTCAGAATCCCGACGCTGGAATCCCGACACTTTCTCCCTCTGTGGGTATCCACGACACCCCTGGAAGGAGAATAAAATAGCGTGCCGAGCGTAGCGAGGCACCGGGCCCGCTGCGTGGCGAGCGCAGCTAGCCCGCAAGGGGGGACGAGCCACGTCCCCCCCTTGTCGGGATTTCGGCAACGGGATTTTGAACGCCGGGATCCCGACCGCCGGGATTTCATACTGAATCCACGGGAGCTTGGTTGACAGTAGCAAGTTCTAAACAGGTTCTTCGTCTTTTTTTGGTGTCAGTCCACTTGGTTTGTACGCTAATATCCAAATAGACATAGAGTGGTAATATAATAGTGTGCCGGAAGCATGGCGAGCGCAGCGAGCCATGCGAGGGGACACTGTGCACATACATTCGACAAAAAAAGACGAAAAACCATGTCAACCTTGTTACTGTCAATCAGGTTCCTATCGAAGCTTTCCTCCCATCACTCTAGAGTCACTGTCTACCTAAATGCAGACGACTATGTATAGGCGTCTAACTAAACGCTGTTGACCCCTAGTCGTTGACCAAGGTATTGGCCTAAAACAGGTCGATCTGTTAATCCATAACCCCTTTGTGTATACAGGACATGTCTGACTAAGGCAAATCATGTAAAGTGAGACTATTTTTCCTGGTTTTTAATTTTTTGGAAGCACTGCAGACTGTACACACAAAAGCGTTTTTTAATTTGTTATTATTTCAATTAATTTATTCTGCTGATTTTAATAATCGCATGTAAAATTATTCATTATGTTAAATGGTTAAGACTTTCTAACATCTGTATTGTAAATGAAGTTTTGCTCAGCCTGGCCAGGTAAAGACATTCCACCAGTAGCCATTTGAAAAGTATTTGATTTTGAAGGCCAGTCAATTATTGATAGACTGCGCTTGCGTATGGCCAATAACACTCATGCACAAGGCCAACCTGTGATAATATCCTGTTACTTTCTTTAATTGCTGGCCATTCGCAAGTTGATTGATAGGAAGCTGGTGTTTTGTGGTGGTAACCAGCAGTATTCTGGGAATGTCAGGGAAAACGCAGGTGTGCCCAGGTGTTTTAGGGGAAAGCGTGTTATGTCAGATTTGGCTCTGATCAGCCTGTATCTTTCGCAGCTGACCAGTAAGTCCTGGGCTACTCATAGACACAATGGAAAAATGATTTGATGGTGTCCGGCCTGCGAATTGATTCGCAGCTATTAGTAGACCTGCAATTTTTTTTGCAAGACGTGCAAAAAAATTCCCAGGCTTGCACGAGGCAGGAAATCACTCTGGCAGGATGCTATATACCTGTCTTCTGGGCTCCAAAAATTCGCAGCCATGTGATCAGGTCTGACGGGCCCTTAGTCTGGAATGAAGTTTAGCTGTTCATCCATTTTCCCAGTGGGCACATCTTATCTTCCTCTCTATACATATTGAACTAAACAAAGCTACCAATGGGTGTTGGAAGGCTGCACAGTCTGTCTATTATCTAATTATATAGACACTCAAGATGACCTCCATTTTTGGGTGATGATCACTATCCATCAGGGCTGCCACTAGGAATTTAGGGGCCTGATTTCCAGTCCGGGACCCACCCCGGCCTTCACCTACTGCCTGACTCAGCAGGTCCCGAAGGACAGGCTTCTTCAATGCCGGATGCCGGCGGCCAATTAAAATGCAGCACCTGCTGGTGATCCAATCAGAGCTGGTGTGCCGGCAGCCACTCTGATTGGCTAACGGTACACAAGCTCTGGTTGGTTTAAAAGCTGGTGCAACATTTTAATTGGCCACCTGCGTCCTGCACTGAAGAAGTCTGTGCTTCATTCAGTGCACCGAGCGCAGGCAGCACAGCGGAGGGTTGCTGTGAGAAAAATTAGCTGCCCAGTCCCTTCTTTTATACCCAAAGGACACATTACATTTGTGTGTAAATGTGTCCTTTGTATCTTAATAAGGGCTCTATTTAGTAAAAAGTGTGAAAATAGTCTTAAATATACTGTACCATTTGTTTTTGCTGCAGATCTCCAGACTATTTTCGCCATGTTTAATTGAAAGTTCCGACAAAGTCATAGGAGATCAAATTCTCTTCTCTCTGGGGGCAAGATGTACTAAGCCTTGAAAAGTGATAAAGTTGAGAGTACCAGACAATCAGTTCCTAACTGTCATGTTGTAGGCTGGGTTTCAAAAATGGTAGTTAGGATCTGATTGGATGGTCATTTATCACTCTCTGTTTTATCACTTTGCAAGGCTTAGTACATCTGGTCCTGGGTCTTGGATGGGGGGCCATGTGAAGACTCTGAATGGGCCCCCTCCTATTAACAGCGCGGTAGAGTCTGAGATCATGCCAGAGCCTACTGCGCACGCACAGGTCTCTGGAAACATAGCACGTGACATGTTTAGGAGACAAAAACCCCTGCTGTGGCCATTTGCCAGTGACTTTTACCACAACTGCAGATCCATTGCGAGACTCCGTAATGGTAAGTAATAAAATGGACTCAGGAGCCCGTGTGCCCCGTACACATTGCAACCATTATAGAAACCCCAATGTCCCCGGGATCCCGCTAATGTGGTCTCAACATGGGAGGGAGGCATCCGAAGAGCCGAGATCCTGGAGTGGTAGCCGGCTGTGTGCCTGGCTGCTGGGGGTGGAGCAGACAGACAGGCACTGCTGTGTGCTGTCCACGGCTGTTTCCAGGAGGAGGGGGAGCGTGGGGAGTGTACTGTCCACAGCTGTGAACTAGCCAGAGGAACAGACCTTGGGACCGACCCTATTACATGTGGATGATTTGTGAGTGCAAATCCTCATGGCACCAGGTGCACTTTATGGCGGGCTGAATTTGCTTACAAGTGCTCGCACCTCCATAGGGATGTGAGCAATTTTAAGCGAATTAGGCCTTGCGAAGGGTGCGAGATCAGCTTAATTCGGGTGCTGTTTTTGGCATGTAAATGGCACCTCAACAGCAACTCACACCCTTCGGCGCTAATAGGATCGACCCCAGAGAGTGTGCTAAACTCACAGATAAGCTGACTGATGGGAAGTGGATTTGAGGAAACATGTGATGCCTGCAGCCATGAACTTGCCTTGTGGGACAGGGGAGTGTGTAAAAGCCATTGCTGTGTGGGGAAGGCATTGCTGCAGTGCAGATGGCACTGATGAGTGCATGTGTGCAGAGCAGTAGATAGCCGGGCCAGACCCATGGATTTCTCTTGGGCATGGCCTAGTCGCGTTCCACCGGCGCCCTTCCTGGGTGATGACCTGGACAGAAGCTGCTATCATCATGGAAGCAGAAATTCTCAACCTTCGGCTAGTACATCATGTGGTCCCAATCCTGGCCTGCACCTAGCACTACAGATAAATTAATCATAATGTACACATATAATATACAAAGTGAATATAAAGCAAATGTACAATAAGGGCAAAAATACTGTCATCCATGATTAAGTACCAATACTCAAACTCTAAGATAATACATATTCACATAGAGTTTTAAATGTCAACCATAATTAGATAAGGGCATTATAATTAATCTTGTCTTTGAAGTCACTGGTTTTGTGGTCCCTCACCTGACAATCCACTCGAATTCTTTAAGTAACACATTGTTTTGCCCTATCTTCCCATAAGGCTCATGATCAATCATAAAATATCTCTGAGAATCCAAAGGAACACACTTTTGCATCTCAGTGGCTAGTGGAAAGCTTGTTCCCACGGCAATGGAGTGGTGTAAAGCACACTGACACTGGACTGTTGACAATTTATGCTATTCTGTACATGTGGTAGAGAATATAGATTGTAAGCTCCACTGGAGCAGGGACTGATGTGAGTGATCAACTATACTGTGTAAAGTGCTGCGGAATATGTATGTGCTATATAATAAACTGTTTATAAATAAATAAAAATGCCATTGTCAAAAATATTAGCATTAAATGTATATATTTGTCTTCCATCCTACATTTTCCCCAGGAGATAGAGGAAGCCTCTGTTATTATCAGGATATCTATGTGTAATGCAATCTGTACAAGGAAAAATAAATGATGCACAGGTGGTCGGACAGAAACCTTGATACTTGTTAACTTATGACCTGTGGGGCAATGACGCTAGAAGTTTGCAGAAGTCTGATTGGACCAGGAGCTCTGCACTGTGAATTCTTACACGATTCCAAGTGGTAACACTTTGCATTGCTGACTAATAAAGTAACTACAGTAATATGAAAGATGAATATGAGTCGTAAATAGCCACACATTGCTGTAATAAGATAAACATGGGCTAAACTTGCTTTTTTATGGAGCATGTGGAACAAAATCCTGATATTCCAGGGTTGCCGACTTTCAAAAAATCCTCTCCCGGAGAAGCCCGGAGAGGAATCTTGCGTTACGAGTTTTGGGGGCAGGGCTTAATGGTGATGTCATTAAGCCCCGCCCCCATTACAGCAAATAGCCGAAATATCTGATATCCATGGAGGGGGCGGGGCTAAAATGACAGGATTGTGTCGTTTTAGCTCCGCCCCCTCCCCTGAGACCCGCGGATTGCGGCATATAAATGCCACGATCGGGGGGGCTCAGTGGGGTCCCCCTGATTCCGGGAGGGTTGCCCACCCTTCCGGGGGCCGGGAGGAAGGACCCGATTTTCGGGAGACTCCCGCAAATTCCCGGAGGGTCGGCAACCCTGTGATATTCAGAATATTGACATGAACTAGAATCTAAATTGCTATCAATCACAATGTTGACTTAATATTGTGAATATTGACAGTCCGCATATTACCCATGCGATTTTTCAATGATATTAAACCTAATCCTTGTCCTAAATCTAAATTCATGAAAAAATCATTTGCCAACATTAATAACGTCTACATTGTATTATTGTCGACATTGTGAATGTCAAGTGTCAACATGTCGGTATACCGACATTTAGTCCATGATCACATTCAGACTATTTTAGCATCTTACTTTAAGGACATCATGAAATGTAAACTTTGCAGAAAGTCTGTTGAAGTGTAACATTTACCACATACTCATATATTAGCAGCAATCAGTAAAGAATGGCATGCAAGACTGGAAACAAGGATGCTCAAACAGGCTCAAATCTAGGTGAGTGTTGATTGCGTTTAAGTTTACAAAAAAATCAACGAACATCTTCAAGAAATGGTAATAAGTGAGGATCTTAACATAAACAGCAGTGTAAGGAATACTGCACTTGATGAGTATGTCTTCTAGGTTCAGCTGCAAACCTCCCTTGAAAGCTGAAACCTCCATTCTCCGACAATCACTGCATCTGACTCAGACAGTGGACTTCTGTCAAATATTCCTGGTCATATGTTTCAGATAAACTCAGCTGAAGTTCAGAATCTAAGTACAGTACCTCCTCAGCTGTAAGCACAGATGCTCCTCAGCTGTAAGTACAGTAATGGTGTGTACACACGGCAGATATGCCGTGCTATGCGAGTCCCGATACGATCAGATGGTATCGGGACTCGCATAGCACGGCATGCTGCAGAGGGACAATTTAGACTATATAGTGCAGATCTGCACTATATAGTCTTGCCTGCCCTCACCATATCGCTGCCGATTTGCACTCACACGGGAGCGCGCATCGGCAGCGCATTGGGCTCGTTAGACCTAGAAAGCCGACAATTAATATGCAATATGGCTTCTGATGTCCACTATATCGGGAACATCGGAAGCCATATCGCCCCCCCGTGTGTACACACCATAACTCCTCACCTGTAAGTACAGTAACTCCTCAGCTGTAATTATATTACCTCCTCAGCTGTAACTACAGTGCCTCCTCAGCTGTAACTACAGTGCCTCCTCAGCTGTAAATACAGTGCCTCCTCAGCTGTAAGTATAGTACCTCTTCAGCTGTAAGTACAGTAATTCATCAGCTGTAAGTACAGTACCTCCTCAGCTGTAAGTACAGTACCACCTCAGCTGTAAGTACAGTAACTCCTCTGCTGTATGTACAGTACCTCCTCAGCTGTAAATACAGTGCCTCCTCAGCTGCAAGTACAGTACCTCCACAGTTGTAAGTACAGTACCTTCTCAGCTGTAAGTACAGTACCTTCTCAGCTGTAAGTACAGTACCTCCTCAGCTGTAAGTACAGTACCACCTCCGCTGTAAGTACAGTTCCTCCTCAGCTGTAATTACAGTGCCTCCTCGACTGTAAGTATAGTACCTCCTCACCTGTAAGTACAGTAACTCCTCAGCTGTAAGACCTAGAAAGCCGAAATTAATATGCAATATGGCTTCTGATGTCCACTACATCGGGAACATCGGAAGCCATATCACCCCCCGTGTGTACACACCATAACTCCTCACCTGTAAGTACAGTAACTCCTCAGCTGTAATTATATTACCTCCTCAGCTGTAACTACAGTGCCTCCTCAGCTGTAACTACAGTGCCTCCTCAGCTGTAAGTACAGTACCTCCTCAGCTGTAAATACAGTGCCTCCTCAGCTGTAAGTACAGTACCCCCTCAGCTGTAAGTATAGTATGTCCTCAGCTGTTAAGTACAGTACCACCTCAGCTGTAAGTATAGTACCTCCTCAGCTGTAAGTACAGTACCTCCTCAGCTGTAAGTAAAGTACCTCCTCAGCTGTAAGTATAGTACTTCCTCGGCTGTAAGTACAGTAACTCCTCAGCTGTAAGTATAATACTTCCTCGGCTGTAAGTACAGTACCTCCCCAGCTGTAAGTATAGTACTTCCTTAGCTGTAAGTACAGTACAGCCTCAGCTGTAAGTATAGTAGCTCCTAAGCTGTAAGTACAGTACCTCCTCAGCTGTATGTACAGTGCCTTTCTCAGCTGTAAATATAGTAACTCCTCAGCTGTAAGTACAGTGCCTCCTCAGCTGTAATTATAGTACCTCCTCAGACGTAAGGACAGTACGAGCTCACCTGAAAGTCCAGGGAAAAGAAAAGTTTAAGACATTATTAAAAGACAGGGGGGGGAGATTCTCTAAGCTAAAAATGTGGTAAAAACCCCATTATCGGGGTTTTTACCGCATTTTGGGATGCCGGTAACCCGGCGGGGGGCATCGCCAGAAAAATATGGCGATGCCCCATAGAAGCCAATGGGCTTCTACCGCATCCCACCGCCGTCCCGCAATGACCCCCCGCCGCCCCGCACGGACCCCCGCCCGCATAGCCCCCTCCCCCCTCACCTGTGTCCGGGGAGCACAGAGCTGTGCTACCCGGAGCTGTGACCTCCTCCCTGCACTGATCCTCTTCCGGGTGCAGGGAGGAGGAGAGCCCGGTGCAGCAGCAGGGCCGGGTGTGTGAGGGAGGGGGGAGCCGTCGGGACCTGCTGGGACCCGGCGACTCTCACCGCAAAGGACAGCTCTTAACGCAAGAGCAGTCCTTTGCTATAATTATCGCACATGTTAGAACATATGCGATAATTATAAATGCGAAGGGGGGCGGAGATTCTTAGAGAATCTCCCCCAGGATGTATTTCACTCCATTGGGAGCCAATGCACATGAACAGAGACAACAGCACATCATTTGTAACTTACTTTAGATAGTGCCTGTGCTGTCAAAAGGGGGCTGCGGGCACCCCCCCCCCAGGGGTCAACTTTGGAGGGGTAACACCAAGATGCCAGCTCCTGCACTGTAAAAAAATTTGAAGCACCTGGCTCCTGTTAAAGCCACAGCTGTCTCCAGGACCACTAGAGTGATGGAAACGGGATGGCGGTATGACCTCTCATTAAGCCTAACCCTCACATAAAACCATACTCCTTTCTGTGGTGCTCCTGCACCAGGTGTCGTATGAGTAAAGGCCCACATACACTTTGTGATTTGAGCAGGATTTCACCCGATTCTGGTGCATGTGTCTAACATCCAATCCAATGCACGTCCCATTTGTATTGGATCGGGGCCAGTGATCATAGGCAGTGCACATATGATCTCCAGGCTGGACCCCCTGCTGGCTGTTGGGAGGCCGGGAGACAAAACTGCACGGGTGAATATTATTAATATAAACATATATATATGTTTATAACCGTTTCGGGTGGTTACCCTTTATCAAGACATGTCTTGATAAAAGGTAACCACCCGAAACGTCTATTTACAGCACCCACTTGTGTGCGACTGCTTTTGTTCATATTTACCGTGATTGTAAATTGTCATGAGTGATCCATCCAAAACTGCATATATATATATATATATATATATATATATATATATATATACAACAAAGATATTGCAAGCGACACTCAGAGACTGGATACACGAAGTAACACTGCAAATACGTGTTTAATGCAAACTTCAACGTTTCGGGGCGCTGGTCCCCTTCGTCAGGATATCCTGACGAAGGGGACCAGCGCCCCGAAACGTTGAAGTTTGCATTAAACACGTATTTGCAGTGTTACTTCGTGTATCCAGTCTCTGAGTGCCGCTCGCAATATATTTGTTGTATGCTAGTGGACCCAAGCGGCCACACCTGAAGGCACCAGAGCAAGTGAGATACTGAAGCACATATACAGGATTATGATTAAAACGACATTACAACCCCATAGGAGCAAGAAAATCAGGAAATAGTCATCTGTCGGGAACTCTATCCTAAACCCGCTAATCTAATAAAGTAAACCACCCAGAAGCCCAAAGCAAATCTCCCATAAAACCTCCCACCCTGTACAACCCACCCCCAACTGAGGCGTACTTGGATCCCATTAACTACCCCTGTACCCTCCCTAGACTATGCTAAACTACCAAACTTCCATCCCCCCCCCCCCCCCCCCCCCTCGTGTCAGGGTATTGTAGTAAGGATATATCAGGGGCATTGAATGAAGTTAAATCAAAACTCAGTTTCCCCGCCAACATAACTGACGATTTTACACCTGCCATGTTTGGTATATAATGCACAGGATCACTTATTACAGATATTAGAGATTGTCTAAAAAATAGTCAAGACAACTTAGTATACAACAACATTCAAAGAGAAAAGTATTTATAAGTACAAGTAATAGGTACATATGGTATTAGTCCGGCCAACTTGCACCAACAGGCCAGGATAGTAAACCAGTGTCATTCTCATCCATCCCAAAACACTTTAGGGTAGCCAATGGTACTGTCAGAATAGCTAGACAGCAATGGACGCAGTTTGGGGATATTTGGTGAAAACACGGTGGTCCCACTGTAGCCAGACATGTTACGATAATAGTCCTTTGCTGTAGGCAGTATCAAGGGTGTGGACAGGTCCAGAGTGGGTGCAGAGTCGAGATGCAGAAGGAGGATAGGGCAACAGATTGTAAATATATTGACCTCACTTCCATCCATAGGTGTCTTATTAGCAGAGGAGAGAGGCACTCCAGCCGGGTATACAAGATCCGGATTATCAGATGTAGTGGTATAGCCACCAAAGGGCTCAGTATTCCCATCCCCACCGCCACTTAACATAGAGATAAAGGAGCGGGGGAGCAGAACTGTAAGTGGGATATCCCACAGCTTTAGCAGGGGTCAGGGTCTTTTGTGTCGGCAGAGCAGGATATTTTCAAGTATTTATGGAGGGAGCTCAGGAGATTTGCTGCCTACTCCATAGACATCCAGGCCACGCCCCCCATTATTAAGTATTTTAAGTCTTAACGGATTATGGGGCAAATATGTCAAAGCTGCAACCAATCACCTGCAATCTGCTATTTTACAGGCTGTGTTTTAAAAATGACGGAACTCCATTGGTTGGTATTTTGGGGGTTATTCAGGTTTATTTCAAGGCTGTGAATTCGCAGCCTTGCGAGTCCACAAAACCCTGCTTTGCAAATGGTGGACTGGCCGCCACCCATTCGTAAGGGCAATTTCCTCACAGGGCCTGGCAATAGATGTTACACAGTAACATTGATTTGCAGCCTAGTGGGATCCACCCACATCATTCGATGGTTGGCGACCATCGAATGATGGCAAAGGTTCACAACCATCGAATGAGGGCGAAGGTTCATGCATATAAAAGTGACTCTGAAGTCACTTACATATGCGTGGATGCTCGGGAGGAAGTGGGCGGGTAGCTGACATCTGGTGATCCAACCCTGCTATGAGGTCAGCTGTTATGGAGGTGATGGGGGAAGATGGGGTATAATGGGAAATGTGGAGTTTTTTTGTTTGTCACAGCAGCTGAAAGGTCTGGGGCCACTGCCAACACCTTCCTCCCAGGTGTAGTGACCCTAATCCTGTCTATTTTGGTGTTGGACCCACTTACATTTGATTTGGTGCTGTGAGGCCTGTGAGGTTACCAGTTCCTCAATCACTCAGACACCGAGCAGATGAAACCAAAATATGGTTTATTTTTATCACAGCACACACAAGTAGATATAGACAGGAACAAGAGGCAAAATGTAGCATAGAAACATCCAGGTAGCAGTTCAAGTCCTTGTAGCATCACAGTTCCAAATCACAAAACTATCACTTATTCCACACAGCAGTGATAGCAGAAACCTGTGTAAATCCACACAGCACCGGACGCTCCACACCAGAGCTTAGTAGGATGCCCCCCCCCCCCCGGGCAAACGATGTGTTCCACAAGATCCAGTGGAGGGTATGACCCCTGAGCCAGGATTGCGACTAACATGAGGAGCTGGCATGTGTACCAGTCATTTTAAAATCTTCTAAATTCCCATGGTGCACATAGCATCAGTGGGCTTGCACTGGGTCTCGATTGGTGGATTCAAGAGTCAGGTATATCCCCCCTCCCAGCTACATCTGCTGCTGCCCCCCCCCCTCTGCTGGGTCCGGTTCCAGTGAGTATGCTAGTGACCAGCAAGGCACAAAGTAGTGTAAATACAAGGAAGGTAATTTGGTTATGTCCTGATTACCCCCTGTGGACATAACCTTCCTGTAAATAGCAGGGGAATTGGATCACCCCCTGTGGACATTTCCAGTCTGATCATATTTGGGCAATATACAGTCTAATACTATGGTTCTGGAAATACACACAGATTTGGGGAATAGAACAAGAGGGTACAGACGGACTAAAAAGTACATTAATCACTACACCTAATAAAATATAATAATTACAGTCTTACAGTGAGTCTGATAACTTCACATTCCTTCCCCTACTATTTTAGTCCCTATACCAAGTTGTTCAGGAACCAATAACAACCTGGAATAGTGGGATGCAGAGCAGAGAATCTGGGGTTTGGATGTACCACCTGAGTCCCACAGAGTGACATCATACCAAACCCATCTTGTAAATGGCGGCTGGTTTGCAGAACCAGCACGGGCAATATCACAATCTAAGTTATACATTTGAACTAACAAGGGATTTAGCAATTCCTCTTCTTCAGATGCTGGGTACCCCCTCTCTGCAACATTGTAACCTTTTACACTGGGCACACCTATAGGGTGTACTAATACTTTTGTATCTGGCATAATGGGGCAGGGAGCACTTTCCACCTCCCCCTCTTGCACAAGGAACAGCTGCCAAACAGCAGGCCAATATCGGGGCTCTGGCCCTGGCACTTCCGCCACTCTGTCACATCCTTCCTCCCTCCAACCCAAACTAGTGGCATGGCAAATTTCAGTACAGCATTTGGTCTTATTGAAGTACATTTATTTATATATGCAAAGTCTATCTAATTTATTCATTTCGCACGCAACCAATAATTGAATGTCCAGATTTATAATCAATGAATATTATTTATGAATGTAAACTGATGAAACTGTATCATGGATTACAAAATATAACAATACAGGTATTTATACATAATAACGATTATTATTCTCCAGCATCCTTAAATGAAGCTAACCTCAGTGTTATATACTGTGTATGCGAATTACAGTGCTGGGGGCGTGGCTATGAAGAAGCAGCCATTTTGTGATACCAAGTCTTTGTGTCCGCCATTTTGTGTACCGCCGCATGGCACACAAAGGAACCTTAACAATCATGGCAATCAAACATAAACTGACTGTACGTTCATTATTTCTATTCACAACATTTACTCCAGATTTAACCTTTAACCTGCATCTTGCGATACTCACCGTCCTGACTATAACTTGCACATCCATCACACACATTAAACCTGTTGCACACACAATTAATATATATTTAATTTGTCTATGCACTTCCGCACAGAACACCCAAATAGTACCACATAGTCCAAGGACCAATCACATCACAATCACATCACAAGCTATTACACACACACCATCCGAGCATCACGCTATCCACATTTGTTATATATAAGTAGGCTCCATCAGATAGTCTATCCAGACACTCTCACTGGACACCACACAAAGCACTCGCACTCTGTTCTTGCATAGCCTTACACATGCATCCAAACACCAAGAATCCAGACAATAGTGAACTACCCTCACAGCATATGTTTCTCAAAGTCACATCCGAATATCTAGATAATCTAGCCGGACAACACACTCCAAAAGCTTTCAGCCCCACACCCACACATGGACACACAGTGGACTCCCAGCAGGCCTGGAGCCTGCAGCACATGTCTACACATTCTGCTTACATAGTCTTAGCATTCCACCATGCTCAAATCAGTATAATCACTACAGCTTATCCTTACACAAACCAATCTATATAATCTACCGACTGCTGCCTACTATATAGCTATTGTGAACCACAATACAATCCATGAACTACAGGCTAGCTAAAGATCATTCACACAGATCACCTTCAACTACAGACAGAAGCTTTCTTTGTCCAAACCATCGGTAAACATACACTGGGCCTATGCACATGTTAATATCTGATGACAACTAAAAATGGAAGTTAACTACTCTTAAACTCTCTAGCATAATCCATATTACATAACCGGGGTCCTAGTACACAATAGTATTATATGATACATAATACTTATCACATCCAAATCCATATGTTATGGAAGGAGCCTCCCGGTGAAGCGAGACCCATCCTCTCTGTGTCTTGATCGAACAGCAAGTGGCTGTGTGTTTCTCTCTTGCTTAAGCAAGAGAAGTCTCGGGGGAGGGGAGAATCTATTCTTTCACCTGGTTTCACTAGATAGACACGCCCCTTTGTTTGCTGTATCTTGTGACTGGCTTAGCTAGTCTCTTTGGAAATGTTAATGACTTCATCTCTAATGCTGGTTTAAGAATATGCTACTACTAACAATATCCATTGTAATATTTCTCTGCAATGTGATATGGAATTCTAATAACTGTCATCTGACAGTTATTATAATTTCGCACCTTTAGAGACTAAGCATGACATTGTATGAATCTAAAAATATCTAAATTAATATTCGATCTTTTCCTTCCTTATGAGATATGAATAATATTTATCTCAGACTATATTAATTTAGTGGGCATGATTATAATTATGATTATGGAAATTATATGCTGGGAAAAATTAGGCATTGACAGTCTCAATGCCCAGGGCTGAGGAGGGACCCTCCATCAGGAACAATTCAGCAGGTGGCTGCAGGACAGGCCGTGCTAGCACTGTCCCCTTAAAAACCAGTCTCTGACCTGCAGCTACTTCTGCGCACACCTCCTCCTCCTGGATAACCTCCTTCCCCAGCTGAATATGCTGGGCAGCCTGAAACAAGATGTCATCTGTGACTGGTATGCTTGTGGACTGGATGTTGGCGAATACTCCTCTAACCACGGTGATCTCTTCTTGGACGCAGTCCTCATAGATCCCCTGGCAGCAGGATAATAATTCTCCATCTTCCACCTCAGCAAAAGGGAAGCTGTAGTGCAGCTCCTCCTGGGGTGCCTGGCTCAGAGGCCCCACTTCCTTCACTTTGGGGATAACCTCCCCCTGTATAGAACACTGAGCAGCTTCTTCCCTAGGCTGTGGGAGAAGCTGTTGCAGGCGGTGCCTTTCATCAGCCACCCTGCGACACTGGTCTTGCCATGCTGGGGTGTACAGGAGCCCGTGATCAATCGCCTCTTCCTCTGCTACAATAAAGCACTCCTCCAGATACTCCAATTGTTCCCACACAATCAGCTGTGCACCGAAATTGAGGATCCATGCCCGATAATCAGTAAATGCTTTTGTAGGATCCCCCTGATCTTGAAGGATCTGCTGGATGATTTCCCTGCGCGTGCAGGATTGGACGGGTATACCTCGCAGCTGACATTCTGCTATCAGCTCCTCCATACTCATTTCTTCAAGGGCAGGTAGGGGCCCCCCTGACAATGACTCTTCTCTCGTGGTAACAAATAATTCTGTGGCAGACCCCTCGGTTGTCTGCCCAGATTGCAGTAGCCCCATTCTGGACCTTTCCTCTGGCTCTGTCTGGGACATCAATTTATTCTCGACTTGTCCTTCAGCCTCAGAATATTGTCCTCTTTGTAGCATTTGGGTCACTGTAGCAATCACTTCCTCTGTAAATTCTACAAACTCTGGCTCCCCCAGCAGATTCCATGAGGTGGCCTCACCTTTACAGTGCATGAATGCATCCCCCAGGTAACACAACTTGTCCTGTATGCTGGATACTCTCCACCCGCTGATCATCTGCTGAGCTTCTTCCCAGTACTCCCAGATATACTGCATTTTTCTGACAATAAATAACAGATCCGGCTTCCCAGCCTGCCGATACACTGAAGAACCTCCATCCCTGAGCTCCTCTGCTCCAGGGGTCTTGAGGCATCGATTTCCTTTCCTTGGAAACATTTTCCCTTTCACAGGACTGACACCTGCTCACTTGCTGAACTTCACCTTACTGCATTTTCCGTTTCCTTACATATGGTCTGATCCTCTGTTCTCTGTGCTTTCTGTGCTCGATGGTTGGTGTCTAAATGATCCCACAGTCGCTGCCGCCAATTGTGAGGTTACCAGTTCCTCAATCACTCAGACACCGAGCAGATGAAACCAAAATATGGTTTATTTTTATCACAGCACACACAAGTAGATAAAGACAGGAACAAGAGGCAAAATGTAACATAGAAACATCCAGGTAGCAGTTCAAGTCCTTGTAGCATCACAGTTCCAAATCACAAAATTATCACTTATTCCACACAGCACCGGACGCTCCACACCAGAGCTTAGTAGGATGCCCCCCCCCCCCCCCCCCCCTGGGCAAACGATGTGTTCCACAAGATCCAGTGGAGGGTATGACCCCTGAGCCAGGATTGCGACTAACATGAGGAGCTGGCATGTGCACCAGTCATTTTAAAACCTTCTAAATTCCCATGGTGCACATAGCATCAGTGGGCTTGCACTGGGTCTCGATTGGTGGATTCAAGAGTCAGGTATATCCCCCCTCCCAGCTACATCTGCTGCTGCCCCCCCTGCTGGGTCCGGTTTCAGTGAGTATGCTAGTGACCAGCAAGGCACAAAGTAGTGTAAATACAAGGAAGGTAATTTGGTTATGTCCTGATTACCCCCTGTGGACATAACCTTCCTGTAAATAGCAGGGAATTGGATCACCCCCTGTGGACATTTCCAGTCTGATCATATTTGGGCAATATACAGTCTAATACTATGGTTCTGGAAATACACAAAGATTTGGGGAATAGAACAAGAGGGTACAGACGGACTAAAAAGTACATTAATCACTACACCTAATAAAATATAATAATTACAGTCTTACAGTGAGTCTGATAACTTCACAAGGCCTCTTTAAGAAATTCCTCCTGGGCCATTTTTTATTCATAATCCGCCCCTGGTGCCATTCCAAGCACTCTGTTATCCAGATGCAGGGACCACAGGTGAGCAGCGTGACGCCCACAGGGCCCTTTGCTCTTTGTGGAAGCTCCACAGCATCACTCTGCGATATATATATATTTATATTTTTTTTTACTTTTTCTTTTCATAAAGACATGTGAGAAGCTCAATGTGGCTAATACCCTGGTAACGCCCAGCTTGTAGAACAGGTATAGTCACTCTATCTGATTATTAGCATCTGTCAGGAGTTGATGTATTTCGGGGTCGATGATGCTTTTCAGAAATGTTTCTCCAGCTTTTACAAGAGCTGAAATCCTTTTTGAAAAACGTTTTATCACATAAACCATCATTAACTGAATGCTCTCTTGAAGTAATCTCGCTGCCTACAGTGAAAGCCGAATGAAGATTAATATTTCAAATTGCTCATAATTATGAAAAATGTCACATTGCTTTTTTCCCATTTCTAAGAGGTACTTTTTCATGTTTGTATTAAGAAGTGTCTGGAGTGTATCCCAATTACTGTCAGCTCTGTGCACTGATGTTATGTGAATGTAGGCATTACCAGCTGTAATGTGCGTAATTGCTGTACGCCATAGGAATGGATGCCCCAAGAATAGCATCATCTCTTTTATGTAATGTGTTGTAGGAAGCCTTAGAATCTTTTCTCTTATTTACTAAAAAGCTCTCGTCTGCATAGTCGCTATTAATAGTGGGTGGCACATAGTCTCTTATTAGGGTACTACCCAGCAGACGGGCCTAGCAAATGAGCGGCTAGTTGGACCCAGTGCTAACAAATACACACGCCCTTGTAAATGCCTTAGTCATGGCACATCTATGGTCTGAATTATGGTTGGGCATAAATATGTTTGTTTCATGTGAAACAGCAACTTGCATAAGATTTGCTGTACTGCACATGCTCATATGCAATATTTTAGTTGCAGCTGATCTTATACTTGTGTCCACGTGCATGTGGAGTGGCAGTAGGGGGCATTTATGTGTAAGTTGGGGACAGTAAGTGAGAGGACGTGTCATTTTAGCAGACAGTTCTGACTTACAGATATTGTGCAAGTTCTTGAGTTGATAATGATGACTGAGAACTGTGGGGGAGGGGGGCACTGGAAACTTAACCTAGCATGTTGGTAAAATATTACTACTATTATTATATGTTAAATATTAAGCTCAACATAGGTAAGACATTTGTGAACACATTGTTTAGTGAACAATTAGTGCATTGTGTGAGACAGATGATCCTAGTTTGTAGTGTTTGCAGTAAACAGTATGTGACATATGTTGTTTTTCTACATGCAAGTTTTCAATCTAACATTGAAACATATTACTAATATGTTCAAATATTCTCTGAAAAAGTGCTGTGGAATATGTGTGTGCTATATAAGAAACTGTTAATAAATAAATAATAAAAGTTACATTTTACTGACATACTACTGTAGGCTCACCTTTCAGAGTACTTTCCCTCTTATCTAAATACTGTAATTTACTAATCTGAGGAAGTACCACTACTTCTTAAAACTTTATGCCAAGTTTGTTTGGTTATTATTATATCCATTGATGTTGTTAGGTGACAATTATTGATCCACCATTCATCTTCCACTGCAGGAAAACATATTATGTAGCCATCTACATAAGTATAATTGAATAATGTTTGTATGTGTGTGTGTGTGGGTGTTCCACGATAACTCTGAAAAGCTTTAACGTCTTCAAACTTTGCACACTACATTATGATGCTAAGGGACATACTAAATTCGAAGCTGGGTTTAATCGGACGACCCTTTAAGGGGCTGTCATAAGGGTAACACCCAACACCAAGGATACCTTCATCTCCACCTTGCCATCCCATCGTGTTTTTCTCCAGTGGGCACAGGGGCACCGTATCACCAGTGAGGACCTTTGGGTATTGAGATCGCAGTTCCAGAACTTACCTCACAGACACCTCCAGCGGCCATACATCGGGATACCGCAGCACCAGAGAGGACCTGTGACACTTTTTCCCCCCATCCCTTTCTTGGTTTGTGGACAGTGACCCACCACCCACCATGTGGTAATATGCCTATACATCATGTCTACTTATGAGTCAGTGATATAGCAATGTCTTGTCCAGGAGTGAGCAAATCAATCAGCTTTTTACTTAATATTTTAATTTATTGTTGTATTGTAATAATTGTGTACTTTCTATGTAAACTTATTGTTATATCTATGAAATGTGTGTTATTCATTGTAGTAAAGAAGCGCTGTTCCTTTATTTTTCTTTGCTGTCATAAGGGTCCATGCTATTTTTGTTGTTTTCATGCATTGTGATATGTCGTTGGAAAACTTATGCCTATCTGAATAAAACCAGGGCCTGCTGAAAGCACCGCCAGGCCCCAGTAAAAAGGGGCATGATCAGAAGGGGTTGTAGCCGGTAGGAGGGGGCATGGTCACGTCCCTGTGAAAATATAGCAGGGGTGCTGAGTGGGGGAGAATGCTGAGGGAGCTGAGTGTATGCTGAGTGGGGGAGAAAGGCTGTGCTGCTGCGGCAGCCTCTGCTCTCTACTCCCGCTGTCCGATCTCTGCAGTGCCCCTCAACACACCTGGGCCCGGGTAAAAAGTACCCTCCCCCCCCCCCCCCCGTCTCTCGATGGCACTGAATACAACACAATAAACAGACTCGCTTAAGTGGAACCTTAACTCCTTGAGTGGTGGATTTTCCTGGGGCAGGACAAACCTATCAGGACAGGTTTGTCCTGCCTCATAAATACTCACAAAAGGAGCAGCCACTGCTTTCTGCAGCAGCCCCTGCTCCCCTGGGGACGCTGCTGCCGGCTTTGGCTGTTTGCAGCCACTTGGACAAGTTTGGGGCCACTTGGGGGGGCTCGGGAGCGCTCAGGCGCTGAGCCGTTTGTTAGTGCATTCCTGTGTTTAGACGCCCGTACACACGAACGCCCGAGTGCAGCCGAACCTCCCAGAGTAGCCCTGCTCCTGCCCGAGCGGCCCAATTCTCCCCGAGTGGCAATGGGGAGGATTGGCAATGGGCAGGTGGGAGGATCAGTGACAGGGGGGATGGTGGTGCACCAGTGGTTCACCTCTGGAGGCACCATTGGTGTACCTTTTCTTTACAGTGGCTAGCACAGAAATTTCTAAGGAGAGCTCACTCCTGCACCACAGCCCAGCCAGAGAAATTTTTCGGCTATACCGCCAAAGGGGTTAAAAGCCTATAAGGGTACATTAAATTTAAAAAAAAAAAAACATTTTCAGTTTATGAGAATTGCATAAACAGAAACTTTCGCCCATCTGTCAGACGGGTCTTAAGACTAGCATATTGATACTGACAACTGTTCTATCTTTCCTCCAGACATCTCTACAAGTCTAAACACTTACAGAAGTGTAAATGTATAGACATTGGTGTTTGCAAAAGTCACATTCTTACAGTAAATTTCAAACCAGTCTCATATTAAACCCAATCAGTATCTGATCTTCCAGTAGATTGCACTTTTAATAACTAAACATCATGAACGAGGCTCTATTGACAACCAGGGCCTGCTCAAGGCCGAATTGTTTTGTTAAGTGAATATACACTTCAGTGCTCTCTGGCACACACATGAAAAAATTAAGGGAGTGTGGCATCATTGGAAAAGCCCAGTTGTAGTGCCCCTTTAAATTATGCTGACTATTTTAATGTCCCTTACATATTAGGCTATAGTTGTGGTGCTCCTGACACTATCTCCACAGTTGTAATGTCCCTTACACATTATGCCCACTGTTGTAGCGCCCCATACACATTATGCCCACTGTTGTAGTTCCCCATACACATTATGCCCAGTGTTGTAATGCTCTTATACATTATGCCCAATGCAGTAGTGCCCTTTACATTTTATCTCCACTTTATCTCTCTCTCCAAGGAATCTTTGCTAAAAATCCCCCAAAATGTATACACCTTCTATCAGGAGTTGTTACCACAATACATGATTTTCCTGGGTCAGAACAGAGTAAGATTTCCGAGCAAGTTAATTTGTAAAGTCAGCTGCTGGGAACGCCATGACTCACACATCTTATGACTCTCTCAGAGTGAAGACTGAGAGTTTTGTTACAAACTGAATTAAATGATTTTACATTAGGAGGAATTATAGGCCCCAGCATTTAACACCCCCAGGAAAACCTTCTAAAATCCATAACCCTGGGTTACATCGCCCACAAGAGAGCAAGTGTTTAAGTAGATTAGTAAATATGTTACTGCTAAGATTCCTATAGTGATAAGTCTTAAAGTACAACTGTCGCTGTGTGTTTGAGTTTTCAAGGAATTTCGGTTCTCAATACAGCTTCTGACGGAGCAGACGTATGCAGTTTTTAATTAATTAGAAAAAAAATAATTAGAAAAAAATTGTGTTGGTTTAAAATTAGTCATATATTACCCAGTGTAATAAAAAAAAAACAATTTCCCCTCTGGCTTCTCAGCAATAAATCACCACAAATTCCATAAATTGATGAAAAACATTCACATCTTTAAGATTCTGCTTTGGCATATGTACAGAATTACAGTGATGCAATTTACCCAAAAAATTTAAAACATATAATTAGCTTCAGTTTTTAATCTTAGTTGGGAGCACATGGATAGTTCAGTTAAGTGGTCTGTGTGCAAATTACAAATTCGAAGTGTGTACTATGAACTATGGGGGTTATTCTGGTTATTTTAGTGAAAATTCACAGCCTTGTACACCCCCCCCCCCCCCCCCCCCTCGCAGGGGGAACCTCCCACTTCTTTCGATGGTCGCCGACCATCAAAAGATGTGGAAGGTGCACGCATATAAAAGTGACTTTCAAGTCAGTTACATGTTCGTGCCCGCTGGGAAGGAAATGGGCGTGCAGCTGACATCCGGTGACCTCTGCTCCCACATCACGGTCTCATTAGCATGAGAACACCCAGCGTTCTCATGGGTACGCCCATGAAATGCTGGGCATTCCCATATAATAATAGGGCTGCCCTGCGCACAATGTCCCTCTCCCCCCCCCCCCCCCCCCCACGACCTCTGTCCTGGGCTGCACATGCGCAGTAATGCATCTGCGCATTCGCACATCAAAGAACTACGTTCGCACCGGGGATGCGAATGGATTAGACTAACCCCCTAAATCATACTGATGAGCCACGGGGACTGCGCAGGCACTGCATACTGTATATAACAAACACTGGTACTTATGTAGTTTCACGGCGGCACTTTACGCTATGCTGTCAGCGTAGCCCCAATGGCAGCCTAGCGTATTTAGCGTAGTGTCCCCGCGTCAGGCAGCGTAGTCACCGTACTGTCCCCGCGGGCTGCAGCTCTGTCCCTGGCAAGCCTAGTGAGTGCCTCTCACAAAGCACCGGTAACCGCCAGATCCCCTGCACTGGCAGACGCTGGCAGAGAGGCGATCATGCGGGCGCCGGCAGAGAGGCGCTCCATCTGCCTGAGACGCACAAGCTTCTCATACGCTTGTGTAATTCGTAAAGGAAGCATTTGCCAGTGCTCCATATTACATACTGGAAAATGCCTCCATTTAAACCCCCCCCTATCCACATCGGCGTGGAGCAGCATAGGTGCTGAGCGCACACCACACAGGGCCGTGACAGTAAGCGTTCTCCTTCCCTCTTCTCTCCCTTCCTGCACTAATATGGAAAATCTGTAAGGGGCACTATGGTTTATGGGAAGGTGGCAGGAAGGGGTGAACGCAGGGGACCGCCCAGTATTTTCTGGGTGTGCCTACAAAATCATTGGGTGCACCTGCATGAGGGATTCAGTATTAAATCCCGGCGGTCGGGATCCCGGCGTTCAGAATCCCGACGCTGGAATCCCGATCGCCGAAATCCTGACAAGGGGGGGACGTGGATCGACTTACTTCTCAGAGCGAAGGCTAGAGAAGTTATCGATGGTGAGCGACCATCGAATGATTTCTCCTCCGGCATGTGAGCAGATGTGTTAGTGTACACATCGCCTCGCATGCTAGTGCGGGAATGTGTTCAGCGTGGGGCGTGCCATCGGCAGGGGGGCACCTACCTTCTCGCTGGACAGTGAATATATGCAGCCTAGCGAGCAGGTGAGAATCTGGCCCCTTGTTTCCCTTTAATATGTCATTTAACTACTGTGGATATACTTGTACTCAGGACATAGCTGTGCAGCACAATATTGAAGCACTATGGGTCTGTTAGATATAAAGGATAAAAATGATGTTATACTGTGGGAAATCTTTTGTCCTATTAAAAGAAATTAATCACAGCAAACATTTAAAGGGAATCTTTCCTTTAATGGCTGAGATGTCCAAGCTTCAATAGATTATCTGCTAAGTGTCGCAAGGTGTCGTCTTTTATCCTATTATTGCAATTCAATTATGGTTTTGTTAGAGCCGTATGAAATGAAGCCTAGAACCGATGAGAAGTTTGTGGTACAAGAGCATTCGCTTCTATACAGCAGGTTTTTATGTTGAGGAAAGCATTGTATAAGAGCTAGGTAACTGCAGGTCAGAAATCCGTGTGTCTGCTGAATCACAGACCATCACATCGAGACAAATAAATCTCAACAATGAAGGCAGTCAGCTGAAAATAATAGTGTATTTCAGGATGAATAACAAGCACTTAGTTCAGTCTATGAGCAGAAATTTTTCTCTTTCAATACAGAAATTTCCCCTTCTGCACCCAGTGTGGCGGGTGAAACTGCGGTTAGATAAAAGTTTCCTTGCAGCAATGAGTCCTATTGTGGTGTTCATGAATTCTCCATTTAGATTTACTGGGAGGGTGGACAAATCTTCACAATTAGATTTGAATGATAATGCCATTAACTTTTGTTATGTGAGGATCTGAAAAGTTTATTGCTTTTAAATTGCATTTTAATAATTAAATGATGGGTACTGCATTTTATATCTGGAACAATAAGTCATTTCCTAATGTGTTTTTACAAACATCCAGAAAAAAAAACACAATAACTTTGTTGTCATTCAACTAGATTACAGTAATTGCAGACAAGTACGTGGTTTTTATTACATGTGTGTGTGTAATCTCTTTCTCTTGGTTTACCATACTATCCCTTTAATTTCCTTGTGAATCCATGAGCATACCAGTTTATCTATCTATCTATCTATCTATCTATCTATCTATCTATCTATCTATCTATCTCTATATATATATATAGATCCAGAGTCAGATTGGGAGGGGGGGGGGTGTCAAGGTTCTGGGCCCCTTCTCTCAAGGCTTCTCTCAGCTGGACCACTTCTTACCTGTACACAATTGCGTATCCAGATGACGGATCCACTGCTTAGATCAACAGTCAGGGGTCGACCACTAATGTCAAATGCATATAGTTAAATGCCTAAAAATAGTCAGCAGTGCCTTGCTGCGGGGGCTGCGTGGCTATAGTTACACCACTAGTCAGAGGGGTGGTAGAAGAATGTGGCAGCATGCAGCAGGTGATACTGTGGGGTCGATTTATTAAGCTTGGTGAAGTGATAAACTGTCTGGATTTTATCACCGGCCAATCAGCTCCTACCTGTGAAGTTACAGGCTTGGTTTGAAAAATGAGAGGTGGGAGCTGATTGACCGGTGATAAAAAGCAGACAGTTTATCACTTCACCGAGCTTAATAAATCTACCCCTGTTTGTGCTATGATGTACCTCCAACATATTTTTTTAAAGGTACGCAGTACCATCTTACTTGCACCACTGGCTTAACTCTCACCATGCAGCTCCCAGCAGCCACAGGCCAGCTCTGGGAGTCTAAACTTTTCTGTGTATGGCTTGGAGAGATGAAAGTGGTGGTGACAGCATGGGATGAAAATATGAGAGCTGGCCATACATCTACAGATTTATTGTTCGATCTGGCTGGTTGTAGCAAAAACCTGGTAATGGATGTGAGCAAATAACAGTTGACCATGTGTTTGGAAATGCTGGAAAACTGCCAGAAACTGTAATTACCAGGTTTTTGTTACAACCAGCCAGATTTGACAAAAAGTCTGTAGATGAATAGCCAGGTTACAGTCACTAGGTCTACAAGCATTATGTCCACAAGTATTAGGTTGACACCACTAGGTCAACATGCATGAAGATCGACATGACTGAAAGTCAACAGGCTCATTCGGTCGACACAAGCATTAGATCGACATGGGGAAATTTGACAGTCAAAAGGTCGACATGGGGTTTTTCACTTTTTTGTTTAGCCGACATGTGCCGACAGGTGGTGTTTCATGCCCTACAATCCATCGGGGTGGGGGAAAAAAATAGTGTGCCAAGCATAGCGAGGCACCGCGCCCAAAGTATAGCGAGCGCAGCAAGTCATGCGAGGTGATGCAGTGCACTTTTTTAGTGTCTATGTCGACTGTGTCGACATTCGGGGGGGGGGGGTTGAAAAGCCACATGTTGACCTTTAGACTGTCGACCTTCCCCATGTCAACCTAATTCTTTCATGCATGTCGACCTAGTTGGTGTCTATTCAATGATCCATACCCAGGTTAAGGATGGCTGCACAGTAGGATTGCCCATCGAATGGTCATCATCCATAATATCATTTTCCAATAGCCAATCAGCACCTAACTTCCACGTTACCTGCTGTGTTGGCTGTTACTTTATCTCCATCCACTTTATCTCTCTCCGAGATGTAGCTGTAGCCCCCTGCAAGCCCTGGGTAAAATCCACCACTTAAGGATAATACGTTTATTGCAGAGTTGATCTATCTGTGGTTTGGATGCTGTAATTTTGTCCAAGCTGCGGCAGTCTGCAAACCCGTTTAGGCCAAACCACATGTATTGTAAAGCATATGGTTTTATTCAAGGCTTGTTTAGTGCCTGTCGAGATAGTATCTGTCTGGCTTAACAGACCATCAGGGAAATCTATTTTAAATGAATAAATAAAATAATAAAACACCCACACACATTAATAACTAAACAGCCACAGAACTAGGCAATCTGTTTACCACTCAAACAAAGGGCCAAAAGTCTTAGGATTCCAATATAGTGGCATATCTATAATGTATTGCACTATACATGTGGGTGTGGATCAGTTGGTCACCAGCAAGTTGTTAGACAGTCATTAGGTCGACATCATAAGGTCGACACACATTTAGGTCAACATGTGTCTAGGTCGACATGCAGGAAGGTCAACATGAGTCTAGGTCGACAGGGTCATAAGATAAGTACAAATTAATTGTGCTTGATTAGCTCAGATTGGAGATATTTAACAATGATTCTGCAGAAGACTCTCCAGGACAGTGGTTCGGTAAAAAGTCTGCTGCAGAAATGCACTATGTCTGACTGTGTTTAGGCTTTGTTACATATATGTGATACATAAACCATGTGCAAATCACTATTTCCACATGATGTTTAGAGAAATTGAGTATAATAAAAAGGCTCCTTGCGCATACCTCCCAACATACACAGGCAAGTCGGCGGGTCATCTTAGTAGGTGAAATTTTAGGGGTGTGGCCTACTGAAAAGGGGGCATGGCCTGTACCCCACGACGCTACCGCAAGGCCACGCCCCGTTTCCCCCACTGTGGGGCATGCTCAGCAGCTCCATGAGCTGCTGGCTATGCTCCCAGCCCCTCTGGCTACAATAATAGATGCTGACAGGCGGTATTTCATGCCGTACAATCCACTAGGGCATGGAGAACAGAATAGTGTGTGCCGAGCGTAGCAAGGTACCATGCACACAGCGTAGCGAGGTAAAGTGCACAAAATGTAGCGAGGTACTGTGCACGAAGCATAGCGAGGTGCTATGCACGATCCCCACCGCTGCTTGGACTTCCTTGTTTCTAACAGGGAAGTCTCTCTGAACATGAGCAGAGAAGCTGGTGGCCGCGAGGCATGCTGGGAGGGATCCATGTCGGATCCCTCACACAGCAGCGCTGTGAAGAGAAGCCCATAGGCTTCTATGGGGTTACACCTAACCCCATGCAGTGGAGCCCCACCAGGAGGGGCTTGCCGCTTTAGTGCATTTCAAGATGTGTTAAAAACCCCAAAAATTGTGTTTTTACCACATTTTTTAGTACATCCAACCCAATATAACAGAAAGTTTGTGTATGCTTTGCTCTGTTCCCATAAAGCGTTAATGTTTTTGTTAGCCTGCTGCTGGGTATATATCAATTCCCTTTATACTGTAGCTGGATATTCAGTATGATTGCATTTTACTGGTATGTGCTGATGATAGACAGTAAAGTACTGCTTCAGTATTGCTTCTTCTTTGCACTCTAGAGATGTTGTGGTATTTTCCACTGTTGCTTAACATTAATTGCAGCTATCTGCAGAGCTGGATTAAGACACCACACAGCTCCACCTTACACAGATTTTCTTACTCAGACACTCACATATCATAGCTCTCCCCCCATTTACTTTGATCCCCTCAAACAGCTCTCTCCCCTCATAGGGTTCTCCCCTTCTCACACAGATTTATTTATTTATTTATTTATTAGCAGTTTCATATATAGCGAACACAGATTCCGCAGCGCTTTACAGAGAATATTTTGACCATTCACATCAGTCCCTACCCCAGTGGAGCTTACAATCTATATTCCCTACCACATGTACACGCACACACAGACATTCTAGGGATAATTTTGGGAGCCAAGTAACCTACCCGTATATTTTGGAATGTGGGAGGAAACCGGAGTACCCGGAGGAAACCCACGCAAGTACGGGGAGAATATACAAACTCCGCACAGTTAGGGCCATGATGGGTATTGAACCCATGAACTCAGTGCTGTGAGGCAGTAATGCTAACCACTACACCATCCGTACTGCCCAGATCCCGCCACACACACACACACACACACAAACATGGCTCAGCCTCTCCCACTCACTCAGACCACCTCAGCTTTCTCTATCCTCACTCAGATCCCCCAACTTTTTCTCCCTTACTCAGATCTCCACAGTCAGATATGACAAAGCCCTTCCCGCTTCACAAAGACAGCACCTCTCACCACCACCCATATACAAACACGGCTCATCCTCTCTCCACTTGCTCAAATACTCCCTCTAAAATACACAAAACACCATACTTACCCTCAGATCTCCCCTCCACACAACTGATAAAGTGTCCAGTGAGAAAGTACCAGCCAGCCAGCTTCTAACTCTCATTTGAGCTTACCTCCCCCTGCCCTCTTGCTGCAGTTTCATGTTGTGGTTCTGCTTATTTTTGGCTGTGATCAGTAGTGAGTTTCCCATAAGGGGCAGCACTTGGGCACATGTTCATTACTGTCATTCATAAATTAGTAGTATATATACAATATTTCCACTGTAATGTACTGCACACCATCTTCAGTTGTGTATGAATGTGTAAGACATGTGCAGACTGCCATATTAAGCTTTCCTACTGTACTCAAACCTCCCAACAGTCCCGATTACCATGGGAATGTCCCGGTTTTCAGGGACATTCCTGCGTCCCTCCCGCGGCTGGCAGTGTCCTGCTGCGAGGGGGGGGGGGCTGTTGGGAGTCCCCCCTGTTGGCTGCTGAATAGCAGTGAATAAATGCTGTGCGGACGCACAGCATCTATTCCTGCAGCCAGGGGGCTGGGGGCATGGCTCGAGGCTCACAGAGCCTCTGGGTCATGCCCCCATAGCGTCAAAACGGGGGCATGGCCTCACGGGAGAGCCACGACTATAGGACATGCCCCTTTAATTAGGCCACACACCCAAATGTCCGGTGCGCCTACGGCACGCATCACTCTGTCCCTCTTTCATCTATACTCAAGTTGGGAGGTATGTGTACTTAGTAAATATGTATACATTATTTTAAAAAATTATGTCATATCTTGGTGTCGGATTCAGTATTGAATCCCGGCGGTCGGGATACCGGCGTTCAGAATCCCGACGCCGGAATCCCGACAGCCGAAATGCCGACAAGGGGGGGACGTGGATCGCCCCCCCCCCCCCCCCCTTGCGGGCTCGCTGCGCTCGCCACGCAGCGGGCCCGGTGCCTCGCTACGCTCGGCACACTAATTTATTCTCCCTCCAGGGGTGTCGTGGACACCCCAGGAGGGAGAAAGTTTCGGCGGTCGGGATTCCGGCGTCGGGATTCTGAACGCCGGGATCCCGACCGCCGGGATTGTAACTGCATCCCTTGGTGACACCCTTTCTAAAGAAACTGACTTGCTTGCTTGTAACTATGAACCCCTCTATAGAGCATTTGAGCAGCTTTCTAAAGAATGCATGATGCAGGAGGTCTCTTGGGTGGGCTGCATAGCTGCAGTTAAGATAATGCTACTGCCCAAATGAATGTATTTATTTCAAGCCATCACACGTTCCCTTCCCAAGGCTACCTACAACAAGTTTAATAGACTTATATCCAGTTATGTTTGGAGGGGTGCAAAACCCAAAATAGCAAAGTCAACCTTAATTACTGCTAAAACTGATGGAGGGGTTGCATACCCCGACCTAGGGAAATACCATATCTCATGCATATTTGCTCAGGAGAGGGACTGGTTTCAGAAAGATAACCCTAAACCATGGGTAATTATGGAACAAGCTAATACACTTCCCCTGACTCTGCCAGATCTGCTGTTGCTACCCCACATATCGGTCCCCTCTGGGATTAGTCGCTGTAAAGCTATTCAAACGACTATTTCATTATGGCACAAAATGGTCCTCTCTAGTGGGTCAATTACCCTACTCTCTCCTTCAGTTATCATTACAAGCCATAGATCTTCTGATTCCCAATCTACAAATCAATACATGGTCTAATCTAGGCATCTCAACACTTCAAGATATTCTCTCTAACGGTGATTTGGCCCCCTTCTCTCACCTCCAAACACAATTCTGTATACCGAACCAAGATTTCTTTAAATACCTCCCATTACGGCACTGGTTCCACAGTTTCACTCCCAAACCCCCTTGGCAACATAAATTCCCTAAAGGGCTCACGTTTCATGTCTAGATCTTATCGAAGTGGCATTTCTAGATGGTACCAATATTTATTTGAGGAGAATAGGAAAGTGGTATTAAGTGGGAGAGGGATATACCCAACACATTTACTGAAGAGACTTGGTCACAACTCTCCCAATCCTGCTTTAGAATTTCCAAAAATGTCAACCACTCCGAAATGTTCTACAAAATGCTGCATAGAGTATACCTTACCCCTGCGCCATTACATAAGTTCTGGCCTAGTGTTTCTCCTTACTGTTGGAGGAATTGCGGTATGGTGGGAGATACAGTATACTACATGTCTTCTGGGCATGCCTGCTCCTGCAACCCTTGTGGCGAGAAGTGTTTTATATCAAAGGTGTTGCGCACACAAGTTCGTATGAGTCCTCTACAAGCTCTATTTTACCACCTCCCTGGTGAACAGACATCCGAGGACAACTATCTCCTGGGCCACATATTGATAGCAGCTAAAGCTTCCATATCTCAAATGTGGAAATCGGCTTCTATACCTACTCTTAAGTCCATTGAAAGTAGAATTCACAATCATTTTATCTTTGAATCTGCTAGCTCTACATATTCCTCTTCCGACTCGTCTATCCACATGAAGTTGCTCAAGTAGAGCGAATATAGGGAATCCTCAAGTCAATCCTGCACTTCATGTACCCCCTATGATCTATCTGTTTTACACTCCCCTAGCTGAATTTCACGCCCAAATCTTTAAAAAAAATTATATTTATAATTAGCTGTAATGTTATATTTTATGAGTCTGTACTGATGTGCCTAATACGTTATATTAACCATGCCTCTGTTGCTCACTTTGGGCCTTATTTTGGTTCATTCTTTCTGACAAAATCCTTCTTAGATGGACAAAACCATGTGCACTGCAGGGGGGCAGATGTAACATGTGCAGAGAGAATTAGATTTGGGTGAGTAATTTTGTTTCTGTGCAGGGAAAATACTGACTGCTTTATTTTTACACTGCAATATAGATCTCACTTTGAAGTAAAACCCCACCCAAATCTAATTCTCTCTGCACATGTTACATCTGCCCCACCTGCAGTGCACATGGTTTTGCCCATCTAAGAAGGATTTTGTCAGAAAGAATGAACCAAAATAAGGCCCTTTGTTATGACTTGTGTAAAGTTTGTGTATATTGTCTTATATCTGACATGTGATCCACACCCCCTTATATATTTTGCCTTTAACACCCCCCCCCCCCTTCTTAATTATTGTTATTTTCATATTTTCTTTTCTGTAATGTTGAAAAACTCAATAAAAACTCATAGTTAAAAAATAAATAAATTATGTCATAGATCCTGGCTTGTTTTATTATTAGCTTATATTATATTAGACTACCAATTGGCAAAACCTAAATCTTTTCCTGACTGTAATGGTTTATTACTTCCTGGTGGGTGGCCTTGGAAGCTGGGGTGTTAGCTGATCGTTTTCTGCTGGTTGGTGATGATAAATTTGCTCAGACAGAACTTCCACCACCTGCCTGAGTGACGCTCCCTTTTTGCCTGCGTCCCGGTCAATGGGCAGATACACCCCTGCTTAATGTCTCAGCAGCTAAAAAAGTGTACCATTTTTATGTGATGCATCATTTACTGTAACCACCACTGACACATTTATTAAAGATTTAGAGGGGTATCCAATTAGTAGCGCTACTTTTGTGGCTGAAAATATTGCTATGGGCAGTACAGATGGTGTAATGGTTAGCATTACTGCCTCACAGCATTGAGGTCATGAGTTCGATTCCCACCGTGGCTCTAACTGTGCGGAGTTTGTATATTCTCGCCGTACTTGTGTGGGTTTCCTCCCACAATCCAAAACTATACTGGTAGGCTAATTGGCTCCCAAACAAATTAACCCTAGAATGTCTGTGTGTGCAAGTACATGTGGTAGGGAATATAGATTGTAAGCTCCACTGGGGCAGGGACTGATGTGAATGTTCAAATATTCTCTGTAAAGTGCTGCGGAATATGTGCGCGCTATATAAGAAACCAATTATAGGTTGAGTATCCCTTATCCGAAATGCTCTAGACTACAAGCATTTTGGATAAGGGATTTTTGCAGATTTTTGGATAAGGGATAAGGGATATTTTCGCCTGGCGGTGCCCCGATGGTCTCCCAACATCGAGGGCAGCCATCAGCATCCTCTTCAGCGGTATCCCAAGTCACCAGCGCACCCGCACAATGCATCCTTGGAACCGGGAATGCTGTTAAAGAGGCTTTCGATGGCCACCGTGGACACCAGGGGACAAGGTAGGTATGAAAAAAGGTGCAGAAAAAAAAAAGAAATGCTCTGATAAACCATGTTTTATGAAATATTTTGGTTTTTGGATATACGGATAAGGGATACTCAACCTGTATAGCTAAAAAAAAATTGTGTGTAAAAAAGGACCTTTTTCCGAATGATAACACACAGGATCTGGGATACGTTTTAAGGTCCATGTCTTATCATGGAAAAATCATTTCTATTATTTATTATTGGGGATTTGGTTTAACGTGCCTGAGGCATGCAAAGCATAATCCCCCATAAGTGTGAGCTATCGCTGCTAATTGGATCGTCCCCAGGGTATCCATTAGCCACAGTAATTTACCGTGGCTAATTTAATATTGCCATTAATATATGTCAACCAGCATCTTGATTTTTTTCATTTACCTTCCAATACAGTGTTTAAATAGATCAAGACATCAAATATATACATTTCTCTGATATCTACTGTTAAGCTTGTTTTGTATATTGAGCTGTAAAGACAATGGTAAAGCACTTTGAGTCCTATTGGGAGAAAAGTGCTATATAAGTACCATTATTATTATTATTATTATTATTATTATTATTATTAATAATATTATTACGGAAACGAGATCTGGTGGCTAAATGAAGATAATGCATTGCCATTAAATGTTGAAATGGAACAAATAAAAGTGTGCTTAAGTTAACAAAATAAATTGTAAAGTACTTTGTTTTACACAGCTTTAAGAGTCAAACTTTAATACTGCTACTTCTTTATAGCTCACTAATTTAGCATAATAAATTGAAGCTCTTTATTACATAAAGTCTATGTACAGGTTGAGTATCCCGTATCCGAATATCCGTTATCCGAATTATTCCGAAAACCATACATTCCAGAAAGTGAAAAAAAAAATGTTTTTTTGCTAAAAACTCACTGTGGACATTTGTAACAGCACTACTGGTGACATGATATGTAACTGGCACTATATATGTGCAAGACAATGATTGCTTGGCCTTCAAATTCAATATCTGAGATAGTACACAAATTTTGTTTCATGTTTTGAAACCTTGTTTTTTGAACAAATAAAATATATTTGTGTGCATTTCATGTGGTAATAAAATATATATGTGTGTGTATTTTATGTGTTTATACAGCATAAATGCAAGATACTTCAAAATACATCATTTAAATATTTAAATATTCCAAAATACGGAATAATACGCTATCCAAAATTCTCCTGGTCCCGAGCATTTTGGATACGGGATACTCAACCTGTATAACCCAATGCAATTTAGCCACAAAAATTGTCATTGTTTATTGCCGTATATCACCACAGTTGTCCTTTCAAGGCTATAAATATGAAAAATAAAACCCTCTTGCTGGGAAAGCAATTCTTATAAGAGCTGGGTTGCCCTGCACAAAGCTGTGAGTGCCTGATGCGCTTGGTATACTGGAGTTACTGAAGGAGTAGAGAGTGATGGTGATACTGATGGCTTGGTATCACGGAGTAGCAGAAGTCGGTCTGAGAACCGATGCTGGTAGTGTTTCGGCTTGGAAATCGATGGTTAGACTGGGTCCCAATGGTGGGGAGTATATTGGCCTGGAATCTGATGTTCATTCTGGGAACCGATGGTGGTGAGTATCGGCCTGGAATCCAATGGCCGGTCTTGGAACCAATGGTGAGTTTCTGTGCTGAATAATCCTGGGCTAGTGCAGCAGAACCTCAGGAGAAGCTGGAGATGGAACAGCAGGAGAGAACTGACAACAACGGCAAGCAGGGACAAGGTACATCAACAGACACTGGACACAGGTAGCGCAGGAATAACCTGGAGCCTAGAAGTAGTCTCTGGGATTTCTCTCAGGAAACCCTTGTTCAAGGCACTGGGGACTTGTGGGATCTCTCTTTATAATCCCACCCTCTACCCCCCAGTGGCTGCTGATTGGATAGCTGTACACATGACTGCAGCGTATTCTTGGATGGGTGAGAAGGTGTGCACTGCTGGGAATACACCTAGGTCATGTGACAGTTCCTGGAAGCTGTGGATTGGTTTTTGGGATCAACTGACACCGGGTGTCATGGCAGCGCCAATGCAGCATGGAACCAGCGAGAATTGCCAGTCAGCAACAAGGTGACAGCAGAGGTGACAGTGAGACATCTTGCCAGTGAGCATGACCACCAGCAACACTGGCGCCGGACCTGTGGCACAAGACAGACCAATGTGCTGGTAAGTGGCGCATGTGTGTGACTTGAATCTTGACACAGAACCTGCTTTTCTTAGCAATCTGCTGTATATCAAAGTTGTAGCATGTGGTCGCCCGGATGAAAAATAATTCGATCATTGCTGACCATCGAATGATTTTTCTTCTCTGTCGACAATACCACACTGGACCCCCGGCACCTAACAAAAATAATGAGCTGGGATACACACGGTCGGGTTGTTTAGCGGCCACAGAGACAGATGCTAGAGGTCCTCTTCACCTCTAGCGTCTGTCATGGGCCATGAGCATGTAACCCCTCTCCTGAAAATGAGCATGTAACCCCCTGACTACGAAGGGAGTAACTTCCCCTTCTGACAACGATCATATAAGCCCATTGAGAATGAGCATGTAAACTGCCATCGCAATGAGCATGTAACCTCTGGCAATGAGCATGTAACCCTGGTAACGAGCATGTTGGTAAGCGGGACTTATGTGGCATAATATGTAATAGGCATCACGGTGTTTGGTATATAATAGGGAGTATGGTGTGTGGTATAATATGTAATAAGCATTACGGTGTGCGGTAAAATGTGCAATAGGTATTATGGTGTGGAGCATAATGTTTAATGAGCATTACGGTGTGTGGCATAATGCATAATGGCATTACGGTGTGTGGTATAATGTGTAATGGCATTACGGTGTGTGGCATAATGTGTAATGGGCATATTGGTGTGTAACATAATGTGTAATGGGCATTACAGTGTAGCATAATGTGTGACAGGCATTACGATTTTTGGCATAATGTGCAATGGGTATTAAGATGTAAAATTTTGCTGCGTGCCTACGGAGCGCACTGTCTCTCTTTTTAGTGTGCATGTATGTGTGGGGAACACCAATTCTTTTTCTATCGCAGTACAAAATGTCGTAGTGCAAAATGTTACATCACTGCTGCTACTGGCCACATTATGTGAATGAGGCATTTACTACAGGCATTATACACTCTTTTTCATCCGGGCGACCACATGCTACAACTGTGATATACAGCAGATTGCTAAGAAAAGCAGGTTCTGTGTCAAGATTCAAGTCACACACATGCGCCACTTACCAGCACATTGGTCTGTCTTGTGCCACAGGTCCGGCGCCAGTGCTGCTGGTGGTCATGCTCACTAGCAAGATGTCTCACTGCCACCTCTGCTGTCACCTTGTTGCTGACTGGCAATTCTCGCTGGTTCCATGCTGCATTGGCGCTGCCATGACACGCGGGCGGGTTGTTTAGCGGCCACAGAGACAGATGCTAGAGGTCCTCTTCACCTCTAGCGTCTGTCATGGGCAATGAGCATGTAACCCCTCTCCTGAAAATGAGCATGTAACCCCCTGACTACGAAGGGAGTAACTTCCCCTTCTGACAACAATCATATAAACCCATTGACAATGAGCATGTAAACTGCCATCGCAATGAGCATGTAACCTATGGCAATGAGCATGTAACCCTGGTAACGAGCATGTTGGTAAGAGGGACTTATGTGGCATAATATGTAATAGGCATCATGGTGTTTGGTATATAATAGGGAGTATGGTGTGTGGTATAATATGTAATAAGCATTACTGTGTGCGGTATAATGTGCAATAGGTATTATGGTGTGGAGCATAATGTTTAATGAGCATTACGGTGTGTGGCATAACGCATAATGGCATTACGGTGTGTGGTATAATGTGTAATGGCATTACGGTGTGTGGCATAATGTGTAATGGGCATATTGGTGTGTAACATAATGTGTAATGGGCATTACAGTGTAGCATAATGTGTGACAGGCATTACAATTTTTGGCATAATGTGCAATGGGTATTAAGATGTAAAATTTTGCTGCGTGCCTACGGAGCGCACTGTCTCTCTTTATAGTGTGCATGTATGTGTGGGGAACACCAATTCTTTTTCTATCGCAGTACAAAATGTCGTAGTGCAAAATGTTACATCACTGCTGCTACTGGCCACATTATGTGTATGAGGCATTTACTACAGGCATTATACACTCTTTTTTTTTTTCAGTGTGTGCCTCTTTTTGTAAAGTATGGGAGGGAGCAAATTTATAGTTTGCAGGAGGACGCCGAACACCCTAGCACCAGCCCTGGTCCCTTAAAAAGTCGACAACCATTGAATGATGCAGGTTTGGCCCCGTAGGCTGTGACGGCCGAAATTGGGTTGTGAATGGGGGGCAGCGGAATATGCAAACGATAGGTGGGCTGAAAATGACACAAAGCGATGCAAACCTTGTAGCGATGCGTGTCAACCAGAATAAACCCCCGCCCCCCAAGTGTGATGAGTTAAAATTCACATGTAGGGAGGTAGTGTCCCATAGAAATGCTGAGCGGGCAGGCATTCCCCCCGACAGCTTGGGACAGGTGGCTGACATCACATGACGTCAGTGCCCTCCCCCAATTCACAGATTACCGTGTACCTGAAAATTATGTCCTAGGCTTCCTTATAGCTGCGTGCAGAGCAAAAATCCTTTTCCTCTGTTCAGGCGCTTGCAAGAAGATGTGTAAGCGTACACAACTGCTCATAGCATAGCTAAGGGATTCGGGTGGCAGGTGGGGCGTGCGTTCGGCAAGACAGCATTAACCCATACTTGCCTACCCTCCCAGAATGGCTGGGAGGCTCCCCAAAATAGGGATTCCCTCCCGGCCACCCGGAAGGGTGGGCGAGCCTCCCGCATGACCCCATGTGTCCCCAGCCCCATAGGCAAACGCGGGGGGGGGGTGCTCTTGCTGCCTGGAAACACCCCTTTTCTTTAGAAGTGCCTTAAATTAGGACAACAATAGCACTGGTATATATATATATATATATATATATATATATATATATATGCAAAGAGAAAAGAAATTGAAGCGCACCAGTCAGCAACAGGTAGGTACAATTTTACTGATATACAGCTGACAAACATAGGCATAACATAAAGGAATAAAAACTTCCCAAATGGAAAGGGCGGTACAGCAATACCAGGTGTCGATGGAAACTCGACAACAGTGATCAGTTGCGGACGGAGCACCGGACAGCAGATACCAGCCACGACTTCCACAGGATACAGCGGACCAAAGCCAGGACGTCTACAGCGTCAGGATACAGCAACCACGCCCAACGCGTTTCGACTACGGTCTTCGTCAGGGGGTGACCCCTGCTGTCGGGTTTCCATCGACACCTGGTATTGCTGTACCGCCCTTTCCATTTGGGAAGTTTTTGATCCTTTATGTTATACCTATGTTTGTCAGCTGTATATCAGTAAAATTGTACCTACCTGTTGCTGACTGGTGCGCTTCAATTTCTTTTCTCTTTGCAAGCATACTCCGTGGGAGCCGTGGTTGGATCCCTAATTTGAAGCTGCACACATATGGGAAGAGTTTGGACAGCCTGATAAATTTGGACACTTTGGGACTGATTTGCGCTGGGTATCTTTCTTTTATATATATATATATATATATATATATATATATATATATATATAAAAGAATGAATAGATGCGTCACTCCAGGGGCTTCACCACAAAGAATTTTAATGGCGCTTGTCAACGGCGTTTCGGGACACTTCCCGTCATCAGGACAATTACCATAGTGCTTTTACAAAGACATTATATACATACCGGCAAGTGTAGGCTCCCCCACCGTCTGGCGGTTCTCCGTCCCGTTCTCAGCTCCAACTTCCGGATCTAAGTCCGGAAGTGACGCGATCCCGGCCGGTGGAACGCACGCCAGAGGCGGGCGAAGCCTGTGAACAGAAGGAGCAAACTTTATTAACAATGAACAAAACAACATTTGTACGTGTATCTTAAAACTGATGTGACTCAATACATTATCAATATGTAATGATACTATGTGACAAGACTAATCATGTAACACGTGGGGGCCTCTAGCACCAATGAGTGCAATGGGAAATTTTTTTTAAATGGATGAACATATAGTGTTAGGTGACATACCGAGCTGTCACACCCTACTGTCATTGGTAGAAAAAGTAAATCTAAAATGATCGTGCTATGTTGTGTGACCCCATCGGATCGTGTGGCTTATTACAGCCATAAGTGTTGATACCCAAAGAAGTTATAGTGAAGAAATAAAAAATAATGAAAACATTTTTTTTTAAGAAAAATGAAAAATAATAATAAAATTGTTTTATATGATAATGACATCTCCGCACAAGGATGTGTCGCAAGATGGTGTGAGTAGCAAAACCATGATAATAAATGTAATAATAAACTATTCACAGTACCGCAGCAGCATATGTATCTGGAATACGTCAAAACTAAAAATAAGTGAAAAAAAAACAAAAGTTAGCATAATGTTCTGGTCACAAGTACCTACACAAGTGCAGATTCAATACTATATACAACCTCAGAGGAAACAGCTATAATTGATGGCTTCGTTTAACCCGTCTGGGTTTACAGTTTTCAATTTATAAATCCACTCGCACTCGCGTCTGAGCAACATCCTACAGATGGGGCAAGCCTTATGCTTGCTGGCGAATCGCCAGCAGCATGCCGCTGGCGATCCGCCAGCAACACGGCGCGCCATCTGACTGAGACGCGCGTGCGTCCCCCACGCACGTGCGTCTCAGTATCCGGGCGGCCGGCGGGCGAGGCGGACGCAATACTGTCCGCCTCCCGCTCGAGGGGGGCTGGGGGGACCCGAGGCGGCTGTGGGGGGGTGCGGGCGCCCGGTGTGGGCACCGGGCGCCCGTCGGAAGGGGACGGCAGCACCGTCGGAAGGGGACGCGCGCGCACCTCGTGCGCGCGCGTCCCCTTCCGACACACAGATGGCGCCGGAGCAGGGAATGGCGAATGGCGTCGCCATCGCCATCCCCTGGAAAGATGAGCCCGGCCCCATCTGTATGCCTATCACCCCCCCTATTCGGGGGTGGTACTGTATATGATCTATCATGTGATAGCATAGATGTGCCATGTTATGGTGTGCTTGTGCGAAGTGGCGCGCCACCGCCTGCTCGCTGGTGCCCGACATTAAGGCCGCCCTAATGGCCGCCCTATGTTGGGCCATTCTCTCCTTGAACTGTCTTGCTGTCTTGCCCACATAATATAATTCACATGGACAAGACAGCAAGTAAACCACGTACCTGGAGCTACATGTGAGGGGATATTTGATTTTTAAAGGGTTGCCAGTGTGGGGGTGCATAAATTGATCTCCTGTGATCAAATAACCACAGGTGGCACACCCCAGGCACCTATAGCATCCTGGTTTTCTCGTAAGAAAATGGTCAATGTGTTTTTTAGGTTTATCGCTAATGTCCATTTTCACCACTAGATCCCTGATGTTGGGGCCCCTTTTGTAGCTGGGCATTAACTTTCTCTGAAATAAGCCTTTCAGTTCTCTATCTGTGTTGGCTATGGGCCAGAGAGCTTTGACCTTGGAGACAATCTCCGGGGTCTGTGTGGAAAATTGAGTGACCCAGGTCATGGTATCCCTGGTTTTACTGGGCTCTATCTTGTCAGTAAGTAATTCTGTGCGATCCTTGACACAGGCCTTCTCCCTGGCCTTAATAAGCTCTTTTAGAGGGTACCCTCGTTGTTGAAACTTGATGGTCATCTCATCTGATTGGGCATCACGTGTGTTAATCTCACTATTAATCCTGCATACCCGCAGGAATTGCGAGTATGGGAGCCCTGCTTTAGTATGTATGGGATGAAAGCTGCTGTGATGCAGCATGTTGTTCCTGTCCGTGGGTTTTGAATATAGTTGGGTTTGGATTTTCCCCTGTTCCAACCTGATCTCTACGTCCAGGACAAATGTGAACTTGACAGGGCTAGCAGAGGCATTATGTTCCTCAAGTAGTTTAGTGAGAATCTCTTGGGCACCTGTCCAGAACATTAAAATATCATCGATGTATCGTAGATATAATTGGATACATCGATGTATCTCTGTTCGCGTAAAGAACAGCTCCTTTTCTACCTGATACATGTATGCGTTAGCGTACACAGGCGCTGCCACCGATCCCATAGCACACCCTTTACTTTGATTGTAAAAATTTTTGTCGTGCATAAAATAATTGTGTGTCAACGTGAATTCAAGTATTTCAATGAAAAAATTGATGTCAGGACCTGTATACTCCGTATTAGCAGTGATGAGTGACCGCACTGCTTGTAGACCCGCCTGATGTGGTATGTGGTACACATCAGGCGGGTCTACAAGCAGTGCGGTCACTCATCACTGCTAATACGGAGTATACAGGTCCTGACATCAATTTTTTCATTGAAATACTTGAATTCACATTGACACACAATTTTTTCATGCACGACAAAAAAATTTACAATCAAAGTAAAGGGTGTGCTATGGGATCGGCGGCAGCGCCTGTGTACGCTAACGCATACATGTATCAGGTAGAAAAGGAGCTGTTCTTTACGCGAACAGAGATACATCAATGTATCCAATTATATCTACGATACATCGATGATATTTTAATGTTCTGGAGAGGTCCCCAAGAGATTCTCACTAAACTACTTGAGGAACATAATGCCTCTGCTAGCCCTGTCAAGTTCACATTTGTCCTGGATACTCAGAAAATTAATTTTCTGGACGTAGAGATCAGGTTGGAACAGGGGAAAATCCAAACCCAACTATATTCAAAACCCACGGACAGGAACAACATGCTGCATCACAGCAGCTTTCATCCCATACATACTAAAGCAGGGCTACCATACTCGCAATTCCTGCGGGTATGCAGGATTAATAGTGAGATTAACACACGTGATGCCCAATTAGATGAGATGACCATCAAGTTTCAACAACGAGGGTACCCTCTAAAAGAGCTTATTAAGGCCAGGGAGAAGGCCTGTGTCAAGGATCGCACAGAATTACTTACTGACAAGATAGAGCCCAGTAAAACCAGGGATACCATGACCTGGGTCACTCAATTTTCCACACAGACCCCGGAGATTGTCTCCAAGGTCAAAGCTCTCTGGCCCATAGCCAACACAGATAGAGAACTGAAAGGCTTATTTCAGAGAAAGTTAATGCCCAGCTACAAAAGGGGCCCCAACATCAGGGATCTAGTGGTGAAAATGGACATTAGCGATAAACCTAAAAAAACACATTGACCATTTTCTTACAAGAAAACCAGGATGCTATAGGTGCCTGGGGTGTGCCACCTGTGGTTATTTGATCACAGGAGATCAATTTATGCACCCCCACACTGGCACCCCTTTAAAAATCAAATATCCCCTCACATGTAGCTCCAGGTACGTGGTTTACTTGCTGTCTTGTCCATGTGAATTATATTATGTGGGCAAGACAGCAAGACAGTTCAAGGAGAGAATGGCCCAACATAGGGCGGCCATTAGGGCGGCCTTAATGTCGGGCACCAGCGAGCAGGCGGTGGCGCGCCACTTCGCACAAGCACACCATAACATGGCACATCTACGCTATCGCATGATAGATCATATACCACCCCCGAATAGGGGGGGTGATAGGGATAGGATGTTGCTCAGACGCGAGTGCGAGTGGATTTATAAATTGAAAACTGTAAACCCAGACGGGTTAAACGAAGCCATCAATTATAGCTGTTTCCTCTGAGGTTGTATATAGTATTGAATCTGCACTTGTGTAGGTACTTGTGACAAGAACATTATGCTAACTTTTGTTTTTTTTTCACTTATTTTTAGTTTTGACGTATTCCAGATACACATGCTGCTGCGGTACTGTGAATAGTTTATTATTACATTTATTATCATGGTTTTGCTACTCACACCATCTTGCAACACATCTGCGACACATCCTTGTGCGGAGATGTCATTATCATATAAAACAATTTTATTATTATTTTTCATTTTTCTTAAAAAAAAATGTTTTCATTATTTTTTATTTCTTCACTATAACTTCTTTGGGTATCAACACTTATGGCTGTAATAAGCCACACGATCCGATGGGGTCACACAACATAGCACGATCATTTTAGATTTACTTTTTCTACCAATGACAGTAGGGTGTGACAGCTTGGTATGTCACCTAACACTATATGTTCATCCATTGAAAAAAAAATTCCCATTGCACTCATTGGTGCTAGAGGCCCCCACGTGTTACATGATTAGTCTTGTCACATAGTATCATTACATATTGATAATGTATTGAGTCACATCAGTTTTAAGATACACGTACAAATGTTGTTTTGTTCATTGTTAATAAAGTTTGCTCCTTCTGTTCACAGGCTTCGCCCGCCTCTGGCGTGCGTTCCACCGGCCGGGATCGCGTCACTTCCGGACTTAGATCCGGAAGTTGGAGCTGAGAACGGGACGGAGAACTGCCAGACGGAGGGGGAGCCTACACTTGCCGGTATGTATATAATGTCTTTGTAAATGCACTATGTCCTGATGACGGGAAGTGTCCCGAAACGCCGTTGACAAGCGCCATTAAAATTCTTTGTGGTGAAGTCCCTGGAGTAACGCATCTATTCATTCTTATGTTGGAGCACGCTGTGTCTCATGTGTGTGCACCCGGGCAAGTACACTAACAAGCCACCACCTGTTGGCGGAGGAGTGCCAGACCCCTGTCTCTGTGTATATATATATATATATATATATATATATATATATATATATAATAATCAATAGAGCTGCCACCACATCATGCAAATGTAAAGGACAGAGCAAAGCTGCTGCACATGCCCAGTGTACCAGCTTCTTATACCACATTTACTCTATGTGTGGATCTGAACTACCAAGTATTGCAATGGACCAGAGAGTAGCTGCCCAGAGGAAGATACAGGAGCCTTACCATGAAGTGGAAAATTATGAGCTTAGAAAGTGCAGTACTCCATACAGTATCCAGTGTATAAAAATACCAATTTTTCATGGCTGTTATCGCTCCCCCATACTCACATACTACTCCAATGTGATGCAGAATGGGAGAGTGTAGATTACTTTTGGAAACCCCCCTCTAAAAGTCCTGCATTTGCCACTGAGCCCCCAATCCCCCCCCCCCCCCCCCCGCAGCCTCCTTCCCCGCCGGTAAAATCACATGGAGGGGGTCTAAAAATGAAGCCATTTGCTGATGACATAGGGTAACACAAGCCACGCCCCCCTGATGGCAGCTGAAAGTCTCCTCTGCCGAAGAAGCCATTAAATGTCAGCAAGTATGCGTTACCCGCTTGCTAGGCTCTGAATAAATGCAGACTAGCGAGCAGGTCTGAATCTGGACCAATGGGACTTATTTTAGTGACAGAAAACAGCATTTAATGGAAAAAAGTATGTGAAAATCATATTACTGTCAATCAAGGATACATTTTATATAGAGAGAGATTTTTTTAATTTCCTGTCGCACATCAAAGGCACATATGAGCTTATTAATAAGATGAGCTTCAAACATGCCCGGTTTTACTTCAGTATTTCAGCAGATGGATTTAAGAGCTGGGGTGCTACAGGCGAGTGACACTTCTTCATATAATCCTGGTTTATCATACTAACAGCGAGGACTGTAGCATTGTGCAATATGCTGAGAGGAGCTTATCATACAGTGACACGCTGCCATGCCATGAGGAATCTCTAACACAGCTAAATACTATCCCCATGCCAGAACCTAAGGGTTAGATCATCAGTTCTATTGCATTTTCCACCCAGAAATGTGGCATACTGCAAACTACAAAGAATGTATAAATAATCCAATGAAAATGTGTGAAATATGGAATAATTTTTCCAGACGCCTAATGAAACCTTGTGGGAAAATATTTCTTTCTGTGCCTGAGTTCATCTAGCAGCAAAAACATCAATTAGGTTGTGCGGAATAATTCCCCATCCTTGGTAGTATGCTTGTGCAGGTATATACAGTACACTAAGGGATACATTTACAAGGATGAGAGATCTATTGAAGATGGGATGTTCCCCAAATTAACCAAACAGACTCTACTTTGCATATATTTATTGGTTGCTACGAGCAACGTCCCATCTTCAGCAGAACTCCCATCCAGGGGTTGGTCTAGACTGCATTTAGGGGGGCGGTAGCAGGGTCGAGTATTCTTCCTCAGGTGCCGGCCTGAGAATGGTGCCAGACAGATGATGATTTCAGCCTCTTTGTAAACCCCTCCCTCTTATACAGCACTATCACTGGACTGGAACGGCAGCAGTATTACTGGACTAAAGGCAGTATCACTGTACTGGACTTATACAGCAGGATCACTGGACTTATGCATCAGTATCACTGTACTTGACTGGACTTTAACGGCTGCAGTATCACTGGACTGGACTCAGCAGGACACCACAGCACAGAACATCCTTCCTCTCCCCTCACCGAAGCTGGAGTGAAAAACGGTGCCGGACGCCCGAATATATATAGGGTCTGGATCTGGCGGGATCTGGCGAGGTCCCAAGAATCGTACTCTGAGCCTGGGGTGGAAAATCCCAAACAGGCTCAGAGAGCGGGTTTGGATTAGGGGTGTCTGGGGGCATCCGAATTGCCCTAATCCGAACTCGGTCATCCTTACCGTCATTCAAATAAATTTTGATTGCAATGGTGATTATTTTTTACAAAAAGTACAAGTTGCTCTTATAGTTATAAATCTTGTTGTTTTTATGCAGGATTAAATAGATCTATGAGTAGGGTGTTTAACTGGAATGCAGCAGGTTATGGGTTTCAATTACAGGGTATGGTAGAAATGTGCTATGTACAGTAATAAAGGGTATTGTAACTGAATGAAAAAGTTAAGTGCATGAATGTGGTTTAGAGAGGATTTGTGTCCGCTTCCATATTCGTGCAATATGTGGCATCTAAATGTCTAATTATGGTTCGGCCTTTAAATGTAAATGATCTGAAGCAATGCATCACAGCAGCAGTGTTGATGAGGTACATGCTCTGGTAAGTTTAGAAAATAACTGGACATATCAGCCCCATTTATTCCTGCAAGCCCGCAAGGGGGGTCGATCCACGACACCCCCCCCCCCCCTTGTCGGGATTTCGGCGGTCGGGATTCCAGCGTCGGGATTTTGAACGCCGGATTCTGACCGCCGGGATTCCATACCGAATCCATGTGGAACTTATCCCATGAAAACTATGTGTTTTCACATGCAAAGAGAGCAGAATATAATTCAATAGCCCAGAGCAAAACATTGATAAAAAATTGCAATAATACTTTTTTTTTTAAAAGAAAATTTATCGGGAGACAGTTGAATACCCCTCCCCCTTCTTCATTATCAAAATACTCACCTTTGCTTAAAAAGAGCAATGTATTATCAATCAACCTCTGCGGTCATATGGTGCTGATTACCAAACCTGGACAGGAATGAATAACAGGAGGAATGTAAGATTTAAGTACTGCAATCAGTGAGAAATCTGAAACGTTAATTAATCAGTGTCAGAAACCCTCTCAGAAGCCAGGTTGACCTTCATTTTAAAAATGTGTTTCTAATGAGCATGTTCAGGTATTTTATCAGCTCTGCCATGTGGTCTCCAAAGTTCATGGTGTTGCGCGGTTCTCTGTAAATTGAGTTTCCAACATGCAGTGCAGGAGACTACTTTGAAGCATTAACCAATATTAAAAAGTTTCCAAGTAAATGACTAGTGCAGGGGTTCCCAATCTTTTTTGAATCACCGCACCCTACAGTATCAGAATTTTTTCACGGCACCCCAAGGCCAAAAAAACAAACAAACAGAAAAAACAGAATACTGTACATATAACATTAAATAGATTGGGTTTATATGCAAATCTTAGGTTCAGTTATGTCGGAAAGGGCAGGATTTGGTTCTGATTGTACACATTTTATGATTGGCAGCCACCAGCGCTGGTTTTCCCATTAATAGTTATTCATAAATAGTTTGAATTGGTCCTGTGCCACCAACCTGGGGCACCATTACAAGTGTCCCGAGTCACCCCAGGGAGCCACGGCACACAGTTTGGGAACAACTGGACTAGTGAGATCACTGAGGGCAAACACCCTGGTTCCTGGTGAACCTACAAATGAATCAGAATTTTGTTAATTTTACATCAACTAAAAAAACAATTCAGCTAAGTGTGAGTAGGTTGAAAAACTATTTCAACAATGATCAGTCCAATATGCACATGGTTTACGTTCAGGCTGAAACTGGTCCACTTTGGCGTTTATTAATCGAGAATATCAAAATTTGGACTTGTGCATGCACACATATTCATCCTAGGGTTAATTGTTGGGAGCCAATTAGCCTGCCAGAATATTTTTGGATTGTGGAAGGAAAGCGGAGTACCCGGAGGAAACCCACGAAAGTACGGGGAGAACATACAAACTCTGCACAGTTAGGGTCATGTTGAGAATAAAACCCATGACCTCAGTGCTGTGAGGCACTAATGCTAACCATTACACCGATGATCCTCAGTGCTTCCAATTAAGGTAACACTATAGTAATGTTGTAACATGTCCCAGTAGGATGAAAAAGAGAGAGAGAGGGGTCCAAAAGGAGAAAGCTTGATGTGGAAGCAAGATTACTGCCTATGTACCAACACGTGCATAGTGGCCATTTCCAGAGAGTTAATCAGACATCTAATTTTCTCTCCTTAAATTGAACAGAAGAAAACACCCAACCCCATTGAGCTATTAAAAACACATGCACAATTGCATACTGTATGTCCCTTATTTCATTTAAATGCTGACCACTGAAAACCTCCCTATAAAAAAAGAGTTAACACAACTAACCATTTGAGTTTTTACTATTGTCACTAATTGGCGAATGACCCCAGCAAGCTTTAGCACTCAGTAATAGGCTAAGACACTCTCGTGATTGGAATATCTTTAAATAAATTCCTGACGTAGAATGCATTGACTTAGAATCTAGCAAGTACAATTAGATCTGACAAATATTCTCACTTAAGATCAGCTACACCCACAGCTTATTTCAATGACATCCCTATCCACTTAGGCTTGAAGGCCCACTACAAACTGTATAACGAATGTGTCAACAGATTTTTTTAGAGTAAAAAGTTGAGAGTTATATGAGACTGATAACCAACACTTCTGCAGCTCATTTATTATCCATAGACAGCGTTTTGGGATTGAGCTAGAGATTGCTATCATTAGGCTCTGACTTCCCCTGAGCTCGTCCAGCAGCTCCCCGGGGGAGCTTGATCATATTTGGCACTTGATGTGCCATTATTACATGTGATAAATCTGATGCAATTTATCACATGCAAAAAAAAAAAAGGGGAAGCAGCAGCAGAGGAGGGTCCAGGGGAGCTGCTGGAGATGTAGCTGGCAGGGTCAGTTGTAGTGGCAGGCGGGGATCGGAGAGCAGGGTCTGGGCCAGGGGATCGGCAGCGGCATCTGGCAGCGGCAGGCTGAGAACGGGGACCGGTCCGGGGGAGCAGAAGATGTAGTGGCGGGGGGACCGAGGCACGGCGGGAGAATAGGAATAAATCCTATTCAAAAGACTGGGCAGCCGCTGATCAGCGGCCGCCCAGTCTTTTGAATAGAATGGTTTCTATTCTCCTGCTTGCCGTGGGGACCATCCTAATCAAAAGACTGGATGGCCACTGATTGGCTGAGATCTCAGCCAATCAGCAGCAGCCAAGTATTTTTATTAGGATTTCTTCCTATTCTCCCACCACTCCCCCGGTCTATGCTCTGCATCTGCGGTCCCCGACTGCCACTACATCTCCTGCCGCTATCCACTCCCAGCCTGCTCCTGATGCTCCCCCGGAATGGTCCCCGAGAAGGGGGGTCAGGCTAGCACCCCCGGCCACACAAGGAGGTACCCACAGATATATCGGATCTGAAACATCGTGGGTACCCACGATGTGCCCATGATGGGTCAGATTCCATAATATATCTTATGTTCAGCAGGTCCGACACCCTGATCCAATCTGATGCACGCGGGAACGCGCATCAGATCAGATGTCACAAACTTCAGATTTTGGCCCGATTTCACCAGATTTATCTGCCCGGGTGAATCAGTTCAAAATCGCATAGTGTATGGGGGCCTTAAGTAGTGCCAGTGATAGCTGTCACCAGGTCTCTCCAGTTAAGGTCTCTCCAGCCAATTTAATGTCCCCACCCCTATTCTTTTTTCAAGCTTTGGGCCTGATTCATACCCATTAGGCAGCGTATAGGCTGCCTAGCAATTGGGTAGGCATTGCCCCCTGCACCACTGAATGTCCACTGAATGTCAGCCCCCCCACCCGCTGCCCACGCCATCCACATCCCTTCGGTAACATGCGAGGGGATGTGTTGGAGAACACATCCCCTTGCATAAAGGGGAGATAAATCATTTGGTGGTCACCAAAACTGACTCTTATTTCTGCAGATCACCAAAAAGGGGGCGGGTGCTGATGTCATGTTACGTCAGCCACCTGCCCCCACCAGGCATCGGCCTACCCGAGCATCCAGTGTTTTAAGGGGGGCGCTGGGCATTCCCCTAATGACGCCCACCCCGCTCACCCTAAACATGGGGACGCCTCGGCGAGTGTGATGCTCACCAAAGGTGTTTGCACAGTGGGTCTGCACATGTGCAAATTAGTGCATGCGCAGACCCTCCACCATCGGAAAAGGGCCCCTTTTGAGTAAAGGGCCCCATACACTAGACCGATTTTGAACGATTTCATCTGATTTCAATGTGTCGGGGCAATACCTCATCTGAAAAATACCACATCGTTTGTGTTTTCCATCTGTCCGATCCGATGCGCGGTTCCGTGAGTGTCACAGAGCCCCAAAGTTGGTCGTACGGCACCAGATTTATTGGAATCGGGTGGAAAAAGGAGTGCTTTTTATGCATGCGATATATGACTTTCGATATATCGCATGAAGTTTGACTGACATTTCCAGTCCTTTAGCCCCCTAATCCATGGTACAATTTTATACGATAAAATATATTTCATATGATTTATCTCGCCTTGATCAATCACATGAGATATATCTTATGCAAAAAATGACACCAAAGTACCAAATCATCTGGAATCACTCCTGGGAAGGTCCAGGGGGAGTTCAAGGGAAATTGCATCCAACTTTAGCATCAAATATATTGTTGTAGTGTATGGGGCCTTAAGCCTGAATCGGGATGACTGTCCTCAGAGGAAATAAGCTTTACTATTTACATTTTAAAAATTGTCCCCAGATAAACATATGTGACCTATGTATTTATCTATATTTTTCTGGAAGTCAACAGTATGCATATGTAACAAGCTAAACTGGAACACACATGTAATGGCTAGATGGCTGGTGAGGTGGTGAGTCACTGTCAGTATGTGAATGCAGCAGCACAAGATTTCTATCGCTGTGATAATTGGTTATAGAAAATCTTAGTTAATGCCACTACAAAGTAAAGAGGCCCAATAGCAGTAAAGTATAATTCTACAGAAATCTGACAGATTAGGCACCGATCCTAATTAGCGATCTAATAAGTAGGTGAGATTACTAGACAGCAACGTTTGTGACAGGAGCAATCTGTGTTGTTTCTATGATCTGACAATGGATTACGATGGATCAAGAAAATAAGTCTGTAGGTAAATAATTATTAAAGCAGAAATCATTAAGGGGACAATAGTTAAAAAACAACAACTATTACTTCTGTATGATATGTATATTTTACTTCAACTATGGGGTCACTATTAGTTAAAAGTATTTCTATACGTGCACAATTCGTACGATAACGTTAAAAGGGACATTATTCATTATTATTAAGCATTTGGTGCATTGTCATTTATTTTATAGTCCTGGTACCCATAGGCCTGGAAGGGTAAAATTGATGGCAGCTTGCTGTCACCAAATTGATAATTTTTAGAAACTTCACTCTTGGTCAATCACATTGAAAATAATCACAATGTACTGCCTGGAACGTCAACTACAGTAGGTACTTGTTTCCTAGCACGGCCACAAATCTTGGCCATCGGGGGTAATTTTAGTGGCCTGCGACGCGACCGACGCGATGCCCCCGATTTTTCCATTGAAATGCATTGAAAATAGTGAAAAATCGGGTCGGTCGCATCGTGTGCGCCTAAAAATGGTTAAATGGTTCACCCGCGATGGCCGCGATTTCCCCATAGGGAACAATGTTAAATGCCTCAATTTACCCGCGATGTCCCCGATTTCCCATAGGAAACAATGTTAAATGGGTCAATTTACCCAAATCATCATAGGGAAGAATGGTAAATGGGCCAGAAAGCCCAAAAAACCCCCCTGACCAGTGAAATGTCCCCCCAAAAGTAGTTCACGCCACCCCGCGATGAACGTGAACCCGAAGCGTGGCGAGCGCAGCGAGTCCGCGAGGGGCGGCGGTACGCGTCCTCCGACCTTTTCATACCCCCACTATCCACTAGGGCATGGAGTGAGAATAGAATAGTGTGGCGAGCGAAGCGAGCCACCGAGCCCGAAGCGTGGCGAGCGCAGCGAGCCCCACGAGGGGACGCGGATACCTTCACAGGTAAACGCGTCCCTTTGCGGGCTTCACAGGTATCCGCGTCCCCTCGCGGGGCTTGCTGCGCTCGCCACGCTTCGGGCTCGGTGGCTCACTGCGCTCAACCACACTATTCTATTCTCACTCAACGCCCTAGTGGATAGTGGGGGTATGAAAAGGTCGGAGGACGCGTACCGCCGCCCCTCGCGGGCTCGCTGCGCTCGCCACGCTTCGGGTTCACGTTGATCATGTGGTGGCGTAAACTACTTTTGGGGGGACATTTCAATGTTCAGGGGTGTTTTTGGGCCATTTACCATTGTTCCTATGATAATTTGGCTAAATTGAGCCATTTCACATTGTTTCCTATGGGAAATCGTGGTCATCGCGGGTAAATTGAGGCATTTAACATTGTTCTCTATGGGGAAATCGCGGGCATCGCGTCTGGCCCATCGCACCCGATTTTTTTGCGCATGCGATGCCCGCGATGGCCCCGATTTTACCCCCGATGACCGCGATTATGATCGTTGTGGCCATGCTAGGAAACAAGTACCCTACAGTATTTAAATGTCCTAGATTAGACGCCTGAGCAACACAACTGTGTAGTACAATAAATGTACTAAAGAAGGGCATGTGCTGCTGTTTTAAAAACATAGTTGACCTGCAGGGCTACCAAGAAACATATTAGGCCCTGATACTTAATGTAAAGCATATCTATGGTATGTGGTGCAAGTACCACCCCCTCTGTTCTCAGCGCCCTTGTTGATGCGCATTCACCCTGATTCCAATTCAATGCAATGAGACAAACATGTTAACTTCATGTAATTCATTATAACATGTATAACAGAAAATGATGTGCATTTCAATGCATTAATAAGATCCATTGAATGCCCATAATGATATCCACCCGATACAATATAACCATTTAAGTCTCAAATGGTTTTCTTACATGGTTCTCCTACAGTACCTATATATTTATGTTCTATACATCAGTGATGTAAGGCCGCCATTTGCCGATTTCTCTGACGGGGAATATGGAACATGTTTCAAAATCAAGATTTCCAGATGCTAACCAAAAACGGTTGGGATTAGCAAATAAGGGATTTTCAACATGTTTAATTTCTTCGGCGGATCGTGGAATAGAGGAAATGGAGCTGCTGATGTATGCGGTCCTTTAGTGTAAATTTGTATGATGGGTCATCTGTTGTTTCCTCCGTGTCTTCCTCCCCATACTTGTTGTCTCCCTCCACTTCCTCCGTTTCCCTCCCCTTCCTCTCTAACTCCCTCCCATTCCTCTCTAGCTCCGTCCCCTTCCTCCCAGTCTCCCTCCCTTTCCTCACTGTCTCCTTCCCCTATCTTGCTGTCCCGATTTACTTCCTCCCTGTCCTAGAGAGAGAGAGAGGTCCAAAGGGAGAAAGCTTGATGTGGAAGCGAGACTACTGCCTATGTACCAACACGTGCATAGTGGCCATTTCCAGAGAGTTAATCAGACATCTAATTTTCTCTCCTTAAATTGAACAGAAGAAAACACCCCACCCCATTGAGCTATTAAAAACACATGCACAATTGCATACTGTATGTCCCTTATTTCATTCAAATGCTGACCACTGAAAACCTCCCTATAAAAAAGAGTAAACACAACTAACCATTTGAGTTTTTACTATTGTCACTTATTGGCGAATGACCCCATCAAGCTTTAGCACTCAGTAATAGGCTAAGATATCTCGTGATTGGAATATCTTTAAATAAATTCCTGACTAACTCCCTCCCCTTCCTCTCTAACTCCATCCCCTTCCTCCCAGTTTCCCTCCCTTTCCTCACTGTCTCCTTCCCCTATCTTGCTGTCCCGATTTACTTCCTCCCTGTCCTTCCCCTTCCTCCCTCTCCCCCTCTCCATGCTAACTATCTCCATCCCCTGTCTTGCTGTCTCCGTCCCCTTTCTCCCTGTCTCCCTCCCCTTTCTCCCTCTCTTCCTCCCCTTTCTCGATCTCCCTCCCCTTCCTCCTTGTCTACCTCCCCTTCCTAACTGTCTCCTTCTATTTTCTCTTGAAAACTCTGAAATATCAATTGCTTATTTAGCTGTTCCCAATGCTACAAGGTCTCAAACTGATAACTGTTTTACTATTTTATGCTCAACCTTTTTTAGTCTGTGCAATGACTTATATTGCCTGTATTTTTTTCTCTGCTAATTTAAACAAAATGTAAAAGCATTAGTGTCCCTTTCAATTCAATGAGGATTATTCAGACCTGATCGCAAATCTGCTTTTTTCTCAAATGGACAAAACCAGGTTGCACTGCAGGTCGGGTAGATGTGCAGAGAGAGAGTTAGATTTAGGTGAGTTATTTTGTTTCTGTGCAGGATGAATACTGGCTGCTTTATTTTTACACTGCCATTTAGATTTAAATGTCAACACAGTGTCACCCTACCCAAACCTAATGGAGCTTACACACATAGTGATCCCTGGGCATTTTCTAAGTATGCAAGTACTTATACTGGGAACTCGATCCCCCTGCAGGTTCCCTCTGACTAAGCAGCAGTGCACACTGAAGAGCAAGCAGTTACCCCCCTCCCCAGTAAGCCTGCCTCCAGCCCTCGCAAATGGATGAACAATATATGTGTGTTTGGCTCATTTTTTTTGTTTTTTACTTTGCAGGAATAATAAAAACATGTACTGTATTTATTCTCTATTAACATGTTTTTATATTTTACATATTGCTTTGAAATTCTGTAAACTCCCAATATCCTCTGTAAGTAATGTTATTATCCTGGCTGAAGGATTTACGTTGTTGAAGTGATTATCAGTAATTGTACATGATCTGGTCATATTAATGGTCACCTGTCACACACTTTGTTTTGTTATTTGATCTGCCAGAAACAGTGTCTACGTTTTTTGACACTCAGTTGAAAAGATGTCCTGACAGCTGTTATCTTGCTCTGGGCCATTCATATAATTAGAATATCTTTATGTCCTTATGCTCCTATTCCCATGTCCCCCTTCCCAGGCACATTTTAATGATGACAGCTTACATGGATTTCATGTGGAAATACTAAATATGGAATGGGGAAATCTAATTATCCCTTCTCCCAGAACATAAGAAAATTTTATTTTTCTATTATATTTTAAAGACGGAGAATTGCCAAATTTGCAAATGACCTAAACTTTTGTTTGACATTCTTGAGACTCTGACTTGCGGCCTGGTTTAGAGTCTGATGGGTCCTGTGTATATCTGCAACCTGCACCTGCTACTAGAAGGTGAATGCCAACTGCGCATCCATTGTACTGTACCATGCATATGTACACAGACGTAGATTCAAGTACAGACTCTCTACTCTTTCTCTTTCCCTCTAAATCTTTCTCTACCCTCCCCTCCTCTTATCCCTCGTTCCCTTCCTCTCTCCCACCCCTCTCTCCCCTCCTTTTTTCTGCAGTCTTACTGAGGGGTAATTTTGTGTGTGCTGAATAAAACATTCAGATGACTGTGAGGTACATTATGCATAGGGTCTGTTTGTTTGGATTTGGATCTGTTCCAAAGCACCACCATTTTCTCGTTTTGTGTTTTGGATCTGGATTTTTTTCGAAAAAAAAACAACATAAAAACTGCTAAAATCACAGAATTTGTTTTTGTTTTGTTTTTTGCTTCTATGCTATTATTAAACTCAAAAACAGTAATTTCCGCTCATTTTCAGTCTATCCTGAACACCTCAAATTTTGTTTTTAGGCCAAAAGGTTGCACCGAGGTTGATGGATGACTATGCACGTTGCTGTGCATAGTCATCCATCATCCTCGGTGCAACCTTTTGGCCTAAAAACAAAATTGTGGGCGGCACAAACACTGGACTGATACGGCACACTTAATAGCGCCCCTGGACTGAGCAGACTTAGCACCACCCTTGGACTGATACAGCACACTTACAGATGGAGCCCCTCTCTTTCATTGTCAGCGCTTGCCAGAACCTCCCCGCTGGTGAGCGCTGGCGGAGAGGGACTCCATCAGACTGGGACACGCGTGCGTCTCACACACAATCACTCGGCGGCTGGGAGGCGTGACCCTGCCTGTCTCCGATTCAGGGAGACGGGTAGGGTTAGGCAGCGGAAGGCGGCGGGGAGCTCCATCGGAATGGGGAGCGCAAGCATCTCGTGCATGAGTGCCCCCTTCCAATGGCTGACGGGGCCTGACGATGGAATCGCCAGCGCCTGCAAGCAAGACGCCGGCTCCATCTGTAGCTTTACCCCTGGACTGATACAGCACACATGGCGGAACACATGAATTATAAGGCAGACTTGGCTCACCCCAGGAATTATACAGAAGACTTGACTCACCACAGAAATTATGGTGGCACCCCTGACCAGATACAGCACACATAGCGGAACACATGGAATTATGCGGCACACTTGGAATGATACAGCACAAATGGCGGCACTCCTACAGTAATATTAAAAACAACCTTTTTTATTATTTTAATAAAAAAAGGGCAACTCCCCTGGACTGATCCTGCAGACGTAGCAGCAACCCATGAATTATACAGTACACTTGGCTCACCCCTGGAATTATACATGACACATTGCAGCACCCCTGGAATTAAATGGTACACATGCAGCACCCCTGGAATTATACACAACACAACACATGGCAGCACCCATGGAATTATACATGACATATGGCAGCACCCCTAGGATTATATATGACACATGGCAGCACCCATGGAGTAATATGGCACCCATGGAATTATATACGACTCTTGACAGCCTCCTGGAATTATACAGCACACATGGGTCACCCCTGGAATTATGCATGACATATGGCAGCACCCCAGGATTTATATACAACACATGGTAGCACCACTGGAATTATACAGCAGTATTACTGGACTGGACTTTAACGGCAGAACCAGTTGACTTTAACAGCAGTACCATTGGACTAGAGTTATGCAGCAGTTTCACTGGACTGGAATTAGACAGCAGTATCACTGGACTGAAATGAAACAGCAGTATCACTGCACTGGACTTTAAAGGCAGCACCAATTGACTTTATTGGCAGTACCACTGCACTGAAGTTATGTGGCAGTATCACTAGACTGAAATTATACAGCAGTATCACTGGACTGTAATAGTACAGCAGTATGACTGGACTGGGATTATACAGCAGTATCACTGGACTTTAATGGCAGAACCAATGGACTTTAATGGCAGTACCACTGGAATGGCTTATGCATCAGTATCACTGGACTGTATTTATACAGCAGTATCACTGGAGTGGATTTTAACGGCAGTACTAATGGACCTTAACAGCAGTACAACTAGACTGGATATATGCAGCAGTATCACTGAACTGGAATTATACAGCAGTATCACTGGACTTTAATAGCAGAACCAATGGACTTTAACGGCAGTACCACTGGACTGGCTTATGCATCAGTATCGCTGGACTGTATTTATACAGCAGTATCACTGGAGTGGACTTTAACGGCAGTACCAATGGACTTTAACGGCAGTACATCTGGACTGGAGTTATGCAGCAGTATCACTGGACTGAAATTATACAGCAGTATCACTGGACTTTAACGGCAGTATCAATACTATCCTTGAAAAAATGTATTGTATACACGAAACGCGTTAGTGGCTGGTGAGCGTGGGACCTCCGACAGAAGATCTGAAGCAGCAGCTGAACACCGCCGGGAACCGAGTGACATCATCGGCCGGCCGGACGCTGCTGCACACATCCAACAGCGGCGGCCATTAGGAGAAGAGGGCAGCGGGCGAAGCAGCCTGAGCTGAAGTCTCATAACATCCCGCAGACACAAACAACTTGAAAAGGGACGGGATGATCACAATCCTCTGAACACGGACACCCTTACTTGCACCTGGGCCCAGGTAGGGCAAGTTAGGGTAAGTGAAAGCAGCAGCCCAAACAAGCTACAATTAAGGAGACCCATGCCACCATTTAAACTAAGTCACTCAAAAGAGTGTAAACATTTTAAAAATCATTTCTTATTTTTTCTAAAAAAAAACTATTTTTCTTTGGCAGGAAATAAAGTTTGGCAAAAAATACACATTATCTTTAAGCACTCCTAAGAAAAATCCCACGGCAGTACCAATGGACTTTAACGGCAGTACCACTGGACTGGACTTATGCAGCAGTATTACTGGACTGGACTTAAGCAGCAGTATTACTGGACTGGAATTATGCAGCATTATTACTGGACTTTAACGGCAGTACTTCTGAACTGGACTTATGCAGCAGTATCACTGGACTGGAATTGTACAGCTGTATCCCTGGACTGGACTTTAACAGCAGTATAACTGGACTTTAATGGCAGTACCACTTGACTGGACTTATGCAGAAGTATCACTGGACTGGAATTATACAGCAAAATCACTGGACTGGATTTTAATGGCAGTACCACTGGACTTTAAAGGAAGTATCACTGAACTTTAACGACAGTACCAATGGACTAGACAAATGCAGCAGTATTACTGGGCTGGACTTTAATGGTAGTCCACTGGACTGGACCTATACAGCAGCACCAATGCACTTGGCAACACAGGATACCAGCACTAGGTAACACAGGACACCAGCACTAGAAAGCACAAGACACCAGCACTAGGCAGCACAGCACAGGACTGGACTACACCAGTTAGCCACCCCCGCCGGCCACCACAGCACCAGAGACCTGTCCACCCACTTCCTTCTCCAATGCTGGAGTGAAAGATGGCAACGACAGCATTGGACTTATATTGAGTCCGGATCTCGCAAGATCTGATGCAGGATGATGATGTTTTGCAGAATTCTGAGTTCCGAGTCTGGGTGGGAATACCCAAACAGTGCTCAGGTCTGTACTCGGATCAGGGGTGTCCGGGTGTATTCGAGTTTCTGGAATCCGAACCCACTCACCCCTAATTATGCATGCCTACTTTTGAAAACTAAAATCAGCAAGATTATGGGCACCCCGTTGGGGGGGGGGGGGGGGGTGTATCACACTCTGCCCAAAGGGTGTGTCTGGTTTCACATATAGGTGTATCTATATGGGTGTGTTTCTATAAAACTTTAGGAACAACATATTTTGGGAAGTTTTGCAAGTATAGATACTAACGTTGTTGCCTGTAATATGGGGTTTCTTGTTTGCAACTACTGTATATATTTACTGTGGTATTTATTCTGGGTGTGGTACGACAGTCAGTATACCAACATCGGAATCCCAACTGCAGATGCCCCGATAGGGGAGCAAGTGCAAAGACACCCCTTGCAGGCTCGCTACGCTCCCCGCGTTGAGGGCTTGATGGCTTGCTTCCCTTGCCACAGGTTATATTCTTCTTCTATGGCGGTCGTGGACCCCCACAAGGGAGAATAGCCCCTGTCAGTCGGGATCCCCCTGTTGGAGCACTGGCAGTCGGGATTCCGATGTTGTATACTGACTGTCAGGATCCTGATTGTCAGGCAGTCATCCGGCACCCATTTATTTAATATAGGTGATGCCTATGCAATAAATTCTAAATGCAATTCTATGAATACAAATGTGTTCTCTTTATATTAAATGTTATTTTATTGTGAACTCTGGTTTATCTGCAACTTGTAGACACTACCTATATTTATTGTATGTGCTGTTTTCCATACCATCATAGCATTAGCCAAATCATTATGCACATCAGAAACTCTAATTAAGCAAATGTGTTTAACTAAAGAAAGATCACTAGCAAAAATTATGACTTTACGTCACTCACTAGCAGCAGCAGCAACATGCTATGGATGAGTGCACACCAGCACAGATAATAATACCCTGTATGATCATATATGTCTGGCTCTCTCTATTCCAATGACACAACTGGGGGGGGGGCTAGGGTCTGCTGGAATGAGGAGTAGTAAAATTAACAGGTTGTGGGCACCTGCACTACAGCACTCCATACGCTATGTCTGTTATCTACTGTGGGGCTTGCACTCACAGCAGTCTCTCCTGAGGCTTGCACAGGACATTGGTGGGAAATTTACTAAGAATGTAAATTTGAAAATTCGTATTCGTATTGTAAATACGAATACATACGACTGGCATCGCCGTCAGATGGCATTTACGAATTCGTATTCTGGAGGAAGATTTACTAATCGGTCGTATTTGACTGATTCGTATTTTCCGATGGTGTATTGTGTCCGATACGAATTTGTATATGAAATACAATGCTACAATGGTGTTAATGCTTTGGCCAGGGGGACTTGCATAAAACGTCTCCCCCCGGCTGTGGCATTACCCTGCTGGCTGGTTGTGCCTGGTGCTGGTTCCAAAAATACGGGGGACCCCTAGTCATTTTGGAACAAAGGAGGTTGCAGGGACCACAGGCGCTTACTAAGTTCACAAATATAAATTTATTAAACTTTGTCCGGTACTTGTTTCCTAGCACAGCGCCCATCGCATCGCATACCATAAGGCATACTATGGTATGCGATGCAATACCATGCAAAAGAGCAGTGGAACCATATTCATTTTTTTCCCTGGGTTAATAATGAGTTATTTTTCTATTTTTTACACACTGAAGCCTGCACGGATCTGACTGATCCACGCAGGCTTCTACCAAATATGCCTGGGGTGTATTTTCCAGGTATATTTTACTGGCAATTAGCAGCCGTTTAGTAAATTAGGAATCACCATTCTTTTGAATGGTGATTCCTATTTGTATTTTATAGATTGCGTATACATTCGTATTTGTGAATACAAATACAAATTTGCCATGAATACGAATTTACGTATATTTTCGGGATAGTAAATCCCGAAATTACGAATTCGTAAAAAATAGGTGTATTTCTGCATACAAATACTCCTATTCTTTACAACATTCCCTTATACCCCATTCACACCAGCCTAAATTCCAGGGTTGAGTCCGGGAACAACCCGGTACTAGCGCTGGTGTGAAAGGTTCCCGGGACAAAATCCCGGGCTAATTTCAACCCTGCTAGGTAGCAGGGTTGTTCCCGGGTTCAACCCGGGGACCTGGCTGGTGTGAAAGGTGTAGGGGCGCAAATGATGGGACAGCCGGTGGATGATGATGACGCAGCTCTCCGGTGGCAGTGAGGGTGCCGGAGAGCTGCGTCATCTTCATCCGCCGCCTGTCCCGTCATTTGCGCCGCCGCCTGTGTGGATCCCTGGCCTGTGCGGAGGACCAGCAACCGGGGTGAGTATTCTCCCCACCTCCGCCGACTGCCCAACGCCATCCCGCCGACTGCCCGCCTCCTCCCCACCTCCTGCCGGCCTCCTTCCCGCCCCCTTCTCACACCAGAAAATGCAGGGACATTTCTGGTGTGAATGGGTCAAAACCCGGGAATGTCCCTGCTTGGGGTATTAGTAAATTTCCCCCATTATGTTAAAGAGCCATTATGTGAATTTATTGCTGTAATTTTTAATGTATATACTTATAAGCCCGCTCACAGCAAATGTTTCGAAAGCTAGAAAGGTAGCTAATGTGAGAGAGAGAAAGAGATGTAGTTTCACTTGCTGCCAACAGATGGCAGTGTTTCGGTGACACGCAGTCACTAGGCATATATATATATATATGTATAATTCAGAACAGGACTGGTCATTGGCATGTTAGTTGCAAAAATGTAAATCCTCATTTAAAGTTGAAATATTCATGTTCTTTTCTGTCCCCTTCTCCAGGCCCGCAAACTTCATTTTTATTACATTTATATTTTTATTTTAACTTCTCTTTAATAACCACCAATTTTTTTAACAGTAACAATATAGTGGAAGCGGTCTTTGGATACAGCATGAGGGTGTGGGTGGAATCCTGGCCATGGCGTATTTTTTAGTGTTTTAAATAATTTGTAAGTGAATTCTGCCAAGGTGCATTCTCGTGTGTTGAAAAGCAGTGTATGCTACAGGGTCTTGCAGGTCTGGTTTTGTAATTGACCCCCTGACCAAAATGTCTAATGGAGTCCTGCGTCCCTTATAAAATGTACAATTGCGCAACACTGTAAAAGTAATAGTCATATACCGTAAAGTAAGCCTATTGGATAGAAAATACCAACCATTTCTAAAAAGTATCTATAAATAACATTGCAAAAGGGGGACAGAAAGATGTGCTTGTTTGCCAAATTCACATGGAGTTATTGCGTTTGGCTGCATGTCACGTTGCAGGCAGAGTAATCGGCACACTACCTGTCACCAGGGATTAGCTCCATGTTGCGTGCACATTTTGCTGCGGGTCTCTCCCTGTCAGAGCAGGACCTGGAAGCGCTGGTGGAACAGGACTGATCGTCAGCCTCACACTTCAGCCCTGCAGATTGTCACTTTGTTTCTCCTTACCCTGGTGGCTACATCACATTTCCATGTAGGATGTCATCTTGATTCTAGTCTCTACGAGGCACCCGGGTGTAAAGGCCATTTGAAAGACACAGTGAAACATCCAATGCCTTATGATGACATTAAACATATAAATACATTTAAAAAGATGATTGACTGACAGAACTAATTAACTGCAGTGTAATTGAAGCCAATGACTATGGCATCAAGAAATAAACAGTTATAAATCATTTACATAAGATTTGATTATTTAAAATTGATTGATTTTATTTGTCGTTTACCAAAATAGCTCAAACGGGCAAAATGGGAAATCTACTAAAATGTACTAAAGCTAAATTGTATTTTACAGGAGATATATAACTAGAAATACAAATATTTATATCAGTGGCGTAACAGTAGCACCGCAGACCACGCAGTTGCGGGGAGGTGCTGAGTAAGTGTGGGTGCCGGGGGTCTGCCGGGCTATCGATGCGCTGCATTGATGCCGGGACCAGCCTGCCTTACCCCTCTGCTTGCCGCTGCCGGTGGGACCCGCAGATCTACTTGTTTGCGGTGCCGACGCTCCTCCTAGCTCCTAATGAAAAATAGCCCACACAAAATGTCCGCCCCCTTACAGCAGAGAGCTTTTGAGGATGCTAAAGGAGGCCGGCAGACAAGTAGATCTTCAGGTCCCGGCCACAGACAAGTAGATCTTCAGGTCCCGGCCACAGACCCAGCAGCGGCGGCGGGGTAAGGCAGGGTTGGGGGAGGTAATTTTACGGGGGGGGGGGTTGCTGAAATTTTTGGCAGGGTTGCGCACATTTTAGAGTTACGCCACTGGTTTATATACGTAGAATATGGATAAAATACATACAGTAGATTGCTGTTACCCTTCTGTACATAGGACCTTATTCTGGTTGACACGCAGCGCTGCGAAATGTACACTCAGGTGTCTTAGCTTTGCGTGTGTCCTGTATAAGGACAGGGTGGCCCCTGGCACCCACGTCATCGGGGCATAACCATAAGTATGCCCAGAGTTTTCATGAGAACGCCTATGAAATGCTGGATGTCCCATGGGTGCATCCCCCGGCCAGCCACCCCATACCCGCACTGTTGTGTGTGAGCATAGGCAAATACTCTATTCGCCATGGCTGCTCACAACCAGCACATGCACGTGCGCAGAAATGGGCAGAAGAAAAACATTGCGTTCCTGTGCAAATTCACATGGGAGTGTATCAAGCAGAATAAGGTCCATAGATTGCTGTTTCCCTTCTGCACATACAGTAGATTGCTGTTACCCTTCTGTATATAGATTGCTTGCAAGGATGCGAATTTGCATCCGAGGGAAGGACACAGAATAACCTCATAGATAGATGTTACCCTTCTGTATATACAGTATATTGCTGTTACCCTTTTTCGCCGCCATTCACCATCCAACAGAAGGGGTGCACGCGCATGAGATGCTCGCGCACCTCGTTCGGTTGGAGCCTGCCGCCACCCTCCGACAGCTCTCCGCTGCTTCCCCGTCACTGCCTGCAGCCCCTTCTAACCCTGCCCATCTCCCTGAACCTGGGACGGGCAGGGAATCCGCTCGCTGCTGCCGTGCTGACAAGAACAAGCTCAGGGGATCTGGTGATTCATCAGGCTGGCTGGGAGGTGCTCCATCTGTATATACAGTAGATTGCTGTTACCCTATATTATGTATCTACAGTAGATTGCTGTTACCCATCTGTACATAAAGTAGATTTCTGTTACCCTTATTATATACCTTTAGTAGATTGCTGTTACCCATCTGTACATAAAGTAGATTTCTGTTACTCTTTTGCACATAAAGTAGGTTGCTGTTACCCTTCTGTACATAGATTGCGATTACCCTTCAATATATAGGTTGCTGTTACCCTTCTGTACATAAAGTAGATTGCTGTTAGCCTTCTGTAAATATAGTGCTGTTACCCTTATGTACAAAGGCCCTTATTCAGATCTGATCGCAGTACAAATTTGTTCTCAAAATGGGCAAAACCATGTGCACTGTAGGTGGGGCAGATGTAACATGTATAGAGAGAGTTAGATTTGTGTGAGTTATTTTGTTTCTGTGCAAGGTAAATACTGGCTGCATTATTTTTACACTGCATTTCAGATTTCAGTTTCAACATCCCAAACCCAAATTTAACTCTCTCTGCGCATGTTACATCTGCCCCACCTGCAGTGCACATGGTTTTGCCCATTTTGAGAACAAATTTCTACTGCGATCAGATCTGAATAAGGACCAAACAGTAGATTGCTGTTACTTTTTTTAACGTAACGCAGATTGGTGTTACCCTTATATACATACTGTAGGTTGCTGTTACCCCTCTGTTCAGAAAGTAGATTGCTGTTACCCTTCTGTACTTACAGTAGATTGTTGATTCCCTTCTATACATACAGTATAATGTCTTCCTAGCTCATTGCCATATGTCATATATTTCTCATATATTCAACTATCCAACTGCATAATACAGTTAGGTACTTATATGTTAGTTGGGCGCCCACTATAGTTAGTACGCTCATACCCCCACTATCCATGTCGGCATTACAGTTATTATTTATTTATCAATCATAACTTTTTCCAGACATATACATTTTTAGAAAATGAATAATTATTGCACCTGAAACTGTGAGATATCTTGTTGCTCTAAATAAGAATTTACTCTGGATAATTTTAATGTAATGCAAATATAAAACACGATTTCTAAAACTCTGCTTCTCTATTGCTTAATCTATTCTGTGTACTGAGGAAGAGACAGGTATACAATAATACCCCTTTTACACCGCCGAAAAATCCGGGTCAGCGGCGGGTCAGACCTGGATCATCGGCGGTGTAAATGGGGTGTATCCGTGTCCATTTACACGGGTCCTCTACCCAGGTCCTGACCTGGGTAGAACACGGTCAGGACCCGTGTAGAGGCCGGTGTAAATGGTGCAGCACGGGTTGAAGCAGGTAGTACCTGAGCGGCGGATGGGAACTTGGCTGATTAGTTGATGCACGGCCACTCTGCTGCAGTGGCAGCTATGTCCTTCCCAAGCCTCCTCCTCTTGTTTTCCCCTTCACCAGGGCAGCAGCACAGACAAGTGCGGAGTGCGCGGTAGCCGCACAGCACGCTGGGAATTGTAGTCTCCGTATCGTATGTGCCGCTGCTATAAGAACTGGAAAGCCTGGGGAGACTACAACTCCCAGCACCGCCCTCTTTCCTCCGAGTCCTCTCCCCTCCTCGGTAGAATAGCCGGGACAGACAGAGAGAGAGGAGGGGTAGTCCGGGGGGTCAGCGGCTTCATGTGACCTATGCTGGTCACAGGCATGACCGGAGGGGTCACTGGCTCTGTGTGTGGCGCTGGCTGCAGAGGAGAGGGGAGCCCCCCCCCCCCACTACATGACCTCCCTCCATTCTACCCAGTGTAGGCAGCTGCAAGCTCATTGTCACCCACTCTCTATATATGTCTGTCACACACTCTCCTGCTGGGAGGCTTGGGGTATTTATAGTCTGGGGGTTATACTGTACTGCCTGATGGCTTCTGCCCTTAGGTTGTCCTGACCTGTCTTGGGGCATTATACTCTAGAGGTAATACTGCCTGGGGCTTGGTTATTATACTCTGAGGGTAAAACTGTACTGTCTGGGGGTTTGATATACTTGAAAAAGGGGTTGTAGCCCCAAAATGAGCTGTTAATGGCCATTTTTAATGGCATCTAGAAGAAATAGCAGGGATGACCCAGGTTCAGTGTAAATGGTGCAGACCCTGGTCCGACCCAGGTCGAAGTGCTGTGTAAATGGGGTATAAAGCAGGGTCAGATCCTGGAAACTCCAGTGTTCAAAGACCAGGGTCCGACCAGGGTTTTTGGTGTAAAAGGGGTATAAATAACCTCAAAGAATCTGAAGTACACATACATTTAATTGGTGTCAACATTGCAATTAACTTGAATGTGACCTCTAGACCAGTGAAGCCTTTCATAAATAAAGTGATAATTATAACAGAGCTATTAATGGTAATCAAGTACTGTATTTAACCATGGTAAACTCATCTGGTTGTGACAAATCATAAATCCATTAACTATATTAGTTTAAAGGTTTACAAATAACAATAACTCAATAACTACTGTGTGTGTGTGTGTATATGTATGTATGTATATATATATATATATATATATATATATATATATATATATATATATATATATAAACAATGACAAAATTCCTGGAATTGCGCAATCAATAAGTGGTCACCAATAACACTTAGCTCCCTACTAGCGGAGCTTCCTCAACCCAAATACTACCCCAATAGTGTTATTGTAGGGCGCCCTAGAGTTATTTTAGTGATGATTCCTGTCTTTCCTTATTTTCAAAAAAAAAAAATTCAAAAGAACCATACATATAATTTACACATATAAAAAATATGGTACTTATGTAGTATCTGGACGCCCGATTTTTTGATTGTATGCCTTAACTTAAGGCATACAATCAGATGCGATGCGATGCGATCGACCCGATTTTCCATAGGATTCATTGTAAAAATGGTCTTGTTCAAACCTGAAACGTTTTCCCCATAAGATAAAGTGGGACCCGCTAATTCCGACCTCCACCCGGTTCTAACGGCTGCCAGTTCCCCTACAGCATCACAGAAACTTGAGGTTGATCTCAGTCGAACCCAAATCGCTGGGCCTTCAATCTGATACCTGGTCCATATGGGTTCATTGGTTCTAGAGATATTGCAGGTAAAACTATTTTTTTTTTTCTGAATGTAATTTCATGGCTGTTCATGTTGTTTGAGGGCAGATTTCTCTGGAAGTAAACGGCCCAATTTCATGGGACCAAAACCATTTGAAGGCTACATGTAAATGGGTCAGTTGGTTCCGAAGATATAGCTGGTTGTTTAAAGGGGGGCGGGGGTGGTTTTCTCTCGCCCTCACACCAGAAAATGCAAGGACTAGGCTGGTGTAAAAGGGGCCAGTCCGAGAATGTCCCTGCATGATCCTGGGACCATATTCGCTGCATTTTCTGGTATGAAAGGGGTATTATTTCAAATAGCCGGGACATGCAGTGCTCTGAATACAGCCGGGCAGCCCCCTGCTCTCTGCCCGGCTGTTAATGGTTGTCATTTCTGCCCGGCGGCGACTGTCCCCCAGTTACCGCGAGCATGTATTCCCCCTTGGCAATGAGCATGTAATCCCACATGGCAATGAGCATGGAACCCCTGGCAATGAGCATGGAACCCCTGGCAATGAGCATGGAACCCCTGGCAATGAACATGGAACCCCTGGCAATGAACATGTAGGTCAGCAACACTTATGTAGCATCATTTTTAATAGGCATTGTGGTGTTTGGCATAATACCTAATGGAGATTATGGTGTGAGGCTTAACATGTAATGGGCATTATGGTGTAAATTTTTAATGTGCGCCTTTTGCGTGCAATGCCCCTATTTATGAAGCATATTGTGCATTATTGCTCAATCTGTTTGGTATAGTGCAGGCATGTCCAAACTATGACCCTCCAGCTGTGAAACTACAAGTCCCATCATGCATTGCCACAGTTTTGCAATTAGGGAATGCTGAAACTATGTCAAGGCATGCTGGGACGTTTAGTTTCACAACAGCTGGAGGGCCACTGTTTGGACATGCCAGGTATAGTGTGTATTTTGGCACAATCCATGTGGCAAAATGTGAATTTTGCCTTAATCTGTGTGGCATAACGTGTATTTTGACTCAATCTGTGTGCCATAGTGTGAATTTTTGCTCAATCGGTGTGAATTTTGTCTCATTCCATGTGGCATAATGTGCAAGAAGCAAGTACAGTATAAGGGGTTACTATTGTGTTGCATGATTTGTATAAGGGGTATATGGGGCGGGATGTTATAACATCCGCGGCCCCCCTTCGCCGGACATCGCATTTTTAATAACGGCATATGCTATAACATATGCCGTTATTCATGCAAGGGACAGCTCTTGCGGTAAGAGCTGTCCCTTGCGATGCGGTGCCGGCGCTGGACTTCCGGGTCTGTGACCCGGGAGTCCATCTGCGCATGCGCAGACCCCGGCGCCGGCCGCAGGGCACGCTGGGAGGGATCCGTGACGGATCCCTCAAACAGCGCTGCGGTAAGAAGCCCATAGGCTTCTGCAGGGATTCGCCAGCTTTAGCTGGCGATTCCCTCCGCAGCGCTGACACTGCGGAGGCGCCATATAGCATATAGAGATGCGGTAGAAACCCCGAAAACGGGGTTTTTACCGCATTTCTGCTATATAGCATCCCGCCCATGGTGTGGTAAACTTAGGTTACCACATAAAAGGTGCTGACATACTGTCTACCAAGTTTCGGTTTTCAGTATTTTTTTATGACTGGAGTGCCGCCTCACCCCGCAAGTATCTTAGGACATCGGCGTCCTGCGGGTGCACCTTTGGAGTGCACCCACCAATATATCTCCCTGCATTTTTCTTATGCCAGCCCCCTGCATTTTCCAGGCATATATAATTAGTTGAAAGTATTTACACAAATACAGACACACCCATGAGCAGACCACCCACACAGAACACTGGTCACGCCCCCACATTATTAGATGCTGGCCCCAACCCCTATTATTGTGCATAATAGGCCCTTGATCATTTTCAGCTCCAGGCCCATTTAATCTGGCTCTGCACTGATGGCCAGCTGGGTAAGCCTAAGCATAGCCGAGGTTAGGAAGCCAGAAAGTCTGCTTGGTGACACACAGGTTCTTGGTCTCTCCTCTCGGAAAATGAGGGTATATCCCATTTTCAGGAACCAGGCCTCCCTCCGGACCCTGCACACCCTCACTGCGCTCGCCATCCTTTGGGCTCGGTGACTCGCTACGCTTGCCACATTTTATAAAATTAACTCCATGCCCACGTGGATAATGGGGGTATGACGTGGATAGTGGGGATATGATTGTGGTAGTGGGTGTTGTGTGTGTGTGTGGTGAATTATACTTACCCTTAACAATGTCACCGGCACCAGCATTCCCCTCCTCCGGCACTTGGCTCCCCGCACTCGCATCCGCCATGACAGTCCCCACCGACAGCAATGTATGCAATTAGCGTAGTGCCTCTGGGGGAGCAGGGAAACCATGTGATGCTCCCCCAGCGGCAGTCCACTGAATTACGGGTGCTGGCGGGATCTCCGCCCCGCCCACCACTGAAGCACCGCCGCCCGCCCTTCAGCCTGCCAGGATCTCCCCCCTCTGGCCGCCCTCCTCCCACCCTTCAGCCCGCCGAGCCCGCCGCTCAAGCCGCCCGCACTAAGTAAGTAAGTAACATATTAGCAGGGTGCCCGGCAATGGGTACGCTGACAACGTAGCCTAAGGTACGCTGTCAGCGTAGCGTAGCCGGGCGCCCTGCTAATACATAAGTACCGCCGGTCTTTATGAAATATAGCTAGATCTGACTGCACTTGCACAATTTTGTCAGCAAGCCTAGTCTCACTTGCCAGCAGTGCATCAAGAACCTTTTGAATGGCATCAGCTGAGGTGTCCAAGGAAGTTGAGGATGTGGAGGGTGAGGAGGGAGGGACGGGACCCTGTGAGTCGCAACCAGGTGCTGGTTGTGAAGGAGGGTTCCTGGAGAGTTTTTCCAGCTTAGCAGCAGCAGCATTGTGTTGATGATGTTTCACCATGACAGCCGAGTATATAGGAGCGAGAAGAGACAGGTCAGTGAAGTAAGTTGGATACAGGGGTATCAAACGCAGGGAGTAGCTCAGTACACAGGGTCCATAGTATCTAAAATACAATAATATTGCAGTGTACATTTCTGTGAGGGTCCAAAGTATTATACACAATAGAGGTAGCTCTGAGACAATTAAACTTCAGATAGAAGAGCATGAGAGAGGACACTGTACCTCTGTGTCTCTACCCAGAGTGGGATATGGGGCACAGCAATAGGGAGTCAGTGTGGATACAGCACAGCAGTAGCCCGTAGTGTGGAGAGTAGGTCAGGAGCTCACAGCTAACAGTGGCGAGAGAAGATGGCGGCCGAATGGGGAACCCCCGGGTATGCTGGTGCCTTCGACCATTATGGTTTTTATTACATCCCTGGACCATACAGGGAGGCTGTATACTCCCCTTCCACCTCTCCCTAGTCCCAGGTGTCACAGGCAGCCCCACTGGATGCGACACTGCCAACAATGCACCCCCCGGACCGGACATTACAAACTCCATTATGACAGACATTTATGAATGGAACCTGTCTGGTCCGGCATTCTAGGGTACTGTCCGGTTCCATTTTTTACCCATACCCATTAATCTCCATGTATCTGGTAGTGGGAGTATGCAGCTATACTTTGAAAGGCCGTGGTGGAAAAAAATGTTGTTGCCGTTCTTTCAGCAGCCTGGGGAACTGGGTCCAGTAAAAGCCAGTAGATGACTAATCCACTAGGGATCTTTGTCAAGGTTTTGTTTAAATCATTGCTGGACCATATTTTCTATATCACTGTAGTATTGAGGCGAGAGTAAGTAACATTACTTGTAAACAAAATAAATCACATTACTTAGAATTTGACAAGTAGTTTCCCCATGGAACAGACCCACTGGCACAATATCATGTAAGACCTAGGGATGCCATAATGACCCATGTGGGTGACATTGGTTACTTCTGTCATTCTAGTAACAGAGCTGGCAAGGGTTACTCGGCTCACTAACTCACTGCAGCTTTATTTCCTCTGCTCTTGTGTTGCCTCATTCATTTCCAGCTGTTCTAACATGAAGGCTGCAATTGAAATCTGAACAGCAAAACACATTACAATTGTTTGCAGAATTTACTGTGTAAATTACAAAACAAAAATGATTATGTTTCTGCTAAATAAATATCAGTTTCATTAGTCTCCACGCAAATTCAAAGCTTATGTAACTAATTATTTCAAATATCATTTGTTTCCTGTTTAGCTACACAGCCCTACTTGACTGATGTCATAGACACTCCATGTGTTTCCCATAAATGTCAAGAAAACTTTTTCTTGCATGTTGACCATATGCACTGAAAAAGAATATAAGAAATCCAGTAGGCGCCAACACAGACTTGAACAGTCATGTGCCACTTAGTCACATCTACACTTGCGGCTGAAGCAGGGGCAGAACTCTGGGAGGCAATGGAGTCATCTGCTGCCGGGCTCCTGCTCCCAAGGGGCAGTTTAAATCACTTAATTGAAAGCCATCAATATTCCTTCTGAAGCCGAGTTCTGAAATATATATGTGTTCTCTCTCTCTCTCTCTCTCTCTCTCTCTCTCTCTCTCTCTCTCTCTCTCTATATATATATATATATATATATATATATATATACCCATCTATTTTCAGACAGATATCTTGCACCAGTGCAAGTGCTCACTGTCATTAATGAAGGCAATGTATCCAATGTTGTGGAAGGGGGCATTGCGGGTGCAGACATTTGTACAACTCTGCATACCATTGGATATACACATTTTTATATGCATCTGCTATGTGGGAGCCATTATGGCTGACCTGGTTGATGTCTCAGCAGTGAAAAGATCTGAGAAGTGGACCAGTGGGGCAGTTGCCCATAGTAGCCAATCAGCTTTAGCCAATGTAGCAGATAAATGTTACCTCAAAGCTGATTGGTTGCTTTGGGCAACTTCTGAAAAGTATATGGGGGGCTGGCATCCCCCACTGAAGCAGGCTGGTACTGCTGCCTTCAAACAGGTATGTTGTTTGCATGGAGCCATAAGTGTTGATGGTGAGTTGGGAATGGCGCCAGTACAGTGACGTTTTGTGCCCATTACCCTAAGCCCCACCCCCAGGGTGGCGAGACATTAGAAAATGATGGGGCGCCATCATTTGGGACTAGTAATGGCCATCAATGGCTTTATTATCAATGGTCAATTGGTAGAAATAAACAATGGTTTAGCCATCATTCACTGACTGCTGCACATGTGAATTCCTTGGACATCGGACTGGCAGCACCGATGTTTACTCAACGACAGGCATCACCACGATCACAACCATCATTCATAGACCATTGTAAATGATACTGCTCTGACAGGCAAATATCTCTATCTGTTCTGGTCTGCATCTTTTTGCAATTATGCAAACATGCCCCTACTGTACTTGGCCTATGCCAGAATGTCCTTTTCCTGCCCTATCCACCCCAGTTACAAGTGGTCATGTCAGGTGCATGCAGATATACGTCTAGACTGTTTTCTTGGCATATGCAGAGAAAATGTTCAGATATCAAGCTACGCCAACTAATATAAGTTCAGCTGTGCATAAGCACCAAAATCTCACAAGGAAATGCTATTCAAAATACGTCCCTGCAAATCGGTAACTACAATCTACAGTATGTTATAGTAATGTCTCAGGCTCAAAGAAAGTTGTAGGAATCAATCTACAGTTTGTTATTGTACTGTCTTGGGCTCAGACAGAGTTGTAGAAATCAATCTACAGTATGTTATTGTAATTTCTTGGGCACAGACAGACTTGTAGAAACCAGCCATGTAAGAAACCAGCCTATGCTGCATTAATAAAAGCATTACAACTACAATAGTTGAATTTTGATGGATCAATAAGAATAATACAGCCTTCAGCATCCATTATCCATTGTTAGAAGTCAGTGCTGTCCTCTTAATGCATTTACCTCTCTGGGGAAAGCAATACAGAGCAACATACCGAAGGTGGCACAATGACCACCAATGAGAGCTCACTTGTAGGCTATCAGTGATCACAACGGGATCCCATTGCATGCTAACATAGGCAAGAGTACACAGGAATGTCGTGGGGGTCATTTTTGGTGGCTTACTAAGCTGCGAGCTTACCGAGCACCAGAGATGCAGCCTGTCCGAGCACTCTGAGCTCTCTCTTTAACGTGCAAGGGGATGTGTAATGAAAACACATCCCCACACATGTCTCCGCAGCAGATCATCAAATGATTTCTCGTACCTTCACAAATAAAAGCCAGTGGAAACCGACTTTGAATTGTGGTCGCCGTGATGAAGACGGGGCAGGCGGCTGGTATCGGCCTGAACGCATACCCATGGGAACGCCAATACCGTTAGCATGGCCAACCCCAGTCCCCACCGCCATCCGCCCCTCTGGCGCCCTAATCCTTGCGAACGTCTAGGCAACTATGTAAGTCGCCAAAGCCGTTTGCAAAGTGAACCTGCTCATGCTCATAATACACCATGCGCATGCACAGAACCCCAAACATCAAAATGGGGGCGAATTGGGCCCTGTCCGATGAAACTTGAATGAGGGCCATAATGTATCAATTCAAAAAAGGCCAGGAGCATATGGGAAGCTGTACATTCCTGAATGTCACAAGATACTCTTTTCTATATGGCGGCCATAGTTTTAACAAAATAGAATTATACAGAAGTAGGTCAACCATTTGCCTTTAATCTGGTAACGTATACCATCTCACCTTCATAATAAACAGCTCTGAACCCTTCACTCAGTGTGAAATTAGATGCGACCCGTGAGGCAGGAAGGAATGTGACCTCCTGTCGCCCATAAACTGGATCTAATTCCATTAGATCTTATGCTGTAATCTATTAAACTGCAATCTAAAAAAAGACCTTTTAAGTACGAGAAATGGGGGATTTCCAATTACTGCGCTGCTCCATCTGCGAAGGTAATTGCTAGACCTTTCGATAATACTACTATTTATTCTAAACGTATCTATTTTCGCAGGATATATTATTTTAAATGTATCATATGTGGAATGTTCAGTTCATGCATACAGAGATCCCTCTCTATGATTAGACAAAATAGACATAGCAAAAAACATTATTTCAGTTTTATATTCAATGCTAACAAGGTCGCTTCATAGGGGCATAAATAGGGTCCGATTTAGCCGGGGTTGTGGGATACCGGACGATCTCAGTTGTCTTTTAAAGCGGCAATGATTTACAATGCAAAATTACTGCCACTTTAAAAGAAAATGCTCGAGATCGTTCGGCGTCACAAAGACTTTATTGTATGCCCCCAAAACGTTGCTTATTATTCAGGTACATTGATACCCAGGGCAGCCGAGAGGGGGGGGGGGGGGACTGGTACTAATTACCCAGGCCCGGTCCGACCCCTCTCTTCCCCCTCCGTCCCTCCCGGGCAGCAACAGCAGCACACACTTCTATAGCATGTGCTGTGCTGACAGCAGGCTCAGCATGAGCGTCTCACTGACAGCATGTCAGTGTAAGCACAGCACATGCTGTAGGTGTGTGCTGCTGCTGCTGAGCTTAGACTTTTAGAGTTTTCTTTCTCCCCCCTCTAAACATTTTGGGGAAGTGGCCTTGCACAGGAGGTGGCTACACCTCCCACACTTAGGCCACTCCCCTAAAAAATTTACCGGGGCCCGGCATTCCTCTCGGCTGCCCTGTTGATACCACATCACACATCAATTTGTCAAGTGCCGCAAAGCACTACTCTATGCTGTTACAAACACACAGGAGTCTATGCATAGGAGAGAGGGATAGAGTAGATAAAGTACCAGCAAATCAGCTCCTAAATGTCATGTTACAGGCTGCGTTTGAAAAAAATGGAGGGTATCACTGATCAAAGGCTCCATGGGTGGGCTATCATATAAGCCACGATTAGGCATCAAAAGAAGAACAATACCATTTGGCGCTTTTGGTGTATATATTGAAACACTTAGATAATTAAAAAAAAAAACATTTTATTAAAACAACACTAGATCACATGACAATAACGACAATAAAATTCATAAGTAAATTAGATATCTAAAATAAATTAAACTAATATCTCAGAAAGGTGCGCACCCTGAGTTAAGTGCAGACCAGGCGGTCTAATCTATAGATACAGTTCCACACTAAATTATGGTTTATTCTGTGATCTGAAGTCCAAAAAATCACTGGATGACAATTTTATGTAGACAGTTGTTGCTCACTGATATGCAGTGATGGTAATTCTCCCTTTTGGGATGAGTTTAATGGCCACCGGGTACCAAAAATAGGCGATTAGCCCTCACAAGCCAAGGCTTATCAGGAGTTTTGTTTCATCTTCCTCTGGCAGGTGGAGCAAAACCCCCAATAATCACTGGCTTTTTTCATGGAAGCATTGGTGAAAACACACAGGGTTCACGGAACCTATGTGTTTGTTTGTTTGTTTGGGACATTATCTCTCTCCAAGGCTTAGTACATAAGCACCATACACTCTTATTTTAAACCATATCGCTCAATAGCCACCTTCTGAGTGATAATGTTTAAACCAGGGTCATATCTCATATATTACCAGGGAAGTCCAGGAACAGAGTATTTTCTGCCTGAAGGAGTGGGTCAAGTAGGCAACCCCGGTTTAAAATATCACTTAGTGTGTTTGCTGAAAATCAGCATGCATGGCCATGGGTCGTTGATGCCCTCCTTCTTCCCACTTGTATAGATGACGGAGCGCATCTGCCAATCTACATCCATCACTCCCTCCCGCTGGAATAGGCAAGTGCATACCCTACAACATGACCCATTCCATTAGGTACAAAATGCTCTGTTCCTGGACTTCCCTGCCAGTGGCAGTTACAGGTGTGAGCCTGCAGCACAGTCCAATATTCCAAAAGGGGAGCCACACCTACTGCCACCCCAAACATCACTGTCGTGGACTCACTGGAAGTTAATGTGACCCCCCTCTTTCAATATTTGACTGTGCTGGAGCCTCACCACTGTAACTGCCACTGGCAGGGAAGTCCAGGAACAGAGCATTTTGTACCTAATGGAATGGGTCATGTTGGAGGGTATGCAAGTGCATATGCTGGGTCTCCACAGCTGCCAATATCGCCGGGTACACGCACCCTGTAGCTGACTTTAAATACTCAGATTAGTTACATGTTGAACTTATACCTGGATGGAATTTTTTAAGGTGATCTTAAAATCTCAGTGTGACTGTCCATTGCATTGATTGACTGCAACGTTTTTAACCACACCCACTAAAACTTCTGTTTGTGTCCCTATTATTATTATTATTATTATTCATTCATTCATTTTTGAAACACTAAAGCAATGGAAGTTTAGGAAAACATGGACAAGGAACACAAATTAAATGCAGATGTGAAAAAGGGGTAGAAAGGGCGTGCTCCAGAGAGAGCTTATGGGGGAAATTTACTAAGATGTGTACTCTCCTTCACATGTGATGTTGCTATGGGCAACCAATCAGAATCTACTTATTTATTTAGCACCCTCTAGAACAGGCATGTCCAAACTATGGCCCTCCAGTTGTTGTGAAACTACCAAAGTCCCATCATGCCTTGCCACAATTTTGCTATTAGGGAATGCTAAAACTATGGCAAGGCATGCTGGGATATGTAGTTTCACAACAACTGGAGGGCCACCGTTTGGACATGCCTGCTCTAGAAGATAGTAGACAGGATCTGATTGGTTGCCATAGCAATATCACATGTGAAGTAGAATACACATCTTAGTAAATTCCCCCCATAATCTAGCTGTGACATCAGAAGTGATTTGGGCTTACAGTGGAAATAGTAACAGAAGTGAGAGTGTAATTTCCTCCTATCTGGCATCCCTGACAACGACTCTCTACTTTAGTCAATCCTCAATGCTGCTGCCCAACTCATCACCCTACATCTAAATGTACTACATCCACTTCCCCTCACTGACAAGCCCTTCACTGGCTCCTCTTCCCTTTTAGAATCCAATTCAAGCTTCTCACACTCACTTACAAAGCTCTCACCCACTCCTCTCCCATATACATCTATGACATTATCTCCCTTTACACTCCTGTCCTTCCTCTTCACTCTGAAAATGCCCGCCGCCACTACTGCCCACTGATTTGCTCCTCCCACTTTTACCTCCAAGATTTTGCATGTGCTGCTCCCTTTCTCTGGACTTTTCTAGCTCACCCCATCAGACTCTCCACTAGGGCGAAGAGAAAAAGTTGAAATTGAGATATTCAAATACGGCTAGTGTGCAAAAGTTGTGACTTCATCTGAATAAGAAACGTGCAAAAGCATTTTGCTCTAAGTCAATATCTTCTGTTCCGGCAATACGACTAAAGTTTTGCTTTTTAGATGAAAATAACGAAATGTATGAAGAAGCTCCGATCTAGTTAAAATTATGTCAGGACGTCTTAGAGTGGTTCATTTATATACTTTATCATAGTAAAAAAGAGTACGAGCTTGCCTAGTGCAAAGTTATTGACTTTGGCAGGAGGAAAAAATCCCTGATAACTGACCAGTTTTCATGGTCACAATTTTGAATAATGTGTGTTTTCACCTTTTTTTTTTTTTTTTTTTGAGGGGATGCACTGTAAATGAAGTGACCAAGAAAAAAGGGGATGCACTGTAAATGAAGTGACCAAGAAAAAAAACTTGAGGCAAAAAATTAGGGTAAATCACTTTAATACAATAGTGTGCCTCTGTGCAGGGCCGTTGCTAGGGTGTCCGTCTCCCTCCTGCAAACCATACATTTTGTGCCATTGCAACAAGCTGCAGCCCGATTGTGGGAGTGTATGCAACATGCGATCCTATGGAGGATCTTGGGTGCATGTACATGTATGCATACACCATCTCAGTGCTGTGTCCACAAAATGTTGCAGGCACTAAAGGTGCCCATACACTCTGCGAGAATCACATACGTTATGGGCTAGATCGCATCGCACAGCATGCATGCAATGTGTGTGCGATGCGATCCGAAAGCAGTACAAAAATTATGTGCAGCACTCGTGACTGAGGGGGAAAGGAGGGGAGAGAAGGAGATGGAAGAAGAGGGGAGAAGAGGACTGGCAGTGGCACTGGCACAGCACACTGAGAAGAGGGAAGGAAGGGGAGGCAGCACTTCTGCCTGTTCGTCATTTGATTGACAACTGACAGGCGCAGGGAGCAATGGGTAGGGGGTGGATCCGGACATGACATGTCATCCAGGCATTCACAGATAGCGCTACATGCCTCAGCGCAAGTGTCCGTCAGGAAGAGGGGGCAAGTCTCAGGAGGAGGACATTGTGTGCGCAGTGCAGGGAGCTGCTCAGCCTCTCCATACTGCCGCCCGCTGTCAGACAGGCGCTGCGGGTGGAGTGCAGGAGGCAGTGACAGTGAGGGCTGAGGCAGCATTAGCAGAGCAGGGAGGGAGACAGCGCCTTTTCAGCATGGCGCCTCCCTGCTTTGCAGGAGCTGCTGAGTGGGTAGCGCCGGCCCTGCCTCTGTGTCTTCTAATGCCCAACTCTTTACTGAATGATACAGTAAGTTCAGTAAACAATGCATTGTGCTCTGTTATTTAGGTACAGTATTTTGTATACTTCTGTTTGTTGTATTTAATTGTGCCAGTTTATTTTAAACATGAATTGGTCTGAAAAACTGTTTGCATCCCCTATGCTGGGAACATGATTGGACTACATTAGAGCATATAATTATGCAATAGATTAGCCAATATACTGTATTAACAGTTAAATATGTTAAAGTGTATTATGCTGTAATAAACAAATAGAAAAATAAAATCAAGAACATTGATTCAAAAATAACAGGTTTCAATAATGTTGCACATACAGTATTGTCGGTACTTGTTTCCTAGAACGGCCACAATCGGGGGTAATCGTGTACCTTAACTTAGGGTACACGATTACCCCCGATGGACCCGATTTCCTTTGAAATCAGGTCCATTTTGCCGGCAAAGGCAAAATCGGGTCCATGGCGTCGGTCGGGTGCATTAATATGGCACGCGACGTGACCGACGCGATGGACCCGATTTTGCCATAGGGTTCAATGTTAAAATATTTTTAACATTGTAATCGGGAAAAAAATAGGAAATGGGCCAATATGGGCCATTCCCCCCCCCCCCCCCCCATTGTGAACGTCACCCCGTGATTGACGCCAACCCGAAGCGTGGCGAGCGTAGTGAGGCCGCGAGGGGCGGCGGTACGCGTCCTCCGACCTTTTCATACCCCTACTATCCACGTCGGCATGGAGTTGAGAATATAAAGTGTGGCGAGCGCAGCGAGCCACCGAGCCCGAAGCGTGGTGAGCGGACGCGTATACCTGTGAAGTTATACGCGTCCCCTAGCGGGGCTCGCTACGCTCGCCACGTTTCGGGCTCGGTGGCTCGCTGCGCTCGCCACACTTTATATTCTCAGCTCCACGCCGACGTGGATAGTAGGGGTATGAAAAGGTCGGAGGACGCGTACAGCCGCCCCACGCGGCCTCGCTACGCTCGCCACGCTTCGGGTTGGCGTCAATCGTGGGGTGCCGTTGAGGGGGTTAAAATTGGGGTCTGGGGAGAATTTTACATTGAATCCAATGTAAAATAGGGTCCCAGGGACCCTATTCACATTTCAATCAATGTAAAAATCGGGACCATCGCGTCGGTCGCATCGCATGCGATTTGGTCGCATGCGATGCGATCGATGCGACCGACCCGATCAACATCGTTGTGGCCGTTCTAGGAAACAAGTACCGTATTGTCTTCTTATTGTTTTTTATGTTGTGTGTTGAGCTCAGTTTTATACAAACCACTTGTGATTGATGTCCATTATTATTAGACTGTTAAATTGGGTCAGAAAGCACATAAAAAGGAAATAAAGTATTGCAGATCAATCCTGCCTAGTAATTAACACAGTGATTGGCATATACTGTATGTACTGCTGGACACCACTGATGAATAACTCTCGATAGCATATCCAGTAGACTGTTATTATTTTCAATACACACAATATACTGTATCTGATTTTAGAATTCTGGCTTGACAGTTGCTGTGTCAAATTTTTGCATAGCATATGGGTGTGGTATGACTTGTCGACAGTGACCATGTTGACATTCAGTATGTCTTCATGGATATGTCGACAATATGTCTATATGTCAACAAACCATCCCTGGTTGAATAGTAGTCTCTTAACATTTCTCATTGGCAGCTCCAGCTTCTCAATAGATGAATAGATATAGGCAGAAAGATGAAGATAGCTAGCAGCAGGAGAAGCACAAACACAACTTTAAGAGCTATGTGTGCAAATGCTAGACGCTTAGGAAATAAAATCCCAGAACTAATTGCAATAATGACAAGGGATGAACTGGATATTGTGGCTATTACAGAGACATGGTGCAATGAAAATCATGACTGGGACATAGCTATACCAGGATATACTTTATTTAGGAAGGACAGAATGGGAAGAATTGGGGGAGGGGTTGCAATATATGTGAAAAAAAGTATAAAGACTACCTTAACCCCTTCATGACAGAGCCAGTTTGTGCCTTCATGACAGAGCCCTTTTTTTCAAATCTGACATGTCTCACTTAAGTGGGGATAACTTTTTTTTGCTTTTACTTATCCCAGTGATTTTGAGATTGTTTTCTCGTGACACATTGTACTTCAAGTTAGTGGTAAATTTTGGTCGATACAGTCTGTGTTTTTTTGTGAAAAATACCAAAATATCGTGAAAAAATGGAAAATTTAGCAATATGCAAAATGTTAAATTTTCTGCTTGTGAGACAAATAATCATACCACTCAAAATAGTTAATAACTAACATAGACCATATGTCTACTTTATGTTGCCATCATTATTTCAACCCCCTTTTCATTTTTTTGGACACTAGGGGTGAAATGTAATAGGGTGCGATTTTTTAGACTAAAAAAAAATCGCACCAAATCGCACCTTTAAAAATCGCATTTTTTGCCGCGAATTCGCATATGTAATGAGATGCGAATTAGCGGCAAAAAAATGCGATTTGCCGCGATTTGCCGCGATTTTTAGTCATGAAAATGTGCGCATTTTCAGTCATGAAAATGTGCGCATTTTTATAAATGTGCAGTATGCGTCTCCACGCATAGCTCAGTCCTGATTGGCTGAGCTATGCGTCTCCATGGAGACGCATACTGTAGCTCAGCCAATCACGCTCTCAGCCTCTGTAGCACTGGGACAGAGCTACAGAAGCTACGGAGAAAGCCGGTGACAGGCAACGGAGAAAGCGGTTCTCCCCGCTGCCTGTCAGTGCGGGGGGAGCCGGCTGTAAAGCAGCCAGACCAGCGCTGGATCCAGGAATGGTAAGTATGCTGTGTAAAATTGAGGTGTGTGTGTGTAATAAACTTGTACTTCTCTGTGTGTGTGTTTTTTATAAACATTCTTTTTACAGGTGGACTACAAGTCCCAGCGGGCCCATTAATGCCCTGCATGCTGGGACTTGTGGTTCTCCAAGTCCCAGCATGCGGGGGAGGTCTGCTGGCACTTGTAGTTCGCCGGTAAAAAGCAATGTAATGATATGTATGATGGATTTAACCCTATCAGGCCGGCGTCCACTGGCCACGGACGCCGGTGACAGCCCCGGGCTTCAGCCCTGGACGGGTGAAGCCTGGGGGGGGGGGACCCCTTTATTGGGGGGGTCCCCACTCCTCCAGGTACCCCGTCCAAGGCTGACCAGCCACGGTGCTCATGTTTTGGCCGGGGGACCTTGTATAAAAAGTGTCCCCCGGCTGTGGCATGACACCGCGGGCTGTTGGAGCCCGGTGCTGGTTTCAAAATACGGGGGACCCCCAGATTTTTTGTCCCCCGTATTTTTGGAACCAGGTCCGGCTCAATGAGCCCGGGGCTGGTTATGCTTAGGAGGGGGGACCCCACGCCGTTTTTTTTTTTATAAAAACACTTTTACACATTTTTATTAACAGAACCATGCACAGATCTCAATGATCTGTGCATGGTTCTGTCAAATTCGCCTGTCAGAACCTGGTCTATTTTTTTTGCGATTTTTGGTAACATTGACCAAAAATCGCACCCTATTACATTTGCGAGTTGTATACTTTATAATGGGAAAACATCTGGATGCGAATTGAAATGTGACTAAAAATCGCACTTCTAAAAGTGCGATTTCGCGGTAAAAAGTGCGATTTTTTACCGCGATTTTCAACCTATTAAATGTGCGATTTTCGGAAAATGTGCGATTTCGGCCGTTTTTGACCAAAAATCGCACATGTCTAAAAAATCCCACTCTATTACATTTCGCCCCAGGAGGCTTCAAATATGACTAGCAAATTCTCAAATTTTCAAGAAAATTTCAAACACTGATTTTTTTAGGGACCAGTTCAGTTCTGATGTGACTTTGAGGGACTTGTATGTGAGACACCCCCATAAATGATGCCATTTCAAAAACTGCACCCCTCACAGTATTCAAAACAGCATTTTGGAAGTTTGTTAACCCTTTAGGTGTTTCACAGGAATTAAAACAAAGTGTAGGTGAAATTTCAAAATTTCTTTTTTTTTGCAGAGTTTCAATTTTAATACATTTTTCTAACAAATACAGTAGATTTTACTAGAGAAATGTGACTAAAAATTGATTCCCCCAATTCTTTTGTTTTCAAAAATATCCCATATGTGGCCCTAGTGTGCACGTTGACCAAACCACAGGCTTCATAATAGAAGGAGCACCTACTTGATTTTGGAGCCTCCTTTTTATGAGATTTTTTTTTAGGCACCATGTAGGTTTCTAGGCACCATAAGTGCTAAAAGTTAGGAACCTCCCCCACAAGTCACCCCATTTTGCAATCTACACCCCTCAGGGAATTCATCTAGGGGTATAGTGTACATTTCAAACCCCCAGGGGTTTCACCAATTTTGGTACAACTGGGATGTGAAAATGAAAAATTACATTTTTTTACACAAACATGCAGTTCTGGCTCAAAATTTTTCATTTTCACAAGGAATGAAGGAGACAAAGCACCCCAAAATCTGTGCCCCAATTTCTCCCGAGTACGGCAATGCCTCACATGTGACCAAAAAATACCAGTTGGGTGCATGGCAGGACTCAGAAGGGAAGGAGTGATTTTTGGATTTTGCAGCAAAGATTTTGGTGGAATGAATGGTGGGTACTATGATGCATTAGCAAGACTCCCAAAGCACCAATACAGTGGAACCCCCCCACAAGTCACCCCATTTTGCAAAGTACACCCCTCAGGGAATTCATCTAGGGGTATAGTGTACATTTCAAACCCCCAGGGGTTTCACCAATTTTGGTACAACTGGGATGTGAAAATGAAAAATTACATTTTTTTACACAAACATGCAGTTCTGGCTCAAAATTTTTCATTTTCACAAGGAATGAAGGAGACAAAGCACCCCAAAATCTGTGCCCCAATTTCTCCCGAGTACGGCAATGCCTCACATGTGACCAAAAAATACCAGTTGGGTGCATGGCAGGACTTAGAAGGGAAGGAGTGATTTTTGGATTTTGCAGCTCAGATTCTGGTGGAATTTTGGTGGGTGCTATGTCGCATTAGCAAGACCCCCCAAGCACCAATACAGTGGAACCCCCCCACAAGTCACCCCATTTTGCAAAGTACACCCCTCAGGGAATTCATCTAGGGGTATAGTGTACATTTCAAACCCCCAGGGGTTTCATCAATTTTGATACAACTGGGATGTGAAAATGGAAAATTACATTTTTTTACACAAACATGCAGTTCTGGCTCAAAATTTTTCATTTTCACAAGGAATGAAGGAGACAAAGCACCCCAAAATCTGTGCCCCAATTTCTCCCGAGTACGGCAATGCCTCACATGTGACCAAAAAATACCAGTTGGGTGCATGGCAGGACTTAGAAGGGAAGGAGTGATTTTTGGATTTTGCAGCTCAGATTCTGGTGGAATTTTGGTGGGTGCTATGTCGCATTAGCAAGACCCCCCAAGCACCAATACAGTGGAACCCCCCCACAAGTCACCCCATTTTGCAAAGTACACCCCTCAGGGAATTCATCTAGGGGTATAGTGTACATTTCAAACCCCCAGGGGTTTCATCAATTTTGATACAACTGGGATGTGAAAATGGAAAATTACATTTTTTTACACAAACATGCAGTTCTGGCTCAAAATTTTTCATTTTCACAAGGAATGAAGGAGACAAAGCACCCCAAAATCTGTGCCCCAATTTCTCCCGAGTACGGCAATGCCTCACATGTGACCAAAAAATACCAGTTGGGTGCATGGCAGGACTTAGAAGGGAAGGAGTGATTTTTGGATTTTGCAGCTCAGATTCTGGTGGAATTTTGGTGGGTGCTATGTCGCATTAGCAAGACCCCCCAAGCACCAATACAGTGGAACCCCCCCACAAGTCACCCCATTTTGCAAACTACACCCCTCAGGGAATTCATCTAGGGGTATAGTGTACATTTCAAACCCCCAGGGGTTTCACCAATTTTGGTACAACTGGGATGTGAAAATGGAAAATTACATTTTTTTTTACACAAACATGCAGTTCTGGCTCAAAATTTTTCATTTTCACAAGGAATGAAGGAGACAAAGCACCCCAAAATCTGTGCCCCAATTTCTCCCGAGTACGGCAATGCCTCACATGTGACCAAAAAATACCAGTTGGGTGCATGGCAGGACTTAGAAGGGAAGGAGTGATTTTTGGATTTTGCAGCTCAGATTCTGGTGGAATTTTGGTGGGTGCTATGTCGCATTAGCAAGACCCCCCAAGCACCAATACAGTGGAACCCCCCACAAGTGACCCCATTTTGCAAACTACACCCCTCAGGGAATTCATCTAGGGGTATAGTGTACATTTCAAACCCCCAGGGGTTTCACCAATTTTGGTACAACTGGGATGTGAAAATGGAAAATTACATTTTTTTACACAAACATGCAGTTCTGGCTCAAAGTTTTTCATTTTCACAAGGAATGAAGGAGACAAAGCACCCCAGAATCTGTGCCCCAATTTCTCCCGAGTACGGCAATGCCTCACATGTGACCAAAAAATACCAGTTGGGTGCATGGCAGGACTCAGAAGGGAAGGAGTGATTTTTGGATTTTGCAGCAAAGATTTTGGTGGAATGAATGGTGGGTGCTATGTCGCATTAGCAAGACCCCCCAAGCACCAATACAGTGGAACCCCCCCACAAGTGACCCCATTTTGCAAACTACACCCCTCAGGGAATTCATCTAGGGGTATAGTGTACATTTCAAACCCCCAGGGGTTTCATCAATTTTGGTACAACTGGGCAGTGAAAATGAAAAAAATACATTTTTTTACACAAAAATGTACTTCTGGCTCAAAATTTTTCATTTTCACAAGGAATGAAGGAGACAAAGCACCCCAAAATCTGTGCCCCCATTTCTCCAGAGTACGGCAATGCCTCAAATGTGACCAAAAAATACCAGTTGGGTGCATGGCAGGACTCAGAAGGGAAGGAGTGATTTTTGGATTTTGGAGCACAGATTTTGGTGGAATGAATGGTGGGTGCTATGTTGCATTACCAATACAGTGGAACCCCCCCCACAAGTGACCCCATTTTGCAAACTACACCCCTCAGGGAATTCATCTAGGGGTATAGTGTACATTTCAAACCCCCAGGGGTTTCATCAATTTTGGTACAACTGGGCAGTGAAAATGAAAAAAATACATTTTTTTACACAAAAATGTACTTCTGGCTCAAAATTTTTCATTTTCACAAGGAATGAAGGAGACAAAGCACCCCAAAATCTATGCCACCATTTCTCCAGAGTACGGCAATGCCTCACATGTGACCAAAAAATACCAGTTGGGTGCATGGCAGGACTCAGAAGGGAAGGAGTGATTTTTGGATTTTGGAGCACAGATTTTGGTGGAATGAATGGTGGGTGCTATGTTGCATTACCAATACAGTGGAACCCCCCCCACAAGTGACCCCATTTTGCAAACTACACCCCTCAGGGAATTCATCTAGGGGTATAGTGTACATTTCAAACCCCCAGGGGTTTCATCAATTTTGGTACAACTGGGCAGTGAAAATGAAAAAAATACATTTTTTTACACAAAAATGTACTTCTGGCTCAAAATTTTTCATTTTCACAAGGAATGAAGGAGACAAAGCACCCCAAAATCTGTGCCCCCATTTCTCCAGAGTACGGCAATGCCTCACATGTGACCAAAAAATACCAGTTGGGTGCATGGCAGGACTCAGAAGGGAAGGAGTGATTTTTGGATTTTGGAGCACAGATTTTGGTGGAATGAATGGTGGGTGCTATGTTGCATTACCAATACAGTGGAACCCCCCCACAAGTGACCCCATTTTGCAAACTACACCCCTCAGGGAATTCATCTAGGGGTATAGTGTACATTTCAAACCCCCAGGGGTTTCATCAATTTTGGTACAACTGGGCAGTGAAAATGAAAAAAATACATTTTTTTACACAAAAATGTACTTCTGGCTCAAAATTTTTCATTTTCACAAGGAATGAAGGAGACAAAGCACCCCAAAATCTGTGCCCCCATTTCTCCAGAGTACGGCAATGCCTCACATGTGACCAAAAAATACCAGTTGGGTGCATGGCAGGACTCAGAAGGGAATGAGTGATTTTTGGATTTTGCAGCTCAGATTCTGGTGGAATGAATGGTGGGTGCTATGTGGCATTAGCAAGACCCCCGAAGCACGGTGAAATGATGAACCTAATAATCCATAGATGTGTGGTATATTTTGAAACACTCCTTTATACATAGGCCGGGTTTGTCGGGGCAAGTTTCACAGTGGAAAATAGTATCCTTTCTTATTCCCTTTTTATAGCAAACTTTGCACCTTTTTTGTGTCCTGCCCTTTCTTGCAGTGGAGGGGATTTCGTTGGGAAAATGCTGCCCTGGTACAATACGGGGGCCAGTACTAGAAGTACTGGGGCCCTCTGCCTGCTGATTCCCAAATATTAGGCTCTTTATGACTTCCTCTTGAAAGTGCATAAATGTCCCCCTCTGGCCGGTAGAACGGAATAGCACGTAAGCGTTATACAGTGCCATCTGGATGATATACACGGCCAGCTTCTTGTACCAGATATTTGTTTTCCGCAGGGCACTGTACGGCTTCAGTACCTGATCTGAAAGATCCACTCCGCCCATGTACTTATTGTAATCTAGGATACAATTTGGTTTTGAGGTGTGGGTACTGGTACCTCGTACAGGGATGGAGGTGGTACTGTCTCCATGAATTGTTGTCAGTATAAGGACATCCCTCTTGTCCTTATATTTGACCAACAACATATTTTCGGTGCATATTCCCCTGCTTTCACCCCTTCTCATTACTTGGGCAATGTGCGTTTTGGGGAGGCCTCTTTGGTTCTTGCGCACAGTACCGCAAGCTGCTGTACCTCTTGAACCAAGGGCCTTAAACAGGGGGATGCTGGTGTAAAAGTTATCCACATAGAGGTGATAACCCTTATCCAGGAAGGGGTGCATTAAATCCCAGACAATTTTTCCACTAACACCTACGAGGGAGGGGGGGCATTCTGGTGGTTCAATTCTTGAATCCTTCCCTTCATATACCCTAAACTTGTGGGTGTACCCTGTGGTGCTTTCACACAGCTTATACATTTTTATGCCATACCTTGCCCTCTTACTGGGAAGGTACTGGCGGAATTTAACCCTTCCTTTAAAATGTATAAGGGACTCGTCGATACTAATACATTTATCAGGGATGTATAGCTCTGCAAATTTGGCACTGAAATGATCAATGACCGGCCTGACTTTGAATAGCCTGTCAAAGGTGGGATCATCTCTGGGTGGGCACTGTGCATTATCGGTGTAATGTATAAATTTATGGATTGCCTCAAAACGAGCCCGGGGCATGGCCATACGGTGAAATGGGGTGCTGTACAGAACATCTGTACTCCAATATTGCCTAATTTGTGGCTTTTTTACTATGCCCATGTGTAACACCAGACCCCAAAACGTCATCATCTCTACTGCATCTACAGGGGTCCACCTAGCAAATGATGACGTGGGGTTTTGAGCAATAAACTGCTGGGCATATAAATTAGTTTGGTCCACCATTAAATTTATAAAATCATCAGAGAAAAATAATTTGAAAAAGTCAATTTCTCTGAGACCTGTTGAATCAAATTGGATTCCTGGGATGGCCAAAAACTCAGGAACCTGGGGCTCAAAATTGTCTGGCGGTGGGGTCCATACGAGATCAATTATTGGGGGGGGGGGTCTCAGCTGCTCTACGGGGGCGTCTTTGAGGGGGTCCCTCATCACCAGAGGAGGAAGAAGAGCTTAAGACGAATCCTTCAAATTCCCCGCTTGCCTCACTGGCTGTGTCAGAGTCAGAGGCAAGCATGGCATATGCCTCCTCCACTGAATACATTCTCCTGGATGACTGGGACGACATTTGGGATGACATTTGGGATGCCATTTATATTTTTGTGTTACTGGTAGTGAAATGTTTCAACACGTGTATAGTGTAGGGGGGGGTACAAACTTTATTTCAACCCGGGGGGTATGCAGTGTGTGGTGTGTATGTAGTGCAGAAAAAAAAATACAAAAAAAAAAAAATTGAAGGGTTAAAAAAAAAAATGGAAGGGGTTAAAAAAAAAAATGGAAGGGGTTAAAAAAAAAAAAAAGGTCCTGCGCCAAAAATTGAGCACAGATGTTGGTCAGTAACGTCCGTCACTGAACAGCGCTCAAAGGCAACAGGAATTTGATCAAAAAAAAAAAAAAATAGATCAACCCTGTGCCGAAAAAGCTGATCAGTGATGTACGTCACTGATCAGCGCACAGTGGCCACAGGACACACACAAAATCACAGTGTGTGTAAAAAAAAAATTTAAAAAAGACCCCACAGCACTCACAAAAAATAAAAAAAGGTGATCAGTGATGCGACACTGATTACCAGTGAGGGGCAGCAGGTGCACAACCTTTGGTGCAACTGACAATGCAACTGGCAGCAACTGACAGGTATATATAAAAAAAAAAACCTCTGTACCCCCAAAAAGTTGCTGATCACCTCAGATATAGTGATCAGCACAAAAGGCGGGGGCAGCAGACACAAAATTTAGCACTCTCTATCACTCTCTGTCACTATCTCTCTCTATCTCTCTATCTCTCACTATCTATCACTCTATGACACTGCAGCAGCAGCACTGACAGTTGCTGATCAGTTAATTTATACTGATCAGCACAAAAGGGGGGGCAGCAGTCAGTTATATAAAAAATATATAGCACAATCTGTCACTATCTCTCTATCTCTCTCTATCTCTCTCTCTATCTCTCTCTATCTATCTATAGCTCTATCACACTGCAGCAGCACAAAATATAGCACTAGGCCTCTCTATCTCTCTCTATCTCTCTCTATCTCTTTCAGTTATATAAAAAATATATAGCACAATCTGTCACTATCTCTCTCTCTCTATCTCTCTCTATCTCTCTCTATCTCTCTATCTATAGCTCTATCACACTGCAGCAGCACAAAATATAGCACTAGGCCTCTCTATCTCTCTCTATCTCTCTATATCTCTTTCAGTTATATAAAAAATATATAGCACAATCTGTCACTATCTGTCACTATCTCTCTCTCTATCTCTCTCTCTCTATCTCTCTCTATCTCTCTATCTATAGCTCTATCACACTGCAGCAGCACAAAATATAGCACTAGGCCTCTCTATCTCTCTCTATCTCTCTCTATCTCTCTCTCTATCTAATAACTATCTAATAACTCGCAGCAGCACAAGATGTCACAGGATGTCACAAGATGTCACAAGAATAAGCAATATCTAGGCAGTGATCAGGTAAGTATTTGGATGGGTTCTGGTCAGTATTGGCGGCAGCTGGGCACGGTGACCGCACTGCACGCTATTCCAGACCGGAATGGCGTCTGCAGTGCAGTCACCGTTAGTTTAAACCCCCCTCCTTGGCTGTGATTGGTCCGTCGGTCCGACGGACCAATCACGGCCTTTGGGGGCGGGCGGGGTGAGGTGCGGTGACACCAGTGTCACCCTTACACCCCGCGGTGATTGGTGCTGTACTTTACAGCACCAATCACCTCCGATCCCGTGTCACCGGCGAACGTTATTCGCCGGTGACACAGAAAACGCTGTGAATGGCTGTTCACACTGAACAGCCAATCACAGCGATCGCCGACGGGGGGGCGGCATCGCAGCCCCCCCTGGGCATGCACGGACATGTCTGCTGTCAGGGACAGCAGACATCGTCCCTCTGTCACTGCGTCTCTAGACGCAGTGACAGTTTTAAGCCATGACGTATATATACGTCAACGGTCGGGAAGTACTTCCCGGCCATGACGTATATATACGTCAAATGTCGTGAAGGGGTTAATACAAAGTATTGAAAAAAAAACTGAGGCCCTTTGGGTGACCATAGAAACAGGGGAGAAGGTGATTTTTCGTATAGGGGTGATCTACAGACCACCAGGTCAGGACGAGGAACTTGACAAGAGCCTATTGCAGGACATCAATAAAATGGCATTAAAAGGAGAGGTGATAATCATGGGAGACTTTAATCTACCTGATGTAAACTGGGAGCTGCCTGTTGCAAGTAGGGAAAAAAAGTGTGTTGATCAGTGCGCTACTATCTGCAGCTGGTACTGGGACTTGTCAGGTCCCGAAATGCAATACAAGAAAAAAGAGAAATGTACCAGCGCTGGCTGAAAAAATATTTGGAACGGTATTCTGTACAATAAATTTATTAAAATAATTACTGTAAAAAGCTGTATTGTTTACTAGCTTGATGAATTTATCGATATATAAAAAAAAAGGGGGGTTACAATAAAATATTGGACATTCAATAAGCATCACAAATAATATCAGGCATATATTGGTATATTACCATACGGACATCTCAGATGTAAGTCCCATTAAAGCAGGTGACCAGGTAGCCAACAGTAGTCCCATAAACAGAGTCCAGTTGTTGTGTTGGTTTCTCTGGTAGGGGTGATGGTAAACCTGGAGGATAGATGTAAATTCCAATCGCTGCCTCGGATTAGCGGTCCGGATGGGAGAGTGCAATTGCACTGGAGAGTCCGTTTGGATCTGAATTTCGCCTGGCTTGTATAGATGCTTTTCCAGAATGTAGTCCAATGTTAAAAGGGGGATTGTGGATGGGCTCAACGCGTTTCTCTGGGTCCAACACCCAGCTTCTTCAGGAGCCTATTGCAGGACATCAATAAAATGGCATTAAAAGGAGAGGTGATAATCATGGGAGACTTTAATCTACCTGATGTAAACTGGGAGCTGCCTGTTGCAAGTTCCACCAGAAGTAGGGACATGCTGAATTCCTTGCAAGGAGCATCCCTCCAGCAATTGGTGAGGGAGCCCACTCGTAAGGACCCAATATTAGACTTAATACTTACAAATGGTGACAGAATATCTGACATAAATGTGGGTGAAAACCTGGGATCCAGTGACCATCAAGCAGTATGGTTCAAAATAAAGACAGAGACTGACTCATCGCACACAAAAACAAAGGTGTTAGATTTTAGGAAGGCTGATTTTGTAGAGATGGGAAACTCTGTAAGGGATTCTTTGGCAGAGTGGAGGAACTTGGAAGGAGTGCAGGATAAGTGGGAAAAATTAAAAAGTGCAATTCTAAAAGCAACAGAACTTTGTGTCAAAAGAGTTAGGAAAAACACACGAAAAAGGAAGCCATTGTGGTTTGCAAAAGAAGTAGCAAGTATTGTGAAAGCAAAAAAGTTGGCCTTTAAGAAATTTAAGAAGACGCAGAAGAATGAGGACAAAGAGGTGTATCTTGTTAGACAGAAGGAGGCTAAGAAGGTAATCAGATGTGCAAAAGCACAGGCTGAAGAGAAAATGGCCCAATCAGTGGGTAAAGGGGGGAAAACTTTTTTTAGGTATATAAGTGAAAGGAGAAAAACAAAAAGTGGAATAATACGACTAAAGACAGAGAGTGGAAGTTTTCTTGAGGGGGACAATGTAATAGCAGATAATATTAATAATTATTTCTGCTCAGTATTCACTGCTGAAAGAGAGGGGAAGGGGCCACAATTAAGTTGCAAGTATAGTCAGAAAACTGAGGGAGAAACAAGTACATTTACAGAGGAGAAAGTCCTCACAGAACTCTCAAAACTGAAAGTGGATAAATCAATGGGGCCAGATGGGATACATCCAAGGATACTAAAAGAGCTCAAAGGGGAGCTGGTAAAACCAATAACAGAATTATTCAACCAGTCACTAGCTACTGGAGTAATCCCAGAGGACTGGAAAACAGCGAATGTAGTCCCACTGCACAAAAGTGGAAGAAAATAAGAGGTAAGCAACTATCGACCAGTGAGCCTTACATCAGTAGTAGGGAAATTGATGGAAACACTCTTAAAAGAAAGAGTTGTAGAATATCTCAAAACCAGCAATTTACAGGATCCAAAACAGCATGGGTTTACTGGGGGAAGATCATGTCAAACAAATCTTATTGACTTTTTTGACTGGGTGACTAAAGTAATAGATCAAGGTGGGGCTGTAGATGTAGCTTATCTAGACTTTAGTAAGGCTTTTGACACTGTCCCACATCGCAGACTGTTAAATAAACTTAAAAGCTTGGGATTGGATTCTAAGATAGTTGAATGGATAAGAGCATGGTTGCAGGACAGAAAACAGAGAGTTGTAGTAAACGGAGTACAGTCAAAGGAGGGAAAGGTTACAAGTGGAGTACCCCAGGGATCTGTACTTGGACCAGTGCTTTTTAATATCTTTATTGGTGATATTGCAAATGGAATTGAGGGTAAAATGTGCCTTTTTGCAGATGACACAAAGGTATGCAACAGGGTAGACACACCAATAGGGGTAAAACAAATGATTGATGATCTAGGTAGATTAGAGGAATGGTCAAGAGCATGGCAACTACAGCTTAATGCCAAAAAATGCAAAATCATGCACTTGGGTTGCAAAAATCCAAAGACTAAATATAGTATAAATGGCACTATAATGGAAACTACTGAGGAAGAGAGGGATCTAGGTGTGACTATTTCAGGGGACTTAAAGGCAGGTAGGCAATGTAACAAAGCAATGAAGAAGGCAAGTCAGATGCTTGGTTGCATAGGGAGAGGTATCAGCAGTAGAAAGAAAGAAGTAATAATGCCACTGTATAGGTCATTGGTACGACATCATCTAGAGTATTGTGTTCAGTTATGGAGGCCATATCTCCAGAAGGATATAAATACATTAGAGACTGTACAAAGAAGGGCAACTAAAATGGTGCATGGCCTACATCACAAAACGTACCAGGAAAGACTAAAAGATCTTAATATGTATACTTTAGAGCAGAGAAGGGAAAGGGGGGACATGATAGAAACTTTCAAATATATCAAGGGTTTTAACAAGGTACAGGTGGGAGACATTCTTCACAGGAAGAGGAGCAGCAGAACACGAGGACATGCACTGAAACTAGAGGGAGGAAGATTCAGGGGAAATTTGAGGAAGAATTACTTCACAGAAAGAGTAGTAGATAAGTGGAATAGCCTCCCATCAGAGGTGGTAGAGGCAAATACAGTAGTACAATTTAAACATGCTTGGGATAGGCATATGGATATCCTTACAAAAAAATAAGGATCAAATATGGTTTGAGGTAACATGTTTAAAAAAGGGGCAGACTAGATGGGCCAAGTGGTTCTTATCTGCCGTCAAATTCTATGTTTCTATGTTTCTATGACCTGTAATACTCTTGCATTCCAATGAGTGTCTCTCCTCCAGTGCCAAATTGCCCACCTTGCTCTTCTAGCAAGTTCCCAGCATAGGGGATGCAAAACTGTTTTCCAGACCAATTCATGTTTAAAATAAACTGCCACAATTAAAGACAAGGAAATTGTGAAATGTGTTCAAATAGAATTGCGTAGATAAAACACCAGTGCAGCTTAAGTACACACAGAACTTTCACTTAAAAGATAAATAAGATATTGGTGTATAGATAGCGCTTAGGTGATTTTGATAATCAAGGAAAAAAACAAATATATTAAGCACACTGGTTATATTTAAGTACAGTGTCAGATTCTCCTGCAGAATTGTTTACTGGACTTACTGTAGCATTCAGTAGAGTTGGACATTAGAAGACACAGAGGTGCACTATACTATTAAGGGCAACCAAAAAAAGATTTACCCTGATTTTTTGCCCCAATTTTTTTTTTCTTGGTCACTTCAATTACAGAGCATCCGCTCGGAAAAAAACACTTTCAGATGAAAACACACAATATCCACAATTGTGACCATGAAAACTGGTCAGTTATCAGGGATTTCTCCCTCCAAAGTCAGTAACTTTGCACTAGGACGAGCTCGTACTCTTTTTACTATTTTAAAGTATATTAATGAACCACTTTAAGACGTCCTGACATAATTTTAACTAAATCAGAGCTTCTTCATACATTTCTTTATTTTCATCTAAAAAGCGAAACTTTAGAGGCGAAATGTAATAGGGTGCGTTTTTTTAGACTAAAAAAAAATCGCACCAAATCGCACCTTTAAAAATCGCGTTTTTTGCCGCGAATTCGCATATGTAATGAGATGCGAATTAGCGGCAAAAAATGCGATTTGCCGCGATTTGCCGCGATTTTTAGTCATGAAAATGTGCGCATTTTCAGTCATGAAAATGTGCGCATTTTCATAAATGCGATTTTGTGCTTAAAAAAAAAAGTAAAAAAAAAAATGGCGTGGGGTCCCCCCTCCTAAGCATAACCAGCCCCGGGCTCATTGAGCCGGACCTGGTTCCAAAAATACGGGGGGACAAAAAGCATAGGGGTCCCCCGTATTTCTGAAACCAGCCCCGGACTCTTGGACCGGTCCTGGTTCCAAAAATACGGGGGACAAAAAATCTGGGGGTCCCCCGTATTTTGAAACCAGCACCGGGCTCCAACAGCCCGCGGTGTCATGCCACAGCCGGGGGACACTTTTTATACAAGGTCCCCCGGCCAAAACATGAGCACCGTGGCTGGTCAGCCTTGGACGGGGTACCTGGAGGAGTGGGGACCCCCCCAATAAAGGGGTCCCCCCCCCCAGGCTTCACCCGTCCAGGGCTGAAGCCCGGGGCTGTCACCGGCGTCCGTGGCCAGTGGACGCCGGCCTGATAGGGTTAAATCCATCATACATATCATTACATTGCTTTTTACCGGCGAACTACAAGTGCCAGCAGACCTCCCCCGCATGCTGGGACTTGGAGAACCACAAGTCCCAGCATGCAGGGCATTAATGGGCCCGCTGGGACTTGTAGTCCACCTGTAAAAAGAATGTTTATAAAAAACACACACACAGAGAAGTACAAGTTTATTACACACACACACCTCAATTTTACACCAGCGTTACTTACCATTCCTGGATCCAGCGCTGGTCTGGCTGCTTTACAGCCGGCTCCCCCCGCACTGACAGGCAGCGGGGAGAACCGCTTTCTCCGTTGCCTGTCACCGGCTTTCTCCGTAGCTTCTGTAGCTCTGTCCCAGTGCTACAGAGGCTGAGAGCGTGATTGGCTGAGCTACAGTATGCGTCTCCATGGAGACGCATAGCTCAGCCAATCAGGACTGAGCTATGCGTCTCCATGGAGACGCATACTGTAGCTCAGCCAATCACGCTCTCAGCCTCTGTAGCACTGGGACAGAGCTACAGAAGCTACGGAGAAAGCCGGTGACAGGCAACGGAGAAAGCGGTTCTCCCCGCTGCCTGTCAGTGCGGGGGGAGCCGGCTGTAAAGCAGCCAGACCAGCGCTGGATCCAGGAATGGTAAGTAACGCTGGTGTAAAATTGAGGTGTGTGTGTGTAATAAACTTGTACTTCTCTGTGTGTGTGTTTTTTATAAACATTCTTTTTACAGGTGGACTACAAGTCCCAGCGGGCCCATTAATGCCCTGCATGCTGGGACTTGTGGTTCTCCAAGTCCCAGCATGCGGGGGAGGTCTGCTGGCACTTGTAGTTCGCCGGTAAAAAGCAATGTAATGATATGTATGATGGATTTAACCCTCTCAGGCCGGCGTCCACTGGCCACGGACGCCGGTGACAGCCCCGGGCTTCAGCCCTGGACGGGTGAAGCCTGGGGGGGGGGGACCCCTTTATTGGGGGGGTCCCCACTCCTCCAGGTACCCCGTCCAAGGCTGACCAGCCACGGTGCTCATGTTTTGGCCGGGGGACCTTGTATAAAAAGTGTCCCCCGGCTGTGGCATGACACCGCGGGCTGTTGGAGCCCGGTGCTGGTTTCAAAATACGGGGGACCCCCAGATTTTTTGTCCCCCGTATTTTTGGAACCAGGACCGGTCCAAGAGTCCGGGGCTGGTTTCAGAAATACGGGGGACCCCTATGCTTTTTGTCCCCCCGTATTTTTGGAACCAGGTCCGGCTCAATGAGCCCGGGGCTGGTTATGCTTAGGAGGGGGGACCCCACGCCGTTTTTTTTTTTTATAAAAACACTTTTACACATTTTTATTAACAGAACCATGCACAGATCTCAATGATCTGTGCATGGTTCTGTCAAATTCGCCTGTCAGAACCTGGTCTATTTTTTTTGCGATTTTTGGTAACATTGACCAAAAATCGCACCCTATTACATTTGCGAGTTGTATACTTTATAATGGGAAAACATCTGGATGCGAATTGAAATGTGACTAAAAATCGCACTTCTAAAAGTGCGATTTCGCGGTAAAAAGTGCGATTTTTTACCGCGATTTTCAACCTATTAAATGTGCGATTTTCGGAAAATGTGCGATTTCGGCCGTTTTTGACCAAAAATCGCACATGTCTAAAAAATCGCACCCTATTACATTTCGCCCTAGGTGTTTTGCCGGAACAGAAGATATTGACTTAGAGCAAAATGCTTTTGCACGTTTCTTATTCAGCTGAAGTCAAAACTTTTCCACACTAGCCGATTTTGAATTTCAATTTTTTTCACTCCGCCCTACTCTCCACCTCTACAAAATTTCAAACAGGCTCTCAAGACCCACTGCTTTACCAAACCCAGCCAACTCTCATTATAACCCTTTGTTCCATGCTCACGGTCTACCCTATATATGTCTCCCCTGTGTGTCTGCTTGCCCTCCCCTTTAGATTGTAAACTCTCAGGGGCAGGTCCCTCTTCCCTCATGTGCTTTTCCTACTCTTATTTAAACAATTGTTTACTCCATTGCTCCCTCTGATGGCAGCAAACCCCTGAGTTTTCTGCTGCCCTGATACTTATTTCAAAGTTGTTTATTGTTCTATATTGTTCTTGTTTTTGTTTTTTTTTATTCTGCATAAAACATATTATTATTATTATTATTATTATTAATAATAATAATAATAATAATAATAATAATAAGGGATGTATTGGTATCGTTATAGTTGTGTTTTAGCAGACTGCAGGATATTGTTTAAATATTTGAAGGCTGGAGCAGACTCTGATCGGACATAGGGGGGATTCTGGTTGGCTCGCTAAGCAGCGGTATTTCGCTTAGCGAGCCTTCTAACACCGCCCGCCGAGAATGCAAATGCGCGCCCCCGCCACCTGGCCAATATCCCCACCACTTTGTGAATGGATGTTTTGCATAAACATCCATTTGCAGGGTAGCGTGCGGGGCGGAAATCATTCAATGGTCGGAGGCCATCGAATGATTTCTACCCTGCTTGCAAATCTCAGTCTGGGCTGACTTAGACTTGCGCCGTCTGGGTCCGGAAACCGGGCAGCAGCTGACGTCCTGTGATGTCAGCCATCTGCCCCGTTATCCTGGGCACACCCAATGTTTTCGTGGGCCCCCTGCCCGCCTCCATCTTGCCCCCCCCAGTGTGAGCACCATGCTAACTATGCAAGCTGGCAAAGGAGCCCGCACAGAAGCCCTGCACATGCGCATATGAGAATATGTGCAGAACAGAAACATCGGCTATTCATGCAAACACGCTGAGGACCGTGCTGATCAGAATCAGGGCCGTAGTATGGAATTCCATAGCGGCTTTACAAGAGAAGTTTTGTAGGCAGGAGTGATAGAGAAGTGATTATCAGACACAGGTCAGATCCAGATCTAAGAGCATGAAAGAGTATCTCAAGATGAGGTTTGGAATGTATGAAGAGATGGTGCCAAGGGCTTTGTGAGGAGGATGTTGTAGGGTGAGAGGTCACTCAGCCATGGCATTAGGATGGATCAATGTGTGGACAGATGAGTGAATAGAAGTGAAAGGTGCTCGAAATAGGCAAACACATAAAACAACACATGCAACTTCAGGAGAACTTGTATTGGAACAATACAGCCTATCAAGTAGCCATTTACATAACTTAATTGTTACTCTCGGAACTATGTCTCAAATAACGGTCAGCTCCAGGCCAGATACAATTGGAAACAACAATGAAAACAATAGGTAAAACGCACTAATTATTATATGTGTAACACTGTTTTTAAAGAGAAAATGTAAGCAACCCATTTGGGGATTATTTTGAGGTGGACGGAGTTCCAGGGTTTTAATTCTCAAATACAGTTAGAGATGATTTGACTTTCCCTGATCGCAGGGCAGAGCAGCGTTCCAATGTTTCTACCCTGTATGAGAGTCTCGGCAGTGAGTTCCTTGTTGCTGCTGTCAGCCATGGCACTGTAGCGCTGTCCCGCTTCAGGCTTTCAGCGTACAGCGAATGGCATGAGGCCCTTATTCTGGTTCACTCGCAAAGGCAAATTCCTTCTCAAATGGACAAAGCCATGTGCACTGCAGGTGGTGCAGATGTAACATGTGCAGCAAGATTTAGATTTGTTTCTGTGCAGGGAAAATACTGACTGCTTTATTTTTACACTGCAATATAGATCTCACTTTACCCCACCCAAATCTAATTCTCTCTGCACAAGCTACATCTGCCCAACCTGCAGTGCACATGGTTTTGTCCATTTGAGAAAGAATTTGCCTTTGAGAGTGAACTGAATAAGGGCCTGAGCCCAATCTTACTGTGGTGCATGCTGCAAATTGTTTCAATGGTCTCCAAATTCTCCACGTCCTCTTTAGCCACCAACACGTTTCATATAGGTACTAGACTTTTTCAAGGATAGCTAAACATTTCCCTTTCCTCTTCTTTTATAGAAAAAACTTTATTTAGTCATTTAAAAAACTTTATTTAAAAAATGGAAATGACCTTTCTACAGTAATTGTATTTGAGAATTTAAATACCAGAACACCGTCCACCTCAATGTAATCCCCAATCGGGCTATATACATTTTATCTTTAAAAATAGTGTTACACATACTGTATAATAATTAGTGCTTTTTACTGGACCTATTGTTTTCCGTTTTCAATTGTATAGCACAATAGAATTTGCTGAATTATATGAGAAACTATTAATTAATACAAATATAAATATATACAATGTGATACCAGGGATAAATGTGCTGTGTTGTTTAGTGTTTGGCATAAACAGTGACTAGACTATGAGATAACCTTGTCACCTATAGGAGCAGCTTCAAAGAAGCCCTTCTATCAGCTATTTCCTGTCATTGGAGCACTGTCTCTTGACACATAACAAGATAGAAGCCTCCAGCACACACAAAGGAAGCTGAGAGCCCATGGATGCTGCCTGGATAATATTGGAAGACCTAATTCCCCCTAAATGAGCATCCTATAACCAATATTGGTGGTGACCAATTGCTTATTTACAAAAGGGAAATGTAACCTGTATTCTGTATGCAGTGAATTTAAAGAGATATTTGTTTTAGTTTTAAAAAAAAATCCCCTTTATATTAGACTAGCAGTGAATGGCTCTGCGAATGTGTGTGTGTGTGTGTGTGTGTGTGTCCGGACGATTTTTATACGCACCTGGTCCCCCGGCATCCATGGGGTTCATCCTCAGAGGCATCGCCGGGCACAAAGATGTATTGTGCGGGTGCGCCAGTGATGTCATTATGTCACGCACTCACCTGCACAATGCATCCTTGGGACCGGTAGATCTGAAGGCGAGCCCGATGGCCACCGTAGATGCCAGGGGGATAAGGTGAGTATGTAAAAAATATATATATTCCAATAATCCCTTATCCAAAATGCTCATGGTCACAAACATTTTGGATAAGGGTTACTCAATCTGTAGTGCATACATTTCTGGAATAAGACTAGCAACCAATGATAGACATCCCCCAAAGACCACTTCAATCTGCGTGGAGTAGGTGTAAACATCAGAAAACATTGAAAAACAAATTCAGGTGGAGACAAAAAGTGCTTCAAATGATAGAATAATAGGATATTACTTCCCTTATGATACTGAAAATGTGCGCCAGGGAGTACACTGGTAGATTCTCATAGACGTCTATGAGGATCTACCAGTGTACTCCCTGATGCACATTTTGAATATAATAAGGGAAGTAATATCCTATTATTCTATCATTTCAAGCGCTTTTTGTCTCCACCTGAATTTGTTTTTCAATGTATGTTTTGGGAGAGTGGTGTCTCTCCATCAGGCGTTGAGACTTGATTAGCTGCTGCGCCGGAGGGTGATCAACTTATTATTTCTCCATATCAGAAAACATAGATCTTTTTATTAATACAAAATATACAGTTGGTTTGAAAATGGACAGAAAAGTCAACTGGACAGAAAAGTAAACCACGGGGCGGAAGAACGGGTGTGGTACAGGGGTCCGACAGTCGGGATCCCGACAGTAAATAGACCGATGTTGGGATCCCGACTGGCCGGACCCAGACAGCATGGTGAGTGCAACTAAGCCCCTTGCGGGCACGGTGGCTCGCTACGCGACCCTGCACCGGTTGCACCGGCCCTGATCCCACATATTAATTTATAAACGCTGCCATTTGTTCTTTTACATATTGTTGTACTCCCTGTTTAGAAGGGTTTGACTATCCCCGTCCCATAGCAGCTGACTAGAGAAGCAGAGCACTTCAAGTGCCCGAATCTTGTACCATTGGTAAATTGTCCTATATAATGAGCTGTACTATCTAGAGGGTATATAAATAATGAGCTGTACTATCTAGATCGGCGGTTCACAAACTTTTTTTCTCCTGTACACCTAGATTAGGCTTTTCATTTATGAGTACCCCCTCCTCTCATTTTAAAATACCACAGTACTTACAAGTGCAGCGGAAGTGTATTAAGGTGTAGCAGAGGAGTAATGTGCGGTCGGGAATCGGGTCCCTCTGTGTCTGGCCGCTGGCTTTGTACTATTTCCGGGGTTCCTGCTAATGCCTATAGGATTAATGCTGCTGCTTTTTCCACCCATGTCAGTGTCGGGCAGATAAACGATTATGTCTGAGTGCAGTGCGGGTAGCTCCCAGTGGATTGCTGGTCAGGCAAAAGCATGCTGATGGTGCTGCAGACAGAACCAGAAGTGATGCTACGTGGTTCATCTCCATGGCAATGGGAGACTTCTTCTTCTGCCATTACCAATATTATTTTCAGGTACCACTAAACAGTCTGCAGGGTACCCCCACGGGAATAATATCCCAGGTTGGGAACCGCTGATCTAGGGGGTATATAAATAATGAGCTTTACTATCTAGAAGGTTTATGAATATGGAGCTGTATTCACTCGAGCAGTGGTTCCGAAACTATTTTGAATCACAGCACCCTAGAGCAGTGGTTTGCAACATCAGTCCTCAAGTATCCCCCACAGTGCACATTTTCCAGGTCACCTGGTAGGTGCACAGGTGCACTCATTAGTTACTGACACATTTTAAAAGATCACAGATGGAGCTAATTATTTCACCAGTGATTCTGTGTGGAGACCTGAAAAACGTGCACTGTTGGGGGTCCTTGAGGACTGAGGTTGAGAACCGCTGCACTAGAGGGTACTTGTGTACTATCACGGCGCCCATCGCCTCGCAGACCATGCGATGCGATGCGATGCACTATCGGCCGATGTTGTACAATGGCATACAATGTCATACAATGAGATAGGATGCGATTATAAATTGTATAAGCACCCTAATGGGTGCTTACAATGCTCAAATGCACCCCCACGCCACCCCCCCAGTATAAACGTGAACCCGAAGCGTGGGAGCGCAGCGAGCCCACGAGGGGCGGCGGTACGCGTCCTACGACCTTTTTCATACTCCCACTATCCACGTCGGCGTGGAGTGGATTTTGTAAAGTGTGGCGAGCGCAGCAAGCCACCGAGCCCGAAGCGTGGCGAGCGGAAGCACATAACTTCACAGGTATACGCGTCCCCTCACGGGCTTCACAGGTATCCGCGTCCGCTCGCCACGCTTCGGGCTCGGTGGCTCGCTGCACTCACCACACTTTATGAAATCAACTCCACGCCGATGTGGATAATGGGGGTATGAAAAGTTCGTAGGACGCGTACCGCCGCCCCTCGCGGGCTCGCTGCGCTCGCCACGCTTCGGGTTCACGTTTATACTGGGGGGGTGGCGTGTGGGTGTATTTATGCATTTAAGCATTGTAAGCACCCATTAGGGTGCTTAAAAGCACCCATTTAGGGTGCTTATACAATTTAATATCGTATATGCGTTAAAATCGCATTGCATGCCATCGGGTGTATGGCATGCGATGCGATTAAAAAATCGGGCGACTAATTATCGGGGCGCCGTGCTAGTACACAAGTACCCTAGAGTATTAAAATGTTTTTCACGGCTCCCCTAGGATAAAAGTTTCTGATAGCGAAATTCAGAAAAATATTAAATTTAAGTAAATTGTGTTTATATGTCATCCTAAGGTTTAATTATATGGTGAGAGAGAGAATTCAATTTTGTTTGTCCACATAGTTTATGATTGGCAGCTACTAGCACTGGTTTTGCCTATTACAATGACATTAAAAATTTAGCACCAACCAGAGGCAGTCCACAAGGGTTCCAAGGCACCCCAGGGTGCCACGACACACACTTTGGGAACCACTGAACTATAGGATATATAAACAATGAGCTGTACAATCTAGAGCACGGGTGTCAAACACAAGGCCCGCGGGCCAAATCCGGCCCGCCAGACCTCGTCATGTGGCCCGCGCGAGGAGATAGCACGCAGGGGCAGTGTGTCTAAAACAGGAGTGCTGCGGGCCGCGTCCGCGTCCACGTCCGCGGCCACCTTACCTGTTCCTCCACTGTCGGCGGCCATGTTCCTGTAGGCACATATGTATGCGGCTACAGAAACATGGCCGCCGGCCTCCACGGCTATGTGGAGGAGGGCCCGGCCGCCTGTTCCCTCTGATGCCCGGCAGTGACAGACACTGGATGGGGACGTCATGACGATGACGCCGCCCACCCATGCGTCTGTAGAGAAGTAGGAGCAGGCAGGGAAGCTGGACCGGGAGTCGGGGACAGTGTGGCCGCAGCTAGCAGTGAAGAAAAGCTGGAAGCCGCAGCAGCTGCAGGACAGACGGAGAAACAGTAAGTGAGGATGAGGATCACACTCACAATAAAAAAAATATATATATCTGCTGTTTCCTGAGGTGTCCCCGTGTATAATAATAATGCCATGACACCACAGGCTGCTCCTCCTGTATAATCATTTATGTGTCATGGCATTACTTTTATTATATTATACAGGGGGAGCAGTCTGTGGTGTCATGGCATTATTATTATACAGGGGGAGAAGCCTGTGGTGTCATGGCATTCATTTTATATTATACAGGGGGAGCAGCCTGTGGTGTCATGACATTATAATTATACAGGGGGACCTACAGATACAACCGGCCCTTCGAGGGTGACCAAACTGCTGATGCGGCCCCCGATGAATTTGAGTTTGACACCCCTGATCTAGAGGGTACATAAATAATGGCCTGTGTTATTATTACTATTATTATTATTATTTATTAATAGAGATCCACATGGTATCCGTAGCACCCAGTTACAGAGTTTATAAAAAGTAAACAAAAACAAGAAAACAGTGACTTTTACAGTTCAAGACAGTGTAGGACAAGTACTGGGTATATAAACATTTCTGCATCAGGAAACAATACTAAAATAAGTAATAGGGTGGCATAACCCCGAGGGATTAGATGCCATCAAAGGAAGTCAGGAGATGGTTCAGGTACAAGAAGGAAGGGCACATGAGGGCAGTGGGCCCCGCTCGTGAGAGCTTACATTCTAAAAGGGAAGGGCAGACAGGCAGGGGTGATAGAAGTGCTGGAAGTGAGCATGTAACAGTGGGTGAGGTTGAGAGTTGGCTGTGTTTGGTGCAGAAGTGGGTCGTGAAAGCCCATTTAAAGTTTTGTAGAGAGGTGGTGAGTCTCAGAATTCCAGAGGTAGGAAGCAGCATGTCAAAAGTTCTGGAAGTAGGTGTGGGAGAAAGCTGTACTATGTAGATCAGGGATGGGGAACCTTTTTGCCCTCCAGCTGTTGCTGAACTACACATCCCAGCATGCACTGCTACAGTTTCCTATTTGGTCATGCTAAAACTGTAGCAAAGCCTTTTGGGATATGTAGTTCAACAGATGGGTGGGCCAAAAGTTCCCTATCCCTGATCTAGATGGTATAGAAAGCAGGCACCATTTTAGCTCTGTGCAGTCCTGCTTAGTGACTAGTGCAGCTTGGTACATACCTGCTGAATGCTGTACATTGCTTAACTGCTCTGCTTTGTTTTGCTTGGCCTAACAAAGTATGTATATCCTACATTCTGTAGTGATGGATACTTTTTGCTATGGAGTTCTGGTAGCCTATACTGGGGCTAAGGTGATAGCTGGTAAGGAGCGGGCCTAGCATTGGTGGTCAGTGGAATAAACATTTTTGATCACCGTAACTGTAACTGTCACAATTTTCGCCGGATGGTCACATTTTTTTTTGTGACTGTCCTGAGTCCCATCCTTGCCAGGCAGTGTCCCACGGTGGATGGGACAGTGGGGAGTCCCTCCTGTCCGTTTGGTGAATAGACACTGTGCGCATGCAAAAGATTGCAACAGTAAACACTACAACAACCCAAATTAGGCCCAAAATGCAGGTTTTGTGCAGTTGAGTTTTTTCTTCATCCCTGTGTCCATATATTTACAAGCATAAGGTTAGAGAACACTTTCTAAATCTGGAACATTTTGCAATGACAACTAAGGAATGCACTACCACAATAATTTAGAGCATAGTTTCCTACCCTCTTGCATTCTGCAGGAGACTCCCTGAAATAGCAGCAATCTCCCTCTCTCCCTGATTAGTATACCAATCTCCCCCATTTCACCTAACCCACATTGGTGGTTATTCTAGTTCACTCGCAAAAGGCACAAACACTCTCTAATGGACAAAAACATATGCACTGCAGGTGGGGCTGATGTAACATGCGCAGAGAGAGTTAAATTTGGGTGTGGTTTGTACCTCAAACTGACATCTATATTGCAGTGTAAAACTAAAGCAGTCATTAAAACACCCATACCCCAAGTGACTGACCCCTTCCAATACTACCTAATACAGCTGCTACAGGCCCTGAGAGATCGGACCAGTCTCCAGACCAAGTTTTGGCTTTAACACTGGGAGACCATTATAATCCAGCCTACAACATACCAATTTGGCAATAAGAACCAATAGGAGGTTTATACTCCCCGAAGCCAAGCTGGAACACATCCCCTGCTATCCAGGTCCTCGTAAAACTGAGGCGAAATAGGAACGGATCTAAGCAGGCTCATCACCCTCTGTAAACTCAGCTGGACATTTTAATACGGTACCGTATGGACACTAAACACATTTTTTCAGTCACTTTACCCATTTTTTATGAGCCTGAAGCTCTCCCCATTTTGCTTTTCCAATCCACTACTATGTTATGAGTTGATTTTTATGCTACCCACTGTTTCTAACATGTGCTGCTAATTTTATCTTACTAGATAATAAACATTGTACATTTTATGAAGGTTACTTGCATCTTTTTAGTACCAGAACCCATCTGTAAAGTTAGCGCAGTACACCCGTTTTCCTTTTTGCATTTCATTGTTGGGGAGTGACACCCCCCTTTTTGTTTGTACTGCAGCTTTTTTGCAACCCAGCTCTAGAATCTGCGCCCCTTCCTGATTCTTTTTGTTATCAGTTCTTTTCCATTAAAACACCCAAATCTAACTCTCCCTGCACATCAGCCCCACCTGCAGTGATGGTTTTGTCCATTAGAGAATGATTGTGCCTTTGCGAGTGAACTAGTGTATATCAACCATTCTTAGGTGTCAAACTACTCAGTGTCGACTATAAGTTATAGGTTGTCAACCTAGTGACTGTCGACCTAGACACTGTCGACCATATACCCCATAACCTATGGAAGTGTGTTCATTTATCAAATAGTTATTATATAACTGAAAAAAGAAGGAGGGGTGACATAGTGAAGATGTGTTACCACACTCTGGGGGATTGGTTTGAAATCCCGGCGGTCGGAATCCCAGGGGTCAAAATCCCGACGCCGGAATCCCGACCGCCGAAATCCCGACAAGGGGGGGACATGGATCGCTGCTGCTCTTAATAAGGGAATACTCCACCACTTAAAACAACCAAAAAAGAACAAGATATATAGATATATAATAACAACACATTAGAAACATACACTATACCCCTCTATTTTTCCATCCTTGAAATCGTGACCTGCCGCACCGAAGGTGGTACTTGCCACACCAAAGGCAGAGCAGAGAAGCGGTAATCTCCTGCTCTCCCCCAACTGCTCCCACCTCAGCGCCCATGGGACATTGCCACCAACGGGAATGACAGCAGGACAGTCTCTAAATAGCTGGACTGTCCGGCTGTAATCCGGAGAGTTGGAAGGTATGCACACACTAGTTTTGTGAATTCTTCATGTTCTATTAACATAACACATTGTAACGGGAGTGGAACACAGCAATGGGGGGAGCAATTGGAAATTTGATATCGGTCCAACTTTCCAAGGCCCCCATGAGTGCTTAAAAGAGTAGAGTGAGGGCTCTTTGTAGGGACTGGTATTGAAGGTCCCATTCCTCTGCAGTAAATGTAATTCCACTCCAGCACTGTATAAGTCATATCACATCATTAATACATTATATTAGCATCTGTTTTGTTTTATAAGCATATCGTTTCTAGGCATTTATATGTGCCATAATGTCATTTGCGTACTTTCCCAGTGACTCATTTAGATTCTAGAAATCACAATTTAGATTTTTAGATTGTATTAAATTGCCTCTTTGAATTTAATAAGAGAACATGACAAATATACATTGGGTAGCAATCACAGACGCATTTGTGTTTATGAGCCTTTCTCACAAGTGTAGGTTTCTTTCTATCTCATTAATATGGTAACGGATACACAAGTCAGATTCCACTAGTGGGTCTGTGCTTTGTGCACTCTATGAGATGTCTTGTCCTCCCCTAAATGGTTCTGTTCCTCTTCCAACAGTCACATTCCTTCTGCTTTCAGATCACATTTCACATAGAATATCTGTGGCTGGCATTTATTTATTGCAGTGTTATCTGGAAACCTCTCTTTCAGCCTCTGAACCCTGCACTTCCTGGGGCTGATCATATCACCACATTCCAGACCACAGATTCTTCCTTTACCTGAGTCCTCTGTTTATTGACAAGTCCACCAGCACATTCCTCCGATTCACTGTGTTGAGATTGGAAAGATTTGAATTTCATTAAATCTGATTGAATTGTACAGATACGTGTAACACGAACAGCTGGGTGGCTCACGCATACTTCTGTGGGTTCAAGATGCCCAAACAGATATCCTGGAGAAAAAATCAATTGGAGTACTTAAAATAAAGATCTACATTACCCGAGAAGAACAATCTGAATTTTGTTGTGTAGCCTCATGATAAAAAATGCATTGTGCTCCCTTCTGAAACTGCAACTTGGTGGGACTGCTATGCTATTACTGGTGCCTGTCCTTGTGTTTCCCACTTATTTCCCTATAGACTGTAAGCTTGCAGCAGGGCCCTCTTACCAGGCCAGCCGAGAGGTATGCTGGGCCCAGGTAAATTGGAAGCGTGGCCTAATCGTGGGAGGCGTGGCCACCTCCCAAGATTAGGTCAAGACCACATAATTATTACGGGTAGAGTGAAAAAAACCTCAAAAGTCAATGGGGGTGGGGTGTTATTACCCCCCCACCCCTTCAGCAGCAGCACACACCTACAGCATGTTGTCAGTGTGATGCTCATGCTGAGCCTGCTGTCAGCACACCACATGCTGTACGTGTGTGCTAGTGCTGCCGCCCAGGAGAGACGGAGGGGGTCAGACCAGGGCCCCCCGCCGGGCCCCTCTAGCAAGCCCGGGCAATAAGTAGAAGCCCCCCACGCGCATGCTTGGTGGTCCAGCTTCTTACCTCCATGTCTGTCTGTCTGTTCCCCAGTTTGTTCTATCACTGTCTACAATTGTAAAGCGCAACTGTAAATAAAAAAAAAATATTTTAGCTAGTGTTCTTAGAACTTTTTCTATTGGGAATAAACATCACTTTTCAACTAGATATCTAAATTTTCCACTTAAAAAATGTCCCTTTACCAATATATATTTATATAATCAGACCCCTTGAGAGAACAAAATGTGTTGGTTGTATTATGTAACCTCATTCATATTACAGTCTAGATCAGCTTTTATTTTGATGTACAGTATATTACGGCTAAGATTTTATCTATATTCTTAATGTATGAGTCTATTACTTATGTGTTTTTTTATGTTAATAAATTGTTTGTACATACTACATTATTTGATGTTGTCTCTTTACTTAGACCTCAGCCCAAGGCTGGAAAGTCAGAATTCATATTGACTTCAATCTCTATAAGTATTAGGGGGATATTCAATCTGGGATCACGGCTGTCGATCCCCGCCGACAGCCGTGATCCGGGCCCGTTTGCGGTCAGATCGACCGCAAAACGACAGACGGGATTCAATGTCCCACCTGCCGATGGGCGCAAAGGGGGTGTGGCCGCGAAAACGGCTGTGGATTGGCTTTCTGTGGCCAGGATTGCGGCAATCCACGGCCGGTATTGGCAGAACGGGCCCGACAGCTTCTGAAGTCGGGCCCGTTCTGCCGTGATCCCGCATCAATGCTGACGCTAATGACAGCATTGAATAGGGAGCTGCCGCTATTTCCCACGTCGGAAATAGCGGCAGCAGATTGCATATCCCCCTGAAACTGGTATGGAGATATTATTTTTGGTATTGGACAAATCTATATTGCAAGAATTGAAGTACTTTACTCACACTGAGTAAATTGTAGAAAATTGTTCTTATCTACAATTGTTATTGCATTAGAGAACAAGTTTGTTGGATCAGTTCTGCACTATATTATTTTTACTTTATACAGTCTATACTACAAAGCCGAGTGTTCTGGATAAAAAAGAACAGAATACACCTCACCAACATAACTGCATGTCAAGACAGTTGGTGTGGGTTGATGACATCATACTCAATGTGTCCATCATCAGACACATCTGTATAAACAAACATTACATCAGGGGCGTAACTAGAACTTGGTGGGCTCCATAGCAAAATTTTGAAGGGGCCGCCCTTCTACAGAGAGCGGAGGTACACAGGTATAGTGCGGGTATAGGGTGACACGTGCACAGGTTGATTGAAGGTACAAGGCATCACAAACACATAGGGATAGGAGGGTACATGGTGCCACTCTATCCTAAACTCACATAAAATCAAGGTGCTAAAGTATGTTGCGATTATAAACATTTAAAAATCCTAGTGACATGACACCACTGCTCGCTTCATTTGGATTGAGAGAGATGAATTGAATGAATGTGTAGAGACACATACTGCAAAGGAAGAAATAGTTAGGGAGTTGAGAGAAAAAGTTACCTTATAATAGCAGCCCTGAGCCCAGCCAGCCAGAGAGGTCTCTGATGGGGGCGGGGCTTTACTGTCATCAAGCCCTGCCCCCTAAATGCCCGCGAATTGCGTCTCGGACAGAAGCCCGAAGCGAGGCCTTCCACCTGACAGTGACAGGCTAGTGAAAACAAGTTTGTGGGGGTCGGGGTAGAGCGCTGCCGCGACATCCTCCACGGCTGCTGCATACGGGAGTCGGGAGGAGCTGCCTTTCTCCGGCAAGTGTTGAGCTTTGAGGGCAGACTACAGTGTGTGCAGGGGGAGCTGCGGGCCCTGGAAACAGCTCGGGCCCCATAGCAGCTGCACCCCCTGCACCCACGGTAGTTACGCCACTGCATTACATAGAAACAAACAGCCATAGGGAAAAAAAGCACATAGTAAAAATGCTAAATGTAAACTATTACAAATATCAAAAGCATCGAACTAAAAATCAGCACAGGATCAAGTATAATCTTAATACCCCATAAATAAAAGTATAATTATTAATGATACATACATTATAGATGACCATGGCGTGGTGGGAGAATAACATAGTGTACCAAAGCATGGGATACAGTCACCTAGTGACCATATCCCAATGAAACAATGTAAATTAATATTTTCATTAAACTCCTTCAGCCGCAGGCTAATAGCATCTATAGAGGAAGATCCACATTGCCTCTTTCTGCAAAAGCAATTTGGATTTATTAGCACCCCTAGGTAGAGGAGGAACGTGGTCAATGATTTTATGTTTGATTGAGGTAGCAGAATGTCTCCACACGGACTGTCCCTTCCTAACATTAAACTGACAATAGATTTACCAATGTAGTGTTTCCCACATGGACATATCAATGTATTTACCACAAAATAAGATGTACGTACACATTAAACAATGACAAATTTTGAAGGATTTACCAGAATATGGATGCAAGATAGTATCCTTTTTCAGCAGGTCCAGTAGGACTGCTAGCATCTATCTCCTTCAAGGTGGTGGACATTTTTGGAGGGATGTTTTCAGCAGATTCCATACGTATGGCCAGACCCATTGGAATCTGCAGTGACCATGTCATACTTGCCTACTTTTGAAAACTAATTTCAGGGAGATTATAGTTGGCGATAGACAGTGACGTAACAATAGCGGGGGCTATTGTTACACTGCCGCTACCTGCAGGGGGCTATTGCTATCCCACCACCGGGAGTCGGGACCTCAGATCTACTCGTCCGGCGCTCCTCTTGGCTCCTTATGTCAAAATGTCCATCACAAAATGGCCACCCCCTTAGAGCAGACAGTTTTTTAAGATGCTAGAGGAGGCAGCCGGAGGCCTCCTCTAGCAGCCTTAAAAACGGCCAGAGTACAGAGCGGCGGCGGACAGGTACTGTAGGACAGGGGCCCAGGGTGGGGGAGGCAAGGTTAAATTTAGGGGGGGGCACCGATATTTTCCGGCGGGGGGGGGGGGCGCAAAAGTTGGCGCTACGCCACTGGCAATAGACTTTTACAAAGCGTCCCATTGAGGGGAGGTGTAATGCTCCTCCCAAAGGGCATGTCTAGTTCCATATATGGAGAGATTGTGAATGTGACACCTAGAAGTGAGGATGTGCACTGCTACATCTGAGAGGAATCCTTTAAAATCACTTATATACAAATGTGGATGAGCCCCAAAGCAGTTAGTAAGAGCTACTATACTTGGTAAAGTGCTGGGAAATGGTGCAGATGATTCAATGTAAACGTATCTATGGCTCATTCCTTTTTTCCCAAATATGTAACAGTGTAATGTGGTCTAGGTGAAATGAGGGATATTGCTATACTAATGAGGGAGAGAGGGAGATTGCTGCTATTTCAGGGAGTCTCCTGCAGAATGCAGGAGGGTAGGCAACTATGGACCATGCACTCCCACAGCTCCGGCTCCCCCAAGCCACTGCTTCCATCTGCAGTGCCATTGTGCAGTGTGCTATGTAGTTATGTGCCATGTGTGGTGTGCTATGTATGTGCTTGTTGTGTACTATATATGTGTGTACAATGTGTGTGGTGAACTTATAAGTGTGTATGCAATGTGCATAAGTGTGGTGTGTTATGTATGGGTGAGCAATGTGTATGTGTGTGAAATGCATTTGTGGTATGCTGTGTGTGCAATGTGTATGTGGTATACTTTGTGTGCAATGTGCATGATAGCTATTTGTGCATGTGTGGTGTGGTGTGCTATGTATGTGTGTGTGTGTGTGCAATGTATATTTGTGTGGGTGTGCTTTGTTGGCTATGTGTGTGTGTGTGTTAGATGTACTATGTATGTTTGTGTGGTGTGCTACAGTACATATGTGTGTGTGTGGTGTGTGGTGTACTATGCATATATGTGTGTGTGGTGTGCTACAGTACGCGTGTGTGTGTGTGTGTGTGTGTGTGTGTACTATGTTTGTATGTGTGCAATATAACACACCCCCCCCCCCCCCACCACACACACTCCTATAAATCCTGCTTTTGCCTTATTCAGAGGGGGGATGAAGCAGGGGACATTTGTGAAGAATGAGATGTGATGATTGCCTGAAGCCTTATATGAGAGCACAGTTACTGTAGTACCACTCTTGGCCATTGTGTGCACTGTAGAGCACTACCATCTTTTCTTACTGAAATTCTTGCTCTCACTAAAATTGTCACTGCTCAGCTCTTTTCACATAGATTTATATTTCGTACACCTAAACCTTCCCTGACAAATGTTCAATTAAATGGTATAAACATATCAAAATCCATCCAGTGGTTCTCAAGATTAGCCCAAATGAGCAGAAAGACAGATACTTACTAGGGACACAGATATACAGTATATAAGATAGAGAGAGACAGAGGGCGGGATGTATTAAAATACATCGCCGCCCTTCGCCGCCCCCCCCGCCGCGATGCTGCCGCATATGTATTAACATATGCGGCTGGCATCGCGGTGCGGTGACGGAGGCCCCCTGCGATACCTGTACACCGGTGTGCGGGGGGTCTCCGTCACCTCCCTGCCGCCACGCTCTCCTCTCATGCCGGGGACAGCTATGCATGCTGTCCCCGGCGCTTCCTCCTCCCCCCTGCAGCCGGTAGGATGTCCGGCTGCTTCACTAGGGGGAGGCAGGGCTTACCTTCCGGGGTCCAGGAGGACCCTTCAGGAAGGTAAGGCAGAGGGGGGGTCGGCGAGGTGGCTGGTTTGCGTCGGCGGGCGGCGAAAAGAAGCCCATAGGCTTCTATAGGGTATCGCCACCCAAAGGTGGCGATACCCTTCAGTGCGGTATCATTTTTGATACATTGGAAAATGCGGTAAAACCGGGGGTTTACCGCATTTTCCATTTGATACATCTCGCCCAGAGAGAGAGAAAGCACCCAGCACTTGCCCCACACCACCCACAGACAGACAGCCAGAGGTCCGTCCTCTGCCCTATCCAATGCTGGAGTGAAGATGCCACTGATCGGTGAGGTCTTATATAGGATCCAAAACCTCACAATAATCTGACAGCAGGATGATGACGTTCTGCCTCAATCTGGGAATCCGAGTCTGGCAAAAAAAACTGAAACGTACTCGGATCCCGTCTTGGATCAGGATGTTCAGGGGGCTCGTATCTCAGAGATCCGAACCAGCTCATCTCTAATTAAAATGATGATTTCCTTGATTATGGATACGATTATTTCGGGAATTTGTAGGACAGAGGGGCAGATCGTGTCACCGTAAGCGGGGGAAGGGAAGCCGGCATACTGTATGTCTGGGGAGACATTGCATTCCATGTAAATGTGCTTTTACACTGACTCTTGGGCTCTGAAATGAGCTGATGAGAGCTTCTTCTATTGCTCCTCTCTAGTCATAACATACACATGACCTTTACAAACCCTGGCCCAGAGATACAGAAACACAACCTATGAGGTATGTAAAGTTATCATACATGACATGATGAGAGAAAACTATGTAATTATCAGACATTTTACAAAGCACAAGACAAAAGAGAAAAGTAAATTGAAAGAAAAACAAGAAGTTTTTTCCCTCTGTCAGCTTGTGATATTTCCCACCGAGAGCGTAATTGCAATTTCTGTTCCACATCATCGCATGCTCCCCTCCTGGAGAGATAATTGTATTGATTACATAACGTTCTTGTCGTGGCTCAGACAGGTCTACCCGTATTCTTTCCGGTGTAACGCCTGTCTTATGTGTAAATATGCTTTGTTTTTATTACATATGTCATATCTTGGTGTAAAGTAAAATAAAGATATTTTATGATATTTGATACCAATGAGCGTAAGAACGAGTCAACACTGAGCGGCTGATATAGGGTCGAACACATTGCGCTTTTTAGGACTTCATATGCACAGAACACATTCTTATGCATCCATCTATAGGGTCAATTTACTAATATGTGAGTTCAGTTGAAGGTGGTACAACCAGATACCACTTCTTATTAAGCACCTACAGGTGGACCAGCTCTCATTAGGTCTGCTCCTGGTGATTGTATCGCCAATTGCTGCTGCTCACATCACGTGATACTCACGCGCCCCATTCTGATGGAGCACGTCGCAGCACTCCGCTGCCACCTGCTGCTCCCTACATCTCCCCCTTAGCTGCACACACCCTGCACTTACTCTACCCGCCGCCTCTCCACCAGCCTGCTCCAGCTCAGCTGGCTGAGAGGTGCTACATCTGTACTAGAAGATAATTCATAGGGGTAAAATTTACTAAGATGGGAGTTCTAGTATCCAAACAGATACTATCTATTACTGTATCTTCTAGAAGGTGCTAAATAAAGAAGTAGAATTTGATTGGTTGTTATGGGCAACATCATATCTTCAATAGAACTCCCATCTTAGTTAATTGACACCATAGGATCTGGTTGGTTGCTTTGGAACATCGCATTTTTCAATAGAACTCCCATCTTAGTAAATTTACCCCTACAGATGGAGTCGGGCTCCCTCTTGCTGGCGAATCGCCAGAACGTCACCGCTGGCGATCCGCCAGCAGCCCGGCGTCCATCTGACTGAGAAGCGCGTGCGTCTCACGCGCACGCGCGTCTCAGTTTCCCGTCGACGGGGGGACGGGAACCATGTCCGTCTCCGCTTCAGGGAGACGGACAGGGTTAGGGGGGTGCAGGGAGGTGGTGGGAACCCCGGGAGACCGCCGACAAGCCGGCGGGAACTCGGGGGAAGCCGTCGGAAGGGGACGCGCGTGCATCTCGTGCACGTGCGTCCCCTTTTGCAGATACAGATGGCGGGGAATGGCGGCTGGCGTCGCCATCGCCATCCACTGCAAAGAAGAGACCCGCTCCATCTGTATATGTACATTCGGGTGCAGTTTGCATTTCCGTCTACTTGTGCCTGTACTGCGACTGCACATCACCTGCCCCATACCTATATTGACACTTACCACCCTAGCAGTGCAGGCAATGGCGGCAGTGGCATTAATAACAGCCTCGGCGGTGGATTCAGCTGTGGTTCTCACAGGAACTCCTCTTCTCGGCGTCCATGCCCCAGGAACGCTGGCAATCTCGGCAATCACTGCTGTACCCACAGTTCCCGGGGCAGATCTTACAAGATATTGCTTGGCCCTTACTCCAGGGGCACCAGGAAGAGCACCCATCCCTGCACATCTCTCACAGCACTACTGGGGACATCTCTGACAGCACTACTGGGGGCATCTCTGACAGCACTACTGGGGGCATCTCTTACAGCACTACTGGGGGCATCTCTGACAGCACTACTGGGGGCATCTCTGACAGCACTACTGGAGACATCTCTGACAGCACTACTGGGGACATCTCTGACAGCACTACTGGAGACATCTCTGACAGCACTACTGGGGACATCTCTGACAGCAATACTGGGGGCATCTCTTACAGCACTACTGGAGACATCTCTGACAGCACTACAGGGGGCATGATGTGCAATTGGCACTAAGGGTCTTATTCTGGTTCATTCGCTCTGACGCGTGCACACACCCTTGCAAATGACCCAAACCCCGCCTTGCATATGGTTAGCTCGCACCACCCATTCGCACTGCGAATTTTTTCGCAAGGCTTGCGAACAGATGTTTTACATGAACATCCATTCGCATGCCAGTGGGAACCTCACCCATCTTTCTATGGTCACGACCATCGAATTATGGCGAAGGTGCACGCATATGTAAGGGTGGCCCACTTGTACATATGAGCGAAGAAATGCAGGGAATTGGGCGGGCAGCTGACATCCGGCTATGTCAGCTGTCCGCCCCCTACACGTGCATCATGACCGCATTCGCAAGGCTGGGAGCATGCACTCGGCGACCAGACTTCTCGCCGAGTTGGCACGCATCCAGCGTAAACACATACGCAGAAATGCTGCTGTGCAAAACATCGTTCCCCCGTGCAAATGAGCAGCTGCTGCAAATTAACCAGAATAAGGCTCTAAGGGCCAGATGTATCAAGCTTCACAAAGGGATAAAACGGAGAGTGATAAACAGCCAGCCAATCAGCTGCTACCTGGCATATTACAGGCTGGGTTTTTTTAAAATAACAGGTAGGAGCTGTTTGGCTGGTTATTTATCGCTCTCTACTTTATCACTTTGTGAAGCTTGATACATCTGGCCCAAAATATGTGCAAGAAAATGATTACTTGCCATTCAAATTCAGTGCCTGAGATTGTACACAAATTTTGTTTCATGTTTTGAAACCTTGTTTTATGCACAAATAAAATATATTTGTGTGTATTTCATGTGTTTGTACAACATAACTGCAAGATACCCCAAGATACATCATTGAAATATAAAAATATTCTGAAATATGGAATAATCCAAAATCTTTCCGGTCCTGAGCATTTTGGATAAGGGATACTCAGTGTGTAATACCTCTGCAGTATGTACTAGTAAAACTATAAGACACTGGTTTCTTAGCACAGGTTTATACTGGCAAAGGCATGCAGCATGTGATCAGCCCATGTGCGCAGACATGCAATAACTCCTACAACATTACATCAACTGTATACGATTGTTATCGATAATTAAATATGTCAAAATGTTTAATAACTTTCTACATTTGGCACTGGGCTGGCCCCAATTCTGCGCTCAGGCGATGAATACATGACACCAGTTTCTTTCTATTTGTTTAACTGCAGCACACGTGACTTTCACATTTTAGATGAAGAAAGTGGCATTTGCACAGGTTCCTCCCCAGTAAATTGCAGTCTCGTACAACAGAATGGAATGATAATTACACTACGCATTTAGTATGGATAGGGCCGAGTACAAGAATGACTCACTGCAATTATCCCAGCAACTAATGCTCTGAGCTTCCTTTTATTAGGCATGTTTATATAAATGTAGTTGTCTCCAAAAACAGAATATAAGCTAATATTGAGAAGAAAATATAGACTAGAACGTGTCACACAGGTTCACCCAGTCATTTGCCTACCCACCACCAACCAACCAATCAAGTTTATGGCCAACCTGACATGTATATGCGGTAAGCCAAACTGGACATACTGCATTATTTGGGGTTCAGAAAACACAACTGGAGCTCAGAGTGCTCCACGTGACAACTGAACATATGTTGATTCAGGGATAGACTGATCCACCTTGTCTCCACTTTCTATATCACTTGGAAGTACCACAAGATCCACTCATTTTCTATATAGCACTACACTATGTAAACTGATCAGCTCTTATGGATTTCAGGGGTAGATGTATGAAGCAGTGGTAAAGGGGAGGAGAAGTGATAAAGTGCCTGGTACTTTATCCCTTGTCAATCAGCGCCTGACTGTTAAGTTACAGGCTGGGTTTAAAAAGGGCCAGTTAGGAGATGATTGGCTGATGATAAAGTACCAGGCACTTTATCACTTCTCCTCCCTTACCCCTCAGTTATTAACTTTATGCTGATGATACCCATTTTTATCTACTGTATCCTCTCCAGGTTACCAACTGTGTTGGGCCACTTTGGCCCAGACGCACTAAGCTTCAAAAACTGATAAAGTGGAGAGTGATAAATAGCCAGTCAATCAGCTCCCAAATGCCATTTCCAAACCCATCCGGTAACATGATAGTTAAGGGCAGATTTGTTGTTTATCATTAAATTTTATCACAATTTGAAGCTTAGAACATATGGCTCAATACCTTCTGCCTATCGCTACTCTGCTCCAAGCCAACAGTACTATGTGACTGGTCATACAGCCCACCACGAACCTCTCCTAACTAGCTGGGCAATAGGTAGCACCTTTCCTTGTATATCCATGCCTATTTCCATATAGATTGTAAGCTTGAAAGCAAGGTCCTCTTTCCTCTAATTCTGTCTGTTATACCCCTTTCGCACCACACAACCCGACCTGGGTTGTTGCTGGCTCGACCTGGGTCTCTCTGCGGTGTGAAAGCACCAAAAGTGAAAAAAAAAAACAGGTCCAGCAACCCAGCATTCCATCCCGAGTTAAAAGGAGGGTTTTACCCGGGTCAGACCTGGGTTGCTGGGCAGTGTAAATGGGTAACCCGGGTAGGGCAACCCGGGTCCCGTTTACATTATAGGGAGGATGCAGCATCAGCTCCAAGTGCTGCCTCCTGCCCTACTTTAACATTCGCTGGTTTTTGGTGGGTTTTTTTTTATATTTATGGATGTACATTTGTCTCTTTTCGGAGTAAGGAGTGTTGTGACTCCATTCTTCGTAATTGTAAACCCCTAATACATTTTTCAATTTTAGATTTTTCAATTTTTGAACTATTGCAACTATTTTCTAAACTGGAGTATAAAAGAAAGCATAGCTTCACTTCTGGGTATGCTGCTATACTGTATTAAAAGAAACTGCTCAGTGTGTGGATCACTTACCTATATGGTGAGTGAGGTATGCTATCATCTTACAAATGTACATAAATCACCATAGATTGTATGTAATACAGAGATCCATATCATGGTTGGTCCTTAAAGTTTCTACAAAGAGGTGATGGTCACCAGATATAAGGATATATAAAGATACCATTATATATTTAAAACAGCTCACCCTGCTGTAAGTAGGGTACGCTTATTTCACCCCTGGTCACTTTTAAACATCACTGTGGTTTCAATATAAAACACTAAATATATTGTTTATTCATTTTTATGAACATACGGAACATTTTGAGAAAAATAAGAAAATATGAAAAAGAAAGAAAGAAAAAAGAAAATATTCACACAAAGAAACTGCTACACGTTTATAAAGATTTTTAATACAGTAAGTTTGGTACGATTTATTGTCATCATATAAAGATACCTTTGTGTGTGTTTATCCTCCTCCCCTAGGGTGAGTGAGGTAAGCGTGTCACTTGATTATGCACAAACACTTTTGGGTATTCTTACTAATGTATAATTACCAATCATCATTCCACTTATTCTTTATTTTTTGCACATTTGCATGCTTCACGGAGACCACCGTCCAGAGACATTCACTCTCACCTACAGAAGAAGGACCACTTAGAAAAGAATACGCCACGTGCCTATAATACCTTATACTTACCGCGAATCTGGGTACGCCCATCAATCTTTTCCTTTAAAAAAAAAAGAATTTGACCATAAAGATGTCTGGTTAATCTTTTTCCCCTTTTCTTCCATCTTGTATTTCACATATCATTATGATTATATATATTGGCGACGGACAGAAGTTTAAACAGACTACAGTATCTAGATCTAGGTAGAACTGGTGACTCATTCATTGTGCCTTAAAGCAGCAAAGGTCATCCCCTAAAATACCTTATAAATTTAATAATTTTGGACATTTTTCCACTGATTATTTTTCACCCACATTAGCAAACATTTTGATTAAAACCTATTGACCCAATTTGGTCTAGAATACAGATAAAACAGCCAAATGAATGTCCAGCATTATGCATTTATCGCTTTGCATCTTCTGTCATTATTACAGGTGGCTGTATTTTACACCTTGTCATGCAGCAAACTGTATCTCCTGCATCCAAGTGGGCACATGCCAAATCCATGCAATCCATAGTAATCCACAACAATTACCCGACCAATGGACTCCGACCATTGTGCCCAATCTAGGAGTTAATGTGCTCTTCTGAGTCCATGCCTGCCATTGATCCTCTGATTGATTTTTCTTGATTTTTTCATAATTGCCCACAGCATGATGTAGAGCTTTATAAGCCAGCCCCTTCATCCATTCATTAAATGTACCCGGAGGAGTACTATTGATCCCTTTTACTGTTCCATGGATCCTGCTAAAGGCAAATTGACAGAATGATTTCTAGAAACCACTCCAGAAGAACAGCAAATAATTCTATTCTCCTTGAGGCTTCGACCCAATAAAGTTGACATTACAGTCTTGCAAGCTCAAATAGAAACAACCGTTGAATCTGTTCTTTCTATCCCTGACATGCAGAGATTTAAGCAGCAATCAAGAAAATATGTTTATAACATCCAGCAGATGATTGTTCCAGATGTGGAACTTACCTTGCTCCACACTCACCTTAATCATGCTGACTGTTACACAGTATGTCCTGGAATACAGGTCAGATGACTGTATAACTGTACAGAAAGAATAATTAGAAGTAGACACAACCAGTAGGACACAACAGGAAAAGGTCTTGAGATCACCTACCTACTGCTTAGAAGATATAGGTCGTCACCAACGTAAGCACCTAGTTTTCACCTATAGAATGCTTGCACACTCAGAGAAAACGAAATATAGCACATGCCGGACAATATTTTCCAGCCCTCTTGGGAACACACGCTTAATATTAGTGCCTACACGTGTCAGACTGACATACAAGAGACACCCAGAAACCAGCAATATTTACTAGCACAACTCTGGTCACCTTAGTGGCTATCGCAGTGGTGTAACTATAAAGTTTGCTCCCCCCTGCTTAAAAGTTTCTGGTGTCTCCCTGCTAAAAGTCATTTTGGTTAAAAAAAAAGTTTGGCAGTTTGGCTCCCAGTGTGGAACACCCCCCTAAATACATTTTCAAAATAAACAATTTGCCACCATAGTTGTGCACAGTCCAAAAGGGGGTGTGGCCTCTATTTGTTTTCATAGACATTCTAAATCATGTTGTGGCAATTTAGGTAACATTCTCGCTTCACCTCTTATCTAAAGGCATACAGAACCAAAATCATGTACAGTATGCAGGGTTCATAAAGATTGAGATGGCATGATCATTTCTGAGCAGAATCCTCTACCCAGTTAATTTTTTACATAATATATATATAAAATGCCCACTTTATGTATCTATATGAATTTATATACTCTCTGTACTTATATTTGCTGTTTTCAGTTTATTACCTTTGTACGGTACTGTAGGTGCCTTGTAATTAGCTAGAGAAGTGAATTTTTCATGTTAATAGCATTAAATTACTGGGTCATGAGTATTGAGATGTTATAGTGATGGTAGAGGGAAAATTAAGGTTATCCAAGATTGGCCAGAACTTAGAGATGACAAAGAAAGTCAGGAATTCCTTGGGTCTCACTATTACGGAAGCTTTTTTTTTTTTTTTATAATTCAATCATTTTAATTAGGGTTGCCAATCCCAGGATAGGGATTGCAGGATCCTGGGATTTGGCCCCAAAATGTCTGAGGAACCTGCCGACCTGCGCTCCCGGCGGCACATAACCCCTCTCCGACTGCTTCCCAACGTCCATAACACCCGCCGACTGACTCCTCCTCGCAGCTCCGTTGCAACGCTACCATCTGGCCCTTTCCCCATCGTTAGTTAATGTGGGGGACAGGAGCGTTTTCTTTTAGGGATAGTTTAGAGAAAGAGTAGTCACCCTCATTCCCCACCAGGGCTCATTGTCATTGACTTACCACCCCTGTATTTACAGATCAGAACTTTTTCTCAGAGCATCCACACCCCACTTGCTCTACCCCCACTTATTGTATTTACTACTTGTTGTCACAATAAACATTATTTACTCCACATACTGTATACACATCCAATATCTATTACCATTCACACACATTAGGTGAGCACCTGACTACTCTTTCTCTAAACTGCACTTAAATGAGCCTAGACAACTCAAGTTAAGCAGCTCCCGCACACATAGTGGTCTTAGCGCCTTACCCCAACCCCTCTGCTGAAGCCTTTTCTTTTAGGGATGCCATTCCTGGGATCCTGGGTATCCCAGGATTGAGCAATGTCCCGCGATTGTCAGCCCTAAATTTATTGATTTTTGCATGTTAAAAATTATGATGTCGTACAATGATATAAAAAAAAGTGTCATTGTGCCAAGAGTAATCGGTTGCAAATTTATGGTAATCGGTTGCAAATGGTCTGCCTTCTGCACAAACATAATACATCCAAACTGTCATAAAACAGTACATAGTGAACCCACTATTTAATGGGTGTGGTATAACTTATCATCAGCCTAAATTCCTTTTTCCGACACCGGAATCCTGACTGTCAGCAGCCCGACTGGGGGGCAAGTGCATTGAAGCCACTTGTAGGCTCGGTGGTGAGCTGCTCTCACCACCTATTCTATTCTCCCTCTATGGAGGTCATGGACCCCCACAAGGGAAAATAGCCCGTGTAAATTGGGATTCCAACTGATAGGACCGCCGGAATCCCAACTGTCGGTCACTCATCCGGTACCCCTATTTAATATATAAGAAGACATAACTATATCCATGAAAATGGTAAAAGGGGACTCCAACCATCAGTTCTATTTTTTTTAAAAATTAGGCTTCCGCTTTATGAGATATATAAGTAAATTTCTCATGCCCATCAACGTAGTTAATCTAACGATATCCATGCTTCCACTGTTGGACCCGACAAGACCATTCATTAGCGAGCCGCGGCAGCTTCCCATGCCTCCTGAGACAAGGACCCCATATCCACCTCCCATCTTGTACAGTTTATCATTGTCATACAATGAGCTAAGCAATGTTGATTAGATCTTGTAAATGGAGTGTCTGGGACCAAGTGTTGCCATTAGCAGCATGGATGGTGTAATGGTTAGCATTACTGCCTCACAGCGCTGAGGTCATGGGTTTAAATCCCACCATGGCTCTAACTGTGCAGAGTTTGTATATTCTCCCCGTGCTTGCATGGATTTACTTTGGGTTCTCCGGTTTCCTCCCACAATCCAAAAATATACTGGTAGGTTAATTAACCCTAGAATGTCTGAATGCATGTACATGTGGTAGGGAATATAGATTGTAAGCTCCACTGGGGCAGAGACTAATGTGAATGTTCAAATATACTCTGTAAAGCGCTGCGTAATATGTGTACGCTATATAAGAAACTGTTAATAAATAATAAATTAGCTTCTTAAGAAGATAATTCTGTTTACATGGAGGGGCATTGTGAAATTAATCCGTGCATGCGTGTCTAAGTTGTAATGGAAAAAAATAAACATTAGGGATAGAGAAATCTACTTGTAATTGTTGAAGTGTCTTAAAAACACCCTCCTGGTACAATTGTCCATAGAAAGCACACCAGACTTACCCCATAACTACCGCAGTTGGAGTTGCAGTTGGATAGTTCACCTACTGTAACACCTAAGTACCAACTAAAGGAGAGTCTGAATCCCAACCAACACTGGGAAGAAGCGCTGCAGCCCACTTGCAAACAAGTATAGCCTGCTGCACTATAGGTATTTTGATTAACTTTCCATTTCCACTTAATAACAGCCCGGGGAGCGCCCTAGAAATGAGAAAAGCTGAAAGGGATGTATCTGGACCTGTAGCTAGCCACTCTACCAGATGAGCCAACTGGGCTGCAAGGTAATAAAGTCTGAACATACAGTAGGTAGAACCAAGCCCCCTGAAATGCGCGTCCTTGTTATTGTACTTAATTTAATCCTTACTAGGCTAGACCAGATAATGGATGATAAAAGGCCATCTACGCATATACAAATCTTTTGTGCCATGTACATTGGGCTGTGGTGCAGGACATAAATAGTTTGGGCTGAGCTGTCATTTTAATGAAATTAACTCTACCAGTGATTGTGAGAGGGAGTTTCCCCCCCACAGAAATACAGGAGCATCGGTAGTCCAGCTGAGGGATAATATTTAGGGTCAGATATCGATAAAGGTCCTTAGTAACCCAAATACCAAAGTACCTAAAAGAGTCAACCCAGCGCAGTGGAAGAGCTATTTATTACAGAGACTTTATTGAAGGTTTCGTAAAGATCTTCTAGATACAGACAATCCTGACTTTATAAAACTTTCCTTATGTATTGTTAGAAGGTCAATATAAAGTATGCTCAATATCATTAAGAATGTGTGCTCCCGCACATCATTAATGACCACACACACACACACACCCTTGTCTGCTGAACATATAGGTACATTTTGGCTATGTAGCCAACGACCTGTAAGAGGAGCGGGCATGGTGGATGTCACTGAATGATATCAGTAACGATATTGTGGGCATGAAAAATATGTGGGCATGGATGGAATAGTACAGGGACTGTTTTCATTTGGCATGTAAGTTAATGATATGGAAACTAAGTTTAAATAAATAATAGATGCGGGCTGTAGAATATGCTGCATAATTTGATTTGATGTACTGTACATATAGTAACATTACTTACTTGGCAATACATATGACAGAGGTTAGTACATTCTGCTGTGTTGTGCGGTTAGCGTAGGACCGGCAAAACTAGTCAACGACAGCAAAATAGGCAAAACTTGCACGCAATTGCAAATTTTGTCAAAGATTTTGTTTATTTCTTATGATAACATAAACATGAAACCCAGAGTGAAATGTAATAGGATGAGAGATTCAGAAAGTGAGAGATTTGGTAAGAAATCTCCAGTTTCTTTAAAGCGGCAATCATTTACACTGCAAATCCAGTTTGATTGTGAAGTGTAAATGACTGCTGCTTTAAAAAAACCTGGAGATTTCTTACCAAATCTCTCACTTTCTGAATCTCTCATCCTATTACATTTCACCCCATGAGTGCAGAGAGTTTCGATGCAAGTGTGTAAAATTCAGATAAACTTACATGTGAAAGCCGACACCTAGCTCTTACATAAAAGGCCATCACTGCTGTACTGTATGCCGTGCACTGCAACACGAACCATTGTTGGACACAATACAATGACTGCAGGGGAACGAAACATGGGAACAAAAATGGAATTCCTTACCCAGAGAGCTGGGAATGTAAGTAGGTTAACAGCAAACCTGTGCTGCTGGTTCAACAATGGTTCATTGTGTGGTGGCCAGCAGGCACATATTGTGAACACAATGTAACACTCCATCTGGATGCGATGCAGCTATGTTGTAATGAGTAACCTGGGGAAAGTTAAAGGTCTAAAGCACAACATGCCCATGTTGTTTTTGTTGTTTAATTATATTAGCTGTACATTGGGATCAGTCGAGTAGCTGGATAGATAGATAGATAGATAGATAGATAGATAGATAGATAGATAGATAGATAGATAGATAGATAGATAGATAGATAGAAACAAAAGTGTTAGATAGATAGATAGACATTCCTTTAGGACAAGTACATGGTCAATAAAAAGAACAGCACCTTTGTACACTAGTAGCACATCTCAGGCGCCTCCAGTGGTTGTCTCAATACAAATCCCGGCGGGTGTAACATTTGTATATTTTCGCCCAGTCACTGCATACTACATCAAAGCTGCGATGGTATGTATGTAGAAGAGGACAATAAATGTCTATAAGGAACAGAATAACACTAAAAAGCAAAAAAATAAACAAAAAGGATAGCGTAACATATTTCACCAGTTGCAGCAAATACAAGCCAATAAATCTGGAGGTGGATAACATTTGCAAACCTGGACAAACTGACCTAATGATGTTTTCAGAAGTAAAGACTGGCAAACTCCATTTATCAATTTAATTTGTAAAGTGCAAATGGAAGAATATCAGACAATAAGGATATTATATCATCATATACTTGTCGGGTATATGTTCTCTGTGTGCCACTATACTGTCCCTGCTTATATTGTCACCTACCTGGCTGCTGCAAAGACCTGTGGCACCATGGATGGCTGCCTAGGCGTTGTGCAGCTCGGTGGGCATGTGTTCCCCGCATGTAATGTTTTAATGTAACGTACAGGGGCGGGCTGGGCCGGGGGGGCAATTGCCATGTGCCCCACCGGGCCGCTTAGCCAGTCACTGGCTGCGGGCCGCGCTGGATCACCATCCACCTCCTCCAGGCAGCCCTCCTGCGCTGGCCGCGGCTTCCAGAACACGGCCGCGGCTACAGAAAAATGGCCACTAGCCCACTGCACTGAGGACATTTGACTGACTAAGGGGCCCGGGGGAGCAGGAGGGCTGTCGGACACCACCGGACCCCTCCCCCGCCGAGCAGCAGCAGATGGAGAGACAGCAACAATGGTGAGTTGCTGGTGGGACATATGTGTTTCTGGCACTGTGGGGGCATATGTGTATTTGGCACTGTGGGGGAATATCTGGCACTGTGGGGGCATATGTGTATCTGTCACTGTGGGGGCATATCTAGCACTGTGGGGGCATATGTGTCTCTGGCACTGTGGGGGCATATCTGGCACTGTGGGGGCATATGTGTATCTGGCACTGTGGGGGGAATATCTGGCACTGTGGGAGCATATGTGTCTCTGGCACTGTGGGGGGAATATCTGGCACTGTGGGGGCATATGTGTCTCTGGCACTGTGGGGGCATATGTGTCTGGCACTGTGGGGGCATATCTGGCACTGTGGGGGCATATGTGTATTTGGCACTGTGACGGAATATCTGGCACTGTGGACATCACATTGTGCGGTATAATGGGCATCATGGTATGGGGCGTAATGGGCATTACGGTGTGGGGAGCATTGGGTAATTGCCATCACAGTATGGGGTGCAATGGGCATCAAGGTGTGTGTGGCATAATGTGTAATTAGCATCACAATGTGCAATCTGCAGGTACACAATACAATCAAGGCACAGGCCATGTCCCCTTATGATAGGCCACATGACTAATTTTTCAGCCCCCCTCCGGCGCGAACAAGCATTCAGTCTTCTGGAGAGATGGGGGGTATGGGCCAGTGCTCTGGACTTGCCCCCTAGGCTAAAAGTTGCCCGCCAGCCCCTGGTAACGTATGTAATGCCCCCTCCCCCTTCATCCCTGCTTGATGCGGCACTGTAAATTCACAAAAAATTCCTAGTGTGCGCAAGCATACATGGCCAGTGATGTTGATTCTATTCTATTCTATAACAGTTTATCTTCTCTAACTACAGTATAACAGGTTATCCCCTCACTTTGCCGACAGCATTCAAATACAATAAAAAATCATTGTCAGTCTATATGAGAAACAGACACACCTTTTAACAACATACTGGGTAGAGAAGTTATTTGCAATGATGTTGAATCACTTTGACAGCACATAAAATTCACCATTCTGTAGAGGAAATCTCAGAACGTCAGTAAAACAGTTCTGCATATTTCCAGCCTCGCATATTTTCATCTTTGCCCCAGAGACTGGGAGGAAAGAAAAAATAAGAAGGAGAATTTCAGGCCAAGTTCCAAAAACAATGTACCTAAGAGGCTCAGGTTGTGGAGCTGAAACTGGCTGCCTGAGGGAGAGGAACGAGGTTTTCACCACCAACCAGAAAGGAATAACACACACATGTGGTTTTCTGCTGTTGTTTCTTCTGGTGTTGAGTGGGACGGAGTGAGTGCATCTTGTCACTCCTCACCGGAGAGCATGATTTGAGGGTCCTATGTGATGTTTACCTATGCTGGGGGGATTAACAAACTGAGCCCCCAACAGCACTGTTCTTGTAAAAGCTCCCAAACTACTCATTTGTCATTTGTCATTTTAAACCATAAGGTCAACATTATCCATCATGAACTATATTAGCTGTCCTATATTAGTAGTTTCTTTAGAATAGCGCCCCCGCACTGGATAGTTTTGCAGAACAGATATATTAGGTAAAGTTTTGATCCAGGGGCCTAATTCAGCTTGGATTGTAGTTTTGTGAATGTTAAAATAGGATGGCATTCATGTTATGTGTGGGCAAATGGAGGCAATATTGACTGTGTGTGTGTGTGTGTGTGTGTGTGTATGTGTGTGTGTGTGTGTGTGTGTGTGTGTGTGTGTGTGTGTGTGTGTATGTGTGTGTGTGTGTGTGTGTGTGTGTGTGTGTGTGTGTATTTGTGTGTGTTATACTAAAGCTGAAGGGGGCATTTATTATATGTAGGGGCTTTTTATTAAACATGTGAGTTATTAATGTGATGTGGGGTTGGTATGGTTTAATGCAGAGCCGGCCCTAGCCTAAATGACACCCTAGGCAAGATTTTGGCTGGTGCCCCCTAGCACCGCCACTAGTTCCGCCTCTGACCCTGCTCCCCCTTCCCAGCACCATCAACCCTCATCATAGCAGTCATCATTTTGGTGCTCCTACCCGCAATATTTTAAATAGAAACAGTGCACACATTCGGTGCGCAGCCCAAACAGGGGTGTGTTCTTGCTGGGAAGGGGCATGGCCACACAATAGTACCCCCAATCCAAATTATGCCACACAGTAGTGCAACTTTCTTCACATTATATCATGCAATGGTGTCCCTTATTCACGTTACATCACACAGTAGTACCGCTTTACCTTATATACATTACTCCTCACATTATTCACATTATACCCTTAGAAAAAAACCTTTATGGCCACACTGCAACCCAGCACAAAGCAGTGTGTGCTGGGCATAGGAGAAGAGCTGCTGCTGTCACTTAAGGGGAGGGGGCCCGGGCCCCCACTGGGCCCTTCCATCAGACTTTGGCCTGGGTTATTTGTACCCCCTACCCCTTTTTCTTGTCACCCCTGATAATACCACACAGTAATGCCCCTTACACATGACACACATTATTAATGTCCTTATAAACATAATTCCCCTCACACATTATGCCAACCTTTATTAATGCCCTTCATACATATAATGACACACATAATGCCTGTTACACATATGTCGCACATTATTAATGCATTTATACATGACACACATAATGCCCCTTACACATATCCCGAACTCTATTGCACAATCAAACCACCCGCAGACAGCACTCGCACAGCCGCTAACACTGTGACCTCTGCCTCTGCTCACTGTGACCTCTGCCTCTGCTTGGATACAGATGTGTCCTCATACATCTTGCCTCAATAGGCCATGCAGCTCCTGGCCAGTTCTGCTAAGGTTGGGTGCCTTTTTTGCTGAACATTTGTCTTATTTGCATTGTTATGTGACCAGGACACATAAGGAGCTTTAGATGATTAAAATGATATGTGGCATGCCTATATTCTGTGTGCGACTGTGGCTGTACTTGCATACAGAATGCTATGTTACAGTGATTTCCATGAATACACTATTTCATATGCAGATACAGCCTCACTCACACACAGAATATAGGCATGCTGCATATCATTTTAATCAGCAGAAGCTGCTGGTGGCCCTTTCCAAACGCCCTAGTCATTTGCCTAGTTTGCCTATGCCTAGGGCCGGCTCTGGTTTAATGACTACATATACTGTAAAAGGCTAAATTCTCCCCACCTTTTTGAGATGAAGTGCCACCAGTGACCACTAGAGGCCACTCGACAGACCAAATTACTCATTAATAGAAAGTGAAACCAAAATTGTATTTTTAAACCTGCTGGATATGGACAGAGGGAGCTGTGAAGACAGATGTTGGAGGTAGGAGCTGATTGGGACTAAGCAGTGCTGATCTGGGCAGCCAGCGCCTCAGCGGAGTCTGTGAAGCACTGGACAGGCAGTGGGGTCCCTGTGGTGGATGGCCAGTCAGCAGCGGGGTCCCTGTGGTGGATGGAATCTAATAGTGGTATCGGCGGGGCGGGAAGTGGTTTTACATTCAGCAGCCACTTCCTGCGCCGCCAATACCGCTAATAGTTCCCATCTGCCGCAGGGACCCCGCCGCTGACTTCCCATCCACCGCAGCAACCCCGACTGCCCAGCTGCTGCAGGGAACCCCTGCCCACCCTGCGGTGCCTGACACCCACCTGCCGCAGCAGTGCCAGTGTGGGGGCCACTGATGTGTGGGGGCTCCGGGGTGACCTCCCCTGTCACCCCGTGGTTAATCCGACCCTGATTGTCGAGTATCTGCATTGAATGGAAAGGTTAAACATTTCATGCAAAGCAGGAAATAAGTTATTTATTCAGTGGCTAGTTCTAAGAAAGTAAGGCATATTTATTTAGTGAAAATGCTGATAAATGAATGTTGTGGCTGGTTGGCTGGAAGGAGGCCTTATTACTAAACATAGATGCTATTGTTTTAATGCCAGGCCAGGGGATGAAGACCTGGAATGCTCACTCATTGCTCTGCTTTTAGCCTTTTAGGACCTGGTTGTGACCTTAAAACAAGATTATGTTTCAGGTCTTATTGGTTCTTTGCTGCTCTTTGTGGGCCTAATTCAGGTTGGCTCACTAAACAGCAGTCGATCGCCCTGCCGAATGGCTGCCCCACCCCCAGCGCCCGAATCCCTTCCCTGCGACTGCTTGAAGGACAAATCATTCCATGGTCGCTGACCATGTTTTATGGGAGTCCCCATGAAAACGCTGGGCGTTCCCCTGCTCTGGGCCAGTGTCCACCCTCGTCTGCCCCCTCCCACCCCTACCCGCGTGAACACCTTGGTGGGTGTGATACTCCCCGAAGGTGTTGGCACAGGGGGTATAGACGTGTGCATATACGCGCATGCGCAGACCCCCCACTATTCAAACAGGGCTGGATTCGATCACTATTGAATCACCCCCTGTGACTGCAAAGTAATGTACTATACCAGCACTGTTTATTTAAGCACTATAGGAGGCTTGTTAAACCACACTTCTATTTATTGTGTATTTACAGTTTCTTATATGGCGCTGAATATTCCAAATGAAACAGTGATAAAACAAACTGGGTAGTAAAAAACCAACATAGAGGTAGGACAATTTATAATGATGGAACAATTAAGGCGGGACGCTCTAAAATGTGATAAAAACCCAGTTCTCCGCTTTTTACTGCATTTTCCGCTACCGCTACCGGTGGGGGGTGGGGGGGGGGTATCGCCAGCAAAAGCTATGGGCTTCTTTTCGCAACCCCCGCCACCCCACCCCACCGTACTTCCCCGGGTGCAGGGAGGAGGTGGAGCCAGCGGAGACGGAGTCCCTACAGCAAGAAGGGCACAGGAGGAGGGCGAGAGCTTAACGCAAGAGCTGTCCTTTGCGATAATAATCGCATATATAAGTGCATTGGCGATTATTATCGATGTGATAGCCGGCGAAGTGGGGCGGTAGATTTTACTGCATTCCCTCCAAAGTGCTAAAAGAACAACATAAACTGACCCATTTTGTATTCTCCCCTATGGAATGGTGCAGGAAAATTGTCAATATATTAGTACTGTATTCCCCATGAAGTACATGCACAGTGAGTGATATGCCATCAAATGGGCAGATCTGACGGACATCATTCAGTGTGTACTGGCTGTATGCACGCTTCTGAGGTTGCATGCGGGTACTGTACATCAAACCTGCCAATATTGTTAGGGTCCATATGCATGCTAATTAAGGACAGAGCAGTGATAGTTCCATCCTTCATTAACACCATGCCAGTGTGTACCGCTGACAGGGATTCATTCTGAGGTTGGAACAAATCCCTGTTGCTCAAGTCCATGTACCTAGCTTTATAATGTTTCCAATGTATACAATATAGGCTCTAGAGCAGGGCTGGGCAATTGTGGCCCTCCAGATGTTGAGGAACTACACATCCCAGGATGCTTTGCATTAGTTTTGCTATGTGGCCATGCTGAAACTGATGCAAGGCATGCTGGGATGTGCAGTTCCTTAACATCTGGAGGGCCGCAATTGCCCAGCCCTGCTCTAGAGGAACAGTGTAGGGTAGGAAGCGGGCCAAATACTTTAAGGGGCATACACACAAAGCAAATTTGTGATATTTTCTAAGCAATCTGACTAGATTGCTTAGAAAGTAAGCACAGATCTCTCTGTGTGTATGCTCCAAGAGATTAAATATCTCTTGCTAACTAAGTCAGTGCATGCAGTCCAAATCTAGCCAGATTGCTTAGCAAATGACTGCAAATCTCTCTGTGTGTACAGAATGAGAGATACTGATCGCAATTTCTCATTTTGAACCACTACCCTGCCAGTGGCATAGCTATCGCCCCGCAGCCCCCGCGGTGGCGGGGAGGCGCTTGGAAGGTGAGGGCGCCGGGGGGCTGCGGGGCTATTGTTACCCGTCCCACTGCGTCTGCCATGGGACCTCTCTCCCTCTCTCCCTGCTCTCCTGGATCTGTCTGCAATAAAAAATGTAAAACACAGAAAATGACTGCCCCCTGAATGCAGACCGTTTTTGAGGATGCTAGAGCCTGGGGGGGTTGAGCTGGGGTGGTCGGGGTCGAGCTGGGGGGGGGGGGGGGGGGAGGGGCGTGCAAAAGAGTTGTGGCGGGGGGGGGGAAGATTTTTTCATAGTTAGGCCACTGTACCCTGCCTTTTTTTGCTTAAGCAAAATTGCTTAGCAAAATTGCTTAGCACAAATCTCTGCATGTGTATGTGCTCTCCATGGGAGATCTTGCTTAGCAGATCTCTACATGTGTATGCCCCTTTAGTTTTTTGAGGCCTGTACATGTAATGCTATAATCAATTGCAACCACAATATTTATAATATACAAGGAAAAACACTAGAAAGTGATAGTTTGGGACTACGGGTGCCAAAGTCAAGAAGCTAAATAAAGAGCTGTGATGTGTGATTACTGAATTATGAATGTAGAGGTTAGAGCATTCTAAATATCTATAGCAGCGTTTCTCAACTCCAGTCCTCAGGGGACCATTACTCCTTACTAAAGCGCAGGTGAGATTATTACTGACACATTTTAAAAGAACCACGGGTGGCACCAATTATTTCACTGCTGATTCTTTAGGGAGGCCTGGAAAATATAAGTTCTCTGAACAGCAGATATAGGGAACAGTGATATAGCCCATGTACGGTGAAATCATCCTGTCTGTAGGCCCCAATACATTAAGGCCCTTATTCTGGTTCACTTGCAAAGGCAAAGTCCTTCTAAAATGGACAAAACATTGTGCACTGCAGGTGGGGCAGATGTAACTTGTGCAGAGAGAATTAGATTTGGGTGGGGTTTTACGTCAAAGTGAGATCTATATTGCAGTGTAAAAATAAAGCAGTCAGTATTTTCCCTGCACAAAAACAAAATACCTCACCCAAATCTAAATCTCTCTGTACATGTTACATCTGCCCCACCTGCAGTGCACATGATTCTGTCCATTTGAGAAGGAATTTGCCTTTGCTAGTAAACCAGAATAAGTGCCTAAGAGGGAAGTACAGGAGCAAAGCATTGTATCCCTCCTGGAATGGGTAATGTTGGGAGCTATGGACTTTATTCTAGTTGGCTCGAACGGATGCTTATTTTCAGATGGCCACCGAGTGCTCTTCGTCCCGCCTACCGTATGGATCACTCACACCGTCCGAATGCAGTAAGACGCCGAGCGAATGAACCACGAGTGGATGTTTCATGTGAACAACTCCTTCATCTGTGGGAACCTCCCCAATCCCCCGATGGTCGCCGACCATCGAATGATGGACCAAGCAGTCCGACAGCTCCGAGTGCTCCAGACCACTTGGACAGTTCTCCGTGTTAAAGCAGGGATATGGGCGGGCAGCTGACATCCGGCTATGTCAGATGTCCGCCCCCCACACGTGCGTCACGGCCGCATTACCATACGTATGCCCAGCGTTTTCAAGGGAACGCCCATGAAACGCGGGGCGTAGGCATATGGTAATGAGCCCAAACAGCCCTTCACGCCCCTCTCCACCCCCTGCTCGGATTGTTCCGACCTATCATTTTCTTACGGAATTCACGCCGTATTCGGACATGCGCGGTATTCGCACCTGCGCAGAAACACCTCTGCACATGCGCAAGCACAATACATCGGCCTTCCGACCAAACACGCAGCCATCCGACTCAATCAGAATAAGGGCCTATGTGTGAGAAATATGTACTAATGCAGTGGTTCTCAAATTAGGAGCCATGGCACCTTGGGGTGCCGCAGGACACATACATGGGTGCCTCAGGTTGGTGGTCCAGGACCAATTCATATAATTTATGGTCCGTATGATAGGCAAAACCAGTGCTGGTGGCTGACGGAAAAAAATCGTGATACTCTAGGAACCAATGTACTAATGTATGGAATACAATGTCAGCATTTAGTACAATGATCATAAGTAATATATGTTCCTAGGAGAACAGACTCTGAATACACCCTGCTTAAATATTGCTTATATAGTACATTTGTGGTGAGCCAAAATAAACCTGTCTTCTCTGAACCGGCCATCTGTTCTCTTATACAAAGAGAAATAATGCGGAGACTGAAAGGAGGCAGCTTCATTTTGGGTTAACACTGATCTTTATAATTCCTTTGGATAGTTACTAGTAATACACTAGTAATATCATCCACCAGAAACATTGCTTGATACCTGTCAGTCATGGTGGACAAGCAATGACCTTGACTCTGCAAAGCTCTGTATGGCTCATTAACAGGGCCGGTGCAAGGCACCGGAGCGCCCCAGGCGAGTCGGGGTGGGAGCGCCCTGGTGCCGGGGGGGGGTGGTACCTGTGTAAAAAACTTGCGTCCCCGGCGTCCCTGCTGAGTGCTGGTGTGTGCAGGGGTGTCCGTGCCGCCGGGGGAACCTGCAGCGCTGTTATTGTGTATAAGCTGGCCGCGACCGGCGGGGTCCCTACAGTGAATAGAAAATAACTAGCGCTTCCCGCGCCGCCGCGCGCATAGTACAGAACCCTTGTACAGACGCTGCCTGGCTGCTCCCGTCCCGGCTGTGTGGCCCTGCGCAGCGTGACGTGGTCAGAGGTGTCACAATGTGTAGCCCACTGGCCACGCCCCTGCACTGCCGCTCCCTACTATGACCACACCAACGATATCTGAACCCTCTTGCTGCTCCCAAAGGCTCTGCCACTCCCACCCGCAATGCTTCCAGCACACCACCTGGGTAAGTTAATGTGCCATACAGAGCCATAAATTAATGAGCAGGGCCGGCGCCACCACTAGGCAGCTCTAGGCATTTACCTAGGGCGCCGGCACCTGGAGGGCGGCAGTTCGCCCCTCACCCCCAGCATGGAGGGTTAGTGAACTGTGGTACCTGTGTAAAAAACTTGCGTCCCCGGCGTCCCTGCAGTGCTTGTGCATGCAGGGGTGTCCGTGCCGCCGGTGGGAACCTGCGGCGCTGTTATTGTGTATAAGCTGGCCGCGGCCGGCGGGGTCCCTACAGTGAATAGAAAATAACTAGCGCTATGCGCGCGGCGGCGCGGGAAGCGCTAGTTATTTTCTATTCACTGTAGGGACCCCGCCGGCCACGGCCAGCTTATACACAATATCCGCCAGGTAAAATCCGCCACTGTCATGAAGCCAGATGCTGTCTGTGAGACTGCACTGGCTTCACTGTGACTGGCAGTGACTTCCTATTGGAAGTCAGACCTGCCAGTCACCAAGGCAGGCCCATTGGGAGGTGTTCCCTCAGGCGCCGGGACCATGATTCTTTCTATGGGCTGTTGCCGAAGCAGCCCATAGAAGCTGGCCACATGCGCAGTACAGAGGTTTGTACAGCGCATGCTGTCATCAGAGCACAGGCGGCGACAGGGGGGGGGGGGGGGTTGCTGGCTGCGGCCAGAGGCAGCCCCCCTCCCCAGAAAAGGTTTCTACCGCCGGTAAGTATATTGCCTTGTAATATGTTGCATCCATCAAAAGTAGAGGCTAAATGTGTAATTGTAAGATGACAATACACATGCATTTGATACTGTTATATGGAACACAGACAGCATATTATTATCATATAAACGTAAACCTACAGTGTAATAAGTCTTTAGTTCTGAGAGTATGTTAGCAAATTAATCATTATTGACAATCAGTTCCAGCTTTTTATTTTGAAAGGGCCATTTAATTTGCATAATTTAATTCTTAAATAGTTTACAGGCAATTTGTTTCTGTCATAAAACAGCCAGAGAGAGAGAGAGAGAGAGAGAGAGAGAGAGAGAGAGAGAGAGAGAGCTGCCTCCCCCCCACACAGACTGCACTTCCATGGTAATAACCTCTTTTAAATTCCCATTATAGCTCAGTGTGGCCGGAGCATCTCTCTGATGAAGCAATGATCTCCCGGTGTGATCAGATAGTTATCTTTCAAGAACCAACTATGTATAATTCATTATACAGCACATCTATTACTTCATTACAGGTATTTATTTTTAGATTTTCAGTGGCACATGAAATTCTATAAATACTCGAATACCTGATAAATGTTTCAGATGTTTTACTGTATATAAAATACTGTAAACCCTTTGAGTGCCAAAGTCTCTGTGAGCGATGCGCAAAATATCGGCTAAAAATGCCAGCGTCGCTCATATTTGTTATATAATGTTGTTAAAAAATGTGGGGTAGACAAAGATGATACTGTATTTCCTATATACAGGTAAGGTAAACATTACAGGCCATTATGATGAATACAAATGTTTGCTTGCCAATTTTCACACCAACTTTGACAAATTCACTTGGCACTCAAAGGGTTAAAGCAATATACGATAGCTTCTAAATAGAGCTTTATTTTAGTGTTCTATTTAACACAATGGGAGTAATTTACTAAGGCCCATACACACAGGGCCGGCACCACCACTAGGCAGGACTAGGCATTTGCATAGGGCGCCGTCCACTGGAGGGCGGTACTGAGCCGTCGAGGTACCATAGAGAGGTACCAGAAAGCGGGGAGCAGGTGAGTCTGTAATCCTCCCTCTCCCCTCCCCCATCCCGCCCGTGAATCAACGCTGCCCCCCCCCCCCCCCCCGCCAACCCCTCCCCGCTGGGGGGATTTCAGCGCGGCAGTATCGCCCGCACACCCCCCCGTGCTGCATCGCAGTATTGCCCCCCCCCCCGTGCCGCAGTGTGCCACACACACACACCCCCGGCGGTGTAACCGGCAGATGAATGGCTTTCCCGGCAATGTTGCTAGGAGTGCGCAGCAGCGCTCACCGCTCATCGCCGGGCCATACAAACCTGCTGTTTTAAACGACTTTCAGCTCAAAGTCGCCCAGCGTGTATGGGCCTATAGAAAGACGAAAGATATTGGTGAACAATTTCCCTTGAGCTGAGCATGAAAGATATTGTGCATACACACTGAAAGATTTTATTCATGAAAGATATTGAAGACAAAAGATATTGGCACCATCTTCTGAGACACGTCATTGCATTTTACACACTGACAGCCTTTATGTATTGCAGAGCGTATAATATAGCCTACATGTATGGTGCATTTTACATGCTGCAGACAAAGTATAGGCTACACGTATTGCACTGTGTAAAGTAGAGCGTACATGTATGCTCTATTTTACACTCTTCAATACGTGTAGGCTGTAAGGAGGGCGCATTACACAAACGGCCTGATTCTGATGCGCTCGCTCACCAGCGCATTCGCACTGGGGAGCAATGATTTTGTAATGGGCAAGCTCATTTCTGCGCATGTGAATACGCTGGGTGTGAACGGGCACGGCAAACTGCTAGTTCACTGTCCCGTTCGCACACACCAATGCGGGCGGAGGGCGTGGGGCGCAGGTGTACTGCTGTTGTCCTTGGCAGCTGCTGGGATGTACTGCTGCTGTCCTTGGCAACTTTCTACAGCATTTCCACATTTCCACATTTTAACTGTGTGGAGTTTGTATATTATCCCCATGCTTGCATGGGTGGGTTTCCTTCGGGTACTCCGGTTTCCTCCCACAATCGAAAATGCTTTTTCTTACCATGGGCACCAAAAGATCTGTAAAAGTGATATACTGTATACTAACCTGGAAACAAATTCCAGTATGTAGAAATCCACAATAAGTTGATGCACAAAGTTATAAAATGATTATGTCCATGTCAAACTTCAGTGGACAATATTGATGTCTTTCATCGGCCGGTAACTGGCCTTTTTTTCAGTTTGGGCCTTATTCTAGTTCACTCTTTTTGACAAAATCCTTCTTAGATGGACAAAACCATGTGCACTGCAGGGGGGGCAGATGTAACATGTGCAGAGAGAATTAGATTTGGGTGAGTTATTTTGTTTCTGTGCAGGGTAAATACTGGCTGCTTTATTTCTACAGTGCAATATAGATCTCAATTTGAAGTAAAACCCCACCCAAATCTAATTCTCTCTGCACATGTTACATCTGCCCCACCTGCAGTGCACATGGTTTTGTCCATCTAAGAAGGAATTTGTCAGAAAGAGTGAACTAGAATAACCCCCTGAATGTTAAAGAAAATGATTTTGCGTTACAGAATACTGCTTTACAATTTCTGTAGCATCACATTTATTTGACAAAACTGATTTACTGGCAACTGGATCGATTTTGTACCACATAATTTATCCTTTTGTTATGACATTAGATTGAAAGAAAAAAATATTTTATGGCTGAAATCTCAAGAATTTCTGAACTATATTACTTTTTGCATTACAAAATAAATGCACTCTAACTTTTAACATCTTATTTATGAGGCTAAATAATATAAATTGTGTTACATACCACAATGTTTTATTCATACAATTGATTTTAGGAACAAAATGTACTTTTGACAAATGGCACGTCCTAGCTCTTTATTGAAAAATCAGGGCATTTAAACGTCTCTAATAATTGTGAATGTTCTAGGTAATACTAGAATGTATACTTTTGAGATTGTAATGTAAGGTAAAGTATCACATTGTAAACATGCATTAAAGAAATATAATATAATACATGGAAAAGCCTGGTTGTGATTACAAGTATGCATCACAAAACGCAGCACAGATATTGAGGCACCACCTGAAAATCATCATGGTCTTAATTAGCAGACAGGTCTAAAGGTGCATACACACTGTACGCAACTTTTTTGACCAATTTCTTTAATTTTGACCACTCTAAATGAAATTGGTCAAAATATATTTCAGTGCGTTTGCGACAAAAAGATGAATGATGCTCATAGCTGCCAGTTGTTCATCAAGATTGTTCGTCCACTGTGCATGCAGCTCAATTTGGTTATCTTTCAAAAAGAGCCTATAAACTTTAGCTAGATATTTCGTCTTTTGGCAATATCTTTCATCAACATCTATCGTCCAGGACGCTGGGTTCAATGGAAATGTCTTTCAACGAAATTGGTCAGATATTTTGACCAATTTCGTTCAGAATGGCCGAAATGAACAAAATTGGTAAAAAAAATTGGTCAAGTGTGTATGCACCTTAACTATGTACAAACAGGAGATGTCACATTGAGGGGCATACACACGGGGTGATTTCACTTTGAAATGGAGCACTGAAATGGAGCACTCTGTGTGTATGCCCTGCAGCGATGGTGATGTGCGGTCACATGCGCCACTATTGCCCGCAGGGAAAGCCAATGCTTGCACTGGCTTTCCTGCTAGATTGCGGGGCTTTACCTATAAACAATAGGTAAAGCCCCCGCTCAGCAGGACCGTCACGCTTAAGCCCGTCACTCAGCACGGAGGACAGGTCGCCTAGTGTGTACGGGGCTGTACAGAGTAAAAACACGTTTTGCAATAAAATTCTGAACAAAATCTTTGGATTAATAAAGAACTGAAAACAATGCAGTTCCATTTTGTGTCCATATTGTACAACTTAATAAAACACATTTGAACAATAACATCTAATGTGAGAGCTAAAGAAAATGACTGTAAAAATATAGTGAACTTAATACAGTACTGGTAAAGTACTGTAAGTCCTGCATTTGAATATAATTTAAAAAATCATTGAAATTACCTTTAATACTTACAAGCTCCAGACCATTTATCATTTGGAGATTTACAAACACCATTTTTTTTGTCTTTTATCACCTGTTTTGTGTTGGAAAGGTGATGGCCATTCCTGAGTGGTGACTGGGAGGTGGCCGATGGTGCAAACAAAAAAGGGGACGTTCAGTGAGTGTGTTACAGAAGTGTGACACCCCCCAATGGTCCCTAAGCATCAATAAACCTGCATCTAAATAGACACATTGGCCGTTTGAGAAAAAGTCTAAAATTAGTCCACCATTGAATTAGGCCCTGTATAATCCAGGTTGTAAGAAGAACCAATTAAAAAACTAAATATTGATAGCAGTGTGGAAAGTACTACATACTTTGGACAGGTTTCACAAATTAATTTGACTGACTGCTGTCTGTCATCCACTAAATTTATTTATTATCAATAGTTATTTATATAACGCACACATATTCCGCAGCACTTGTCCCAATGGAGTTTACAATCTATATTCCCTATGCACACACAGATTTTGTTGGGAGCCTATTAACCTACCGGCATAGTTGTGGGGGGTGCGGAGGGGATGTGGAGGATGACTGGAGGAGATGGGGTGAGGAGCAGAGGAGGAGGGGAAAAGGAGAGCAGGGTCTTGAAAAAGTTGTGATTGCAGGAAAAACGTTGTCCCTTCCTCCACCCTCAGTACAAGCAGCCGCTGTGTACCTCATCTTATTGGCGTTGCAGCATGCTACATGGTCACCGCCAACAGCAGCACCGGGTCTTCTGCTCCTGCTCCAGATCTGCCGCCGAGCCCCATCCTGCACCCTCTGTAGTTAAGCCACGCCTAACACCCTCTTTGTCTTTTACTCCTCTCACTCTCTTGCTTCCCTAAGAGGCATTGTAGAGAAAATGGACTGGCTACAACAGTAGCAACGCTGGCACCATAGTTCTCTGCATATATGATCGCATCTGACATCAGATAAACAGCCATGAAATACATCTTTGTTGCCACTTTACCAGCCCCAAACAGTCCCATCCTGTCAATCACTCTACGATAAAAATCTCAGTGTGAGAGCAATAAGAAAAAACATGTGTGCAAGGTGTGATTGCTGCGCATGTACAGACTGGGCGAACACCAGACTCGGCCATTATGTGCAAACATGAATTAGGCCACAAGTTTTACTTTCAGTTACACATCCACATTAGGAACTGTAAATAGCACAGCTAGACTGTCATAGCTCTAAGGTAGTATAGTCCACTGTTTTTGTGGGCGCATTCATAAAACGACAGATCCCAGCGACCTCCTCCCTGCCTGTCAATCATTTTACATACGCTCTGGCAAGTGTACCACCATCTGAAAGGGGACGAATTTGCTGCTCTGAATCAGCCCCTTTATGTCAGTATAGCCCAATACTTATAATGGGAAACATCATTGGGGGAACATTTTGGATACCTGTGAAGCCCGCGAGGGGACACGGATAGCCCGCGAGGGGACACGGATACCTTGCGGGGCTCGCTGCGCTCGCCACGCTTCGGGCTCGGTGGCTCACTGCACTCGCCACACTTTCTATTCTCAACTCCACGCCGACGTGGATAGTGGGGGTATGAAAAGGTCGTAGGACGCGTACCGCTGCGCTCGCCACGCTTCGGGTTGGCGTTGATAGTGGGGGTGGTACAGTGCGAAAAATGACATTTGGGGTGCATTTTACATGATGTCAACTCATGTCCATTAATTCTGTGAAAAATGACATTGCATCGCATCAGATCGCATGCGATTTCATCAAAAAGGCATAAAAACACGGGAAAATCGCATCCCATCGCATGCCACTACATATGGCATGCGATGGGAGCCGTGAAAGTACACAAGTACCAAAACAGGCATTGTAATGCGTTTATGTTAAAATAAAATTTAATTAAGGAGGGAGGACCTTGCATGCTGGCATTTGTAGTACCACACGAGAGCACTATAATCATCATTAATTAATGTGAGCAAATTGCACCATGTATCATGTTAATCCTTGGGGGGGGGGGGGGAATTGTAAAGCGCAACAGAATATGCTGCACTACTGCATATAAGAAACTGCAAATAAATAACATGCTGATATTTCCATTGAGCCAGTATGCTGCTTACATTACATATTGATAGATATACATGTAGTTTTAAAACGTTGTCATATTGGTGTCACTGGAGTATTCTGCAGCATATGTCAGAGTCATACAGTGCTTTGCATGTTGGTCACTACCTGCTCTTTGTCTAGAAATAAAGAAAATGAATATGTGTGGTTTCCAGTCACTTCTCCCATTCGGTTTACTTACATACATTTGTCTTTGTTAAGGCTCAGTGTGTGCTGCTCTTGGAGGAATGAGCCAGAGGGCAAACTTAACACTACACATAATATTGTAATAAGATGAAATACAATATGCTTGGCATCTATCATTTCACAGCTTTTCAGAGATGTGTTCGTTTACCGAAAGCACAACTGCGCCCCCTACTGTACCTGCTACAGATTGCAACAGCTCATGTTTATGGGTGATCTGCAACACCTCAGATGCATGGGTGCAACACCTTTAGATTTGTGGGTGATTTGCAACACCTTAGATTTATGGGTGATCTACCACACTTCAGGGTCAGATTCATGAGTAAGTTATCTGTCATGTATCTTAGAATAGCCTTTGAAACAAATGCACTGATCTTCATCCCACGGTGTGATTTAAGTCAAAGAAAAAGATGAATGCATTGTTCTAATTGTTTGGACGCAACACATGTAAATGATTATATGCTTGTAGAGGAAATTAGTTTTGCATAGCAGATAAATATGACAGGGTTGACACTTTGGGAAAGGGAGAAAGGGCTGACATTTGGGAAAGGGGGAGAGAGAGGGCTGACACTTGGCAAAGGGGGACAGGACCAGGGCCGGCGCCACCACTAAGCAAATCTAGGCATTTGCCTAGGGCGCCGGCCACTGGAGGGCGGTATTTCGCCCCCCCTTGCCGCCCGGGTACCTGTCCTGCGGCGTATATGTGCGTAAAAGCTGGCGGCAGCGGGGGGTCCCTGCAGTCAATAAGAAATAACGAGTGTTATCCGCTGGGCTATGCGGAAGTGCTTCTGTTTTGGAAACACTGGCCGCACGCTGATTTTCTGAGATTCAGCCAATCAGCGTGCGCCGTGCGGCCAGTGTTTCCAAAACAGAAGCGCTTACGCATAGCCCGGCGGATAGCGCTCGTTATTTTTTATTGACTGCAGGGACCCCCCGCTGCCGCCGCCAGCTATACAGCGCTGCAGGACAGGTACCCGGGCGGCAGACACCGGGACGCCCCCACCCCGACTTGCCTGGGGCGCTCTGGTGCCTTGCACCGGCCCTGGACAGGACTGACACTTGGCAAAGTGGGAGAGAGAGGGCTGACACTTGGGAAAGGGGGAGAGAGAGGGCTGACACTTGGGAAAGGGGGAGAGAGAGGGCTGACACTTGGGAAAGGGGGAGAGACAGGGCTGGCACTTAGGAGAGGGGGACAGGGCTGACACTTGGGAGAGGGGGACAGGGCTGACACTTGGGAGAGGAGGACAGGGCTGACACTTGGGAGAGGGGGACAGCGCTGACACTTGGGAGAGGGGGACAGCGCTGACACTTGGGGAAGGGGGACAGCACTGACACTTGAGGGAGTGAGACAGGGCTGACACTTGAAGAAGGGGGAAAGGGCTTGCACTTGGGGAAGGGGGACAGGGCTGACACTTGGGGAAGGGGGACAGGGCTGACACTTGGGTAAGGGGGACAGGGCTGACACTGAGAGAAGGGGCATGCTACGCATGTGGACAATGTGTGCATAAGTGGCCCTAGTCCTGTGGGCATTAGGGGGGTCATTCTGATCTGATTCTGATGTTTTGGGGGCTGCAAATGCGCACGGTCTATTATGCAGATACGCAGCTCTCCTTTACCAGCGGCTTCAGTGACCTGCATAGTCGCTGAGCCTTTTGCAAGGTTTGGGGTGGGCCGGGCGATACAGGGACGGAGCTCGCCCATGGGAACACCCAGCCTTTTATGGGAGTCCCCATGAAAACGCTGGGCATTCCCATGGCTACACGGGTGGGGCAAGGCCTGCTGGGGGCGGGCGGCTGACGTCACCGAACATCAGCTGCCGCCCCGTCTTTGGGCAGACACATGCAAATAAAAGTCAGTTCAGACAGACTTATTTGCAAATCCAGGAGAAATCATTAGATGGTCGCAGACCATCCAATGATTTCTCCTGCTGCGGAGACATGGGAGGGGATGTGTCATCCTTACACATGCCGTACATGTTAACGGAGCCGGCCATAGGTATAGGCAAACTAGGCAACTACCTAGGGCATTTGGAATGCCTAGGGGCACCAGCAGCTTCTGCTGATTAAAATGATATGCAGCATGCCTATATTCTGTGTGTGAGTGAGGCTGTATATGCATATGAAATAGTGTATTCATGGAAATCACTGTAACATAGCATTCTGTATGCAGGTACAGCCACAGTCGCACACAGAATATAGGCATGCCACATATTATTTTAATCATCAGAAGCTCCTTGTGTGCCCTGGTCACATAACAATGCAAATAAGATGAAATTTCAGCAAAAAAGGCACCCAATGTTAGCAAAACTGGCCAGGAGCTGCATGGCCTATTGAGGCAAGATGTATGAGGAAACATCTGCCCTACCGCCCTATCTCTCTTCTCCCATTTGCCTCTAAAATACTAGAACGGCTGGTTTACAGGCCTCTCACCAGCTACTTGTCTGACCACTCCATCCTTGATCCCCTTCAATCTGGCTTTCGCCCACTTAATTCCACTGAGACTGCCCTAGTGAAAGTCACCAATGACCTGCTGTCAGCCAAATCCAAGGGTCACTTCTCCCTGCTTATCCTTTTGGACCTATCTGCTGCCTTTGACACTGTGGATCACCTTCTCCTCCTCCTCCACACACTCCAAAACATTGGCCTCTCTGGCACAGTCTTCAACTGGTTTTCCTCTTACCTCTTAAACCGTTCCTTCTCAGTCTCTGCCTCTGCCTCACCACCTTCTATCCTTCCTGTCGGGGTCCCTCAGGGTTCCGTCCTTGGTCCCCTTCTGTTCTCTCTGTACACCTCCTCTCTGGGTGCACTCATTAACTCCTTTGGCTTCCAATATCACCTCTATGCGGATGACACCCAAATCTACCTCTCCTCTCCTGATCTGTCCCCCACTGTTTTCTCTCAAGTTTCCAACTGCCTCTCTGCCATCTCCACCTGGATGTCTGAGCGATTTCTGAAGCTGAATATGGACAAAACCGAACTCATTATCTTTCCCCCACCCAGAGCTATGCCCCCTACTAATATCTCTATCACTGTTAACAACACCATCATCTCCCCCGTTCCCCAACTCCGCTGCCTGGGTGTCACTCTTGACTCCTCCCTCTCCTTTGCACCCCACATCCAAGCCCTGGCCCATTCTTGCCGGTTCCAGTTACGCACCATTGCTCGCATCAGGCCCTTTCTCTCACAGAGTGCAACTAAGCTGATCATGCACTCATTGGTCATCTCACGGCTCGACTACTGCAATGTTCTCCTCACCGGCCTCGCTCAATCCCAACTGGCTCCTCTCCAATCTGTCCTCAATGCTGCAGCCAGGCTTATCTTCCTCTCCCGCCGCTCTAATTCTGCCACTCCCCTTCAACAAAATCTGCAATGGCTCCCATTCCCCTACAGAATCCTCTTCAAGCACCTCACACTCACATACAGGGCCATCTCTAATTCCATTGCTCCATATATCTCTAACCTCATCTCCATTCATAAACCCTCCCGCCCTCTACGGTCGGCTGACGACTGTCGTCTCTCCTCCACCCTGATCACTGCTTCCCATGCTAGAGTACAGGACTTTGCCCGTGCTGCACCCCTTCAGTGGAACGCACTCCCTCGCGCCATTAGACTCTCCCCGACCTTGCAAAGCTTCAAACGGGCACTGAAAACTCACCTATTCATCAAAGCGTACCCTTCCACTGCATAAACCAGCTGGTTCTCCGACCCCTTACCCTTTTACATCCTGCTATCTAACCACCACCCACTTGCTTGCACCTCTTGTAATCTGTCTGTCTCCCCTTCCTACTAGATTGTAAGCTCCTCCGAGTAGGGCCCTCTTCCCTCCTGTTGTCAAAGCCCTCTTCTCTTCACATTTCACTCACAGCTCTCCTATACTCAAACACACAGTGACCATCTTCGTCCGCATACTCATCTCCATCATTTGCATCAAGCCTCTAGTTGTATGTTGATTGAGTCCTCACTACTTATATCCAAGCTGTAATGTGTATTGAACTGTGGCGCTCTTTATTTGTACTGTATTTTTGTTATTTATTTAATGTTATGCCAAGCTTTGTCTCCCTGTATTGTTCCTTTGTACGGCGCTGCAAAACACTTGTGGTGCCTTATAAATAAAATTATAATAATAATAATAATCTGTATCCAAGCAGAGGCAGAGGTCACAGTGTTAGTGGCTGTGCGAGTGCTGTCTGCGGGTGGGTTGGTTGTGCAATAGTGTTCGGCATATGTGTAAGGTGCATTATGTGTGTCATGTATAAGTGCATTAATAATGTGCAACATATGTGTAACAGGCATTATGTGTGTCATGTGTATAAGGGCATTAATAATGTGCAACATATGTGCAATGGGCATTATGTGTGTCATGTGTATAAGGGCATTAATAATGTGCAACATATGTGTAAGGGGCATTATGTGTGTCATTATGTGTATGAAGGGCATTAATAAAGGTTGGCACAATATGTAAGGGGCATTATGGTTATAAGGACATTAATAATGTGTGTCATGTGTAAGGGGCATTACTGTGTGGTATTATCAGGGGTGCCGAGAGAAAGGGGTAGGTGGTATAAATTACCCAGGTCAAAGTCTGATGGAACGGCCCAGTGGGGGCCCCGGGCCCCCTCCCCTTAAGTGACAGCAGCAGCTGCAGCTCTTCTCCTCTGCCCAGCACGCACTGCTTTGTGCTGGGTTGCAGTGTGGCCATGGAAGTGCTTAAAATACAATATTTTCTCAGGATTTTTTTCTAAGGGTATAATGTGAGGAGTAATGTACATAAGGTAAAGTGGTACTACTGTGTGATGTAACGTGAATAAGGGACACCATCGCATGATATAATGTGAATAAAGTTGCACTACTGTGTGGCATAATTTGAATTGGGGGTACTATTGTGTGGCCATGCCCCTTCCCAGCAAGAACACACCCCTGTTTGGGCTGTGCACCGAATGTGTGCACTGTTTCTATTTAAAATATTTGGTGTGCACCAAAATGATGACTGCTATGATGAGGGTTGATGGTGCTGAGAAAGGGGAGCAGGGTCAGAGGTGGAACTAGTGGCTGTGCTAGGGGGCACCAGTCAAAATCTTGCCTAGGGTATCCTTTAGGCTAGGGCCGGCTCTGCATGTTAACAAGGGGAATCGACGATGACGGGGGGGGGGGAGCTTACTGAGCAAATCAGAATGAGGGCCTATGTGTGTAAGGGGCCCTACTCCTGTCTACCTATACATAGAGCAGTGTGTAGGGTTGCCACCTCTCTTGTCATGGATTCCTGGAGATCCCCCCTCCTTGTCCGGAGAAGTGGGCGCAGCCTCATAGGGCAGTATTCAATGAGAAAAATTCTCCGTGTTTTATGGAGAATTTGTGCTTTGTTCGCCTTGGACGGAGCATTTTGCTCTCCAAAAGCGAGCAACCCTATTCAATGTGAAATATTCTCCGTCCTTCTAAGTGATTTTCTCCGTCTCTCTCCGTGTAGAAATTCTCCATCTTTTGATGGAGATCTGTAATGTGAACTTTTAAACTAAAAGGTTTTTTTTTTAATTTTGGTGTAAAAAAAATCAGGGTTTTTTTTCTGTGAAGGGGCATGTTATTTTTATTCATGTGCTTATAGCACATGAATATATATTTAATTTAAAAAAAAATATATATATATTTTTTTTTACACAGTGCAGCCAGCAGGGGGCCGGAGCACTCGAGCCGCTCATTAGATATTCATATATTCACTGCACCCGATCGTTAATATGCACGATCGGGTGCAGTGAATACTGGGTCCCCCGCTGGCTATAGGGGGGGGCAGCCTGTGCTGCCTGGGTCCAGGGGAGCCCACCTCCCCTCCACATTCCTCTGGAGCAGCCAGGGAGACTTTAATCTCTCTGGCTGCTTCCGTCCCCCGGCTCCCTGAAAGCTCCCTGCCACGGATGCTCGTCCGCTGCAGGGGTTAAGACTCGCCGCGAGTGGCGGCGAGTCTTAAATACATTGAATAGTGGGAGCAGGAGGCTCCGGAACAGGGAGAATCTCCGCTAAAACACGGAGAGTGCATGGAGAGCGAAATAAAACGCTCTCCATGCACGGAGAACTTTCTCATTGAATACTGCCCATAAAGTGGATGTGGCCTGCTCAGAAAAGTGGGCGTGGTCTCTGTAAACTGGTTTGACATTAGAAGACTGTTATTTATATTATATATATATATATATATATGTATATATAGAAATCCAAAATAAAGAGGCACTCCGATGTAGTGTATAAATAAAGGCTGTATTATAGCGCCAAGCGCTTTCGGGGTCCAAAGCCCCTTCCTCAGGGCACAGCAACAACAACCAAACATATCAAAGTGACCCAAATAAATACCCTTACCTGTCCTGAAGCCGTCCGTTTCGCGCCAAGCGCCGGCGTCTGACCCGCCGGAAGTCGTCATCACGGAACTTCCGGTGAGACGCATTCCAAGCCAACGGGGAGCGTTCATGCGTTCCACCCGTCTTCCTGCTTGCGTTCCACTGTCGTCACGGACGCGATCTACATGGCTGGGTCTCTCACCTGGCGCCTGCAAGATACGAAAATGGACGGTACATGTTAGACAGGCAGGTACCACACATCAAAAAGTGCAAAAATAAACATAAACAACCAACAATACATACATAATACTAATACATAATGGCAAAAATACAGTTACAGGAATATAGAATAAAGCAGATAGCATAGTAAAATGTACAGAGACACACTACCGCACGGCAATAGGGATCACACGTGTGTGATTGAACTGAGCAGGAAACCAAATATGGGGTACATACATATGCCCTTCATGTTAAACTGTTCCAATTTATTTTTTCATTGAGACCCCCAGGATTGGTGGTCCCAAGTCTCAGTATCCACTGTGACTCACGGATGAGCAAAGTTTTTCCCGATCCCCTCCCCTAAGGGACGCCGGGACATGATCTATCATGAAATAGCGAAGGGATTCTAACGGGTGATTCAAGGCTTTAAAATGGCGGGCCACAGGTTGGTCAATGGTCCGCCCCCTCAATGCCAGCCCAATAGAAGACCTTTGTCCCCCCATGCGTTCTTTAAACTTGCACGTGGTTTGGACCACATAGTAAAGTCCACAAGGACAGACCACTATGTAGACCACATGTGTAGAATTGCACCCTAACACAAACCTGATGTCATAGATCTTATTGCTGTGGGGGTGTTTAAAATTCTTACAAGGGATCAGTAATTTACAAGTAGCGCAGTCACTGCATTTGTAGCATCCCGGGGCTTTAAAGTAGGTATTGGGACATCTCCTCTTGCCCATATCGGTGATGTCTGTGCGCACTAATCGATCCCTTAAATTACTACCACGGGAAAATGCCACAATGGGTCTCATATTTTTAAACACAGGGAGGTCTTTGTCTGTGCTGACAATGGGCCATAAAGCCTTGGTGGCTCTTTGAATCACAGGGTTGGAAGTGGAAAATTTGCAAACCAGAGGAATTTTATTCTCTTCCGCCCTAGGCTTGGGGGTAAGGAGGTCGTTCCTATTTAAACTCAAGACCTAACAGCCCTTTGTGATACCCCCTGTTCTCAAATTTTTGTACAACCTTATCCAGGCTCTCAGGGACTTTCTCCCTGTCACTGGTGATCCTAGCTGAACGGATCATCTGCGACAGGGGGAGGCCCCTTTTCAAGGCTTTGGGGTGGAAGCTGGTCGCCTCTAAAAGAGTATTGCGATCCGTAGGCTTACTGAAAACGCTGGTATGAATGATACCATCAATAATAGTCAGATCTACATCTAAAAATTGGCTCTCTCCAAGTCACATGTATATGTAAACTTAATAAACGGACTTGAAGAATTGATGCCCGTCATCAAAAGGTTGAACCTTTCAGCCCCCCCGTCCACAGAACGAAGACGTCATCAATATATCTAGTGTACATTAAAATGCAATCACTAATGGATGGATCTGAAAAAAATAAATCATATTCTGTCTCAAACATGTATACGTTAGCGTAGGAGGGTGCCACAGAAGATCCCATGGCACCCCCCCTACGCTGCACGTAGAACTCCCCATCAAATAGAAAATAATTTCGACGGAGTGTCAACTCAAGCAATGACAGAAACAATCGATGGTTACAATGAGCATTATCAATATTAGCGTTAAGAAACCTTTGCATGGCTCCCAATCCCCCCTCATGGGGTATCGACGTGTACAGACTGCACACGTCGAGACAGCACATTAAAGTCCCATCAGGAACAGCCTCAAGTTCTTTAATTTTCACCACGAACGATGTTGTGTCCTTGAGAAATGTGGCCTGTAATGGAAGAACAGGTTGGAGGATACTGTCCAATAATTGGGACACCGGCTGCAGCAGTGATTCTCGGGCCGATATAATTGGCCTCCCTGGTGGTTTAGTGGGATTCTTATGAATCTTGGGGAGTGAATACAATATGGGGACTCTAGGAAACTTTACGCACAATGAATTCAAGATTTTAGTTGGAATAAATCCCTCCTGATGTGCCTGTTTCAGAACCCCAAATAGCTCTTGTTGGTATTCAGGGGTAGGGTCCTTTCGCAGCTTCTGATAGACCAATGGATCACTTAATTGGCCCACAAGTTCACTCCGATAGTCCTCGAGATTCATGATAACAATTGCCCACCCCTAAAAGACAGGTGCTCGTCTGCGATAGCATGGGGACACCCAGCGTTTTCCTGGGCGCAACCAGTGAACGCCCCCTGACTGCCTCCATCACCCTCCTCGTGAGAACACCTCGGTGGCTGTGCAAGTCACCGAAGGCATCCGCACAGTGGCCCTGCACAGCGGCCCTGCCCCTGAGCGTATGCGAATATGCGCATGTACAGGCCGCAAACAGTGGTCCCTGGTGCAAATACCCCAGGGACCGAGTGGATCAGAATCATCCCTTCAGTGCAGGTAAATTCTGGCAACTGCTTTCCCACAGTGTAATGGTTGTACATTTTTATTTAGAATAACACTTCTTCCACTAGGAATAAGTGCTATACTGCCATCTACTGCTTATTTTATATAGTAACACAAGCATAAACCAAATAAGACCCATATACACTAGCTGACCTGCCGGACGCCGGTATAGTTAACCATGTGGGTTGCGGCTGCGGGTTGGTGATATCGTGCATACGCACTTAACAATATCGCCCATTGATATTGTTAAGTGACGTCACCGGGACCCACTGAACATGCAGGTCATTTGGCTATATAGTCAAATTGACTTGCATGCTCAGTAGAAATCATAATCTTTAACGATATTGGGGGTAATTTACTAAGAATAGGAATATGACTAAGTCATATTCCTATTCTTAATATAAATGAATACGACTGGCAACGGCCGTATTTTTGCCGAGAAACGATTCGTAAATAGGGCAGATTTACTAATCTGCCCTATTTACGGATTCGTATTTGGCCGATGGTGTATACATTCGTATTCCACCAGATTTGTATTCATATTTAGCGGCCAATCAGGAGTCGCTGGCTGCTAGGTGGCCAATAGTGCTATTCGGGGGTGGAGTCGCAGAAAGTAAACAAAGCTTTCTGCGTCTCTAAACAGTTTGTAAAGGGAGCGCGACCTGCCGGTTTTATGGTTTGCCAAGTACCCGGGATGCCTACATGGGTTGAAGAGGACATGATCTACGTCACAGGACCCTGATGAGTATGGTTTCCTTCCATAGGTACCCATATGGATTACTACGTGACCAGTGGACAGACATGTACCTACCTACGTGTCAATATGTATGTATGTATGGGCTCTGTATATAATAAAGTTTTACTTTATTTTTGTCATTGTGTGTTTTATTTAACTATTTGTACTGTTATAGGACTACAAGTCCCAGCTGGCCCTTTAATGCCCAGCATGCTGGGACTTGTGGTTCTCCAAGTCCAAGTCCCTGCATGCGGTGCAGGCTTGCTGGTAGTTCCACAGCAATAGACAATACTTTATTCAATTTTTTTACACTACCATCAGCCCACTGCCCACCAGCCAGGGGCACCGGGGACAGCCCCAGGCTTCAGCCTGGGCAGGTAAATTCTGGAGGGGGGGACCCCTTCATTGGGAGGGTCCCCACTTTCACAGGATCCCTGCCCAGGCTGACCGGTCAGGGGGTAAATTCTTTGCCTGTGAAATTTGTATAAAAAGTCTCCCTCCGGCTGTGGCATTGCCCTGCTGGCTAGTTGGGCCTGGTGCTGGTTTTGTCCCCATATTTTGAGAACCAGGACTGGCCCTTGAGCCTGCTGCTGGTTTAAAAAAATCCAGGGGACCCCTACATGTTTAGTTTCCTGATTTTTAAAACCAGAATCTTTAAGCTTGGGGCTGGTTATGGCCGTGTGGCCATTTTTACACTGAAGCCTGCACGGATCTGACTGATCCATGCAGGCTTCTGCCAAATACGCCTGGAAAATGAGGTGTATTTTCCAGGCGCATTTTACCAGCAATTAGCGGCCGTATCCCGCTAATCGGCAGCCATATAATACATACGACCACTTATTAAATTAGAATGAATGGTGATTCCTAGTCATATTCTTTCAATGGCATATGCATTCATATTTGTAAATACGAATACGAATGTGCCATGATTCCGAATAGGAATAGGCGTATTTTCGGCATAGGTAATGCTGAAAATACGAAAACACCTAAAATAGGCGTATTTAGCTTATACGAATATGCCTATTTTATGCCTACTTCGCTTAGTAAATTTCCCCCATTAAGTGTACACACTAGACAATATATAGACGATTTTCCGAACGGAGCACGGGCGGTGTAATGGTAAGCATTACTGCCTCACAGCACTGAGGTCATGGCTCTAACTATGCAGAGTTTGAATATTCTCCCCATGTTTGGTGGGTTTCCTCTGGGTACTCCGGTTTCCTCCCACAATCCGAAAATATACTGATAGGCTCTCAACAAAAGTAACCCTAGAATGAATTTGTGTGCATGTACATGTGGTGGGGAATATAGATTGTAAGCTCCACTGGGGCAGGGACTGATGTGATGCAAATATTCTCTGTAAAGCGCTGCAGAATATGTGTGAGCTATATAAATAACTCATTTATATACAGATCTTTCGCTATATCCTTTAGTGTGTATGGGACTATAGGCATTGCTCAGCTGAGAATGGTATATGGCTCTGATTGTTTTAAACTCTGTTGCTTAAAACAATCTGTTGCTTAAAACAAAGTAAAATTGACTAAGCTAAATACTCCTGCATTTGGCACAAGGCGTAACTCTGGGAGGCAATGGAGTCATCTACCACCGGGCTTCTGCTCACAAGGGGGCACCTATCTTCCCCTGTGAGTTTGAAACAGTAAATTAAAGGCCGTCAATATCACTTCTGTGGCTGACTTCCCCTCCTAGCAAGACCATAGACACGTTGCCTGTGTCCCCCTCAGCGTCCGCTGCCTCTGGGCTACTAGCAGCGACCCCCAGCCACCTCGTAGCGTCCTCCACCCGCCACCTGGATGTCCCTTGCCCCCCTGCTCCCTCCACCTTGTAGCTCCCCGGGAGTTGCAAATGATACATCACATGCGATGTATCATTTGCAAAACTTGGCACATCAGTGCCTAATCGTGTGTCCCCCTCCCGGGGAGCTGCAGGGGGAAATCAGGTCCGACTTGTCCTTAGGACAAGTCGGACCAATGTATGGGGGCCTTTACTCTCAGGGGTGCACCGCCACATCATTATCAACCATATTTTGGTAAACAATTAATGGTACTTGTGTATTATAGCGGCGCCCATCGCATCGCATACCATAAGGCATTCGATAAAAACATTGCATGATGTACATCGGGGGCGCCTCTATAATACACAAGTACCCAATTAATTATTGTGGTTCATAATTATCTGCATCCTTCATTTTGTACTAATCTTAACCCTGATTTCAGTGTCACTTGTGCTTAGGTTACAGTACATCGCTTCCCAAACCCCCTCTACCCACCCTTCCCCCACATTATACATTGGTTTGAAAAATGACAAGTAGGAGCTGATTGGGCAGTGTTAAAAACCAGACACTTTATCACTTCACCAAGCTTAATAAATCTACCCCTGTGTGTGTGGATTGTCCGAGCGAAGGCGGGCCCGCTGGTGCGGCTGGGCTGCGAGGCGCGAGACTTGCTGTATTCGTGCTTCTGATTGATCCGTGCAGGCTGCTGACTCGTGTTTGTATTTAGCAGCCGTATGTAACCGCCCACGCCATCAGAGAAATACAAATTTGTAAATAGGGCACATTAGTAAATTAGCCCTTTTTAGGAATTGTATTTTACTGAAAATACAACCGATGCAGGTTGTATGAATTTGTACCTGGCATCGGTCATATTTTTCAATCTTAGTAAATGTTTCCCCTTGTTGCATTTACAAATACATTACACAAGCGAGTAATATGATAAATCTTCTCTACAACATATGTTCTTTTACATTTTTATATAAAGTCACTAGAACCAATTCAAATGGGTACTTGACTGTCAAAACCAAGAGAAAGGAGTATTCTGATTAATGTCTATATTAAGAAAGGTTAATACAATCTTCCAAAGTAGTATGAACACATGATACACAAAATTTTTTGGATAATCCCAGCGCTTTTAAATTAATTGTAGGTGATCTTAAGTAAGTTTATCTTTCCTGCTACATTAACCATCTGAGTGATTCCATATTAAAAGACACCTTTACATGAACGCGGGACAGAATTTTTAAGTAAGTTTCTGTTGCATGAGGGCTAGGAATCACCTTTAAAGTGGATATAAAGAAACTTTTATGTACACGCGTGGGTGAACTTATAAGTAAGTTTGGCTCCTTATTTTCTAAGAGTCAGTTTTCATTATAGTAGCAGGAGCCGGCGTCGGGAGAGACGGGACCGCAGATGCGGCTTGCAGGTACGCCGAGGGGAGGGAGGGCGCCGAGGGGAGGGGGGTGGCGAAAAATTTGCGGCGGGGGGAGGGGGCGCGAAATTTAGGTAGTTACGCCACTGCAGCTGCTTGTTATTAGTTTAACTACATAGGCACTAGTCTTGAAGAAATCTTTCTGCCAATCTAGTATGAACACATATTGGAAGTAAATATGTGCATGCTTGCATAGGCGCCGACTTCATGGGTGCACCGGGGCAAGAGGTGTGGCGGCTGTGTGCACCGCAAATGTGATCCCGAGTCCGACTGGATCTCACTGCGATGTGCCTGCCAGTGTGCTGCCCAGTGACGCGGAGCCTCCCCCCCCCTTCCCGACCCTCCTGACTCCTGCTCGGTGTGACACTCCCCCTGTACTCGACCCTCCTCCCTCAGCACTCCCAAGCGTATAACGTGCTATCACATGCTTGGAGGTGTTGCGAGGCTGAGGAGAAAGAGGGAGCCACGTTATCAGGGCCGCCAAGCGAAATCCTTAGCCCTGGTAAAACTATTTCCCGGGACTTTCACGGACAGAGCTCCCCGCATACTCTGCCGGTGCTGCCTCCCCCAAGCGTGCACCAAAAATTTACGCCATAATGCCCATTACACATGTCACACACCCATTACATATTATAGTACACGCCATAATGCCGTTATGCCACACACTGTAGTGCCGAGTACACATTATGTAATGCACCGTAATACCTATTACATATTTTATAAATAAGAATAAGAAGTATATTTGGTACTTATTTAGTTTCACGGCGGCAGCTCTACGCTAAGCTGACAACGTAGCCTAACCTACGTTGTCAGCGTAGTAGGCGCCGCCGTGAAACTACACTGGGAGCAGGGTGGTGGGTGGCAGAGGGAGCAGGATGGGTGCTTCGTTGTATACTTACCGATCCCTACGGGTGACAGACGGCAGCTTTCAGTCCCCCTCCTCCGACAATCACTCCCCGACGCCAGCAGTGTACGTAATTCAGCACATTGCCACTGGGGGAGCATCACATGGTTTTCCTGCTCCCTCAGTGGCACTACGTTAATTGCGTACATTGTACTCTGGCAGTGCCGGAGGAGGGGGACTGAACGATGGCTCCAGGGAGTGACTGCCGGAGGAGGGGGACCCATCAGTTGATCGCAGGGACCCAGTGGACGCAGTGGCCGGGCTGGAGGAGGGTAAGTATAACACACAACACAAACACATTTCCCCCACTATCCACGTCATATGCCCACTATCCTCACTATCCACGTCATACCCCCAGTGGAGTTGAATTTATAAAGTGTTCGAGCGCAGCGAGCCACCGAGCCCAAAGCGTGGTGAGCGCAGCGAGCCCCGTGAGCCCTCGCTGAGCTCGCCCCACTTTAGAAGATCAGCTCCACGCCGACGTGGATACTGGGGGTATGACGAGGATAGTGGGGATATTAACCATTGTTTAGTTTCAGGGCTACAGAAGCAGTTACGTAGGCAGCATAGTGCTGTATTGATATTCTCAATACAGCACTAAGTAACTGCCGTCATGAAACTAAACAAGTATCGTATATTTTGATTGGTTGCCATGGCCAACTTCCCATCTTCAATAGAACTCCCTTCTTAGTTATTAAACCCCACTGAGCAGTGTTCCCCAACCTCCTCCTTAGCTGCAGGACATTGTGTGATGGGGTGGGATAGTGGTACAGTGCCCAGAAGGCAGGACTGTCCCGGAGAAAGTGCAGTGGTTGGTAGGTATGCACTGAGCTTTCTATTGTCATTCTAAAGAGGACAAGAAAGCACTATAGGGGTAAAATATACAGTATATACACAACAAATACATTAGAGTGCTACTCGATCAAATTTTCCTGGAGTGCCCCCTAAACTGCTGTAATTAAAATAACCATTATTTATTTATTTATTTATTTATTTACAGTTTCCTCCTCAACAGCCCCACTAAGAACATTTGTTCCCAGGATGCAAGCAGCATCTCATGAATAATGAATCCAAATCCTTAACCCTAGCAACATCTTTTTACCCATGTGCTAAAGTGTCTTAAGGCCCCCATACATTAGGCCGACTTGTCCTTAGGACAAGTCAGACCCAATTCTCCTGTGAGCCGCCCGGCGGCTCCCCGGGAGGCTCACATACAATTTGGCACTTGATGAGCCAAATTTTACATGTGATAAATCGCTTGCGATTTATCACTTGTCGGGGAGCAGGGGGCGGTGGTGATCCTCATCAGGGGGAGCAGTGGGGCGGGCAGCGGGTCCCTGAGCACTTAGCTGGTGGCACCGGCGATTGCTGACCTGGCCGGGCGGTGTGATAACAGATATCAGCACAGCGCTGCGGGACGGGCAGTGCAGTGGGGGGTATTCGATTTTTTTAAATACCTGTTAAATGACTGGCCATTCTCTGATTGACAGGTATTTTAAAAATCTATTACCTGCCACTGCACTGCCTGTCCCGCAGCGCTGCTATCTGTGATCACACCGCCCGGCCAGGTCAGCACTCGCCGGCGCCGCCAGCTAAGCACTCAGGGACCCGCTGCCCGCCCAACTGCCCCCCCGATCAGGTCGGCAGGCATATGCATACAGGGAGGTCGGACGTGATCTTATGTGCTGACCGTCCGACCTCCCTGATCCGATGCGCACGGGACCGCGCATCGGATCAGATGTCACACAACTGCGATTTTGGGCCGATTTCACCCGGTTATCGGCCCAAAGTGCCGAAATCGGATGAAATCGTCCCAAAATCGCATAGTGTATGGGGGCCTTGAGTCCACTTTCTAAATCCATTTTACGAACTGGTAACATTTCAGCGAACAACACCTTGGTTAACAAGTTCCATTTGAGATAACAATAACCCATAAAGTGATCAGTTTATCAAATAATATTTTGTAGGATCCACCCTGAAAACACTAATTTTTCAGGGAATATCCACAAATGCTTAGGATGCCTTTCATGTACCATGGAAGTCCCTCCATTTCCGAAAGCAGAAACAGCCCCCGTAGGTTTTTATAGGGTCTGCTAGGCTTTTGGAGTAAAGCTGGGTACACATATGTACAATTTCATTTTTCTTGCGACCGTTCGTTCGACCGAATACACGTTCGACCGTCCAAAACATACGACCGTTCTGCGCGTACACATATGTACAATTTTACTTGCGACGTCCGATGTACTCCCGTCCAAACAATCGCAAGAAGAAGTATATGAGAGACCCTGTAACCCTTTGCCTGCTGTTTTAACTAATGTGTGTTTAATGCCTCACTGCCCAACACTTTAGAGGCATCACTTTAAGACATTAATCAATGTTGAAGTTTTAATAGTGTGTTATGGTGCCCTGCAAAGAGCTTCCAGCACACTCTATTAAAACTTCAACATTGATTAATGTCTTAAAGTGATGCCTCTAAAGTGTTGGGCAGTGAGGCATTAAACACACATTAGTTAAAACAGCAGGCAAAGGGTTACAGGGTCTCTCATAATGCAGCATACCACCGTGCTTTGTCAAACTGTCAAGCATATCGATCGAACGTGCGTACACACTTCACTTTTGTTCCGATATGGAGCCGTCCTGTCGGATGAAATATTAAGCAGCAAAGAACCTTCGACCGACCGACCGTGGACGGCCAAGAGCGTTTTTGGCCGTTTATCGATCGCACAGCAGCAATTGGGACAGCGTACACACCTATACAATCGAACGGCCGTTTGCCCCCAGATTGGAAGAACAGCCCGACGATTGTATATATGTGTACCTAGCTTTAGTGTTAGGCCATTTTAGCCTACAGTGACATTTGCAGACTGTCCTGATGACTCAGTAATAATATAATCAGGGGGAAAATAATTTTTATTGAATTGCAGAAATAAGGAATACTTAATATCGCACAGCCTGCAAATATTACTAAATATGACGGAATCATACCTCCCAACTGTTCTGCTTTCCGCATGAACGTCTCTGTTTTTGGTTCCAGTGTCCTGCAGCAGGGGGAGCAGTTATGGGTCCCCCCAGTCTGAAGGGTTCTATTCAGCACTGCAGAAGGGCAAAAAATGAGGGATGCATCATTCACGAGGCCGTCCCGTTTCCAGGAACACAGATGTTGGAAGGTATGCGGAAAAGACTTTAATAGTAAAGTGGTAATCATAAATTAAGAGGAAAGTCCAGGAACAGAGCAGTTTTCTCTGCTGGAGAGGATCATGTTGGGAGGTATACGTATGCAATAGCGATGCTTGAGGCCACGCACCACTATGGGCAGGGCTATTTTTCTGCAGGCTCCAGCAGGAACTGTGGTCCTTATTCTAGTTCACTCTTTCTGACAAAATATTTCTTAGATGGACAAAACCATGTGCACTGCAGGTGAGGCAGGTGTTACTTGTGCAGAGATAATTAGATTTGGGTGGGGTTTTACACCTGGGTTACATCAGCTGGGTTACCTGGAAAACATGGCCTGGGGACACAGTTTAGAACCATTGGTTGGATGGAAGTATCAAAACTTTGCGCAGCCATCCAGAGCTGTCATTCTGCATTTAGTATTATTATATAGCACAGATGTTTACCACAAGTGAGGGCAATCATACACTAATGGGCATACAAACATAGCGATTTTTGACTATTTTCTAAGCGATCTGACTAGATTGCTTAGAAATGAAGCACAAACCGCTGTGTGACTGTGTGTGTGTACTGTATACCCCATAGTCAGGGCTATTTTTCTGCAGGCTCCAGCAGGAACTGTGGCCCTTATTCTAGTTCACTCTTTCTGACAAAATATTTCTTAGATAGACAAAACCATGGGCACTGCAGGTGAGGCAGGTGTAAAACCCCACCCAAATCTAATTATCTCTGCACAAGTAACACCTGCCTCACCTGCAGTGCACATGGTTTTGTCCATCTAAGAAATATTTTGTCAGAAAGAGTGAACTAGAATAAGGGCCACAGTTCCTGCTGGAGCCTGCAGAAAAATAGCCCTGACTATGGGGTATACAGTACACACACACAGTCACACAGCGGTTTGTGCTTCATTTCTAAGCAATCTAGTCAGATCGCTTAGAAAATAGTCAAAAATCGCTATGTTTGTATGCCCATTAGTGTATGATTGCCCTCACTTGTGGTAAACATCTGTGCTATATAATAATACTAAATGCAGAATGACAGCTCTGGATGGCTGCGCAAAGTTTTGATACTTCCATCCAACCAATGGTTCTAAACTGTGTCCCCAGGCCATGTTTTCCAGGTAACCCAGCTGATGTGCTGTGTATCCCCACCTGTCCTATTTTACACATTAACAGGCGGCCTGGAAAATGTGACCTGTGTGGTTTGATGAGGGCCAAGTTTGAGAATTGTGCCTTAGATGGCTCCTCTCTGCACTCGTCAGCTTTGGTCTGCATTTGTCTGCAGCTTTGGTCTTGATAAGCAAGCTGCATCAAAACGACTGTGACTGTAGAAGAGTACCAGTAATGTATCAGACAGTGTTTGTATCGCTATCTGTGTGTTTTTTGTCACCCAGTGACCCATGATTCAGGACAGAATAATAATAACTGACGCAAAAATAAAAAGGTAAATGGGTGTTTTTTCCTCTATTGGACAAGGAAGTTGTCAGTCAACATTCATATTCAATCATGTTTTAAGTTACATCTGCTTCCGCGTTCTGAACCAATCGGAAGATCGCTTACATCTCTGAGGCGACTCACCAATCAGAAGCTGCGCTGGGTGGGCGTATGAGCGCATCAGCAGCCGCAGAGGGCAGCAAGGCGGCAGGCGGGTGCTGGGGAACCCGGGAGTGACACGGCTGGGACAGGTACTGGGGACTCCGTGTTGTGGATCTGTCAGTGTCATAGTGACCGCTATGCAGCCGGGAGACTGTATACACCGGTATATCGTTAATTTCCATGTAATATATGGAGACACCCACATAAAGTATACAGATGTTATATATACTCAAGCCATGTTGTTTATGTTCAGTGTATATAGAGATACCGACATGCATGTTCAAGTTGACAACATGGGACCCTTGGATTAGCATAACTGAACCGCTTTAGAACATCAAAACTCACTATGGGCAGGTTACTATTCCAGTACATGTCCATGTGGATAGTGGGCTAAGACAGTTTTAGCCCAGGGGGTCTCATGTTCTGACCTTGAGAATATATATATATATATATATATATATATATATATATATATATATATATATACATACAGGGGCTGGCTGGCAACTTTCAGCCTGGGGGGCAACACAAGCAAGTGGCCCATCACCATCGTTCCACCACCCTATCCTCTCCCATCTAGTATGCAGCAAGGATTAAACAATCCTCCCCCCCCCCCCACACACACACACACACACACACACACACACGTACACACACACACACACACACACACGTACAACAGAAATGGGGAAAGTGTGCGCCGAAGTGTGTGCAAAAATTTACACTGTAATGCCCATTACACCTAAAGCCATCACTGTAATGCTAATTACACATAATGCCACACACCGTAATGCCCATTACACATAAAGCCATCACAGACATGATGCCACACCATAATGCCCAAACATAATGCCACACACCGTAATGCCCGTTACACCTAAAGCCATCACAGACATAATGCCCATCAAACATAATGCCACACACTGTAATGCCCATTACACATAAAGCCATCACCGTAATGCCCATTACACATAAAGCCATTACACATAATGCCAACGCCATAATGCCAATTACATATAATGCCACACACCGAAATGCCCATTACACATAATGCCACACACCGTAATGCCCATTACACATAATGCCAATTACATATAATGCCACACACCGTAATGCCACACACCGAAATGCCCATTACACATAATGCCACACCGTAATGCCTATTAAATATAATGCCACACCGTAATGCCCATTACACATAATGCCAATTACATATAATGCCACACCCCGAAATGCCCATTACACATAATGCCACACCGTAATGCCAATTAAATATAATGCCATCACCATAATGCCCATTATACATAATACCAACAATGTAATGCCCATAAAACATAATGCCAAATGCCATAATGCCCATTAAGCATAATGCCAATACTGTAATGCCCATTAAACTAAATAATTATACCATATAAATGCTGCTTACCTATATCGCTTGTTGCCAGGGGTTACATGCTTCTTGACAGGTGTTTCATTATTGTCAGGGGGATTTTTTGCCAGGGGGGAGCCGAGCCAGGGTACATGCTTGTCACCAACGGGTGCCATTTAAAAATAGCGCGCCAGTGCTACCCGAATCAGCACTTCCGGGTAGCGCTGGCCGCGCTGTTCTCTTCTTACAGACACTAGAGGTATAGCAGTACCTCTAGTGTCTGTCTCCTATAAGGTGGCGGCCATTTTGGGAGAGGCCGTCACCCTATATTCGTGTGGCCACTGCCAGGAAGCCGGGAGTGTGCTGGACACATGGAGGTGGCCGGCGGCTGCAGCGGTGATGGCTGGGCTGCAGCAGCATGTGCAAGATGCACACAGCGCCCCAGCCAGCAGCTAGTCATACCGGCCTGGGGGGCATGTGGCACTCTGCCCCCCGGCCCAGCCCGCCTCTGTATATATGTAATCGCAAAATAAATACGCTTCACTCTGGGACTTGGTGATTTTAGTGTTAAACGGCCAACGTTGTTTCGGAAGTTACCCCGTCGTCAGGACCAACACAAACCGTTTTTGTTGGTCCTGAAGACGGGGTAACTCCCGAAACGACGTTGGCCGTTTAACACTAAAATTTGCTGTGTTTCACCAAGTCCCGGAGTGGACTACATTTGCACTACATTTTTGTGGAGTCCCCACCCGGGTTGGCACCCGGGCATTAACCCTTTGATTGCGGGGAGTACCGGACACACCTACCTTCTCTATCTATATATAATATATTGTAATGAGGCATATATTAGTGATTTAGGTGCGTTTTCTAAAGGTGGCCAAACACATTACAATTATTGTATACAATATCGCATCTTGGTATGAGATGAGATCTAGTGCAAGTGGTATGTGTTGCACATACTTTTTGTACTATATCTCATCACAAAACCGAGACGCAATCTTGTCTACGATATTGTATACAATCATTATTGTAACGTGTATGGGCGGATTCAGTATTGAATCCCGGCGGTCGGGATCCCGGCGTTCAGAATCCCGACGCCGGAATCCCGACAGCCGAAATGCCGACAAGGGATCGCCCCCCCTTGCGGGCTCGCTGCGCTCGCCACGCAGCGGGCACGGTGCCTCGCTACTCTCGGCACACTAATTTATTCTCCCTCCAGGGGTGACGTGGACACCCCAGGAGGGAGAATGTGTCGGCATTTCGGCGGTCGGGATTCCGGCGTCGGGATTCTGAACGCCGGGATCCCGACCGCCGGGATTTTAACTGCATCCCGTATGGGCACCTTCAGCGATCTCACTAGATCGCTTAGGAAATGCCTCTACATCTCTCCGTATGTAGGGGCCATAGTAATGCACTGCTCCGCACGTTGATATCGCCTGGGGATTAATATCCAGCATGCTGGATATTAATCGGTCAGGGCTAGTGTTCTCACTGGATCGATGTATCTATCGTGTGTCAGCTATCCCCTATAAAGGGATTCAGTATTGAATCCCGGCGGTCGGGATCCCGGCGTTCAGAATCCCGACACCAGAATCCTGACAGCCGAAATGCCGACAAGGGGGGGGACGTGGATGGCCCCCCCTTGCGGGCTCGCTGCGCTCGCCACGCAGCGGGCCCGGTGCCTCGCTACGCTCGGCACACTAATTTATTCTCCCTCCAGGGGTGTCGTGGACACCCACGGAGGGAGAATGTGTCGGCATTTCGGCGGTCGGGATTCTGACCGCCGGGATTGTAACTGCATCCCCCTATAAAGTATGGGTAAAGGACTTATGCATAAACGTGAAAGTGGCTTCAGAAACCACTGATGCTATACAATTGTTTTCTTTGAGTGTTCTATAAATTTAGCAATAATATAACTGCAGATGGTTTTTATATGAAGTACAAGCATCACATTTACATTTTTATTGTATTTATAAGAAGTACAAATGTATAGGGATGGAATATGAGCTAATATATGTAGTTGTGTGTGAGGCGGCACTCTCAGTCTTTGCAGAAATAATACCTTTACACAGGTATATGCAGTTTCAACGTTTCAGTTTATTACAACCTTCGTCAGGATTCACCAGACCGAGAGTGCCGCCTCACACACCACTACCCACAGGTCCGTCACCCGGTGCATGATATTAACTAGCTACATTGAGTGCTGAGTCTACAGTATTGTGTGTCTCTCTCTCTCTCTCTCTCTCTCTCTCTCTCTCTCTCTCTCTCTCTCTCTCTCTCTCTCTCTCTCTCTCTCTCTCTCTCTCTCTCTCTCTCTCTCTCTCTCTCTCTCTCTCTCTCTCTCTCTCTCTCTCCTCCCCCCCCCCCCCCCCCCCCCCCCACTCTTACACCGCCACACTGTGTGTCTGTTATATCTGCATGATGAATATGGAGAAACACTATCACATATCGATCATACACTCCCTGAGCATATGTCTCTGATTGTGCAGTATATAACAGGACACACACTATCACCTAATACTTATCTCTCGCACCTCCACACTGGCTGGGGACCACATTGTGTGCCGTATCCAGCTAGATGTGTCAATAGAGTACCCAAATGTTTCTTGCGTATGATACTCTACATGATAAAAGTGCCCCCCCCTTCTAATTAGTATGTGGCCATTCCAGACACACCCATTGGTAACATGCAGACAATCACGTATCAAGACTTGTATGCTCCATAGTCAAACATTAACATCAGGACTTTAATCATCAATCTGTCAGTGTCATAGGATGTCACCAGTAAGTGATGTTATTGCTCTTGAGTGACACATCACAACTTACCACCAGGCAGTGGGATGGACTATTCAGCAGGTCAGGTTTGGTGTGGAAGAACTTGATAGGCTTGGCAAGAATATTGACCTCAACCCTACTTACTGCCTTTGGGAAGAATTGGAACTCTGACTGCTAGTCAGGCCTTATCACCCACTCTCACTAATTATCTGGTGCAGGCCTGACCAACCTGTGGCTCTCCAACTGTTGTGAAACTACATCCCAGCATGCCCTGCTACAGTTGTGGCATTCCCTTGTAGGAAAACGGTGGCAGGGCAAACTGGCCCAGAGGTGACAAGCCCTGCTCTTGTGGCTGAATGGATGCAAATTTCATGAGCCATGTTCCACTAAGAGTATTGGAGGCTGTTACAGCAGCAAAGGGGTGACCAATTCTATATTAGAGGGTGAGTCAATTGTTTCTGAGACTTCAGCCATTATTTGGTACCCAACACCAACAATTCATCTGTTCTGCTGTTTAGGCACAATCACTGCCAACATTTCTGCTTGTAGTCTCCTGAGGTGTGATCAGAAATGTGCAGGAAGTGTCCCATTTGGACGCCCGAACGGGACTTGTTGTGTTACAGGGACTTCTTCAGATGGGTTAGGCTGATATTCAAGGGTAAACCCCATCTATTGGGAGCTTAAAAGTAATGGGAGCCTGATCAGAGCAATGATTGAAATGTTCTGATGGGCACCCCCAAAAAACTATTGAATCACCCCCTTAATGTCTATTGTGTGGAATAAGATGTTGAACAAGCATATATGGATGTACTGTTTGGGTATCCATATATTTCTGTCCCTTTACAATAGTAGACAGTGGTAAAACAAACTGGGTAACAACAGACAGACATGGAGATAGGAGGGCCCTGCTGCAAACTTACAATCTATAGGGACAATTATTACATAGTATATACAAAATGTGACCTGCAACATTTTCATGCGTTTTCAGTTATACTTCGCTGCAGTGTTCTCCACAGAAATTGTTTTATTCCTGGTGGCATTATGGCAGGGGGTGTGAGCACAGACTGGGCATCTCACTCGCTATTTGATGGCCTCTGTATAGGGCGGGGGGTGCTGTGAGTCTGCAATAGTCACATCCAGTCGAGGTGGAGGGGCAGCTGGGACACTCCTTCCAGGGGGAAAGATCTGATCAGTGTGTTGGCACTAGCCCTCCCTTGGCTGGCATATTTGGTAAGTCGGGCTAGCAGGCTGTGAAAATATCCCTGTGAATAATGCTGCACTGGCATGTACCTTGTGCATTGTTATTTTTATTGTCTGTAAAGCGCCTTGAGTCCTGTTGGAGAAAGTGCGCTATATAAATAAAACTTACTTACTAACTTACTTACTTGTGTATGATTTACCACACTGTGCAATCACGTAGGTCAAGGATGGGAACCCTTCAGCCCTCCAGCTGTTGTTGAACTACGCATCCCAACATGCCTTGCAACAGTTTTAGCATGGCCAAATAGCAAAACTGTAGCAGTGCATTATGGGATGTGTAGTTCATCAACAGTTGGAGGGCCAAAGGTTCCCCATCCCTGACGTATGTCTTCCATTCCTTCTGAAACACTTTTCTGGCGTGTGTGAAATCAAATCTCACTGCCATATGTGTTATGCTTTAGGTCGTACCAGTCACGCCGGTGTATACTTTCTGTGTTTTACTCAAGCTTCTACAAGTGTAAAATGGGCATGTTGCCCATAGCTGATTCTCTCTCTGCAATAGAGAAATATACTGTACCTAGGGGTATATTGAATTAGTGTCAGTTCCATTCTGACATTTATTTGTCAAAATGGGTCCGACACTACCTATTAAAATCAGTGGCCAACTCCGAATGATTGCTGCTCACCCAGGACCAGGTGAGCAACGGCGGGAGGTGGCCTGCTCCGGTCCCGCAGTAGGATGGTGCCGGGTGAGCTGCTGCTCACCCAGTGCTGTTCTCCATGCTTCAATCCAACAGATTGAGATTGCCGGAAACCTGTCAGATTTGACAGTGTTTCCTTCAAAAGCAGATGGATCCGCTTCTATTCTGCCAATCCACCTGGTGAAAAACCAGACTTTATTGAATAGGTGGGAAATGCTCTCTACACACGGTCAGATGTGCCTTCAGATACTAGCCACGATCTGATCGGATCGTGGCTAGTATCTGAAGGCACATCCGATTTGCATACATCTGCACTATATAGTCATGGCAGACAAGACTTTCTGCCTTGCGATGCGTGAACGTGCATCGGAATCGGATCGGGATCTGAAGGGTTGAAACCCTTGCGATCTGCATCCGATCCGATGTTGACTATATCGTTAACATCGGAAGGCAAAAAGTACTGTGTGTACACACCATAATACATAGCAATGTTTCACACACTGTTAAAAATGTCTCATTCACACAAGAACCAGGGTTGGGGGACCCCCTCTTCAAAAAAAGCAACCAGGTTTACCACTTAGTAAACATGATTTAAAAAAATCATTAAACCATTAATGGAAAAAAAAATCAAAAAGTCGTGTTTTTTTTTTTTTTGAGGGGGGGTGGGGTCCCTCAACCCTGGTTCTCGTGTGAATGAGACATCACCAAATGTTGTCATACTCTTCAACTCTGGATAGCCCACAATTATGTCCACACGTGCTCCTCCGGAGAGCAAATGCTCCGTTATACATATTTAGCCACAAGTAAAGGTCCGGCTGACTTCTGTGCTACTTCTAATGATCTGGAGAGGTACGTAGGAAGCCTCAGATAAATGTGCAGTGTGAAAAAGTGCACAACAACCGCTTTTCTGTTTGACTCAGAACATAGTGTTCGCAGGTTTTTGTTTTAATATACGTCCATAATTATATGTATATGTTTTTTGTTTGTTTCAGGTAAAGAACATTATTCAGTATCACAATAGCATGGCTAATGTGAGTAATATTTAATTATTTTTATATTATTTGCAGGGTCATTACATGGTGTGTTGTACCCCTTTCACACCAAGAAGCAAATTACCCGATTAAAGCTTTTCAACCTGGTAATTTGCTGAATAACCCAGGTTTTTCTTCGGTGTGAGAGGGTCAACCCAGGTCTTAAATACCAGGTCACCGACCCTGCTCTTTACCAGGGTTGGCGACCTGGGATTTAAAACCAGTGATCACCCTTTAACAAAAAATCCATAGCTTCAAGAATTTTTAATGTTAAATGTAAGGTCATTTTAAGATATATTTACATTTTATGTTTAAATAATAATTCACTATGTTTTCTAGGCACTCTGTAGGAGAGCCAGGCTGGTCACCTACCTCCCAGGGTTTTGCTCTCTTATCAGAAGGGTGAGAGGAACCCGAGCTTTTTCTGCTGCAGGATCGTCTGGCTCTGATGAACCTCACATATACACCACACCCCCAGACATACGTAAGGGATCATTTTAAGAGCTTATCATAAACGGTAGGGCGGTTTAAGGAGTATTCCATAAGATGTCATTAGAGCAGCGGTTCTGAAACAGTGGGTCCCAACCTTCTCAGAATGGGGTCGCGACTCCATGTTGCTGACCATCAGGCTGATGACTTTACTGATCTCAGTCAGTGATTCAAGGAGTCTAAAAATTCTGTTGAATTGTCTGTTTTAGACTCCTCCCATCACTCTGTGCCTCCACAATGCTGCCATGTATGTGCTGTCTGCTGACTACACATGTCATGTGATGACCTTCTACATTAACTTGCTGGGGTCCTGTAATTCATTTTATTGTTTGATGGGGCCCCAAATCAAAATAGTTTGAGGACCCCTGCATTAGAGGAATAATATTACTTGTCCTCGTCCACAGACACGTTTCTTGCATTATGTAACTAACAAGTAACGATAACAGCGGTTTTCAAACGTGGTCCTCAAGGAGCACTAACAGTTCATGCTTTCCAGGTCACTAGAGTTTTTGATGTACAGCGTAATGGAGCATACACATGGGGCGATTACTGCCCCATTTCTAAGTGATCTAACTAGATCACTTAGAAATGAAGCCCAGATCGCTCTGTGTATGGCCTCCGCCAACGGCAATACGTGGTCCTGCGCATCGCTATTGCCAGACTAGATTTATAAATCTAGTCATTGCCGGTGTTCTATCTATTGAGAACATTAGCAGAGACAGTTTGCTCAGCACACATATCTGGTGCAGTGCTGAGTGATCTGTGCTGAGCATTCTGAATGATGCTAGATCTCTCATCGCACGAAGCTCCCATCACCTTGTGTGTATGTATGGGGCTTAACTATTGGATGACCTGTAAAACTTGGACTGTTAGTGCTCCTTGAAGGCCAAGTTTGGGAACTACTACACTATGGTGATTAGAAAACAACCACTAAATACCCATTAATTCTGGTACATCATGTATGTTTCTTTGTGATTTGAAAGGAGAAATCAGGACCGTACCCAGGAGTGTGCGACCTCACACTGAGGTGACATCATCTCTATGGTCAGTGGCTCAGGCAAGCAAGTTGTCTGGCACCGCAACCTGCTCCCAGTAATGTTTAGGCAGTACTGCTGCTAGTGGCTTTTAGCTGCTGCAGGCCGGCACTGACCCATGTGCATCAAATTGCACGCAGAGGACAGTGCTGGAACAGAGTACATTATATTATACATGAGGTGAAGTACTGCCAGTGGCCACTGAACAAACCAGATTACTCCTTTGTGTGTTAAAAGATGTCCTGACATATAGTTAAAGCAATGTTTGCAGGGACACTGTTCTGTTTCAAGCTTGCTGGATATGGAGAGAGAGATCTGTGAACACAGATCGGAGGCAGGAGCAGATCGGGGGTAGATAGTTTGTGGGCTAAAAACTGTCACAGTTCAAAGTAAAAGTATATTGCAGAAGCCAACATTTTGACAGGCTTTTCGGTCATTGTTTCCTAGCATGGCGCCCATCGTATGCCATCGCATACCACTAATTAAGGTATGCGATGGGACCCGATTTTCGGGTCTAAAGACCCGCACTGTACAATTTTAATATTGCGTCGCATCGCATGCCATTACAATGGCATGCAATGCGATTTTTTAATTGTACAGGCACCCTGATGGGTGATTACTATGTTAAATGCACCCCCATTGTTAACACCACCCCCACTATCAATGCCAACCCGAAGCGTGGCAAGCAGCGGCGGTACGCGTCCGTCGACCTTTTCAAACCCCTACTATCCACGTCGGCGTTGAGTTGATTTTATATAGTGTGGCGAGCCACCGAGCCCGAAGCGGGGCAAGCGGACGCGGAATACATGTGAAGTAATCCGCGTCCCCTCGCTCCCAATCCCAACTGATGCAGCTCGTCTGATCAGAGGACCAATCCCGCAACCAGCGGGAACGCGCATTGCATGATTGTGTACACACAATCTGAATAAAATCCGGCGTACAACCAGTTGAGGTTGTACGATTGGGTACAAGATCTTTCTGGTGTATGGGGGCCTTTAGTTTTTTATTTTTAAAAAATTAGCAAAAATCTACAATATTTTTCCACATTGTCATTATGGAGTATTGTGTGCAGAATTTCGAGGGGAGGGGATTAACTTTTTTCCATTTTGGAATAATGCTGTAATATAACAAAATTTGGGGAAAGTGAAGCGCTGTGAATACTTTCTGGATGCACTGCACATTGTTTTAAAAAGGTTTACATTTATATTTTTATATAGAATGTATAAATATGTAAAATTTTAACCGGGTTGTCGCGCAGAATCCTGAGATTCTGACGGTGGCAAGCATTGCATCAAAAGTGCAGTGTATCCCTGACACATGCTAAGATGTAAAACTGTTTTCTAAATTCATGCACATATCAATTATGCCCTGTTTCACAGTTTAGTAGTTATGAAATAGAATGTAGGGACAAGACAATTGAATACTTCAGTTTAGGGGGGAATTCAATCAGTGCTGATATTTCTGAAAGTCCTAAATATTGGCACCGTTCACCGATAAAAAGTCGCATTAGAGTTCGACCATCGGATAGCCCATGGATTGGCAGAAAAGGCCACAAATTTGACAATTTAGCGGCAGTTTTCGCCAATGCAGATCAGGATTTTTAAAAAAGAAAACTGACACTAAATTGCTGAATTTGTGGCGGTTTTAAAAAATCCGCGGCTGCATTGAATATGTGTGCGCCGATATTTCCAACTGTCAAAAATATTGGCACACCTTTAATACCCCCTTAACCTGTTTTCTTGATGGTGGTGGTCGGTTTGTGGTGTTATCCTGTGATTTTTCTTTGTGGGAGAGCCCCTGAGATGTTCTCTTCTTTCCGCAGTCCCCCGGACAGTTTGGCCAGATGAAATGATGGGTCCTTTTGGTCCTCAGGACCAGCGTTTTCAACTACCTGGCAATGTTGGCTTTGATGCTCATGTTAATGGAATGAACTCTCAGGGGAAAATTCAGGCTCCTAGAAATTTACCGGACCTGCTAGCTGAGCCAGCTGCCAGTGAGAGACACGAGTTTGTCATGGCACAGTTTGTTAATGAATTTCAGGTAACACATTTTGTTAAACAATACATACGGACTTGTTTTGACCAGTACGTGACAAATAGATGCACTGTTATAGACAAATGACCCACTATATAATATAATATATATACACAGATACGCGTGTCTGGAAAAGAACAGGCCAGCGCACCAAATGCAAGAAAAAATTATTTAGTCATAGTGTTTGAGTTATACATCTCAGTACAGCTCAATAGTTATTTAGTCACAAATCAAAAAGAGCATAATTACAACAAGCAACATAAATAATTGGCAAACGTCATGAGAACTTGTGTAAATATATGGTCTGCTTGAACACAAGGAGCATATCCTTCATAAACCCACAGCTGTTTTTCAGCATGGCTGCACCTTCATCATGCAGCACATAGCATGCTAACACATTATCCACAATAATACCTTACAACTCTGGCAACAGGTCAACATACAAGAATGTGCTTAATAAATGAAATTTATGATTTTTTTTTCTTTGCGTTATTGACTTATTCTGTAGTTAGTGTTTTTTCCAGCCACCAGATGGCGCAAGTGGTCCTATCACCAACCACTATACATTTATTTAAATTATGTCTGTGCGTAGCTCCCACTATACAGGTGAGACAGTGGCCAGTATTCAATGCTCCCGATTCACCATGGTTTTTTTTGGGTGAATCGGGCTGTTTTCACTCCTTGCAGTGAATCTTTTTCACTTAAAATGTGAATCACCCTATTCAATGTTCACTGTTCGCCGAAAGCGAACAGTGAATGCTGGCCAGTTCTCCGTTTCATGCTCGCTGCAATTCGCTGGTGTATTTCAATGGTGTTTTCACTGGGATTCGCCGAGAGTGTATTCAATGCTAGGATGGCTAATTGCTTTCTCCCTTATTTTTGCCATGATTCACCATTTTGCATTCGATATCATTTTAAAGTGAACTGGAAAGTGATCTTTAAAATAAAGGTTTTTGTTTTGTTTTTTTTAGTGTCAAAAAATCAGATTTTTTTTCTGTGAAGGGGCGTGCTATTTTTATTCATGTGCTTGAAGCACATTAATATATATATATATATATTTTTTTACACATTCACAAGCGGGGGGCCGGGAGCCGCTCATTAGATATTCATATATTCACTTCACGTGCGGGACCAGAGAAGCGGCTCCCTACCCCTGTCCCGTGACAGCATTCCCGGGGGGCAGCCTCTGCTGCCTGTGTCCGCGGGAGCCCTATCCCACAAATTCTGGGGCAGGCAGGGAGGCTTACATCTCCCTGCCTGCCTCCTTCCCCCGGCTCCCTGTGGCATTCGCCGCAGGGGCAGCGAGCCCCTGCTGCATTGAATAGGGTGACAGGGAGGGCTGGCATCGAATGCTGCAGCTCTCCGCATGGAGGGCAAAAACATTGAATATTCCCCAGTGAATATCATACACGTGGGTTAAGTTGCATTAAGAGTGCTTTCTTGTGGGTGGATGCCGCAGAGTTCATATATATTATTAATTTATATTGCTTTGGGAGAAAGATTATAAGATTTTCTTTGATGTGAAGAACTTAAACGGAGAACAATCTTTTTTTTTTCATTTAGGGAAATGAAGTTTCTCTTCCGCACCAGGAGATAAGCAGCATGGGGACCTACTTTGAAAATGCAAAAGTAGAATGTGCTGTACAGTCTTGTCCAGAACTACTGAGAAGAGGTACTGATACCATACAGACACTTTCACCCAACTCTTATTGTCTGTACTACACAAATACAGTAGACGCCCTACAAACAAATACTGAGAATTACATACAGATAACTAAAAGTGTGGGGGGAGCAGCATGGCTCTTGCTAGCAACATCTACCATGTACAGGTGACCTAGGATGACGTGGATGGCGTGCAGGAGCACATTTCAGCAGTGACATAGTGTGTACACACTAAACTACATTCTGTTTGTCATTTATACCTGTCAGATTTGGTAAAATTGTTCAGAATGTTCTCCAGGGTGTACCCAGCTTTAGTGTCTGAACTTAAGAGGGCATTTCAGAGGATTGGATTGACATAAAAAAGTTATGGAGTTTGTGAGCAGTGATCAGGAAGAGGCAGAGCGAAGTGGAAGGAAGTTTGTATGGAATTAAGATAAATGATAGGTTGAGATCTTTGTTCTTTAGAGTGTTTGGTTGAGAGTGGTACAGTGAGCCAGTGGAGCAACTGGCATATTAAGGCTGCATTGGTGGAGAAGAAAGGTAGGTGTGCATTATAGGTAAGGCTAGACTCGTGAGGATCAAGTGAGATTGGTCTGTGAGGCAAAGTGAGCTATCCAATTCCAAAATACAGTATGAAATCTTGTACTGTGGTTAAACACTATGCTGTGTACACACTGATACAATCTGCATAATGCTGTGTACACACTGATACAATCTGCATAAGATCCAGATAAGATTTTGACTATATAGTCAAAATCTTATCTGGATCTCATGCAGATTGTATAGGTTTTATCCCAAGCGAACCAGATGCGTTCAAGATGCGCGCTCCCATATCTTAACCAGAAAGTCTTGGCTGGCCTGTCTATATAGTGCAGATCTGCACTATATAGTCTAAATTGAATGCAGATAGTGTAAATTGTATGCAGATAGTCTAAATTGTAATCGCATCTGGATCTTATGCAGATTGTACTAGTGTATATAGTCAAAATCTTATCTGGATCTCATGCAGATTGTATGGGTTTTATCCCAAGCGATCCAGATGCGTTCAAGATGCGCGCTTCCATATCTTAACCAGAAAGTCTTGGCTGCCCTGTCTATATAGTGCAGATCTGCACTATATAGTCTAAATTGAATGCAGATAGTGTAAATTGTATGCAGATAGTCTAAATTGTAATCGCATCTGGATCTTATGCAGATTGTACTAGTGTGTACACAGCATAAGAGTGTGTACACACGGTTCGATGTTCTGTGCGATCCGATGTACGATTCGATGTTTTGTCCGATTTTTACTTTTCCCTTTTTTTTTTCTCTACTCCTTAAGATATGCCTTAAGATATACTTAAGATTTTGACTTTTTACCATACAATTTGCTATGCGATTTCCTATTTGATTTACTATGCGATTTCCTATGTGCCTTAAGATTTGCTTAAGATTTTGACTAAGCGATTTTGACTTAACAACAGGATGACTGACAGGGCCCTGGAAATCGTATAGCACATCGCATCTTAAGCATATCGCAAGGCACATACGATGCATGCGATATGCTTGCGATTTGTGCTAGATAGAGTGTGCTGCCCACTCTATCTCCCCTCCGATCTCTCCTTAAACGGGAGCGCGCATCGGGCTAGGAAGCCCTTACAATGCATACAATCAGTATGCGATATGTATGCGATATGGCTTCCGATGTTGACGATATCGTCAACATCGGAAGCCATATCGAACCGTGTGTACACACTATTAGAGAGGCATTCAACTGTTTATCGCTATTGCTACTGCTCTCCTGCCTACCTTTGAGTACTCAAAGAGGTTGCTTTTTGCTCAATGCAGCTCACCACCATGGGGGTAGTGAGCTTAAATGTTAGCATTCCCTTTGGCAGAAACAATTGAATAGAGTGGGGGAGTGCAGAGGAGGACAATTTAATACCACCCTAAGAATGTTTAGGTTTTTTTTTGGTGTTTTTTCGGGGGGAGCAGAATTTCCAGGCTTGTAGTCCACTGTCATATGTTTATGCTAAGGGTTCATATTTCATTTTATAGTACTGAGCAATAATTTCTCAATGTTAAGTGCTGGATACATAATAATGGCAGAAAGAAAAAGTTGAACAATAGTATGTATGTCTTTACCACAACACCTATTAATGATGTTGAATAATTTGTAAAATAACATGAAATACTGTTCTTGGCAAGTTACTTGCTCCCTCTGGTGGTGGACTTGGAAAACTGACTTCTTAAAATATTGTCTGGTTTATTCAATGTGTGGCAACAGATGCATTCAGTACCCCCAGGATTTCAGTCACCAATGTTGAGTTAAGCCAGTCAGGGTCTAGTAAAGTTTTTGCATTAAATGTTAAAAAAAATGATTTAAAAAAAAAAAATTAATTTAAAAATGAAAAAAAGAACTTTCTTGTTGTAGCTATTAATTTATTTGGGTATGAATGTCATGTATTTTAAGGGATCAACATGTATGAATTAATTTAAATCTATGAAAAAGATTAGTATTGAGATTACACGTAATGGAAAACCCATTTTAATTGTTTTATTTCCATCAATAAGTTATGTTGTGTATATACAATGTTAAGATATTAGGCTCCCCTAGAACACACACCCATAGAACATGCCTGTAATACAGCGTAGTCATTTGTGTACATTTCTTTTTCTTTTTGGTGAAATAACAAATTTACTGATGAGGACATGTTACCTAGTACTAGTCAATCCTTTTGCAGTAACGGCTGTGTTTTTGGATTACAGATTTTTCATCTATGTTCCCTGAAATTCCTAGTAGCAAATTAATGGTTCTGACAGTGACACAGAAAACTGAGAATGATATGACGACATGGAGCTCAGAGGTAGAAACTGAGAGGGACAAGCTTCTGGAAAAGGTAAGCTATATCTGATTACTGACATATCCCTTTTCCACTTGCAAGCCGGGTCAAACCAGGGATTTTGTACCCAGGTGCGACCTGGCTTGCAAACCCATTCCCACTGTCGCCCCGACCTGGTATTAAACCGGGCAGATTACGTCATTGAGAGGTGGGGCCGGGGGTTGAGAGCATATCCCAGCGGCGCCTCTGTACTGCAGTGAACAGGACCCGTGTTACTAGTTTCCACTGCCCCTGCTCCCGGGGCAAACCCAGCTAACTACTGCATCCACCCGGGTTATTTTTGCTAGTGGAAAAGGGGTATTCGCCTATGGTATTAATCAGTGTGTGCAGTGAGTAATCCATCCTTGGTAATGACCTTTTATTAGGATAGTGCATATACCCAAAACTTCTAAGAATTCTACCACGTTCCCGTCGTATTCATAATTTACTGCTTCATACTGTCCCACCTGCCAAGGACTCTTCCAAAAGTGCCCATACACTATGCAACTTCTCCCCTCAGAGAAGTCCCATCCAATCCCCCTTCAGCCGCCCAGGACCCCTCCTGGGCAGCAAAATCGCATGTAATATAGAACGCTAACCACTAATGGGTCGGTTCTACCTCTAATCCAACTGCCCGTCATACCATTGTCTTTGGGGCATAGTCTTCTTCACCCTATTCCCCTCTCCTCTCTTTCTCATTAGGTACTATTGGAAGGATATAACCTTTAAGGGTGCCTAAGCTCCTTCCCCAATACGACCTTGCAATGGCCTGAGCAGGAGATCTTCTCTCCTGCTACTGGTTGGATGGGTCCGAATTGTCAGTAGACACTGCTCCTAGGAATGAATAGGCTGCATGGACCAGTTCAGCATTACCACTTTTAAGCATCCTCTCTCTGTGAAATCACCATTTTGAAATGATTGGATTCACCATTGGACCATGGTGCATTTTAATGTATGGTCAAGTTGGACAACATAGGCATGGTTGGTGTGGTTAGATTGGGTCCTCCAAGTGGATAGCTAGAAGAGTCACAAACGCTGGCTGCTATTGCCCGACTTTATTAATAAAGCACTTGGGGCTGTTCAAAAGTAGAGAATTGCGGTCTAGAGGTCTGGTTCTTGTATTGCCAAGGGTGCTTGGGTACAACTGACACATTTTGCTGGGAGTACCAGCTTTTTTTTTTTTCTTTAACAGCTAGTACCCCCATTTGATATGTAGTCAAACAAAATGCACGTTCCATAAGAATCTTTTTAGCAAATGTAGCTGATTTCTAGCTTTAAGTGTTATGCCCCATACACGCTACGCTATATTGTGAACAATATCACTTAAAAGCCCCTTATTCACAATATCGTCTAGAGTGCACACTCAATATCCTTAATGATGCACGCTCCCGTGCGTCATTAACGCCCCCTTCCCTCGACTGAACCTGTACACACAACAGCGTTCTTGGTAACAGTGGCGCAGCATGGCTGTTGCTTCCCCTCCATTGATCACTTCCACGTCAGATTCGGCAAGTACGTATAAAATTGCTGGTGCCAGCTCCCCGCCACCAATAGCCCCTTTTAATGTGTGTGAGGCTTTATGGATGGTCTCCTTTGCTGAATTGTACAGTATTAATTATTTATTTACAGTTTCTTATATAGCGCAGCATATTCCATTTTGCTTTACAATTGGAAACAACAGTGATTAAACAAACTGGGTAGATACAAACCGACATGGAGGTAGGAGGGTCCTGCTCGCAAGTTTACAATCTATAGGGATAATAGGAGGGATACATTAGGATAGAATTCCATAGCATTGCAGTCCCATCAGATTACAAGACAGTCCTAATGGGATGCAATTAGATATTAATGCTACTGGAGGTTGTGTAGGTGTTTGAATATGAACATCTTCATGCAGTTGCCTGTAGGGCAAGAGCTCACAAATAGAGCATGTGAGGAGCTGCTGAACAGGTAAGTATCATGTACAATCTACTGTAGATAATAGGTTGTGGTCTATTTTTTAAACAACACTAAAAACAAATTTTTTAAATCTACAAGTTAATAGGATACATACATACATACATACATACATACATACATACATACATGAATTGATTAGTCTACGTTTTTGTCATCAAGTAGTGTTACTTTATAAGGAACTGCACCATTTACTGTTTGATAGTTATTAGTACCACCATGATGTACAGTAACATTGAACTTTATTAATGTGTTCAGTTCTTTGAATAAGAGGGGTTTTCACAATATCAGCATGAAAATTAAATCCTGAGATCAAATCCCTTTTTGTTTCAGTGGCGACTTGTCTCAAAAGCTTGTTCTGGTCTGTTGCATTCTGCTGTTGTAATGTGGTCTAATTATTCATTAATTGTCCTATTTCTCCACTTGCCTCTTTCCCGTCAGCTCCAATCTAACAGGAGAGGGTGTTTTGCTTGTTTGATGTAACCTCCGTATTGAGGTTTGGTCTGAGACACAACAGTGATTGTCAGACTTTCGTCAAGCATGATGTGTTAGTCCAAATAATGAGCTTTTCTTCAAGTACTGCCAAACCTGATGCATGTGAATAACTCAGATATATAGATCTATTACATGTCCGTAACCTCTGTACAGTGTTGGCAGTAAAGCCAGTATTTATTTTAGTTTTTTTATCAGCTAATATGGGCAAATGTAATAGCCTCTGGGATCTGCGACCTTGTGTGATGCCTGCTGAACTCAGAGGTTTTCTTTTTTTAAAGGGTCAAAACTTTACAAGGCAAAACCACACCTTGTAAATGTATTGTCCCCTTGAAAAAACCTCTATCAGCCGGCATCCCACATAGCCTCCAAACTTGGCAGTTTCTTTATGTCATTTATTCTTGGATTTAGCAGTAGGTCTCATGTTTTTGGGTGAAGATTTGTTTCACCCTGCTCCTATCACTTGTCATTGAGGCAGCCATAAAGATTGCTATTATACAAAATGACTCTCCTAGTTCTCCCCCCTCCGTCCCTATCATAATGGATCTGACGACGCCTTTAGTGCTCCAAGCAATGGTTCCCTTTTCATTAGCGAAGGGGGCATGGATTGTATTATTTTGCTGACCGACGGATCTGCTTACCTATCTTACAATTGATAGGTGCATACACACTTACTTACTTACCAATCGTTCCCCTAATGTAAATTAGCCGCGGACTTCCCCGGAACATAGAATAGGGCGACCGACCGGCGAAGGGGTTGAGCGGCGAGCATCATTGAAAACAATCCTTCCTCGCCATAAAATCCCCTTCGCCGGCCGCAATGACTACACTCCATAGGATACGCACAGGTCGATGGGGCTTTCGGTATATCGGCTTTTTAATTTGATCAGCCGATATTTCACTTAGTTTGTACCCAGCTTAGGTGACATTGGATGCACAACCCATGGATTACTATTTACACTTGTGGCATTCTCTCTGTATAGTTACAGTCAGAACATCACCTGTGTCACGTGAAGGATAGAAGTTAGAAATAGGTGGTATATCATAATGCGGACCCTTATTTATACTACACATGTGTCTGTTGTTACGTAGACTTTATTTAGTTCCTAATTGTAAACTATAAGTGAATAAGCTGGCATTATATAAATGAATAATAAACCTGAACACCCGGATATTGATGTTTTGCATATTCACCCAGTGCGTCCTAGGTAGGTTTATGACAGAAATATGGTTCTAGAGTCAGATGAAGTGCAGTGGAGATATGGTCCTAGAGAGTGATGAGGTGCAGTGGAGATATGGGACCTTAAGCTGTGTATACACGGGTGCGATATATTGCTCAGTTTCTCCTTTTCATCAGCGACCAGAGATGGTCGCTATTGAAAGGGAATCTCTGCCGGGGGAGCCGCAGAGGTAATCAGCTGGTCGCAGGAGCATGCTCCTGCGACCAGCGATCATAAAGGGGGCTAAAAATGGGAGCGCGCACCCGTCGATTGATCGCCAGTGCACACTCCAATCGCTGGCAATATGGTCGCTCAGCGTCCATATTGCCAGCAATTATAGCCTGTGTGTACGCACCTTTTTATTCTGATTGACTCGCAAGGCTGCAAATTTCCCCCCTCGCACGCAGTACTCCCCACACAGCTATGAATGGATGTTTTACATAATCATCCATTCGCAAGTGGGGAGAAATCATTCGATGGTCACCGACCAATGAATGATTTCTCCCGCGCACGCAGTTCAGAAAAACCTATATAGTCACTCTAAACTGCGGGCGCCCTGTGCGAGGACAGGATGGGCAGCTGACATCCGGTGATGTCAGCTGCCCACCCCCCCGCATGTCTGTCACGGCCTCATTAGCCTGAGAACGCCCGGCGTTCTCATGGGAACGCCCATGAAACACTGGGCTTCCCATATGCCAATGGGGCTGGCCGGCACCTCCCGCCCTTCTCCGCCCCCCGCTCGGCGTATAGGGTGTTTGCAGAAATGCGCCTGCGCAGACGCTCAACATTGGTCCTCCGTGCGAATGGGTCTGAACATGGTCCTAGAGTCAGATGAGGTGCAGTGGAGATAGGGTCCTAAAATCAGATGTAGTGCAGTGGAGATATGGTCCTAGAAACAGATATGGTGCAGGGGTAATGGCAGTGGAATGTAGGCATATGGGTGTAAAGGTAGATGTGACGCAGTGGAAATATGGTTCTAGAGCAGGATGTTGTGCACTGGAAATGTGGGCATATTGGCCTAGAGTCAGATGTGGTGCATTCTATTATTTAGAGATGCCACAGCCTAGGCTTAACACTATGACCGTTCATCTTCATTTCAATAAACCACAACCTGGGAGTGTTTCAGACATTTACCAAGGTATATGATAAGTTCTCTTACTATAATTGTATGTTTAACTAGTTAACATTGCAGCTATAAACGCTTTACTTTGTAGATGTCCATGATTAAAAAAAAGACGTCCAAATATTGTTTTAAATGTGAAGTTCTTTATTCTTCTAATTCTGTGGACTGGAAGGGCTTTATTTTAACATTATATATTTTTTTAGTTTATTAATGGTGCCAAGGAAATCTGCTATGCGTTGAGGTCAGAAGGCTACTGGGCAGATTTCATTGACCCTTCATCAGGACTAGCGGTAAGTGGCCGGTGCAATTGTTTTTTACAGAAATTAGGAATGAGAGTGATTGTTTCCAAAGACCAAGGTAGAGGATCATTCTGAAAATTCCCCTGACACTTGTCGTGCTCTACACAAAGATGTCTTTCAGTTCATATTTCGCATTCTACTTTTTTTTTATACATTTTAATTTGTTGTTCGGACGCCGGGTTGACGAGTTTAGATCGCACTGATCTTGGCATCCACTAGAGCAGCAGTAAAGCTAGTTAGACACCAGTGGCTGATTGGCAGGACCATGGTTGACAGGACTATATATATTTGTAAATTGTGTGTTTTTTTCATAGTGAAGGAAACCCCATGCTTGTTAGTCATGACTGCTCAGATATTCCCATTATTGTTGATCTTTCCAGATGACTGCATCATCTTGAGTGTGTGGACAACACCATTGAATGGGAATCCACTTCCTGTCATTTATTAAGCTTAACTAAAAGTGACATACATAATAATCAGCTCCGACCGAATACGTTTTACTTGGCTGTAACTTGAAAGGTTTAACTTTATGACCTTTAAATTCCATGTCCTGTCAGCATCTGTACTGCAGGAGGCCTTTGTGTGCTATTTAAACGCTCTTCCCATGGATGTGCACAGTCACCTGAGTGGAAGCTTAATTATGTTAGTGTGGTTGCTTTTACTGTATTATAATTAAATGCTCTTCCCATGTTTGTGTGTACTATAAAGAATGTGGTTCAGCAATATGTTAGTATCTTAAATTGTCTGAATTTCTTTTTTTCCTTAGTATTTTGGGCCTTACACCAACAACACGCTCTTTGAAACTGATGAGCGTTACCGACATCTAGGATTTCGAATTGAGGACTTGGGATGTTGTAAAGTGATTCGTCATAATGTCTGGGGAACAAACATCATCGTAGGAAGTATTTTTACCAACGCTTCGGAAGATAGCGCCATCATGAGAAAATTAGGGGAACACTAGTAGTTGCTGTGGAATTTTATACTCATTACCTCTTTACTTTTTTTTTTTTTTTATTAATTTCGATGGCTTTTGACGATGGACAAGTTACTTCAAACATTAAACTGTGCTCCTGTATTTAAATACTTTAAAAGCCAAACTTATTTATAAAAACCAGGACCGCTAATTGAATGAGATGGGTTTAAGATTTCTGTGTAAAATGTGACCATTGTGCATGGGTTCCTTAAACATGACCCCATTCATTAAAAGTGTTTTATGAATGACACCTGGTAATCTTGTATTGTTGCTTAATATGAACTGAAATTGCAAAAACAGTTGTGATACATCAGCATTTCCAACAGATCTGTTGATTGTTGCCTCATTCATGTGTTGTCATTTTTATTTGGTTGTTTATCGGAGATATATCCTCCACTCCATAACTCCCAACACATACTGGACAAAAATAATAGATTTGGCTATGGCTCAGGTTTGCATGTGTTAGAACCCCCAAAGGTGTCTTTCCCACTCTCCCCAATTTGGCCACAAATAAACCGTAGTTGGAGGTGACTGGGACTCTCCCTATTGGTTAATGCCCACTTCTACTGCTTTCACATTGCAGAAAAGGGTATTGACCCTGTATTCTTAAATGGGACTTTAAAACGGGTCTGAACCTTAAGACCTTTCACATTGCAGGTGAAAACCGTTTTAAAAAGCATTTAATACCATTCACACCTTCAACCTGTTTAACCCCCAAGGGACACGTTTCAAGCCATAGAAATATAGCCATTCACACTGCCTAAAAAACGGCTTTGAAACATGTAGGACTCTGCTTTTTAAACGTGTTGAAATACCAGTTAACTTTAACCGGTAAATCAACTCTGGCACTTTCACACTGCAGCCTTAAATGTTTTAAAATGGAAAAAAAAGGCAATATACCGTTTTAAAAGTGCAGTGTGAAAGGGGTATTAGGGTTCTATTTGCGTTGTTGTTCACCACCCTCCAGAATTGTCTTGAGTGGAATCTTATTCGGACCAAGCTGAATTGAGTTTGCTTCAAGTTCTTTGATACAGCAGTGTTTCCTACATGCTATTGGCTGTATAAAACTGCTCGTGCATTAGGGAAATCGTGTCCACACAGTTTTCCTGCTGTTGCAGCTCACTGGTAGAAGAGTCTTGCTTGTGTTTGTTCTCTAGACCACAAGTTGTTGCCTCTCTACAATACCCTTATCAGCGCAATAGTGAATCGCTCCACATCACATGATATATGGTTTGCACTTCACCACCTGCATATGGTAACATCGGTATCTGGTCGATAGTCAATAGATTAACCACTATTGGACCAGAGTCAATAGGTCAACATGGTTTAGGTCGACTATGACAAAAGATTAACATGTCAATGGTTGACTAATGGAGTAAATTGCCTGTTTTTCATGATTTATTTATTTTTTAACAACTTGCTCTTCATGATCCAAGTGGGCATAGAGGGAGAATATAATAGCCTGCTCTTATTTTTGCACTGATCATACTCCTGGACCAAGCAATGTAATTAAGGACAATGCTGAGTTGTATGTATTTCAGTGAAATCTCAATTTGCATCTGAAGGAGCTTAATTGGGCTATAACAAGGTATTCTCACGTAGCTGAAGTCTAGAAATGCCATGTCTGCAGCATTCGGACTACGCAGAGTTGGGTGGAATTGACATATATGAGTATAGGCTGTGGTAAGGGGATGCATTTAGCATCCCAGCTGTCAGGATACCAGTATTTATAATACCAAAGCCGGATCCCCTACCTACCCCGCCAGAAGAGTTGTGCCACAATCTTAACAATGAGTGTACGCTATGACCAATCATATATTTTATTCTTCATATTTTAAGTTCCTTTTAAAGTACAAAATATTGTTTGCTGTTGTCCCCATAGATATTTTTACCTACTTTGTAATAAAGAAACAAGGGGTGTGGATCGTAATGTCGACAGTCATTAGATCGACAGGTGTCTAGGTCGACATGGGTGAAGGTCGACAGGTGGCAAGGTCGACACAGCGTTAGGTCAACATGGGTTTGGTCGGAAGGTCGACATGGCTTTTTTTTTTACAGTTTTTTTGTTTTACCCTAATGTCAACACAGTCGACATAGACACAGTTGGAAGTCAACCGCAGCCCCTCACATCGCTCGCGATGCTTCGGGCACGTTGCCTCGCTACGCTCGGTACACTATTTTATTCTCCCACCACGCCCTAGTGGATGGTAGGGCATGAAATACTGCCTGTCAGCACATGTCGACTCAAAAAACAATAAAAAAAAACATGTCGACCTGGTCCCCTGTCGACTTAATGACTGTCGACCTAAGTCAACAATACAACCGTATCCCAAAACAAGGAGGGGGTGGGCACCTAGAGTAAATTACTTTTCATTGTGCGGGAGTAATTTGCTTTCAGGTTTTTTCCAGAGCTCCCACCAATCCTACTAATGTAAGCGTGTATATTGCTTTCTATTCAGTGTTTGCACTTTTTTTGGGGGGGGGGGGGGAAGACACAATTTATACCAGCGATTCCCACATATATTCGAATCATGGCATCCTATCATATCACAAATTATTTCATGGAACCCCTAGTCCAAAAGTTTCTTTTTTTTTTTCCAAATATGTTTTATTGATCCTCACATATTGCAGTTGTTACAAACAGTAGAGATAACAGACGTAAAGGTATTAAATGAGGAGCAATCCACAATTTTCTAATTTTCCACAAACCTATATGAATAATAACCATAAAATATCCATAAAATAAAAAGGAGGCTTAACATGGCAACTCCGGTTATAGTATAATGGTGGTTGAGCATTGATATGCGATCAGCAACACTGTACATAAGATGTAGGCAGTATTGGCCATTTAGAGACTGGGAGTTACCAAAAATAATCAGTAATATGAAAGACTGGTCAGAAAACAAAATAAAAGAACAAAACAAAAATTTAACATTAAGCAATAATAAACAAGTAAACAACTAACTAATAGCCCGCTCCGAGTTCCAAGCCATCAACCCATCCATGGACCGATCCAGCCATCCAGCAAGAGATACAAAGGAGAGAAGAGTAAGGTGAGTGGGAAAGAGAGGAGAGGAGTACATATAGGAAAGGTACGTGGATTATTACACCTAAATAGCGACGGGTTTTGTCCAAAAGTTTCTTAATGAGAATTTTTAGAAAAAAAACCCCATCAAATTAACTAAATTGTGTTTATTTGTCATACTTAAGGCCCCCATACACTAGGGCGATGTACGTGCAATTTACATGCGATTTAAGCGTTAAAGCACATGTACTGTGCCCAGATTGCATGTACATGACAAGATGGGCGATGCAATGCGCGTTCCCATGTGCATTGCATCGCCTCTCCTCGATCGCACCTTCCACCAGAGAAAGCAGTCTCCTCAAACTGGGTCGCCAGGTCACCACTGCTGTCCGTGCAAGGCATCGCTTCTGCCTCCCTCCTTGCTGCTCCCTCCTCGCTGCTCCTTCCCTCCCAGCAGGGGGCAGCAGCCTCAGACAAAAGCACGTTATGAGGCTGCCACCAATGATTTCCATATTTAATGATTTTTTTTTTTTGTAATCAGCCCACCACCCGCAGCCCAGGGGTGGTGGGGACAAACCCAGGCTTCAGCCCAGGCCGGGTTTCCCCATGAGGGGGGAGGGGGGGGACACCTCTTTATTAGGGGGGTCCCCACTCCCCTAGGGACCCAGCCAGGGTGCTCATGCTTTGGCTGGGGGACCTTATGTTAAAAGTGTCCCTGGATGTGGCATGACGCTGCTGGCTGTTTAAGCCCAGTGTAGGTTTCCAAAATATGGGGGATCCTTACTCCTTTTGTCCCCCGTATCTTGGGAACCAGGACCGGGCTCAATGAGCCCGGGGCTGGTTATAGCTGGGTGGGGGGATCCCAAATATATTTTTTTATTATTTTTTTATTTTTCTATTTTGTTACACAAAGAAACCTGCACGGATCTGACTGATCCGTGCAGGCTTCAGACAAATACGGCTGGAAAATTAGTATTTTCCAGTTGTATTTTTTTTTTTTTTTATTGCAACCTCCAAACACCCTGTAGTACAGTCCATCAGATAAATTGATTGGTACAAATGTATGCAGTAAGATAAATTGCATTCGATATGTCACGGGCAGATAAATTGCATGCAATAGATCTTATGTGAAATAAGCACTCAAGCACAGAATCTGCCGTGCAGGTCTCCCGCTAAGCTGCCGGGGAGTTCAAGGGAAATCTGATGCAATTTCAAGCGTCAGATAAATTTCCTTAAGGCCCCCATACACTAGGGCGACTTGTCCTTAGGACAAGTCGCCCCCGACTTCCCCCTGAGCTTCCCCGGCTGCTCCCCGGGGGAGCTTGATTAGATTGGCACTTGATGTGCCATTTTTTACATGTGATAAATCGTCTCGATTTATCACATGTAAAAAACCCGGGGAGCAGGGGGGGGGCTACAGAGGTGGGAGCAGGGGGGCTGGGGACGCTGCGGGGGACAGCGTCTGTGTCCCCCGCTGCTGGGGACAGCGTTTGTGTGCCCCGCTGCTGGGGACAGCGTTTGTGTGCCCCGCTGCTGAGGACGCTGCGGGGGACAGCGTCTGTGTCCCCCGCTGCTGGGGACAGCGTTTGTGTGCCCCGCTGCTGAGGACGCTGCGGGGGACAGCGTTTGTGTGCCCCGCTGCTGGGGACGCTGTGGGGGACAGCGTCTGTGTCCCCCGCTGCTGGGGACGCTGCGGGGGACACAAGCGGCATAGAGCCGGGCAGGGGGAGCCGGCGGGAGCTGTCAGTGTTGAATAAAAAAAAAAAGCCCATACAATGCATGGGCGGCCTGTGATTGGCTGAGCGCTCTCTCAGCCAATTGCTGACTGGCTGAGAGAGCGCTCAGCCAATCACAGGCCGCCCATGCATTGTATGGGCTTTTTTTTTTATTCAACACTGACAGCTCCCGCCGGCTCCCCCTGCCCGGCTCTATGCCGCTTGTGTCCCCCGCAGCGTCCCCAGCCCCCCCTGCTCCCTCTACCGCAGCAGCGCCGCCCCACTAGGTCCCAAGTCGGGTGGTCGGACGTGCAGCAGGTCCGACCACCCGACGCAGATCCGATGCGCACGGGACCGCGCATCGGATCTGAGGGGACATCAAAACTAGCCGATTTTGGTCCGATTTCGGCCAGATCCGACTGATCTGGCTGAAATCTGACCAAAATCGGCTAGTGTATGGGGGCCACCTAGGTTCAGCTATGTGGTGAGGGTCAAGATTGTCAGCCACCATAAATAATTTGAACTTGTCCTGGACCATCAATCCAAGGCTACCTTACAAGTGTCCTGAGGCACCCCATGGTTTGGGAACCACTTATTTAAGGTTTTAGGATTGTGGGGGGTTCCAAACGTTTTCAGTGGACACAAGTAACAGCTACACAAATTGACAGCTTCTACAACCTTCATATGACAGGTTTGCAGGTTTTCTGCTGGTTCGGGTGATGGACAGCATGTATTTCAGGGGAATTCATTCTAATTGTTCTGACGCCATTCCATTAGTTTAATAAGCTACATTGTTCCTATTGCTATATATGAAGAAAGCGTAATCACTAATCAATATTCTGGTGGTTTTCGTATGTTTAAAAAAATGTAAGAGCTACAGGTGGGGATTGTACTTTTGTGTTCCCTGGTTTATTTTAGATCTTACATGAAGTAATTGAACCTCTTTAGAAAGGTATTTATCCTATTGATCTTGCACAGATCCGGGGGACTAATTCTAAATAATATCTATTCATGAACTTCATTGAGATAAGAACTCAGGAGTGGAATAGGCGTCATTCAGGGGTCTGGGGGCTGTAAGGGAGCCATTATCTCCCTTTTCCCTCTGGAATAAACAGGAATCTTATAAAATAAGGTCAAAGGTCCTTCTTCAGAGAGAGTGCGTCCATTCTTGTCTGCCATCTTGATTTCAGCTCTTTTTATTTTAAGTTAATAATTGAGGTGTCATTCAACACAAGATGTCTCTCTGCAGTAATGCTTTAAAGCGCATGTTAAGTGACCCAGGACGGGTGAGCTCTTGCAGCAGATCTATACAGGAGAAGGCTGGTGTAGCTATAATATGCTTTAGTCTGCCCTGAAGTAAGAGATGATCCCGCATTGGGCAGAACCTGGTCAAGATGGCATATCCTCTGACTCCATTTCGATTTCAACATATTGTCAAATATTATTTAGGGATCTGGTCAGGGTTGGCTGGTTTAAACCACCTTAGTTTAAAACAAATGGTTAAAAAAAAAAAAACATTTTAAATATGCTGTTACTACAGGCAACAACACCATGACTTCTTAAAAAAAAAGCCTATTGTAAGGGAATCCCTGGGATTATTCCACACTCGTGTTGCTTGTGGTCTTCATCTAAGCTGAACCAATCCAGAAAATCACACACACAACAAAAATATAAGGAGTTGAATCCGATAAGAGAGGAGCTACAGAATGTGTGTCTTGTATCAAGCTTCTCCCTCAACATTCCCATAGGACAGGGGAAAAAACACAGTTAACAATCTCACAATCTTAAGGTGGCCATCCATCAGAAAGAACTGCTTATAACAGTGGTTCCCAACCCTGGTCCTCAAGTACCCCCAACAGTGCATGTTTTCCAGGTCTCCACACAGGATCACAAGTGACATAATTAGCTCCACCTGTGGATCTTTTAAAATGTGTCTGAATAATGAGTGCACCTGCTGGGTGACCTGGAAAACATGCACTGTTGGGGGTACTTGAGGACCAGGGTTGGGAACCACTGGCTTATAATGATGTTTGTGTCCACCTTTCTCTTCAACTCCTCGGCAGTCCTTGGTGGTATTTGGACACACAATGGACTCACAGTCGGTTATACAATCCAGCTGCTGCATACGACCAGTCGTCTCAATCGATTGTATGCAACTATCCTGTCTGAAAACTCACACAAATTACGCCGGTTGTATGAGCCGTCAAATGATTTAAATGCACATGCAATCGACTCCCAATCCCAACTGATCGACCGATGCAGTGCGTCTGATCAGAGGACCAATCCTCCAACCCACAGGACCACGCATTGCAGGATTGTGCACACAATCTGCATACAATCCCTCGAGATTGTATGATTGGGTGAAATGTTTTTCAGGCCTTATGGTGACGTCTGTGCTATTTGATCCCGATGCAATTGGATCTCATTGTGATCGAATTGCACAGCAAGCCAAAAGTCATTCATGCAATTTTGACTATACAGTATAGTACAGATATACTGTACTATATAGTCAATGCAGCCCTGTCTATCTGGCTTCAATTTGTGCTGTGCCAGGAGCGCGCATCAGGATCGCAAAGTTAAAAAACCTGTGCAATCTGCATGCGATCCCAATGCGATTTTGACTATATAGTCATGCCCAATCTCACTGTGTACACACCTTGTGACATATCAATAGAATTTGGCAGCAGAAAAGAACCACTTTGCCTAATGTATAAAATTGGGAAAACTAACTAATCACTTACAAAATGCCCCAACATCGGTCCGTGTGTCACCAGAGAAGACTGGCCCTGACAGATTGCTCAGCAAACAGTGCTGATACATCACTGTGTACTGAGCAATCTAGCCTCACTCAGAACGCTGAGAAAATCTCCCCGTGTGTAGGCCCCTTTAGCCTCTACCACCTCTGACAGAAGACTATTCCACTTATCCTCCTGTATGTATCAGCTGTTCAAATAACAGGCTGGTGTCATGAATTCCGATACCTTGTAAGTGAATGCTGGTTCCTGTGCACAACTGTTCCCTCTTTGCTAACTGAAGACCAGGGGTGGCCAACCCGTGGCACTCGAGCCGCATGCGGCTCTTTCTTTAATGAGCTGTGGCGCTTCAATCACCCTCCATTGCAGTGTAGTGCTTTTCGCCAACCACTAAGAGTAGCAGCGACCGGGCAGCCCACGCCTCCCCACACAGTGTGTGGCAGCATAGTGTGTCAACCCATGGCCCCGTCCCTGCACTGCGTGCGGTCAAATGCACGCTCCTCCCCGCACCGCTTTTACTTTTCTTGTGCAGAACTCCGGACCATCGGCAACAGAACAGAGTTGAAGATTAGTGGCTGCCGTAAACAGGGAGATATGTATGGGCAGCAATCTTCTATCAGTAAGTTACCCAGGGAGGGTGGCCTTGTGCGGCAGACAGGGGGTTGTGTTAGAGAGAGGGGAGAATTTGAATACATGTAAGGAGCAGGGGAGGGGGGGATAGGGGATGGGGGATGTATATGAGAGAGACAGTGCATGCATGGATATATGTGTATGAGGGTGGCTGTGTATAAATGTATGTATGAGGGTGGCGGTGTATAAATGTATGTATGTACGTATGAGGGTGGCGGTGTATAAATGTATGTATGTACGTATGAGGGTGGTGGTGTATAAATGTATGTATGTATGAGGGTGGCGGTGTATAAATGTATGTATGTATGAGGGTGGCGGTGTATAAATGTATGTATGTACGTATGAGGGTGGTGGTGTATAAATGTATGTATGAGGGTGGCGGTGTATAAATGTATGTATGTATGAGGGTGGCGGTGTATAAATGTATGTATGTACGTATGAGGGTGGTGGTGTATAAATGTATGTATGTATGAGGGTGGCGGTGTATAAATGTATGTATGAGGGTGGCGGTGTATAAATGTATGTATGTATGAGGGTGGCGGTGTATAAATGTATGTATGAGGGTGGCGGTGTATAAATCTATGTATGTACGTATGAGGGTGGTGGTGTATAAATGTATGTATGAGGGTGGCAATGTATAAATATATGTATGTATGAGGGTGGCGGTGTATAAATGTATGTATGTATGTATGGGGGTGGCGGTGTATAAATGTATGTATGTATGAGGGTGGCGGTGTATAAATATATGTGTTTTTTTTTTTCGTTTTTTTCTTCTGCACTTCACTTGTTGATTTAAGTTATGCTGTCAGTTGTCCTGAGGAAGCAGCGCCAGCTCCGAAACTGTTGACAATATACACTGACTTTTTTGCACTATTATGAGTTAATACAGCTTTCACCGGTACTGCCGCCTCCTGTCTTCATTCATTTGAAAATCGTATGTATATCCAATTTTGTGGAAGGCACCTCATTGTTATTCATTCAGATGTTCTAAGTGCCGGTCCTCAAGACTCCTGTAAATATACAGTATGTATGTATGTATGTATGTATGTATGACGTTGGCGGTGTATAAATGTATGTATGTGAATGATGTTGGCTCTTCGGCATCCCTAAACACATTTGTTGGCCTCTTTGTCTCTGAATGGTTGGCCAGCCCTGTTGTAGACAGCTGAAGCCCCAACCTTTATCTTACATCCCTGTAATATTATAGCAATTGATCTATAATATCGCTCAGATAAGGATGGAACTGTAGGTGGTAACCAGTCTGCCCCCATCACAATGGGATGCAGTTACAATCCCGGCGGTCAAAATCCCGACGCCGGAATCCCGACCACCGAAATCCCGACATGTTCTCCCTCTATGGGTGTCCACGACACCCATAGAGGGAGAATAAATGAGTGTGCCAAGCGTAGCGAGGCACTGGGCCTGCTGCGTGGCGAGCGATCCACGTCCCCCCCCCTTGTCGGGATTCCGACGTCAGTATTTTGAACGCCGGGATTCCGACTGCCGGGATTTAGTGCCAATCCCATCACAATCCACTACCGTAGCCATCCAACTGCTCTCTGTGCCCCCTGCAACACTTTGGAATGTTTTCCTAGTGCAAAGTCACCAAGCAAGTTCCATTCAGATCTCTGCAGTTCCGCAAACACCGATTTCCTGATGTTACTCTTATAAGTTCTCTTATTTATTTTATTTTTAAGTAATTCTTTGTCTAGGAAGTGGAAATCTCTGGATACATTGGTAGTGCTATAGAAATGAACTACACACTAAATACTCATTTATAACATTACCTTGTTTTTGGAAATAAGACACAAGATTATCTGTCCTTAGACAACACAGGAGGGCCTGAAAGTGCAACATCTACCAACTGCCAGTGTATTTTACTTTTATTTAAACTTCTTGAGATCAAATGTACACCGTGAAATTGAAGGCAAATTACCAATGAAAATAGATTTATACTGATTAATTATTTTAGGCTTTCTTCAAAGCCCTTATTGGATTTAAAGTTTACAACAAAACTGCAATTATCCAAGGCTGAGGCACGGAGGAAATTTAAGCCTTTGGTAAAAGGCTTGGAAAGAGAGAGCATGAATCCTTTTCAGAAGGGTTACCCATGACAACTGGAGCAGGAACAGCCCGTCCTGTGTTTCAGGGGGGGGATATCCTTATTTTCAGATTAGATTAACATGCCGATGTAATCAGATTTTCCGCTCATGTTATCGATCCTTTTTTTCTTTATAACTAAAAGTAACTTCACAAAAGCATCTTTTCCATCTGTGTTCTATTCATGCTGTGTTCTGTACTTAGCCTACCTGTAGTTCTATGGGATCCGAAGTCTTGCCTGGCCAAGTGCTTTCACCCAATACAATTAGCATCCTTTTATAAAATATGATGTGCTTATATTATATATACACATATATATATATATATATATATATATATATATATATATATATATATACAGTATATATATACAGCAAGAGTAGCTTCAAAAGATAAATATGCAACTGTAGAAACTATTTAATTTTTTAAACACTACAAGGCTGACCAGTACAATCTGATTGGTTGGACACCTTTGGCAGGCCTATTATGCATTTACTGTGACGTCTCTTCTCTGCGCACCAAGTAAAGTATGTAATAAGAAGCACCCTCTATATCATATATTGCAAATAAATAACTAAACCCCTAGTGGTATGTTTACTAGAACTTCTAAAAATGAAAAGTGGTGGTGTTGTCCATGGCATCCAATCAGATTCTGTCTTTCATTACTCAATTGCGTCCTAGAAAATGATAGACAGAATCTGATTGGTAGCCATGGCCGACATCACCTCTTTTCATGTTTAGAAACTTTAGTGTGCTGTATGTAGACCAGTGGACAGTAGAGCGAGAGAATAAATATTCATCGTGAGTTGTTAAAGTGTCCATGGGCCTGAATCAGGGCTGCAAATTCACAGTCCTACCGCATGTGCGAGCTGTCCATGTATCGGATTCTATCCATTATCTTCTAGAAGGTGCGGTGCTAAATAAGAAATAGATTCTGATTGGTTACCACGGGCAACATCCCATCTGCAATAGAACTCCCATCGTATTAAATAAACCCCTTTGACTGAAACAACAGAGGCAGCATTGTTACATTTACACCACAGTACAGTTGTTAGTCATTGACAAACACAGGACTGAGTCTGGCATTTTTATAAAGGCCCATACACACTAGGTGATTTTACCAATTCAGCTGCTTTCAGCTCAAAAGCCCCCCAGTGTGTATGGCCCGTTTATGAGCGCTGATGTACACTACCGCATCGTTGCCGGCTGCTGCCGCTCATCTGTTGGTATTACCAGCAGATGAGCAACAGGATGGCTGGCTTTTCATAGCGTCCTACTCTGTAAATCCTTCCAACCCTGAGAAAATCGCTTGGACGGGCAATAATCGCTCAGTGGACCCTATTCAAATCTGATTGCAGTACAAATTTGTTCTCAAAATAGGCAAAACCATGTGCGCTTCAGGGGGGGGGGGGGGGGGGGTCAGATGTAACATGTATAGAGAGAGTTAGATTTGGGTGAGTTATTTTGTTTCTGTGCAGGGTAAATACTGGCTGCATTATTCTTACACTGCAATTTAGATTTCAGTTTAACACACCCCACCCTAATGTAACTCTCTCTACATGTTGCACCTGCAGTGCACATGGTTTTTCCCATTTTGAGAACAAATTTGTACTGCGATCAGATCTGAATAAGGGCCAGTGTGTATGCACTGAGCAATTTTCTGCCCAGCGATTTTCCCCATCTTCGCTGTCCATACACGCTGGGTAAAATCACCCAGTGTGTATGCACATTAACACAGTAGTAACAACAACAACTCTCTCACAAAGGGCACTGATACATTTCTTTCTTTCCTGCTTGTCTGTTTATTATTACAGCATAAACCAGGTTAAGTTTTGCAGAATGGCAATTTGTACAAAGTTATATAGTAACCAGATTAGCACCAAACTGTCTGTAATTCCAGCCCTATAATCCTATCAGCATTTCCTTGCTCAGGACATGAAACAGAATTTGTATTTAGTGAATTTCCACATTCCGTTCAGCTGTGAATGTGGTAACATAGGTACTATGACCTGTATATGCTTACAGTAGAGGTTCAGTGCTGCCAATTACAGGAACTATTTATAAATAGAAAATCTTATTTCCTGTATTCCAACAGTGAGGAATTATTTGAAAAAATACAAGTGCCCAATAACCCTGCTATCCTTCATTTAAAGATTTTTAATAAAAGATTAATTCATTTTATCTGGAATTGTACATAGTTTATTGTTCTTGAAAAATCGAAATAAATCTATCAGGTGGTGGATCGTATTAGCGCTCTCTTTATATTTTCCATAGTTCTAAAAAATGTAATAATAAAATGGCATTAGTATACAGCTTTCCCTCAAAGTATCTCCCAACTTGACCCATCAGTCTCTGCCCAAGAACTATGCCTGTTATCCACACTCCCGATTACAGGCCTTTCTTTCAGTCTGATCCCATTCTAGAGGTTTCCCCTGTACACCGAGGGATATATTAACAAAAGGGTGATTTTAATCTATTTGCATGTATTTCAAATGGCTGGAAATTGATCCAAATTGAACGTGTACTAACAGATGATTTTTATATTGATTTTTAAATGTACGTAAATGTTTGTTTTAGCCCTGGAAAAAACATAATTATTTAGATCACTTTTTATCAATGAAAAATTCATCAAAATCGATGTATAGCAGCATTTAGTGAATATAGCCCCGAGACTTCCCCTAGCTTTCAAATACCTATACATACCTCCCAACTGTCCCGCTAAACGCGGGAACGTCCCAGTTTTTGGGGACGTTCCCGCGTCCCTCCCGTGGCCGGCAGTGTCCCGCTGCAAGGGCAGTTGGGAGTCCCCCCCAGTCTGACAGATTAGACGCTGTGCGTATGCGCACAGCGTCTATTCGCGGCTGAAAATGGGGGCTGGCCTACTTTTCATAAGCTGCGCCCTAGTTAACATACACCATGCCCCCTTTTCGGACGTGCGCGAGTGTCCCTATTCTGATATTGATAAAGTTGGGAGGTATGCCTATATAAGGTATATCAGATTCCATAGCCATTATCTTAATTTCCCCAGGGTCTTTTACCTGATTGGAATCACTATACACAGCCCACTCAGACTTATATTTCATTTTCTATATTCAGAAACCCTCTGACCCCTCTCCAGATAACACTGCCTGGCTAAGCACTTCTTCCCACTGCTATCTGGCTGCCCCGTTATGCACTTAACCTCATATATCATATTCCATGTTCCGTCAGATTGTAGGCTTACAAACAGGCCCCATTACGGCTTGGATCTGTCTGTTAATAACCAGGAGTATATTTGCTACAGCTTCTAAAACAGTCAAGTAGAGGCATTGTCCATAGTGACAGATTGTATATATATGTATATATATATATATATATATATATATATATATATATATATATATATGAGAGTGAAAGAGTTCAGGGTGCGCTAACAGTAATTTGATACAATTAAAGATATAAAATACATTTAATAAAAATATGCCACTTAGGCAACAAATGAATTACAATACATTGATATCCTAGCACAGCTATGGAACGCACTATAGATACGGTTGCCATAGCAACCGGAGGGCGGCACTTCCGCCCACATAGATCACTATGCAGCTATGGAATGCACTATAAGTACGGTTGCTATAACAACCGGAGGGCTACACTTCCGCCCACTTAGATCACCAGGGGGAAGGTAATTTTCGTCCCTGATCCGTTTTAGGTGCGGACAATTCCGTAGACAGGTATATACACACCCTCCCTAGATTGGGAAGAAACAATGGGGATTAAGTACCAATCGTTTCATTAGAATGGGTGGAACGCAAATGCGCTCCACCACATAGGAAAAACATGGCCGCCAGTTGGAACACACGGCGAGATAGCCGTGCGTTCCAGTACATAATCTTAGATATTTAAGACTCTCTAAACGCTTTAAAAGTCTTCTTTTTCCCGGCGCCCGGTCAATCGGTCATTTCAACATCGCTACTGGTATGTACCTGTACCTCCTTTTTTCCCCTTGAAATCCTTATGAATTAACCATTGGAGAGCTCACCTCCTAATTATGTTGCTATATAATTATTGCAGAATTTTAAAACTTTAGTCGGTTCAAGAATTAAGGAATTAAGGAAGAATTAAGTCAGAAATTGTCTACAGTGTCTGCCGTTTATTTATGAAAGAAAGTATCCAGAGTGCCACGCAATTGGCGTCTACTATATATATATATATAGTGCCCAGCATGAAGTGTAACCTGTGGCCCCTGTGGATAAGATAGCGATGCTAACCATTGTGCCAACATTATCTGTGTGTGTTAATATCATATTGCATATGGAGATGAGTAATTACCATCTTCTACCCAATGTAAGGGGTGGGGTATGTTGTAGCCCCTCTTCTGAGTAGTTATGTCCTGATGAATAGGGAGACAGTGTATAATGAGATATATAAACAGGGCTTAAAGCAGAGTTGCCGACTTTTACAGTCTCCTCTCCGGGAGAACCCCGGAGAGGAGACTGTCAGCATCACTTCTGGGGGCGTGGCCTGATGGAGACATCATCAGTCCCTGCCCTCAGTAATGCAAATCCTGCAATATGCAGGTCTCAGATGAGGGGGCGGGTTAATTATGCACAATTTGCATATTTAGCCCCACCCATTCCCCCGAAAAGCCTAAAATTGCGGCCATTCCGGGAGGGTTGGCAACCCTGGCTTAAAGTGGTTCTGGAGAGGTGGGGAAACTGATTTCCCTCTGCCATCTAATTACTGCCCCCCCCCCCCCCCTTTACCCCTTTGGGTATAGCCAGGGCTAATGGTAGGGTTTTTGACCCCCCCTTCAAACTATAATGGTTTTTTTTTAGAAATACTGCGCAGAGCCAAGAGGGACATTGAACTAGTTCTTCCATGGGCCAGTGCAAGGCATCTAGGCGCCCTAGGCAAACCTACAGGATAACTCCCGTTTCCCCTCAATGCCATTTTTTATATATTAATATTGAAATGTGTGCCAAAGTATTTATTCATTATATATTCATTTTTAAATGTGTGACTGTTAAACACATATTTTAAAATGAATATAGATTCTGCTTCTGGGGCAGCTGGCACCTGTCGCGGATTACCGCTGACTAGCTGGGGGAGGGCAGCCACCACCCTCCGATCATAATCCACGGGCGGACCTAATTGGACCGGGCAGGGAGACAGCATCTGCAAAGTGCAGGCACAATTTCTGACACATTGAATAGTAGCCCGCCGCTATTTCCCCCGTCAGAAATAACGGCGGGGATTGAATATACCCCTTGGAGTCTCGGGCCGTTTTCGTATCTTCCAGAGTTGGGAGCAGACTTATCACTGAGAACCACATCTAAGTCATTTGCATCTTTTTGTGCATTTTTATGCATTTTCCCAGCTCACAAAATCAGCATTCTCTTTTGTTATCTGTTGTTTTATACTTGGCTTTATGTATATAAATAAAACCATATATATGTTATACAAGTATACAGCATATAGTCTGCTCTTTGAAGTCGTGGCAGTTTTATTACAGCAAATACATATAAAGAGGAGGGTAAACACGCTGGAGTGCTATGAGGTGACACAATTTGTTCTATGCAAAGCTGACACTAGATTTACAGAGTAGCATTACCTAGCTAATATTTGCTCAGCTCAATTTTCTGATATTCATTCAAAAGTTCACGTCCTCCAACACACCCTGAAGAAATCATGTTTTTCTGTGAATTTATGACCATCCATATAATGTTTGGAAAGCGGAGAGCAAAACAAACATGACCCTTAAAAGGCATACAGTGTATATAATGCATCAAACAGTTCTAGGGACAGATTCACTTAGTCTGGCTTTAGCAGACAATGGGGCTGATGTACTGCTAGGGACTCATTTAGCCTGGTGCATGTTTTGCAGCCAACCAAAGCATGTATGAAGGGTGCACATGCAAATACTTTTTTGCATGCACAGCAAATTTTATTGGAGACTAGGGTGGCCAATCTCGGGATCGGCGGGATCATGGGATTTGGCCCCAAAATGTCCAGGATTTTAATCCCAGGAATGCAGTATCCAATCCTGGGATTTCGGGATTAGACTGACTGCAGTCTAATGCCAGGCAGCGTCTGAGCACTTGCCTACGCAGCGTGATTAAGTCATACTGTAGGTCAGGCTGCGCAGGCCACACTGCTGTACCGCTGAAGCTGCCGGAATATTCTTGCAGCCCGCTCCTAGCTCCACTTAAGAAGCTCAACTGCCCCGGCGCAACACCCACCCACTGCCTCCACCTGACCCACCCACAGCCTCTACCTGCTCCCCCGCTCCCCCGCTCCCCCCAAGTAAGTTAATGTGGGGGATGGGGGGCGTTTTTTCTTTAGGGATGTCAATCCCGGGATTGAGCATTTTTCAATCCCGACTCCTGAGATTGTAAAAATGACCCGGGATTGGCATCCCTACTGGTGACGTGTAGTTCGGTTCATCAGGGATGAAAACCCACCTGAATTTTGTGGATCCGAAACTAACCAAAACCCAGTCCAGGTCTATCGACAAGATCTGATCCATATTGAGTCCTTGGGACAGAAAATAGCATCTGATTTCGGCGGCCAAACAACGTTTTTTTAAAGGGGCAATCACTTACAAAGTATGGTTTTGCCTTTTAAAGGATTCCACCTTTAAAAAACATCCCAGTTCAGTCGGCATCCCACACAGCTGCCAATCTCGGACACTTTCCGGCCCCCTGATTCGGATCTTTCCACTGTTCAGAATTTGGATTTTAAACTGAATTTCGGGATATGGATTGCAAAAATCAAATGATTTTAGCTGTTTCATCTTTACATAATGTAAATAGGATTATTTGATAATGCAGGTGCTAATTAATAATAGGGATTGTGTATGTAATTATTGCAAGCCCAGCACCACGGTAAGCTGCTGGGCTGCCCCCAGCCTCTGTGCACCCCCCCCTCCCTCGTGCTGCTGTCCGCACAGTATAGCAGACAGCAGCTGGCTGTGTGCGCCCCCGCCCAACCTCCATACTGACCGTACTGACTGTGTTCCACCCTGGTCAGGACCTGGATAGAAGTCTTGTATAAATGGACACAAGATGACCCCTTTTACACCGCAAAAGGGGTATAACTGGCAGATAAGTTGAGACTGTATAGGGCAATGGGATAATAAACACTGCCCAGTCAATCCACAAAAACAGAAAGCAAAGACTTATACCGGAGCTTCAAAGTGGAATCAACCGGGAAGAAGGTAATATATAAGCTTATATGCCTTTCAAGCTAGGGAGTTTAAGTGCATCACTGTTAATCACTGAATGACTGTAACCAGTTTGGATTGGATATATTTACTACATCATAACAGCAGCAAAGACTGTGGATACAAACTTACGGTCCATACACACTGGGCGACTATACAACAAAGGAAGTGGATCCCTTCAGCGCTGTTCACAGGATTCTTTCTGAAATATTTTTTCAATAAGCCATTCCCATCCAAGGTACTCAGGCCACCAGGAAAAGAAAGAGAAATCTCTTGGTTACTATCCGCATATAGTTATACTCCAACTAGATGGTCAAACACCACTGACACTCACCCAGACTAGCTAGGAGAGGTTCACTTCAAGGTTTCTTTTTACACGATCACCAAAACATATACTTTTGGAACTGGACTCACCTAGGGCGAATGCCCTATATGTATCCAAAGGTTTCTTTTGTTGAGAAGAAGTGGACTCTGGGACACTTGCAAGCTTTTCCACCAATTTCACTTTCAGAGACTCCAACATACTCCCTCCCTCTTGTTAGAACTCAACTTTATCTGTTGTCTATTTCACGTATTCAACCATGATTTTTGGGGGGACAAAGGGGCTAAAAGTTCGAGATTTGTTTTTCTTTACTTGCGGGCGTTTTACAACAGATCCTGACCCTACAAAGTGTAAAAAGCCGAAACTGCTATGCGACTGCTTCCACCACTAATCAGGCCCTTGAAGTAATCAAGGGCCTGATTAGTGGTGGAAGCAGTCGCATAGCAGTTTCGGCTTTTTACACTTTGTAGGGTCAGGATCTGTTGTAAAACGCCCGCAAGTAAAGAAAAACAAATCTCGAACTTTTAGCCCCTTTGTCCCCCCAAAAATCATGGTTGAATACGTGAAATAGACAACAGATAAAGTTGAGTTCTAACAAGAGGGAGGGAGTATGTTGGAGTCTCTGAAAGTGAAATTGGTGGAAAAGCTTGCAAGTGTCCCAGAGTCCACTTCTTCTCAACAAAAGAAACCTTTGGATACATATAGGGCATTCGCCCTAGGTGAGTCCAGTTCCAAAAGTATATGTTTTGGTGATCGTGTAAAAAGAAACCTTGAAGTGAACCTCTCCTAGCTAGTCTGGGTGAGTGTCAGTGGTGTTTGACCATCTAGTTGGAGTATAACTATATGCGGATAGTAACCAAGAGATTTCTCTTTCTTTTCCTGGTGGCCTGAGTACCTTGGATGGGAATGGCTTATTGAAAAAATATTTCAGAAAGAATCCTGTGAACAGCGCTGAAGGGATCCACTTCCTTTGTTGTATACATGTGTTTTTGGGTTTGGTAGCCCTATTCTTGTGTGATCTCCAGCAGCTGGTCCGTGTGAGCGCAGATCATTGCCAATAATCTTTGTTTGTGATATTCACACTGGGCGACTATGCCCAGCGTGTATGGACAGTGATGATCGCTATCATCGCTGGGGGGAAAGCCACTCAGTGCATACACACTGAGCGGTTTTCCCCCTGCCCAGTGGCGTCAGCAGGGAGAGGGCGGCTTTGTATAGTGCAGTGCTATGCAAAGCTGTCCTCAAAGCCGCTCATCAGCTGGTATAGCCAGCAGATGAATGGCTTTCCCGGCGATGATGCGGGAGAGCTCAGCAGCACTCACCACTCAACCCCGGGGCACAAACACTAGGCGGCTTTGAGCTGAAAGCCGCTTAAACATTCTGCTTTGAGCGACTTTCAGCTCAAAGTCGCCCAGTGTGTATGGACCTACTGTATATGGAATATACAGTGTGTATACTTTGCTACTGTATATGGAATATCACCTGTCTGAAAACTTTACCCTAGCTATTGCGTGAAATGTCTTACTATCCTGGTGTCTAACCCTAACCATCACCAAGGTGCCTAACCGTAACGTCCCCCCTGTATCCTAAACCTAACCTCCCCTCCCACAAGTGAAGTTGGTTTTGCAAAATTAGAACCAAAACAGTAAATTAATAAAGATCCAAAATCGGGGTCGGCTGCAGCATCTTATGCTGAACCTATCTTGAGATACAGAGGACTGAAAATGCAAATTTTCCATAAAGGATGTAAATTGTGTGAAACCCTACAGGCTCCAGATAGCTGGGTTGCCCCTACACCTACTGTATCATTTTAATTATATTTAATAATATCTGGTGTGAAATAACAATATACTGGTAAGTTAATTGGCTTTCAGCAAAAAATTTACCTTAGAATGTCTGTGTATGTACATATGTTAGGGAATATACCTTGTAGATTGTAAGCTCCATGTCAATAGGCAACTATACTCTGTACAGCGCTGCGGAATATGTGCGCTATGTAAATAACTGCTAGTTGCCATGATTCTGCAAGAGAATATATTGCTGAAACTTGTTTTCCTCTATGCACATATCCAAACAATCCCAATTTTCCAGGATCTGACACAGGGCCATGGTATGGGGAGAATGTTGTCACAGTTTAGTTCATATGGGCATTTCATTTTCTGGGCAGATCTGGGGGTGGTTTGGGCAGATCATGGCTGCAAGCTATTGTGCAGAGAGCAATAGTCCTTTACCTATAACACTCATCTTTCTCCATCACTCCCGCTGCCTAACCTTAACCACCACCTCTGGCAGCCTGACCCTAAACCCTTCCCGTAGCCTAACCCGTCCCTAACCACCCCCACCCACACAGCCTAACCCTATCCCCCAACTACTTACCATTAGGAATCTGTCCATCGGTATCTCCTAGAATATTAAATCAACCCCATACTGTATCTCACAAAGCGTAGAGATAATAATAACAACGATCATTTAGAGCAGGGGTGTCCAAACTTTTTGCGACGAGGGCCAGATTTGAGGAGGTGAAAATGTGGGGGCCGACCATTCAGCCTGACATTCTTTGAATCATTAATCACATCAGAATGGTCCCCCACTCTGCCTCCATTCACTCTATGTCCCCCAGCCTGCCCCTTAACTCTATGTCCCACATTCACTGTATGTTCCCCACTCTGCACCCATTCACTCTGTCCCACAGCCTGCCCCCCTTCTCTTAATGTCCATCAGTGCCTCCATTCACTGTATGTCCCACAGCCTGACCCGCCTTCACTGTATGTCCCCCACTCTGCCCCCTCCCTTCTCTGTATGTTTCCCAGCCCCTTGTGTGAGGACAGGAGATGCTTGGGCTACTGCTGCTGCCCTCCTCCACTCTGCATGTTATGGGAGCAAGCTTCCCCCTTGCTGCCCCCTCCCCAAACACTGCTGTCACTGTGAATGTGGAGTAGGGGGATATATACGATTGCAGAAGCAGGGGTAGGATGCCAAACACATCTGACTGTGGTGGTCAGCACCTCCTCACTGCAGCAGACAGCAAGGTAAAGGCGCGCTCGCCGGGGCCCCACCTTTAGTGTCCTGTGCTGTGCTTCCCACATCTGATGCTCTGCCCGCTTCCAGCTGGAAGCTATGGGCCACTTGAAATGACAGCACGGGCCGCAATTGACCCCCGGGCCTGACTTTGGGCATGCCTGATTTAGAGCATGATTAAATTATATAGAAAGTGTGTAATACTGTCCAATAATGTGCATATGAAAGTGTTTGTGAGAAGCATGTTAAAGGGTTTTGTTCATTGCATGTATGGAGTGTGTCTTCTGCCATAAAATGCAGCAAAATGAGGGATGGGGTTCAGGCAATAAAAGAGATATTTGTAAGAACATTAGCTGTGGATGTTGAGCTGTAGGCAGCACCCGCGGGCCGGGGAGTTGCCTGACAGGAACCATTTACGAGGTGTGAAGTGTAAGAGCTATGGAGGTCAGAGGTGACATTCCTGACTGCACAAATTGATTACAGGTGAAAAATGAATCTTTGCTGCAAGTAAATACTTAAGGCGCTGATTTTACGCAGTGTATGAATGGGGAAATAGCTGACACTATGATAAACACCTGTACAAATTACAGCCCCACTCACTGTGCTGTGTAACTCGCCAACTGCTGAACATACCTAAGAGATTACTTCTGTATATTCTGTGGATTCCGCTCTGTTATGATGTTTCTAATCTATGCCGCATAACCCTTTCTTGGAAATGTTTGGGCTGCTTAGAAGTCTGTTGAGGCCATAATGCCACACGTCACAGTTGTCTTTTCCAGGCTATGTTTCCTTTATAATTAACTGTCAACGTTTTTTAAATAAAGACTGTGGAGCATCTTCCCCCACTCCCCAAAAGAAGAGACAATTAGTAATTAGTAGTAGCTTCCGGTGTAAGCATTAAAAGTAATGATGGTTCCCAAACTTGGTGCAGTGGCACTCTACTGTGCTGCGGGGCACTTGCAGGGGTGGTAACGAATCACTGGTCCAGGACCAACTCAGATTATTTATTGCACTTGAAAAAAGGATAACAGGACACTTGACTATGAGGCCGAATCAGGCCTGATTGCTCAGCTCTGAATTCGGAACCGCCCCCGATGGTCGCATGTGCAAACCTCCAGAGTGAATGCGTTTGCTCCAGTATGGGAGGGCAGGGGGCAGGCAGGGGGTGGAAGCAGGGGAATGCCCAGATTTGTATGGGTGCTTGGGGCAGGTGGCTGACATCACATGATATCAGCATCCACCCCAAATTCGTCCATCTCCAGCCAGAATAAGTCAGTGTAGACTGAATTTTTTATGCAAAGGGAAAAAAAATATTTGATGGTGAGCGATCATCGAATGATTGTCCTCCCGTGCAGTCGCATGTGGGTGGATGTGTAAGCGCACACATCCATATGCTAATGTGGGGATTCATGTCTCGGGGGCGGGAGTTCAGCCAGATGGCATTTACTTGTTCACTAGGCAGCAAACAGGTCTGAATCAGGCCCTATGCCCTAAATAAGTTACAGCAATTCTATATAGAAGAGGTGCACTTTTATTTGGCACTTAACATAAGTAATCTTAATTTTATCTAGTGAGCATTTCCATAGGTTATTCTCAGTGGCGGCACTTACCTCTGTGGAGAAGGGGGGCTGCTGCAATGCTTCCCCCCCCCTCCGCTCCCACCACTGCTGGTCTCCACTGCTGGTGCCACGGATCTCCGCTGCTGCCTGCTGGTCCCTGCTGCCGATCCTGACAACCGTCGCGGTTGTGTGACCAATGCATGCGCTGTAGCTAATTCAAAAATAATATAATAGGAAGCAGACAGTGTACATGTAAACCAAAACTCCCCTTTGCCCGATGAGGAACCACTGAAACATTATTCCTTTCTGACCAGGACTAGGCCACCAACACAAAGCCTTGGTGAGATGTCCATAAATACTGCCTGGCACTTAATTTGTTACGTTACAACACTCAGGTCCTACAAAGCCTCCATGAAGGTGTCCAACCTGCCTTACCCGCAGCGGGACCATTTACACCGGCATTTACACGGGTCCTATGCGGGTCAGGACCTGGGTAGAGGACCCGTGTAAATGGACAACGGATATACCCCATTTACACTGCCGATGATCCGGGTCTGACCCGCCGATGACCCAGATTTTTCGGCGGTGTAAAAGGGGTATTACTCAGCACTGCCCCAGTGGCAGTAAATTCAGACTGCAGGACCCAGACACAACAATTAGTTTGTGACAAGCAGAAAGAATGGGTGTCTGGCCATGGCTGTTATCTATGTACAACCAGAGATTAACCTGTCTACACACCAGACCTACATCGCTTTCATTCTCTTCTATGGTATTGTTAGGACCTTAGCTGTGTTCATACGGAACCATTTCAGTATGTCCTAAGTAGTCTATATAACAGGCCTGGCCAACCTGTGGCTCGCCAGATGTTGTGATACTACAAATCCCATCAAGTCTTGGCACAGTTTTGCTAAAAATGATAGTTTTTTAATTTTTTGGTTTCTTTCTTCTTTGTCTTTTTTAGTTTTTCTCTCTTCTTTGTCTTTCTTCGTGTGCAAAATGTCACTGGATCCTCTTCTTGATGATGCTGCAGCAGATGTACTTAGCGTTTATCACTTAGTTATAAGGTCATTATTATTATTATTATTACCTTTCATGTATCTCTTACATACAAATAAAATTTTATCTACCTAATTCTTGACCACCTATCAGCAGCCTCCATTCACTGTCAGAATTTTTCCATTAGCATCCTCATATTTATTACCATCCAACTGTACGCCTTTTCCCATGCTTTGTAGTGTATATAGCATAGCTTACTCAGCTCCCCAGCTATGGTATTATTTCCCATAATCCATTCTGGTCTCATTGGCCACGCTAGACCTGACAGCCTCTTCACCTACGGAGACGATACATTTATATATCACAGACAGATATTACAAAATGATTGACCAAGACTGACCAGTGGCTCTTTTCAAGCTTGTTTTATAGAAGGACCTAGCTGGTGGTAGCCTCCTGACTCACAAAAAATCCTCCTTCAGCACTCAGGAGAAGAAAAAACCCCTCTGGGGGAAATCTTTGGGGACCCGTGCAGGGCCGTCTTAACATTAGGAAGGGCCCCTGGGCAACCTAGTTCACTGGACCCCCCCAAATTAGTTTGCCCAGGAGCCCACAGTCACCTCCCCAACCCTCACCTCTCTGGCTCCGTGCGGCAGCCAGTCAGCTTACAGCGTAATGTCCCTTACACATAATTCCCCTCGTAGTGCCCCTTAAACATTGCCCATATTACTGCCCCTTACAGAATTCCCATACTGATTCCATATAAGAGGAGAGACCTCATTGCCACGTCCCTCTATCCCCACCACAAACACCCTGTCCCCCAACATACACCCCATAACCCTCTATCCCCACCACAAACACCCTGTTCCACCCACAGACCCCCTATAAAGCTTTACTCACATATACACCCTAGTCCCCCTGTTTGTGCCACATTCACTCCCTATTCCTCTACACCACTCCCAATTACACACCCTACTCTTTCACTGTCCCCAACATACCCATACCATCCAACACCAGGGTGGTGAGTCTGGACCTCTTTTAGGTTTGTTTTACTGGAGCTCGAGCATGGTCCCCCTTCTGATGGCCACAACTTACCAGCACATTGGGAGCCGGGTGGGCGGGATGATGATGTTAGCTGCGGCGGCTGTGATGGCTGTAACGAGAGGGGAGCAGTGCCGCGGATCGCCCCTGCGCGCGACATCTGACAGTGGGGACCCCCCAGCTGTCCGCTGCCCAGGCGCTCCCAGTCCCCGCTGTAACAGTGCACTAGTGTGTGCTGCTGCGCCTGCTATTTAAGATTCACATATCCCGCTGGACTGCGCTAGCCAATAGGCGCTCGCGGTCCAGCAGCCACCAGTTGATTGGCTGCTGGACCGCAAGCGCCTATTGGCTGGCGGTCCAGAGGGAGACGTGAATTTTAAATAGCATCACGTCTCCCGCACACAGCGAGCCGCGGTGGGAGCTAGCGGGGGAGATGGAGCGGGCGAGCTGGCGGTGCTGGGACGGCTCCGGCGCCAGGATAGCTTCCATCGCCCGGAGCTGGTGCTCCACCGGCACCGCCCTCGCTACGCCTCTGCCGCCACCGCCCTGATCCCCCTGCCCGGATCCCCCAGCGAGGGTGAGCGGATTCCCGGACCCCGGCCACCATCTTTCCCATTGGGCTGGGCCGGGGGCCCCTAGGTCCTAGGGCCCCCGGGCAACTGCCCATCGTGCCCAATGGGAAAGATGGCACTGGACCCGTGGCTGAAGGACTACCCGTCCCTCTGGGCATTAGGAGGCTATGCAGAGTTACATTAACATAATTAATGAAATACTGTATGAACATTGCAGATTGAAATAGACATTATACCCTAATAGCTAACATTGGCTGACATCATTAATATCGCTCCTGTCCACGTCTCCTGATAGTACCCAATTCCCATTCCTCACAAAGCTGCGCAATTTTTTGAAGAGGATGCTCATCCCCTTTTGAGAAGCACCAAATATTCCCGAAGGGTGACAATGTCACCATAGCTGCGGTTTTGTGCTAGAACCTCCAGTGGTAGTAAACAAAATCAAGGTCTTTTTTTTTTTTAGGCTAGTCAGGCTCCAAGTCTGCAGGCACATGCAGGTTAGGCACCTTGTCTGTGACAAGATACTTACCTCCCGTGGGGAACTCGCCCCAAGAAGGCTAGGTATATATATTTATTTATTTACAGTTTCTTATATAGCGCAGCAGATTCCGTTGCGCTTTACAATAGTAGACAGTGGTACAATAAACTGGGTAACAACAGACAGACTTGGAGGTAGGAGGGCCCTGCTGCAAGCTTACAATCTAAATAAGGAAACATCAAGTTGCAGAAGACGTATATGGAGGATGGTAATGACAGCAATGGTTGTACTGTGTCATGTCCTACAGTAGGTGGATGAGAGAGGCAGCAACAGCAAAGCATTGGTATACTGTAGGCAGTACCATTATGACGTCACCACACATCCTCATTTGTGTTCTACAGTCCTTAAAGGAAAAGCTATATCTATCTCTAGTGATGTGTGATGTTTTTATTCCTCTATAATACCACCACGTCCTATTATACACCGATCATGTAATACACATCTGCCCCCTTACCATCTCTATCTTTGCTATTCAGTACCCTTCTATCACCACTTTCTTATGTCATTTCTCTGCTGGTTTTGTCTGTTTTTTCAAGACTGCTAGTAGGGTAGAAAACGAGCAAAAAGTTTGAAATAATACCAAAAAACAGTTTTTTCCTTCTGGGTGGTATACGGTCATTGGGTCGGCACACAAAAGGTTGACATGCATTGGATCGACCACTGAAGGTCCACACCTGAAATAGGTTGACATGCTTAATGTCGGCATGGTTGTAAGGGTGACACAAGCATTAAGTTGGCAGTGTCTAGGTCGACAGTCAAATGGTTTTTGATTTATATTTTGAGCCGACATGTGCCGACAGACGGTATTTCATGCCCTACCACCCACTAGGGCGTGGAGGGAGGATAGAATAGTGTGCCAAGCATAGCGAGGCACCGTGCCCGAAGCATGGCGAGCGCATGTCACATTTCTCTGATACGGTGTCCATGTCACATTCGGGACTAAAAAAGGGAAAACCCCATGTCGACCTTTTGACTGTCGACGTAGACACTGTCGACCGTCCACCCATGTTGACCTTAAGCATGAAGACCTATTTTTGATGTGTTGACCTAAGCCATGTTGTCCTTTTGTGGTTGACCTAATGACCCATACCCATCTGGGTATTCAGCACTACATCAGTGTGGTACGGTACTGATGGAGACCTGCTGCTAATGGTTTCCTCCCACACACACACACACACACACACACACACACACACACACACACACAATCTCTGCGCCCAGTATAGAATTTTAGTCATTCTGAAGATATAGTAGGGGCTGGATTTTCATGGAGGGGTGGGGAGATGGCATGTAAGTGTAGGAAAGGGGGCTAATCTGCTGCGATGATATGTAATCTCATAAATAAAATATTGTATGTACACCCCATAGAGTGAATTGGTCTCCAGTACATCAGGGAAGGTTTGGAGGCTCCCAACTCTGTATGATCTGGGGAAGTCTGCTGCTGATTTCTGGCTCCTGCTTAGTTCCTGTCCGTTAATTGTGGAAACGGATTCACACAGACAGTTGGGGATTTTACCTGGGAGGGCTGCAGCCCATAGGTAATAACCACCACTGTATTCTATAGAATAAATATCATTTAAAGTAATGTAGGCAAAACATAACTGGAATTCCCACAGTTACAGTCTTCACATGAGTTATCACGTTATACATATAGATGTTAGCTTTTAAGGAGGAGAAGGAAAATTCTTTTGTGATACCTAACTTTCCATGTCAGATTTATTCTACTTGCCTAATGGTCGCAGCTCTGTTATATATACAGTGAGGAGAGAAATAAACATTTCACATAGACAATAAAAGTTAGCATTAATGCCTATGGTGTTGTCACAGGAGAGATATTACTGCTATGTGTTTTCTAGTTCATAAAATGGCTGCTTCTACTCTGGAGCTAGAACAGATTCACTTAGAACGCAGTAAATGCAGTTTAATTATACCTAGGTTCAAGTCTAGGGAGTAAAAATAACTTGTAAATGTAGCAACAAGTCTGCATAACCTCAGTTCTAACACAACACTTGAGTAAATAGTGACTTTAATATCCTCTGAGTAACCCATTAATCCAATAATAAATGTCTTCCGCTCTGTATCCTTTTAGGTGTCATTCACAGCTAAACTTCTAACGTTATGAAAAGCTCTTGATCTACCTATTTCTGGGACAAACTAAAACATATATCTAATAATCAGGAGACATGTAAAAAAGAATGAATCACAAATTTCATCCGGCCATCGCGTCAAGCAAATGTTTCCCAGCTCAGTTTCGCTTGATCACAGAGAAGATAGCTGGACGGATAACAAGATGGAAAGCGTGCTGTCATATTTGTAGCGAATGTATCTGGAACGCACCTATAGCTTCAGTCTGACAGTTGCAAGAAACATTATATAGAGATCTCATCAGTCTTCCTACTAGATACTCCCCAGATCAAAGAGTGTCGTTAAATCCATAAATATTACTTGTGCAGGTGCAAATGGTTATCTCAGAGCGACTCCTACTAGAACGATTCTGTAGACAAAATAATATAGTGGTGTTATGTTTCCTGAGCAATGAAAAGCACTTAAGGGAATTAAAAATAATAATAGGGCCTGATTCTTGTTGACAAAGTTCTCTGTTTACCGAGCGCTGAACCACCTCGCATGCATCCGCTAGCAGGAGAAATCATTCGATGGTTGCCCACCATCAAATGATTTCAACTGCCATCGGAAATAAAAGTCAGTCTGAACTGATTTGTATTTCCTTCGGTGTCTGCGGAAGAGATGGTGGGCGCTGACGTCCTGTGAGGTCAGCCGCCCACCCCCGGCAAGCATCAGCCTGCCTGCGTTCCCATGGGAACGCCCAGCGTTTTCATGGGGACGCCCATAAAATGGTGGGCGTTCCCATGGTCCAGCGCCGTTTCCGCCCCCCGGCCCTCCCTCCCCGCAACGAACGGGCCAGTGAGTGTATAACTCACTAAAGCTGCTTGGTTCTGTAGTCTGCATACGCAGGCCCCCAACCATCGGAACGGGTCCAGTCGTTGTAGAACCACGCACAATGATTGGCTCTGATTATCTAATAAAAGTCAGGTGCAGTTTATGGTGTTATTATCTAGTATAAACATCACTTCTGTTGTACCATAAACTACCTACATCAACTACCATAAACTACCTATTTATCATCATTGTTACAAAATATACTATTTTAATTGCTATAACATATACTGCATTATATTCTCCCTACTGTAACATACACAATACATATTCCCTTTGCTATAACACACATTGTATACATCACTCCTGCTATAACATAAGGTATACAGTGCGTTACAGTCCTTCTATAAATGTATTTAACATTTTAATAACTATATACACCATTCCTGACAATAAATATACTATGCATACTGTGTATATACCTTGCTATTATAAATACTGTTTATAGCAATCCGATAATCATATAATAAATCCCCATTTTTTTCTCCAATTGTCCCCAAATAGTTTTCCCTTTAACGTGTTCAATGTTTCAGTTTTCTTTCTCAATTTCTCCAAATGCAGTAGACAGATAAATTCCTCTATAAGTAGAACCCTCAAGCAAGAAAGAGCCTCCGTAAAAAATACAATGCCCTTTAAATATGGGTGGAAGTTTATTTTGCATTTTAACATTTGTAGCAACTAGTTTTAACAAAAATACAAAGCTTTACAATATATACAGTTTTACACCAATAAATATGTTTTTGTACATTACATGAATAATACAACTATGTTAGATGTTATGTATCTACATCACTGCATTCCTAGCATAGTCTATTTAACGTTCAATTAACTTATTTAATAAATACATCCTTTTTTGGTGGCAATAGGTACATCGCTATAACACTGTACAATATATGTTAGACATAACAGCATCTATCCACCCTTCTACACTAGGTGACAACATGGGGGAGAATACAGCTCACTGTACAGTCACAATGTGCAGCTGCGCACATTAACGCTTAATACGGTAGCCAAACATTGCTAATTCTCCTGTGCATCTGTATGCGGCATAAGGGGCAAAATGAACATTGTTATTAGCCGCTAAGTCCATTCGCCCGACCCTTTCAGGTGGCATTCACGGCCATTGTGCCAAATTTAATTGAGTGCCAACGTTTCTGTGTGCGATCCTCAAAATATCCACTAAAAATGCCAGCGCCGCTCACAGCGACTGTTCTTTTAGTATAAATAAATACAAATACAGCCAAGTCAGTTCATTGAAGTTTAGTTCATATTGCTGTGAGTGGCGTTGCCATTTTTAGAGGATATTTTGCAGATCTCTCGTTGGCACTCAAAGCGTTAATGGCTATAAACAAAGTAGACTTTTATGTATTCATTGTAATAATGCTTGAATAATTAGTAGTATGGGTATCTCTGTATAACTAAAAGTAAAGAACAGTCATTTAAACTAGTAAGTTCATTTAAGATATATGTCCCCTATGAAGCAGAAAGCAGCCTAAAATACAATAGTGACCAATCCATCCACACAGAGTAAAAAAAACACAAAGAATAAAAGTGCATAACACTAATCAAATAAACCTAGGTTGTCTCAGCAAATAATAATATATATAAAAAAAAAAAAAAAACAAAGGGAAACCAAAGGAAGTTTAAAACATACATTTATAGCAGAAAAAATAAACAATAAAATATAAAAATGAATAGATATCCGAAGATATTAAGTAGCATGTGGGAAAAAAAAGTATCAATGAAATAAGAGGCAAGGAAGAAAATAGGAGCTACGAGCAAACTACTTCATTCATCTGGAAGAAGCACCAATGAGAATGTATGAGGTGTAATGCAGAACCTTGCCCCGAGACAAAACGGCCTGGCCAACCTGGCTCTTCAGCTGTGGCAAAACTATGAGCCCCAGCATGCCCCTTTGCTATTAGAAAATGGTAAAACTGTGGCAGGGCATGCTGGGATCTGTAATTTAACAGCAGCTGAAGAGCTACAGGTCGACTGGGTTTTGCATTTTTTTATGCAGAACATTAATGTCAATTTGATTTAATTACTGATATACACTTTTTTCTTTGTGTTTTTTATCTGTATAGATTAACCTTCCTTGAGACAAATGAGGTCTTTAGATAAACCAAATGGAATCCCTATATTACAGTTATCAAGACAACAAATTATTACATATTAGCCAATTACAGTCTAAAAACAATGGGCTTTTACTGGTCCAGATTAGAAAATGAAAGCACTTAAGAATGTTTGTTATAATGACATCTTTTCCCTTTTGTGATAAAGTCAAAATATTTCTGTATTTAGGTCAGTGTATTTATTAAGTGCATATAATAATTTCTTCATTGTGTAAGCAGGTTTTAAATGGTAACAGAAGAAAATATAAAAACATGAGGGGTAATCAATGCGGCCGGCGAGGGGGTTTGTACGGCAAAAATAAGCCATCCTTGCCTTCAAACCCCCTTGCTGTATTCAAGATTTGGGCAAAAACTTCGCTGTGAGAGGCTAGTGAGGATCCCCTTTAATGGCGAGGTATGCTGCAAATGCAGTGAGTCCACCGCATTTTGGGGAAAGCCCCGCCGTTTTAGTGGCCACACTCGCCGTTTCCACCTCGCCTCAGGGAACAGACGAGGAGGCAAACGGCAAGTGGTGAGGAATCATAGAATACCCTGATGGCGAGCTATCGGCACTTCTTTGTGACGATAGCTTGCCGCCAGGGCACTGAATACCGGTCTTTTTTTTAAATAATTTTCAGAAAACCATATACTGGCAGAATAACGTACAGTGTATAAGTAATAAACTAGTAAGCCCCCCTGAAGCATATGATTCGAAATCTAGATGTAGTTTCACTTGCTACCAACAGATGGCAGTGTATGCCTGCTCCAGCAAATGCTTCGAAAGCTTAATGCAGTTTCACTTGCTGCTAACAGATGGCAGTGTTTCGGTGACACATGGACACTACATATATATGAAATTTCACAGTAGCAAAAGCCTATAGTACAAACTTATATGCAAGTATAAAATGTTCTATCTTTATCATAGACCCACGCAATGGTACTGGTCCAGGTCATGTGACCTCATTTACAAATCTCAGTTACTGAGTTTCGAGCGTCAGCAGCATATCTATGGCCCAATGGGGGTGATGGAATCATATTAGTAATTGCAATATATTGTTATATAGCCCTGTTAGCTGAAGTTGTATCATGTTGTAAAATGCTTTCTTCTTTGTAACAATCCTGTAAGTTTGAGAGCATACAGAGCTTGCTGTAGGACCATGAGAATGTTGAGGGAAAAATGGACAGTTCCTATAAAGCATGTAGTACAATGTTACATGCGGAATAACACACAGTGGGGCAGATGTATTAAGCCTTAACAAGAGATAAATTCAAGGGTGATAAAGAGAGATAAACGTCCAACCAATCACCTCCTAACTGCCATATCACAGGCTCTGTTTGAAAAAAGTCAGTAAGGAGCTGATTGGCTGGACTTTATCTCCCTTTATCACCCTTGCATTTATCTTTTGTTAAAGCTTAATACATCTGCCCCATCTTTCCTTATTTGTTTCAACAAGGATAGTAAAACAGCATGCGCAGCGTGTATATCCTGTGCGACTACGTAATGCAGGCAAAGCCATTGGGGGATTAAAGCACTATTCTACCTAACAATTCACTTAGAACAGGTGATAAAGCATAGTTAATGTGCATCAGAAAATGCTTTAGTAGATGACGGTACACAACCACTACTTGGGATAAGGACACATATATAGTGATGCACTATCTGCCCCAGATTCTCATTTCATTAGATCAATTGTTTCCATTTTTACTCACAATACTTTACCGTTCACCCTCATTTATGTCTGTAATTAATCATAAGAGTGAGGGTACATTGGCATTGGCTCTTTTACATCTGCTTCTGTGGGTGGTTGAGAGGATTATTTTCACATTGTGCAAATGTGTATATTGCCAAAGTTCCAATGGAAGGTGCAAAATATGTCCAATGTGGGGTGAGGCCCAATTTCTGCCTCATCTGCTGCAAAAATCCAGCTGGTAAAACAGAAAAGGTTGGGCAGCCATCATCATAGCAAGTGGAAACCCTAAAAGGTTTCCACTCCACCTGTCAATAATCCTGCTCGCCAATATTGCCACTGCTCCACAGAACTTGGCACCTACTCTGACTTTTCTACAAATTCTAGGTTTATTGCGCATCAAAAAGTCCATTGGGAGAACACTGGATTGTATTTACTGACCATAAATGAATGTTTCATGCAAGCAAAGTTTCTAGCGGTCATTCTCTAATTTGTACAAAAACTAGTTTTATTTCATTTAAAGTGACCCAATGCCCTAAAAACACTGGAAGAAGGCACTTTGTGCAATAAAGCAATTTTCATGAGCATGCACCCCAGGAGCCAGTGACTTCAATCAAAATACATTCTATTTGTTCACCAGACACCAGTGATATCACTGAGAATTCGGCCAATCCACAACAGACCAGTGGCATCACTGAGAATGCACACTATACGCTCACAACAAACCAGTGACATCACTGAGAATGTAGCTTATCCATTCACAACACACCAGTGACATCACTGAGAATGCAGCTTATCCATTCACAACAAACCAGTGACATCACTGGGAATGCAACCTAACCATTCCCCAGAAATTAATCACTCAGTATACAGCCTCTCTTTCACTAGGAACCATGACATGAGTGCAGAAATTCTGCACCGTCAATAACAACTCTCAGCTGACAAAAAGCCTTCTACACTATGGGCCTGATTCTGGTTCACAAAAGCAAATTCTCTCTTTAATGGACAAAACTATGTGCACTGCAGTTGGGGCAGATGTAACATGTGCAGCGAGAGTTATGGTGCCCACAGACACTACAATTGTACTGTGCTATGCGTTTTTGACTTTACAATTGTTCTATACAATTTTCTTTTAGCATGCGATGCGATTTGCACTTAGCACGTACGATGTACGTGCGATGCGATGCGATTTGATCTTAGTTTTGTAATGTTAATTTCCTGCAGCCTCTTCAGCCCCAGCAATACCCCCTACCCACAGCAAAATTACCCTGTGGGGGGGGTCCGGGCGGCCGTGCAGCGTCTACCTGGCTGCGGGGGAGTGCTGGCGTTCCTGCGCTGAGTGTGCGGGGGCTGCGGGCGGGATTGAAGCGGGCGGGCGGGCTTGAGGCGAGCGGGCGGCCAATATTATAGCTACGCCTCTGCTCCTATGTAATTTTGCGGGCACCTGTAAAAAAAAAACCTTACCTGATAGCCGCCTTGTCTTGCCGCTCCGCTCCGACCTGTGCTGCCGCCTGTACTGCCTCCACGTGACAGCCCTCTTCGCGACGCAGCAGATGACTGACAGCGGAGGGGGCATGTTTAAAAAAAAAAAAAAGCACGGACAGCATACTAATCGTATGCCACTACACAGCAGGCCCGATGCTGTGCGATAATGTCCAAAAAAGTATGTGCTGCACATACTTTTTTGGACATACAATATCGGGGTGCCGGGGACGCGCATCGCGTCGCAGAGGCACTTAAACTGCACCCGATCATTGTACAGAGGATGCGTTTTGTACTTAAAAAGTACAAAACGCATTCGATTATTGTAGTTTCTGTGGGCACCATTAATCTCTGTACTTCAATCTATATTGCAGTGTAAAAATAAAACAGCCAGTATATACTCTGCACAGAAACAAAACTCACCCAAATCTAACTCTTTCTGTACATGTTACATCTGCCCCCCCTCCCCCCTGCAATGCACATGGTTTTGTCCATTACGCTGTCCATACACTTGTATATTGCATACAATACAATGCACATTTTGTGTACCATTCAACGCGATGCGCGGGCCCACCGGTCGAATCTCGCGTCCCATGATCTATTGTTCTGCACATAATATATATCAAATTGTACGTGTGATCGAATGCTGTTTTGTGCACATTCGATTTTTCTAACTGCGATGTTCGATTCCTAAAGATTTAATCTCCCTTCCTGGCCACTCTTTTTCCACCCACTGTCACAGATCTGTATGATAATCTGTTGTGTTTTTTACAACATTCGATGCAATCGCATTCGATCATGCAATCCCGCACCGATTTTTTATCGCAAGGGTCATTCGATGATTGTATGCACAACTGTACGCCAAAAAAGGCATTTTTGATGCAATTTATCGGAGGGTGAGCTTCAAGGTGAATAGAACCCAATATTGCGTTGAATGCAATCGCACAAGTGTATGGGCAGCATAAAGAGAATTTGCTTTTGTGAGTGAACCAGAATCAGGCCCCCTGTGTAGACAACATGAGCGCTTACAGACATAGCCTACCCAAAAGTAATTATATTTCTTCATATGTCAATCAGAAAAAGACTCTTGAGACAGCCACTGTCCTAGTTGCATGGAACTTATCTAAACATTATTTAACCACTAAACAATAATACATTGTTCTGGCAAAACCAACAAGTGATTTTTTTTTTTTAAGTGAACAGAACATACAAAAAGATTATCTACAAAATGTACAAACTACATTATTCAGACATTAGTATAAATAAAACATATATACAGTTCAATGATTGGCCCCACTTGTTGATGGTTTTGAAGTCTACGTTATCAGAATCCACAAAGTGTATAAAAAACATAACAGAAGGCTGAAGATGTGGACTGAATGTCTCTGTGAGTTACTGAGGGGGGATGTTGTTGCGAAGATGGCATCCGTCTCGTTCCTGGGCAGCGCCAGGTTACAGATATTCCCTTCACAACACGATGTGCACATCTGTGGGAACAAAGTGAGTTCCATGTTATTTTTACTTTTCTTATACTTTATAAGTTTAATTGGTGCAATTTCTTTTAATAAAAAATTGATTACATTTCATGATGATGTTGACAAAAAATAGGAGTAATATTGTGTAAGAACTAAACCACTGAAATTTCTGTGTGGTTGGCTTGAAGTGTATGTACATGAGAGATCTTACGTGATCAGTTACAATCCATCAAAAGTTTACATTTTTCAAATGTCTTATGAAGCCCACAAACAGGTTTGTATTGTAATTAATATCCTGCAGCTCAGCATGCCAACGGTCAGAATCCCGGCAGCAGAATCCCAATGCTAAAAATGCCAACGTTAAATAAAGGATTTAGGGTTAGGCACCAGAGTGAGGGTTACGGTTCTGCAGCTGAAGGTAACAGTTAGGGTTAGGCTGTGGGAGTGATGGGTTAAAATCACATTTCTTGTCAAAATAAATTGGGATTTTAAATGTCCGGATTCCAGTGTCAGGATTATGTCTGTGCATGCTGAGTGCCGGCATATCATAGCAAACCCCACACAAACATAAATTCTTAAAGATCCACAAAAGCTACTTTTATATTTCATCTTTGATTCTGGAGATCTGGAAAACGTGGACTGCTGGTAGGTGGGATTTGAGTAAATATGGATGTTCACACCACACAGTCATATTGGGCCTTATTTTGGTTCATTCTTTCTGACAAAATCCTTCTTAGATGGGCAAAACCATGTGCACTGCAGGTGGGGCAGATGTAACATGTGCAGAGAGAATTAGATTTGGGTGGGGTTTTACTTCAAAGTGAGATCTATATTGCAGTGTACAAATAAAGCAGTCAGTATTTTCCCTGCACAAAAACAAAATTACTCACCCAAATCTAATTCTCTCTGCACATGTTACATCTGCCCCACCTGCAGTGCACATGGTTTTGCCCATCTAAGAAGGATTTTGTCAGAAAGAATGAACCAAAATAAGGCCCATAGTGATCTGAAATAGTATTTATTTATGTACAGTTTCTTATATAGCACAGCACTGGTATTCAAGAGAAGATCAAAACGCCCTGAGTACAAAAAGGTTTACGCATGGGGATATTCTTGACTACATCGTCCAAATAGCTGAGAAGGTTTGTCTGAATTGCTCCGTGTGTCCACAACAGGAAGCAGCTATGCATGGCCCCACAACGTCGCTATTGCCCAGGCCAAACAGACAAGGAGGCAAGAATATTCTTGCTCGACCTTGTCCTAGTTTCCGACCTCAGAGTACAGAGGTTCCTGATAGGTTTAGAATATTGCCCCTAATATATATGTATGTGATAAGCGTGTCTCCCCTTAAATGTCTCTTTTCTAATGTAAACATTCCTAATTCGGCCAGTCTGTCTTCGTAGCTTAAGGACTCTATCACTTTTATTTATTTGGTTGCTCTTCTCTGAACTTTTTTCCAGTTCCAAAATGTCCTTTTTGTAATGTTGGGCCCAGAATTGCACAATTCCAGCAAAAGAGAAACTCCAATTTTTTACACATCCATGATGCGCAAGAGACTATAGTCCTAATCCATGATTGCATGAAAGGAAGCCACAAGGAAGCTGCTGTGCAATACCGTGTTATTAAAATTCATATGTAGTAGGAGAGGTTTGTAGGAGATAAACTCCTCCTGTTTGCATTTGCAAGATAAGAGTGTTGTGTCTGATGATGGTGTAATGGTTAGCATTACTGCCTCACAGTACTGAGGTCATGGGATCGATTCCCACCAACTGTGCAGAGTTTGTATATTCTCCACGTACTTGCATGGGTTTCCTCCGGGTACTCCGGTTTCCTCCCACAATCCAAAAATATACTAGTAGGTTCATTGGCTCCTAACAAAATTAACCCTAGAATGACTGTCTGTGTGTGTGTAAATGTGTTAGGGAATGTTCAAATATTCTCTGTAAAGCGCTGCGGAATATATGTGCACTATCTAATAAACTGTTAATAAATAAAATTGCGTTTTGCATTTCTGTCAGACTTCATATGCTGAGGCTTACTTATACTGTACCCCTTTTACAACAGCCACCTGGCAATTACCCGGAATATTTGAGTGCCAGGTCATTTTGCCGGGTGAAGCCAGACCCCATATCCCACCAGAAGCAATTTCCAGGGTTAAAGCGTTTCATCCCAGGAATTTGATTAAAAACTCAGGTTTTTCTTTGACGTGAATGGGTCAACACGGGTCTTAAATCCCGGCACTCCGACCCTGGTCAAGAGCTGAGTCAGAGTGCTGGGATTTAAGACCCGTCTTGACCCTAGTATAAGGCTGGCCATCAGATACATGCACCTGGGATCAGTAAGTCTGTGTCTGATGGCCAGAGCTTAAAGTGGTCATGGAGAGGTGGTGGAACTTATTTCCCCTGCCATTGACACCCCCCCCCCCCTCATCCCCCATTAGGCTAACCTGGACAAGTGCTAGGGTTTCTGGCACCCCCTGCAAACTATAAGTTTATGCCCTACCTCCCATAGGACAGTGGTCATACAATTGTACCCCCAATTTAAATTAATTCAGACAGTAGCACAATCTCATTCACATTACACCACATACATGTATACAACACAGTAGCATTGCTTATACAAAATGCCCACAGTAGTACTGCCCCTTACACATAATGTCCACAGCAATAGTACCTTGTGACAGCTTGAAATCACATATGCTGTGTCAGAAAACAAAGCTGCTGGGACAGTCTTTTCTGTTAGAATTACTGTGCAGGGCTGTGGTGGAGGTGGAAGGTGGAACTAGTTAGTTCCCCCTACTATTAGAGGTTCCACATTTTAAAAAATGACGCAGCATGTCAACAAAGCTGCGGCTGACAGGGGTCTGCAAGTAATGTGCAGAACATGGTCTTATTCCTGCACAGGCCACACACCACTGTAAACTACCAGGTTTGTGTACAAATATATAAATAAATTAGGCCCCATGAGGATAGGACCTTACCACACAGATGATACAGTAAGATCTGTAAGTTGGCAGAGCATAGATGATTATGATTCTTTATACAATGAATCCCTGATGCCGTTCAGTAACAGAGGAACACTTATATATGCAGGCATGGGAGGGGAGATCTAGTGCAGCATCATAGTGTGGACGCTTCATACACAAATTACTGATATTGATGCTACATTAGAATACAGCCAATCTCAAAGGGGTGAAAACATTTTATTTTCGGAATAGACATACTGTACAAGTGCATTGTAAAGTTATTACTACAATCAGGAGTTGCTGGGAGTATCCATTTCATCTACAGGAAAACAAAAGTTGCTCAGTGGTGATTTTGGAAGAGAGCGGGTCTGGGAACTGTCATTTATAATTATAATAGTGATGGAAAATCATACCTTGTGCCCGTTATGCCCATCTTCTCTGCATCCTGTGCTCAGACAGTGCCCCACCGAGGCACAGCGCTTAGTCACCAACAAACTCTCCCCCAAGGCATCCATGACGTGCTGAGAGTAACAATATCTTGTATCTTTTAAAGAAAAACATTATATTTTTAATTATCGTACATCCAGTATATATCTCATATTATTATTACATATACAATACCACCATAATGCAGGCAGAAAACAATAAAGCTGCATCACATCCCATCCTCTTCGCAATGATATCTATTACATGATTATTATTATTATTATCATACATGATCTTTATTATCTATCTCATATTATTATTACATATACAATGGACTCGATGGACTTAAGTCTCTTTTCAACCTTAACCCCTTCCTGACAGAGACAGTTTTTGCGTTCCTGACAGAGCCCTTTTTTTCAAATCTGACATGTATCACTTAAGTGGGTATAACTTTTTTTTGCTTTTACTTATCCCAGTGATTTTGAGATTGTTTTCTCGTGACACATTGTACTTCAAGTTAGTGGTAAATTTTGGTCGATACAGTCTGTGTTTTTTTGTGAAAAATACCAAAATGTCGTAAAAAAATGGAAAATTTTGCGATTTGCAAAATGTTAAATTTTCTGCTTGTGAGACAAATAATCTTACCACTCAAAATAGTTAATAACTAACATAGACCATATGTATACTTTATGTTGCCATCATTATTTCAACCTCATTTTCATTTTTTTGGACACTAGGAGGCTTAAAATATGAATAGCAAATTCTCAAATTTTCAAGAAAATTTCAAACACTGATTTTTTTAGGGACCAGTTCAGTTCTGATGTGACTTTGAGGGACTTGTATGTGAGACACCCCCATAAATGATGCCATTTCAAAAACTGCACCCCTCACAGTATTCAAAACAGCATTTTGGAAGTTTGTTAACCCTTTAGGTGTTTCACAGGAATTAAAACAAAGTGTAGGTGAAATTTCAAAATTTATTTTTTTTTGCAGATTTTCAATTTTAATACATTTTTCTAAGGAACACAGCAGATTTTACTAGAGAAATGTGACTAAAAATTGATTCCCCCAATTCTTTGGTTTTCATAAATATCCTATATGTGGCCCTAGTGTGCACGGTGACCAAACCACAGGCTTCATAATAGAAGGAGCACCTACTTGATTTTGGAGCCTCCTTTTTATGAGATTATTTTTTAGGCACCATGTAGGTTTCTAGGCACCATAAGATGCTAAAAGTTAGGAACCCCCCCACAAGTGACCCCATTTTGCAAACTACACCCTTCAGGGAATTCATCTAGGGGTATAGTGTACATTTCAAACCCCCAGGGGTTTCACCAATTGTGGTACAACTGGGCAGTGAAAATGAAAAAAATAAATTTTTCATTTTCACAGCTCAGTTGTATCAAAATTGGTGAAACCCCTGGGGGTTTGAAATGTACACTATACCCCTTGATGAATTCCCTGAAGGGTGTAGTTTGCAAAATGGGGTCACTTGTGGGGGGGTTCCACTGTATGGGTGTTTCGGGGGTCATTCAACCAGAATCTGTGCTGCAAAATCCAAATATCACTCCATCCCTTCTGAGTCCTGCCATGCACCCAACTGGTATTTTTTGGTCACATGTGAGGCATTGCCGTACTCGGGAGAAATTGGGGCACAGATTTTGGGGTGCTTTGTCTCCTTCATTCCTTGTGAAAATGAAAAATTTTGAGCCAGATCTGCATTTTTGTGTAAAAAAATGTAATTTTTTACAGAAAAATGCAGTTCTGGCTCAAAATTTTTCATTTTCACAAGGAATGAAGGAGACAAAGCACCCCAAAATCTGTGCCCCAATTTCTCCCGAGTACGGCAATGCCTCACATGTGACCAAAAAATACCAGTTGGGTGCATGGCAGGACTCAGAAGGGAAGGAGTGATATTTGGTGGTGGAATGAATGGTGGGTGCTATGTCGCATTAGCAAGACCCCCGAAGCACCAATACAGTGGAACCCCCCCACAAGTGACCCCATTTTGGTCACCAGCTTTGGGAGGGGGGCTGGCGCTGCGGCTGGCGGGGGGGTGGGAGGGGTGCTGGCGCTGCGGCAGCCGGGTGGGTGGGAGGGAGGGGGGCTGCCGGGTGGGAGGGGGGGGGGGGCTGGCGATCGGTGGTGATCGGTGCTGTACTTAACAGCACCGATCACCACCGATCACTGTGTTACCGAGCGGCTTAGCCGCCGGTAACACAGAAAACGCTGCAATTGGCTGTTCACATTTGAACAGCCAATCGCAGCGATCGCCGCGAGGGGGGATGTCTGCTGTCAGGGACAGCAGACATCTCCAAACTGTCACCGCGTCTATAGACGCGGTGACAGTTTAAAACCATGACGTATATATACGTCTTCGGTCGGGAAGTACCTCCCGACCATGACGTATATATACGTCTTCGGTCGGGAAGTACCTCCCGACCATGACGTATATATACGTCATATGTCGGGAATATCTTTATATATATATATATATATATATATATATATGTATGTATGTGTGTGTGTATATATATATATATATATATATATGTGTATGTATATATATATATATATATACATATATATATATATGTGTATATATATATATATACACACATATATATATATATACACACACATATATACATATATATATATATAATTCAGTTCATTATCATTGTTTTTTTTAACTTTTTATGCAGCTCATGCTGCTGCTGCGGCTGGCAGGGGGGGGGGGGAGGGGGAGGGGGGTGCGTGCGCTCCTGCCTGCCGGGTGAGCCTGCTGCCGGGCCGGGTGAGTGCCGGGTGGGTGGGAGGGGGGTGCTGCTCATCGGTGGTGATCGGTGCTGTACTTAACAGCACCGATCACCACCGATCCCTGTGTTACCGAGCGGCTTAGCCGCCGGTAACACAGGAAACGCTGTGAATGGCTGTTCAGATTTGAACAGCCAATCACAGCGATCGCCGACCGGGGGGGGGCACCCCTGCCCCCCCTGGGCGGCGAGGGGGGATGTCTGCTGTCAGGGACAGCAGACATCTCCTAACTGTCACCGCGTCTATAGACGCAGTGACAGTTAGAAGCCATGACGTACATGTACGTCAAATGTCGGGAAGTACTTCCCGACCATGACGTACATGTACGTCAAATGTCGGGAAGGGGTTAATCTATCTTATGTTACTATGTAATACCACCATAATGCAGGCAGAAAACAATAATGCTGCATCAGAACCCATCCCCTTCGCACTGATATCTATTACATTATTATTATTATTATTAGCATCATCCTTTATGTTTATGGCTTATGTAGGCTTTGCATCACCTAACATAGTACATAAATAAATGCAAAACAAAAAAACAGCGACTAATGGTGCCCATACACTGCCTGCAATGTCTCGCAGCAGTGTACGGACACCTGATACCCTGCGAGCCGCCGGGACCTTCCCGGCGGCAGGGACGCATGCGATCCATTGTGATGGATTGCTTACCGCCCGTCTCGCCGCCTGGAGGAACGGGTGGTCGGACGACCACCTGGTCGGGTCCGATGCGCACGGGACCGCGCATCGGACCCGACGGCATGTCAGGGAGAGGCGATTTGGTCCGATTTAACGGGCCGATTGGTCGCAATCGGCCGAAATCGGACCAAATTGCCTTGATGTATGGGGGCCTTTACAGTACAAGACGGTCTCCAGATCAGTGGGTTAACTATAGAGGGTGCAGGGGATGCAACTGCTATGGGGCCCGGCCACTAGGGGGGGCCCGAGGACCCAACAGGCAATCCCCTAAAACCTCTATAGTTATGGCCCTGCCTGCAGTCTTTTGAATATTTAGCCATCTTTTTTTATTTAGGCAGTGCGGTTCTGCACTAGGGGCCTGGCACATAGTTCTGTAGGGTCAGCTCCACTGTGTGGAAACTAGGGGAGCTGCAGCTGTTCTCTTTTGCCGGGCACTCGCTGAGATATTGTTACAAGCGGGCGCCCGGCGGCTCCTTCTTAAGAGGAGCAGTCTCATGTATGTATACGCTGTGCCGGGACGTCAGACGGAGAGCGGCAATACCCAGTGCAGCAGAAAGTCGGATGGCTGCTGGCCCACTGTCTGTCACCTGTGCATGGATCTGGGTAGGGTGGATAGGTGGGCGACCCGGTACCTGGAGGTGCTGCGCTACCTACAGTAGTTCTTGTTTAGCCCCCACACCCCCCCCCTCTCCTGCATGACATTTTCACTCACTTTTACTTGCATCCCTCCCTCTCTCTTGCACCTTCCACTCTCGATCTGACACCATCTGTCTCCTTGATTTCTTCTCTCTCTCTCTCTCCCTTCTCACCCCTTTCTCCCGGACACCCTGTCGCTCTCTAATTCACTCTTTTTTTCCCAGGAAACACTCTTTCCCTCTGACCCCTCTGTTTCCTCTCCCCAACACCCTCTATCCCTCTATCCTGCCCGGGGGGGGGGGGGGGGGGGTTGTGCTAATCAAGAGTTTGGTATGGGGCCCACATAGAGGGAGAATAGAATGGGTGGTGAGCACAGCGAGCCCGCAAGGGGCTTTGTTGCGCTGGCCACGCTGTCTAAATCCGGCCACTCGGGATCCCAACGTCGGGCTAATGACTGACGGGAACCCGACTGTCGTCGGTACCCTATACCACACCCGTACTGAGCATTCAGTAGATTATACACTAAGTTAAAGAAGAAAAAGCTTACATTCTACAGGGGTTGGGCAGACAGGGCAGGATGGCACAGATGGTGAAGACAATGAGCAATTATTAAACCAAACTTTCAGAAACCAGGCTGATACTGAGTTCAACTCACATAAAAATAGTTTGTCTGCCTCCGTGATGCGAAAACACCCTTCCCCAAATTTCCTGGCCACCATGTTGGAAAGCACTGACTAACGAAGTGTCAATGATGTCTAGAAGCTGCAGGGTGTCTATATCTATAGCCCCCTACTCACACAGGCTTCAGAAAAGATCATCCCAATCTTCAATTACTTGTGAAATATGTGGAAAAATGAATAAATAACTTTGATGTCTTCATATCGCTGATAGGCAAACTGATGCTCCTTGGGAGGTGCGTGGGAAGCTCTCTCACTTTCAAATCGGCTACAAATTATTATTTTTATCAGTATTGTTAATTCAATTGATTTAAGACAGGAGTAGCCAACTTCAGTCCTCGAGAGCTACCAACAGTTCACGTTTTCCAGCTCACCTTGCTATTTTTAAAAGATCCACAGGTGGCGCTAAAAACTTCACCTGTGATTCTGTGTGGAGACATGGAAAACGTTAACTGTTGGTAGCTCTCGAGGACTGGAGTTAGCTACCACTGATTTAAGACATTGATCTGTAATAATGTATCAGCTAGAACAAACAAATACGACAGTAATGGAGTTGGAGTTTGGGACCTTAAGAGAAGGCTCGGAGGACCGCCTATTGCGCATTGCTGCAAATATAGAGTCATCAGGCTGTATTCATGTTTGTACGGACTTATCTTTGCAGCTGCAAATGTTTAGGCTACAAAATTTCTAATCATCGCAAGCGACGCTGTCACCCAGAAAAGAAGATAGAGACCCACCAGAGTCACCGCAAACTCATTCGCAACTGCATACACATATGCAGCTTATTTGCAATAACATCTACTGCTAGACTCGTCCTATGACTATACAGAAACGACACAGTAGCGACACAGCTGAAGACATATACACACCCCAAAATTGGCCCGTCACCCCCAAATGGTCCCTTTCCGTCAATCAGTCTGCAATCAAAATTTCAGTGAGATCTCAATGGCACCTTGCCACATGTGCAGTCTGCCAATAATCGCTCCACTGTGTGAACATCAACATTGCATACAAACATGAATTAGGCCCATCAACTCTGATATTTCAACCCACAATGACAACCAAACAATGCAATTCAAAGCCTTACTTACAAAGTAGCATAGAACCCATAGGACAGAGTGGTGTTATTACAAGCTGCATGACAAATCTCTCATGTATGACACAACTACCATTCACACAGAAATATTTACTGGGGTAAGTAGGACAACAGAAGACGTCAGCATTCTGGCAGCGTGCGAGGCTGATAAGTGATTTCTATACAATATATGCTGGAAGGATGTGCTCACACCAACATTGCCAACACTAGTAAATATTTTCTGCTGATGCTTTTACAAGAAATGAGCATTACCCTAAAAGGCTGATTCAGAGTTGCCAGCAGTTCTGCAGGTGTACGCTACGATATTCAGCTTCGTGCAGGGATTGGGTACAGGATGCGGGTGCTTGGTATTATGGGGTCAGAAGACCAACAGTGGCACAACGATGCACCCAATCCCGGCACCTGCTTGGTGAATATTCTAACCATCTTCCATTACCCCCCTAACTCTAATCCTCCCTTCATAGCCTAACCCTAACCAACCCCCTTAGGGCCAAATGTACCATACTTCACAAAATGATAAAATGGAGAGTGATAAACTGCCAGCGAATCAGCTCCTTCCTGTCATGTTACAGGCTGGGTTTGAAAAATGAAAGGTAGGAAGTGATTGGCTGAAGCTTATCACTGTCTACTTTATCACTTTTTGAGCTTGATACATCTGGCCCTCAGTGCCTAAACATAACCATTATCCCCACATCCTAACTGTACCCCGTTTAACATAACCCTCCATTTTAGCAGCACAATGTTGGCTGCGCCATTTTCCCGAAGACCTGCACATGCGCAATAGACTGTGGTAAAGCACTAGGGTCCCCTAGTGCCCAGAGACTGCAGCGCTGCCGGTTAGAGAGGAGGGGGGCCAGATGGAGTCTGTACACAAGGCTCTTCTTCTCTAGAAGCGCCCCTGAGGGTGATACTCCATGGGACACATGTTCAGCCATCAAACCTAGTTTTTCTCTCATCACTCTACTAGTGATTATAATCTGCTGTCAAGTTCACTTAAAATGAAGCAATTGAGTATTACCATAGTTTACAAACGTTATCTGCTCTGAATGGAAAACTATTGTGCATTGATTAATTACTGTGGTTTCCAGACACACTTTATCATGCGGAGAAAACACATTCCTTGCAGATGTTGATGTTTGGTAAATACAGGTTTACAATGGAAGAAAACACTTTCTTCCTGGACGTAAAGAAACCTCAGAGGCCGTGCTGAAACGTTGTCTCCTCACTAGTAGCAGCCGCCAGGTGAGGTGATGAGAGATATGCAGCAGGTGGGGTATACATCACTGGAGCTGTCAGCAGGCTGTGGGCATGAATATGGCTGGAGAATAGTACTAAAGGAAGGTAAATCACCAGAGGGGAAAGAGTTTATCTTCAAATTACCAACAGTTATGTAACAGCTCTTTCAACCAGTTAATAAATACTAATAACAAATAGTATGCCTCAGTGGTGGGGTGAATGGGGCTGACAAGTCCTTCCAAGTTGAAAAGTTCTACCATGTATAACACAGGGACATGTAACAATGGTTCAGGTGCCTCACACATGCTCTGTGCATTCCCCATTCCAGTCACACCTGTGATTTGTTGAGCCATAACCCTAAATCTCTTGCCTCTTGTGCAGAAATGAATGTGACCAAAGTTGGAACAGAAGAGATGTCTGTTTTGCATCTACAAGGGGCCACACGTTACCTTTGTGAAGAAGCATCAGATGATTTCAGAATATTAGAACATGATAATCCAGGCATGGATAGATAGTCATGCTGGTTAGAAGACATCCAATCACATCCTTCCTGATTTAGAGACAAATGTAAAGATGGCCAACCAGTGTATGATCAAAGATACATCTCCACCATACATTGGCCCTTATTCTGAATCGTGCGGTACGGCCCGCGTGCGGCCGTACCGCCGATGTTTTCAGTCTGCACATGCGCAGAGGTCAATCTGCGCATGTGCAGCCCAATTCGCCGCAGACGTAGTTCGTCCGCCGCAAAGGGGGCGTATAGGGGCGTGAGGGGCTTCATACCCTCATTTCCCTATGCATACGCCCCGCGTTTCATGGGCGTTCCCATGCAAACGCGGGGCGTATGCATGCTAATGCGGGTATGACGCCAGTGATGGGGGCGGGAAGCTGACGTCGCCGGATGTCAGCTCTCAGCCCCCATACAAGCTATCACACGGACGATTGTCCGTGTGGTCTCAGCTTGCGGGACCTGGTGGGGCGTGCGGCCCTGCCTTCGATGGTCGCCGACCATCGAATGCAGGGGGCAGCTCCCACCATGGTGGAGGCGTACGCCCCACCATTTTCTTGCGGATCGCCAGCCGTCCGTGTACGGACGGCCGTGGCGATCCGTATCGTGGGCGGGGATTGGTTTGTGCGGCCGGAGCACCGTGTGCGGCTCCGGCCGCACAGATCTGAATAAGGGCCATTGCCATGTCTGTGTTTTGAGTTGCACATATCTTATTAGACCTTATGCAGTGGTAATTTGCCACTTCCGCAACTATTTGATTTGATCACCATGTGTTTCCTCCTGTCACAATCAGAGATATTTGGTTTTATCATTGTAGTACAACCCTGTGGATTAGGTCTATTTATGTATTGAGTTTATACATGAAACCTGCCATGTTCACATATTCCCATCAGCCATGCGACAAGTTCCTCAGGATCCAAGATAAAGAAGAACTAAATGTTCCACAAACTGTTCTCCATGATATTGAACAGGTGTCAAATGACATTGTCATCTTGTCCTTCACCAGTGCAGGGTTACTAAATAACTAAACATTACATTAAGTACAGAAATGAGATCTGTATTTTATGGAGGCCTTGTTTTGCCATAAAAGCTGCAACTCCCTTGCACAGGACACCAGCAGCACAGTCAGAAGCGGTCACTACTTTTATGGTGTGAAACCACACAGTGGTTGACTAGAGCAGAATAGATGGGCCAAGTGGTTCTTATCTGCCATGGTTGACTAGAGCAGACTAGATGGGCCAAGTGGTTCTTATCGGCCATGGTTGACTAGGGGCAGACTAGATGGGCCAAGTGGTTCTTATCTGCCGTGGTTGACTAGGGGCAGACTAGATGGGCCAAGTGGTTCTTATCTGCCATGGTTGACTAGGGCAGACTAGATGGGCCAAGTGGTTCGTATCTGCCATGGTTGACTAGGGCAGACTAGATGGGCCAAGTGGTTCTTATCTGCCATCAAATTCTATGTTTCTATGACTGTGTATGCATTGTGCACACGCGCTACAGTACATGTACAATGCCACTCACAATGAGGAATCAGTTGAACCAGAAAGATATTATTTTGGGGAGGTATATTGGCGTTCGATTGTGATCATATATGCATAAAACTTGGCACCAGCATCGCAGTCGCTGTAGCTTTTGTGTGTAGCCATGGAGGCATTCAAAAGACAATGCTTTAATGTTTCTCACATATGCGTGGCGTTTGCGATGGAGTACGCAGTTTCTGAGCATGTTGGGATGGCTTTTGTGTGTGTTACACTTGCGATGCCTTCCACCAAGATTGCTGCTGTGTTGGCATTACAATAGCATCAGAATCAGGATTATAAGATTTGCAGCATTATTAGGTCATCACAGAAGACACGTTCATAGGGCTTAGTTTAGGTAAGGTGATCTTGGCTTCCAGTGTAGTCAGCATATGAATAATTGCTCCATACCATCACTGGGAATTAGGACAAGATCTAAATCACTGCAATAACCTGCAGCGTATATTTAGTAGTCGCATCTAACGTAGCAAACAGCACAGATGGACATTTGCTTTCCCTGTACTTTCCCCGCATCATTTACTGAAGATTTACGGCGAATGTTGGATAAATCAAGCACAGGCTGTTTTGTGCCCTAAAGGTAGAAGGAAAATCAGATCCTGAACTTTCACTGAAACGCCATAAATAAAAAAAAGTCTTCTCTTCCCTTGGGTTTGTTTTGCTGCATACATATTTCATAGCGTGTCCTGGGTCAATAAAACATAAATGGATATCTAGTTACATGTCAGTCACAGCTCTATACATGTACAAGCAACAACTTCTGTATGGGGTGAAATATATTTGAATGTAGCGCATCATCATTCGGTTTAACTGCTTGTTTGTTCCTCCAGAGTTTCTGTTGCCCAAAAATATTTTTTTTTGGGTATTTAAGCCTCTAGTTTCCCTTAATTTGGCGAATTACATATTACATCTACTTTAATTACAAGTATTGGCTGTATTGGGATGTCTGACAAAATGCACATACTTGTATGAAATGAAGATGCAGTAACAGCTGTTCATCACTTTTCAGCCTCTCTTCAAATGATCAAATATTGTATATGTATATGTTCTCCCAAGTATTGTTACTAGTCAGTGTGTCACACACCTCTCCCAAAGTAATGCTAGTCAGTGTATGTGAATACACCTCTCCCCAAGTAGTGCTAGTCAGTGTGTCACACACCTCTCCCGAAGTATTGTTACTAGTCAGTGTGTCACACACCTCTCCCGAAGTAATGCTAGTCAGTGTATGTGAATACACCTCTCCACAACTAGTGCTAGTCAGTGTGTCACACACCTCTCCCCAAGAAGTGCTAGTCAGTGTGTTTGTGTGTGTGTGTGTGTGTGTGTATATGTATACACCTCTCCCCAAGAAGTGCTAGTAGTTAGTGTGTGTGTACACCTCTCCCCAAGTTGTGAGAGGTTTCTAACTTCTGAGCAAGTGAAGATCCAGTTCCCAGAGGAAAGCTTTGGTGAATCTTGTGGCAGAAGATGGTCTGGATGGCCTCTCTCGCTAAGGAGTCTTTCGCTCCCTGTGGTGGAGGATTTCAAGCGGCAGCCTTAGTACTAGACATCTCGCATCCAGATGTTTTCCCATTATAAAATATACAAATAGCATATTTAATGAGATGCGAAAACGGGACCAGGTTCTGACAGGAGAATTTGCCAGAACCATGCACATTCAATCATTGAGATCTGTGCATGGTCCTGTCTTAAAAAAAAAGTGAGGTCCCCCTCCTAAGCATAACCAGCCCGGGCTCATTGAGCAGGACCTGGTTCCAAAAATACGGGGCCAACAGTGTAGGGGTCCTCCATATTTCTGAAACCTGCCCCGTACTCTTGGACTGGTCCTGGTTCCAAAAATACGGGGGACAATAAATCATGGGGTCCCCCTATTTTGAAACCAGCACCAGGCTCCAACAGCCCGCGGTGTCATGCCACAGCCGGGGGACACTTTTTACATAAGGTCCCCCGGCCGTACCATGAGCACCGTGGCTGGTCAGCCTTGGATGGGGTACCTGGGGAGGGGGGACTCCCCCAATAAAGGGGTCTCCCCCCAGGCTTCACCTGTCCAGGGCTGAAGCCCGGGGCTGTCATCTGCGTCTATGGCCATTGGACACTGGCCTGATAGTGTTAAATCATTCATACATAACATTTCTTTATACAGGTGAACTACAAGTGCCAGCAGGCCTCCCCCGCATGCTTGGACTTGGCGAACCACAAGTCCCAGCATGGGGGGCATTAATGTGCCCGCTGGGACAGTCCACCTGTAAAAAGAATGTTAACATAAAACACACACACACAGAAAAGTACAACTTTATTACACACATGCCTCACTTTTACACCAACATACTTAACAAACCAGGGTCCAGAGCTACCTCCCTCCTCCAGAGCCACTGACAGCGGGGTGAACCGGCTTCCTCCGGCGCTGATCACAGCTTCTATAGTGCTCTCCCAGTGCTATAGAGGCTACTAGTGTGGTTAGTCGATGCGTATCCATGGAGACGCATAGCTCAGCCCTGATTTGCTGGGATCCTGTAATTATTTTTTATGTCTGATGCAGTCCCAGAGCAAAATAGTTTGAGGACCCCTGAATTAGAGCTTCCGGGTGTAAGAACACTGAAGTTTAATTAAATGATTGCCAAGTAATACGGACCATACATGCCTATCCAATCCATCAATTATCGATCGGATTTGCCAACCGGCGAACTCCGATAATCAGTGATCGGTCGGTAAAATACTACTTGAAAAAAACTTGACATGCAGATGCAAATAATTTTTGGGTTGGGATCTGCAAATCAGGATTGTCCAACATGTTGGATTTTGCATAAGCAAAATAAGGAATTTCCCCAACTAATTGCTGATATACAGACCCCTTAACAGCGCATTAAATTCCTGTGTATCTGCTATGAACAAGCAGGAGACACTGGAATAGATTTACTGAAACGCCTAAAATGACTGTAGCTATCATTTCCTAAACTAAATAAATGATGATAACTAGAATCCGGTCACTTGCTATTTGCCACACTTCCATTCTTTCTTTTTAGCCTCTTTAGAAGTGTTAGTGAGCCTGCCCCATGTCTATTTATTGGATTTTGCGGTTGATTTAAAAAAAAAATGCTGGGTTCTGGCCATGGGACTAAAATACCCAGACAGTGTCTATGGACAGTAAGGCAACAGTGGGATATGAGGATATGTAAGGGAATGATACACTATAACTGTGTACCATTCTAAGCGGAGTTCATCTGTCCTACCCTTGAGTAAACCTCATGTAATATAAGAAATGTGTTATCTGATCGGAGACATTAAGTGGATATCAGAATATTTTGCTGTGCAGATTGATGTCTGATTAGAGTGTACTAACTGACTCACATCAGCCCCGAGGTCTCTAGTGAACCAAATTCTTCTTTAACTTTTGCATCTTACAGTAAATACATTGAAGACGCAGCAAAATGCCACTCTCTGGGGGTTATTCTGGTTGATTCACAAGGCTGCGAATTCGCAGCTTTGCAAGTCAACCAAACCCTCTTCTTGGGAATGGTGGCCTGGTATATGTTCGCATGCACTGGCTGCGAATGGATGTTTTACATAAACATCCATTCGCAGCCTGTGGGGGAACACCCACATCATTCGATGGTTGCTCACCATCGAATGATGCGGAATGCGCACACATAACTAAGGTTGCTCTGAGCAACCTTAGATATGTGTGCACATTCAAAAGAAAGTGGGCTGGCAGCTGACATCCGGATATGTCAGCTGCCCGCCCCCGTCGGCCGCGTCACCGGGCGATTACAATGGCAAAACTGTAGCAGGTCATGCTGGGAAGTGTAGTTCAACAACAGCTGGAAGGCCAAAGGTTCCCCATCCCTGCCCTTCAGCATACTTGCCTACTCTCCCAGAGGTTGCAGGAGACTTCCAATATTAGAGGTAGTTCCCCACCATCCCGAAAAGAGTAGGCAGATTTACAGTAGCTCTATCATGCCTCTTTCCAAGTCAAGTTGGTAGGATGTACAGATACCGGAAATTTTGGCACCATACGGAGGGGGCAAGGTTAAATTACGTGAGCGCCCACTAGTGTCTCCTCTCCAGGCTTCTCCTGGAGAGAAGACAAAAAAAGTCAGTAAGTATGCAGCAGCAGCGAAACTTTGTCTAGTAATGTTACTTGCTCTTTAATACTATATTCCACACATAGCAACCAATCAGATTGTATCTATTATCTTCTAGAAGGGGCTAAATAAAGAGGAAGTAGAATCTGATTGGTTGCCGTAGGCAACATCCCATCTACAATAGAGACTCCCTGAGTGAGAGTTGCGACTGGACTGCTTTATGCACTCTAGAATAAATGTGGATTTCCATCTATATTTAAAGTCTACGCGAATGCTCTACCTTCCAACACGTTAAAGTTAAGGAATTCCACAACTATCTGAACTTCAAAACCTCCCGAGTAACAGATTAAAATCCTTCAAAAAGAATGCCTATAATTAACCATGTAAACAAAGTCAGGGAGGAACGGATTTAAGGTGACAAACAGCCAATTTTCTAAACCAACACATTGCACACCTATAAGAAATGTGCTTTTATCATAAAGGCAAAAGTTCATTGTGTGACAGTCGTTAAAGGATTAGAGAATATGATTTCATGCATGATAGCACTTACCTCTTGGGCAGTAGACATCTGGGGCCCAGCGATTGCACTCGTAATTATCTTTTGCCTTTTCACAGGTGAAGCATTTGAATCCCCCGGGGTATGGCGTTGCTACGGAAACAATGCGCCCAACAGTTAGAAAATGCAGGTTCGTCACCATAGTGATTGATGTTGTGGCTCCTACGTTTTACTTTTCTATAGAAATGTAGAAGTTATATTTTAAATGAAACCAATTATTTTGTGACATTATGGGGGGGGGGGGGTGAATTCAATCTGTTCCACTGTTTCTGCTGTTTCTGACTTCTGTTATGTGAAGTCAGCTGCCCGCCCCAAACAGGAATCGGCCCATCTGCAACCCCAGGGGAACTCCCAGAGTTTTTATGGGAACGCCCATAAATGCACAGTGTTTCCCTGTTACGGCTCGGTATCCATCCCCCGCCCCCTCTGGAACGAACAGCTCAGCGAGTGTGAGACTTGACGAAGCCGTTCACTCCTGGGGTCTGCACATGCGCAAATACACGCATGCGCAGACCCCCCGAACGGGGCCAAATTCAGCCCCATCCGATCAAAGTTGATTCACCCCCCTAAATGCTTTATCTTTGCTTTATTTATTATTTCTATACACATACAGAGCTGCACAGAAGCTTCAGACACATGAATATTGGAAACTGATACTGGGACAAGGTGTTAAAGCAGGGATGGGGATCCTTCCAGCTGTTGTTGAACTACACATCCCAGCATACCCTGCTACAGTGTTGTTATTTGGCCATGCTAAAACTATTGCAGGGCATGCTGGGATGTGTCGTTCAACAACAGCTGGAGAGCTGAAGGTTCCCCATTCCTGTGTTAAAGGGACAGTACCGTATATGTTTCTTAGAGGATGTGGAATTGTCTTTCCGATCCTTCAAAGCAATTCTAAAGGCAAAAAGATCCGTACTCTGTACCCCGGCTGTGAGTGCTTATTACTTGGCCGGGGATCACAGGCTCTCTCAGTGTGTACAGCTGTGTGAGTTACTCTCCGGAACAATATCCGCCAACCACAAGGACTGATTGCATGTAGCAGTGTGCGGTTAAGCATACAATCTGTGTGTGACATATCTAATATACAGCTTTTATTCCGTAAGACCACAGAAAGTGAAAGGTCCGGGCTCAGTTTTCATTAGCTAGAATTCAGTCAGACAGAACTAGGTGGATAACTCAGCCCTGCCTATGTCCACACAGCCGCATTCAATGACGGTCTAAAGCACTGGTGGGCCCAAGGCACAGAGTATAGGAGTGGGCCCATCATTCTGTGCACGTAGCTGTATCCCCACTGTATATCACAAAAGCCTTGCTAGACCAACACCATCTGATTTCTTTCTGTTTCCACTTGTGCAGCTTGTTTTGTGTGATGTTCTCAAAGAAGACCTGGTAAGATGGGAGTTCTATTGAAGATGGGATGTTGCCCAAAGTAACCAATCAGATTCTATCTATTAACTTTTAGAAGGTACTACATAAATAAGTAGAATCTTATTGGATGCTATGGGAGACATCTCTTCATCAATAGAACTCCCATCTTAGTAAATGTACCCCATTGTGGCTCTACACTGACCCTTTTGCAGTCAATTTTTTTATTTATTTAAATGTTTAAATTAATTGTATATTTTTTTTATTTAATTTAAAAAATGGTCTATATTGAATATTGAACATATTAATGTTCTTATTTTAAAGTGACTCACCATTGGATCTGCTACTAGCGCTAGGGCTGTTGAGCCTGACTAGACGTTGGACTTGAAAGGGTTAAGGCATACACACTAGGCAATTCTGAGCTCACTTTTGGCATTTGAGCTTCTTTCAGCTCAAAATTGTACGTGGGCATGCAAATGAGCGGTGAGCATCCCGCATAATCCCGCATAATCTGTTCGAGTGAACCACTTTCCACAGTCTCCTACTGTGGAAAGTGGTTCACCCTCAGTGAACATCGCAGGGCCACGTGAACATCGCAGGGTCACGTGAACATCGCTAAGTCTATGCACTGAGCGATTTATCGGCCAGTGATTTTTACATCATCGCTCAGCGTTCACACTGGGAAAAAATACTGTTTATACACCTTTACACAAGAGTTGGGCAGGAACATGTCACAGTTACAGTTTTAAATTGGGATGGTTTTCCCAGGTGCACATATGAACTTTAAATGTATTTATTATTAACTGTACATCAGCCTAGATATCTTTTACTACTTGTCCTCTCATCATATGCACAAACAAAGCTGTTTCCATCCATTGCGCAAGACTTCAGTGTTGTTCATGGAATCAGGGGTATCCTCAATTATCATAGTCTAATTGCTCGCTCAACTCCTGGTCCCTATACTGCAACAGGGTGAGAGGGAGCACGACAGAGCATTGACAAGACAAATAGTAAGAGTTCTGCAGCATCACAGCTAATGCAAATGAGTGGGTGGAGCTAATGGTTGATGGGGAGCTTAAAATGTGTGGGTTAAATTCAGATCTAATTCATTATTTTATTTTTTAAGGCTATACAACTATTTAATTAACATTCATTTAAATACATTGTTATAGTAAGCCTTAGTATCACCTTGGTTAACCAACTCACTTGAACGGTCAAATTCTGATCTTCCAAAAAAGGTCTTATGTCTGCACCGAAATCTCTATTTACAGCATCTTCATTAGCTGGTAGTCTACTGATAGGTCTGAGCAAACATTAGCCCTGATTCTTTATTAGTTTTCAATGGGTCCCAATCGTAGCTTGTTTGCTTTTCCCTGCTGGACCAGTTGTAAGTTCTAACTTTATGTAACATGAGAATATATTGAATAATGTAACTGACAGTTCCAGTGTATCCTCTGGTATAATAACCAATGCAATAAATTACAGACGATGTAGTAATCTTACTTGATGGATAGAGAAATACTATGTCTTGCACTGTAAAGTCTCGCGAGTGGACCGTTTTCAACCAGTCAGCTATGTGACTTAACAACAGGAACCAGGCCACTGCCGGCCACGTTTCCATCGCAGTACAGGGTCCAATTCATACAGCCATCAGTCAGCCCCTCTTAATTCCTGAATATGTAAATAACATAAAGATACATTAAACCAGCTAGTAAATGCATAGTATGTAATTCAACACTGTAAACAGCATATATGCTATAGTAACATCTATACTAGATTTACCATTTACAAGTTCACCAATTATCTGGCAGACTGGTAATATGGCCAAACAGGTAAAAGTCTCGATTCAAGAAATCTACACACAACACACATACAATTATATGTGGTGTTAACCTGTGTGTGCATCTCTCTCTCTCTCTCTCTCTCTCTCTCTCTCTCTCTCAATTATTTCAACCTAATATTGAAACACTTTTCAATTTTTTATATAAAAAGATTTCTCACATTTAAAATATGACTTCACTGTTAAGTATATATGTGTGTGTGCTATCATACAATCAGCCTATTAAGATTAACAATCAAGTTGATTTTACAAATTGACAGCAATGTGATCATCAAATTGAATATGGACCTCAACGCGTTTCGCCATTTGTTCTATCTTTTGTACTTGGGCTCTCACTAACAGGAGTGCTCTATCGGAGGAGCAGCTGGCTACTTAACAGGATTAGCGCAGAACAGAGGTCATATTGTTTTGTTATATATATCTATATACAGTATATCAGCAAATGGAGAAGGCACTCAGCAGGCTTGTACGTGCAAAAAAAAACTATGGACACACCAGTCAGTGTATTTCACATTTATATTGTTTAGGGGTTGCCATGACTACCACAAAGTATGCCCGATAGCACCGGCCGATGTGCGTCGCGGACAGTGACATCACACAACCGGGACGGGGAAGGTCAGCATGGCAGCCTCATCATGGTGGCAGGGGTTGTATATAGGTCGGTTCTTATTTTGTGTCTGGTTGAGCCTGATGACAAGCAATAAATTCTCAAAACGTTGCTAACCTAAGAGACCGGTGTGTCCGTAGTTTTTCGTTGAAACTACAAGCCCGCTGAGTGCCTTCTCCATTTGCTGATATTACTGAGGATGTCTTGTATTGTGCACCACCACAACATTCTTGTTAATACAACCATAGAGTGCCAATGCCTGGATTGTGTCTATATTGCTACAGGTACATGGGAACTGCCTTTGTGACGCTTAAAAGTAACCCAATGACACGTTTTCTCACTATTAGATATGTGAGAGACAGATTTCACAATGGTTTTCTCTGTAATTGTGTGATTAGGAATGGCAGCCCACTCTTGTCTGGCAGCAGTGTTAGTAGTCCAGCAGCATTCAGAGCCAGATACTGCCACATCACATGATCACCCATAGACAGAAAGCAACCTTGTGAGACCATCTTTCAGCCTCCTTTGGTGTCAATCAATCTCATTCAATGTGTTCCTGTAGCCTGTACACAATGGAGGGGGCAAAAGTATGGGCTGATCCAATGGCCATGAGAAAGCGTCCTGTCAATTCACAAGTGACATCCGTTTCAGAAGGTACTGCATATAGTACAAAGGTTGCGGCTGATTTAAATATCTATTGCTGTGAGTATGAACAATAAGAAAAACATACCAGTCCTTTATGATAAAAATGTATTTTGATTGTTATTTATTATTATTATTCTTTTCTGGTACATCCAGTTGTTTTTTTAACTCATATGCAAAAATACATGTTCTATAGATCACTAATTAGTGGTGTTATTGTAGACATCCACAGCAAGGAAATACAAATGACAGAAGCAGTCTATTTGGGAGAGATTGACCATCCTATAAAAGAAAAACAAATAAATGAGCTAAAAACAATACATTTAATAAAGAAGCAGACACTAAACAATGATAAAGCACACTATATTCATATACAGATGTATTTTCATACTCCTATCCTTTTTTTGCGCCATTTCCATTCTGTACATATTGAACAGTTTACAAGGGAAGCCATGTGCCTGCCAATCACCCACACATCACATACAGATGATGCAACAATTTTCTATGTGCAGCCAATCACCCACACATTACACACAGAGTATTTGTGGGCCGTTCGGGACGTTGAGAGTTTCGCATTGGTATCTGGTATTGTTATTTGTCTCTTGTGGGCTGGACAGCTGGGCCTGCTACACACACACCTTATGTTCTACTATGATGGCTCTCCATGGGGAATATGTAATAGAGTCCTAGTCCTTATTTTAAAGCTGCAATAATTTACAAGGCAAAACCATACCTTGTAAATGATTGCCACTTTAATTAAACATCCTTGTTCGGACAGCATCCAGCGAACTTGAACTCATATTTAAAAAATATGCAGGGTGCTGTGGGATGCCAAAAAGCCTAGGGTGAACACCACACCATTGTAATATCTCCAGGATCAAACCATATCTCACTCTAGAGGCAACAAGACCATCATCCTTTCATTGGTCATTTCTAGACAAGACTTCAGAAAACTCATATTATCTGACTTCCTTGGCATCCACCTTTGGACTCCAATGTGTCCTTAATGCTTCTGCTTAACTCAACCTCCTCTCCAAACATCCGCCTATTCCCTTCACTAGGTTATTCACTCGCTTTTCTTTCTCTTCAGAATCCAATATAACCCTTCACACTCACTTAGAAAGACCTCACCCAAGCTTACCCCCCCCCCCCCACCACACACACACACATATAAGCCCTTTGCATCCTCTTTTCCCCCTTTCCTTTAGTTTTTACTGTTTATGTAAAAAATTCAGAACCCTTGTGGTCCCACATAGTGGATGTGCCCGGTTGAAACTGGGCAAAGATTTACTGGGAAGAACATTCTACCCCTTTTCAGCTCGTTGGGAATCAAATTTCAAAAAATGTGTGCTTAGCGGGTGACTTCAAATAACTGTCGCCATTTCCAGGGCACCCGGCAGGTGCACAGGGAGAGCTCCCCAACTGTGATATGTTCCAGATCACAATGGTGATACATTGTAGGATCAAGAGCTTTTATTTGGTATATGATGTGCCCGGCTCAGACAACGGTATCATATATCACTCATAAAAGCTGTCCTTCTGCTTTTAATATATAGATAATAATTATGGCACAAGTCTTTTTTTTTATAGCAGACCTGTATTTTGCCTTTTTAATCTAGATTATGTACCTTTTCCTAAATTTGAAACATTATTGATGAAAGTATGAAAGGGCTGAAACTTTGAGCTGAACCGCTAATGTGTGATATGTAGATTAGCTTAGAGAGGAGGTGGCCAGTATGCAGTCTCTGATTGGGCCCTCTCTCTGAATTGGTGTAGTAGACTCTGGCATTATATATATATATATATAGAGATATATATATATATATATATATCTGTATATATATATAATACGAGGAGAACCGGCACTCGCATCCAATAAAGCTTCACAGCAACCGGGGTGCCTTCCAAGTCCAAGGAATGGAGAGTAATAACGGAGTATGATGGCGGCACTTGGCGGGTTTCACACAACCAATAAACAGCCCACACCAAGGGTCAATAAGTTTAAGCTTTCGGATTTATTTCAATCCTTTTCTGATGAAGGATTGAAATAAATCCGAAAGCTTAAACTTATTGACCCTTGGTGTGGGCTGTTTATTGGTTGTGTGAAACCCGCCGAGTGCCGCCATCATACTCCGTTGTATATATATATATATATATATATATAAGCAAGCAAAGAATCCGGCACTCCACAACTTAACTTAGATAATACTTGCTCCGGTGCCTTCCCAGGTCAGCGACCAAAAGTACTGTGGATGGCAATAAGGCGTCACTCGGAGACTGGATACAACTTCAAAATTTATTGTGTGGTGACCGACACCAGTGTTTCGAGACAACAGCTCGTCCTCAGGGTTCAACTCACAAACATCAAATGACAGAGTTAAATACCCTACAAAGATTCCCGCGCCCACCAATGCTTAATTAAACTTACCTGGATCAGGTGTGCCCTCTGCGCGTGTTGCGTGTAGTCAGATCACTCCTATGCCACTGCGTGCTTCCTGGTGATGTCATCACCCCGCGTCCCCGCCTCTGGAACGCACGCCGGCGGTTGGAGCTCTCCTGACTTCCGCATAACTGACACGCAGGAGCTAACCCGTCCAGGATTGATCTATGAGCACAATGCAAAGATGTGCAATAAAGTGTCAAATGCTTACACATTAAATATAAACAACAATGTTGATACAATATTAATATATATAAAAAAAGTGACAAAAAAGAATACAAAAAAAATTTACATAAATTAGACGGACAATATTAAAAAGTGTAGTAACCCTTTGTAGGTCAGAGTCAGCCTATTATGAGGATCTAACATACAAAAGTCCCCTTAAAGGGGAAGTAATAATTTTATTTTTATCAATATTAAAAATAATAGTCTGACCTATATTGGGCAGGTGGCCTACACAAGTTGGAAACAATCCAAATGCAGAATAAGTTGATAACAATTAATTAATAAACCTTGTAACCAAATATGTATTAACTGGTATACAGACCAGTATGTGCTATAATGCACAAAAACTGTTTTCTTTGCAAAAACAGTTACAAACACATTTATTACAATTACCCAAGATAATAAACACAAGATAACACACCAGGGTTCGAGCACTACCCGTTATAAGAAACTTTGTAGGCCATGTTGTTCATTCAGCCCCCTGGGCGCGATGGTATCCAACACATGGATCCATCGTGCCTCAGCCTGAAGGAGCTTTTTACCTCTGTTACCACCCCTATAATGTATTGGAATATGATCAATGATTTTTGACCTCACACTGGCAACACTGTGTCCCTTCTGAACGCAATGTCGTGCAAAAGGTTGATCACTATTGCCGCTAGCCAGGGCTTGTCTGATAGCGTGACGATGATTCGCCATCCTAGTTTTGAACTGACATTCTGTCTTGCCCACGTAATAAAGACCACATGGACAAGACAGAACATAAACCACGAATTTGGTAGAACACGTGACCGCGAATTTGATAGGGATACTACGGCCCGTGTGAGGATGATTGATGAACCTCCCTGCCAGTAAAGAACCGCAGGTCGTGCAACCCACACATTTGTAACAGCCCGCCGGTCGGGTCAAGAAATGTGTGGGTGCAGCTTTTTTAGTAAGCTCACTAATGTCTAACTTCACTACCAGATCGCTTAAATTCCTCCCCCGTTTGTATGAAGGCATAATTTGCATTTTATTCAGCCCGGGCAGTTCCTTGTCCGTAGTGATAAGGGACCAATGCTGTTTTACCTTTCTAGTTACCACCTGGCTGTCAGTAGCAAATTCATTAACCCAGGGAATCTTGGACTTAATCTGCTCAGCCCTGTCGGGGGGATTCAATGCTGCCTCTCTCGAGGTCAGCAAAACCTTCTCTTTAGCTTTCATAAGAGGACCCCTTCTATAACCTCGGGCTTCAAATTTTTCTTGCATTAAGTCCAGTTGCTTGCAGGTTTCTACAGGATCACTAGTGATCCTGCGCACCCGCAACATCTGGGAAAAAGGGAGACCTTCCCGTAAAGGAAGGGGATGGCAGCTTTCATGGCGTAAAAGAGTATTTCTGTCTGTCTCTTTAACAAAGATGGAAGTAGAGAGCCTCCCACTGTTAAGCATAATTTTCACGTCCAGAAAATTCACATAGTTATCACTGATGGTAAATGTAAACTTAACAGGACTTTCTGAACGATTGTGAGACTCAAACATCTCTGTCAAGGACTCGGCGGACCCCTGCCAAAAAATCAACAAATCGTCGATGTATCGAAGATAAAGTAGTATCTTATCACTATTAGGGCCCTGAAAGAATAATTGGTTATCTATCAAGCACATAAAAGCATTGGCGTACGACGGGGCCACAGGGGACCCCATCGCACAGCCAAGCTTCTGCCTGTACATCTCTCCATTAAAGGTGAAATAATTTCTATGCAGGACCAAAGATAACATTCTCATAAAGGTCTGTGCATTAGGACCACAGTAGGCGTCATTATTCTCAATCAAAAAACTCACAGCATCCATCCCCTGTATGTGGGGGATGCATGTATAAAGACTGGTAACATCAGCACTACAAAGTAACATATTATCTGGCCAGCTATCCACCTCCTGCAGGCGTTTAATCAACATATTTGTATCTTTTAAATACGCCTTAGTTTGTTGTATGCAGGGATTAAGATAGGCATCCAGATAAGTAGAAACAGTATGATACAAAGATCCCCTGGCAGAGATAATTGGTCTGCCAGGGGGATCTACCAGACCTTTGTGCACCTTAGGCAAGGTGTAAAAAAGGGGCACAATAGGAAAATCTGTTTTCAAAGCTGCACAAACTTTATCTGTAATCGAACCTTCATTGAAAGCTACAGCAAGGATACCGTCCAATTCCCTTTTATATTCATCAGAGGGATCACAACTCAAATGTTCATAAACATCACCATCAGATAGCTGACGCTGGCATTCCTGTACATATTTATCAAGATCTTGTACCACCACTGAGCCCCCTTTATCAGCCTTACGGATGATTATATCAGTCCTTTTTTGTAACGACTGAAGGGCCTTGCGTTCTTGGATGGATAAATTATTGGCAATAAGTAAGGAGGGCTCAACGGTGTGGATAGAGTTCTCCATCATTCTTGTAAAGGAGCGTATGGACGGGTTGTAAGATTGTGGGTCAAATTGCGATCTAGCTTGTAATTTTCTCAATTGTAGTGGTATGGGGGGGGTGGTTAGGGATTCAGGCTCACAATTAGCGCTAGAGCTGGGGATGGCAGTGTTTTTATCAAAATGTTCTCGGAGTCTTAAAGAACGACCAAATCTGTAAGTGTCCACTTTCCATTGGAAGCTATCTCTCTTAAAGGTCGGCACAAAGGATAACCCCTTGGAAAGTAAAAGTGTCTCGGTTACATCTAGAGGGGTACTTGACAAATTAAACACCAAGTCCTTACCTAGCGTACGACCTTCCGTCCTTTTCTGGCGCTCGTTCTGCTTGGAGCGCAGCGTCCTGCGCCTCGACCTGCTGGTGGCTTGTGGGAGGCTTGCAAAGGTACGCCTAAAGGGCCGACACCAGATGCTGAGGAGGAAGGTGTTTGTAGATCCGTATCACTAGCCGAGGTGCTGGTACCTTCATAGTCTAGATGATGCCGACTCCTATATCTTCTCACGTAAGGTTTCTTATTCCCCTTGGGACCGTCAGTGCTGAGCCATAAATAAACATGATTTTGCTCATAGTCTAATTGCACCTTACGCTTCTTTTCACGTTTAAAGCGTATGAGCTCGCGTCGATAGGTCTCAATCTGTTGGTTGAGCTTGGTTACCCAATCCATCTGGAGATCTTGCGTAAGTGCAGGTTTATGTGTGGACTCAAAGACGGCCAATTTACTTCTAACCAAGGCGAGTTCCTTAGTGGATTCATCCACCACAAGGAGTACAAGGTCCATGGAACACTTATTAAGAATGCTCACCCAGCGTTTGCAAAACGGGATGCTCTGTCTGCCAATTGTGGGCATATTAGTTACTCTGAAACCTCGCGGTATTTGCTTGTCTTTATAATATTCAGACAATGTTGAAGCGTGCATCATATAGTCGATTTCCCGTTTTTTTAGGGCAAACCAATCCTTGTAAAATCATCAAAGCAGGTGCCTCTACAGCGCATACAGCGGCCATTGAAAATGAGGACCTATACAAGGATTGGTTTGCCCTAAAAAAACGGGAAATCGACTATATGATGCACGCTTCAACATTGTCTGAATATTATAAAGACAAGCAAATACCGCGAGGTTTCAGAGTAACTAATATGCCCACAATTGGCAGACAGAGCATCCCGTTTTGCAAACGCTGGGTGAGCATTCTTAATAAGTGTTCCATGGACCTTGTACTCCTTGTGGTGGATGAATCCACTAAGGAACTCGCCTTGGTTAGAAGTAAATTGGCCGTCTTTGAGTCCACACATAAACCTGCACTTACGCAAGATCTCCAGATGGATTGGGTAACCAAGCTCAACCAACAGATTGAGACCTATCGACGCGAGCTCATACGCTTTAAACGTGAAAAGAAGCGTAAGGTGCAATTAGACTATGAGCAAAATCATGTTTATTTATGGCTCAGCACTGACGGTCCCAAGGGGAATAAGAAACCTTACGTGAGAAGATATAGGAGTCGGCATCATCTAGACTATGAAGGTACCAGCACCTCGGCTAGTGATACGGATCTACAAACACCTTCCTCCTCAGCATCTGGTGTCGGCCCTTTAGGCGTACCTTTGCAAGCCTCCCACAAGCCACCAGCAGGTCGAGGCGCAGGACGCGGCGCTCCAAGCAGAACGAGCGCCAGAAAAGGACGGAAGGTCGTACGCTAGGTAAGGACTTGGTGTTTAATTTGTCAAGTACCCCTCTAGATGTAACCGAGACACTTTTACTTTCCAAGGGGTTATCCTTTGTGCCGACCTTTAAGAGAGATAGCTTCCAATGGAAAGTGGACACTTACAGATTTGGTCGTTCTTTAAGACTCCGAGAACATTTTGATAAAAACACTGCCATCCCCAGCTCTAGCGCTAATTGTGAGCCTGAATCCCTAACCACCCCCCCCATACCACTACAATTGAGAAAATTACAAGCTAGATCGCAATTTGACCCACAATCTTACAACCCGTCCATACGCTCCTTTACAAGAATGATGGAGAACTCTATCCACACCGTTGAGCCCTCCTTACTTATTGCCAATAATTTATCCATCCAAGAACGCAAGGCCCTTCAGTCGTTACAAAAAAGGACTGATATAATCATCCGTAAGGCTGATAAAGGGGGCTCAGTGGTGGTACAAGATCTTGATAAATATGTACAGGAATGCCAGCGTCAGCTATCTGATGGTGATGTTTATGAACATTTGAGTTGTGATCCCTCTGATGAATATAAAAGGGAATTGGACGGTATCCTTGCTGTAGCTTTCAATGAAGGTTCGATTACAGATAAAGTTTGTGCAGCTTTGAAAACAGATTTTCCTATTGTGCCCCTTTTTTACACCTTGCCTAAGGTGCACAAAGGTCTGGTAGATCCCCCTGGCAGACCAATTATCTCTGCCAGGGGATCTTTGTATCATACTGTTTCTACTTATCTGGATGCCTATCTTAATCCCTGCATACAACAAACTAAGGCGTATTTAAAAGATACAAATATGTTGATTAAACGCCTGCAGGAGGTGGATAGCTGGCCAGATAATATGTTACTTTGTAGTGCTGATGTTACCAGTCTTTATACATGCATCCCCCACATACAGGGGATGGATGCTGTGAGTTTTTTGATTGAGAATAATGACGCCTACTGTGGTCCTAATGCACAGACCTTTATGAGAATGTTATCTTTGGTCCTGCATAGAAATTATTTCACCTTTAATGGAGAGATGTACAGGCAGAAGCTTGGCTGTGCGATGGGGTCCCCTGTGGCCCCGTCGTACGCCAATGCTTTTATGTGCTTGATAGATAACCAATTATTCTTTCAGGGCCCTAATAGTGATAAGATACTACTTTATCTTCGATACATCGACGATTTGTTGATTTTTTGGCAGGGGTCCGCCGAGTCCTTGACAGAGATGTTTGAGTCTCACAATCGTTCAGAAAGTCCTGTTAAGTTTACATTTACCATCAGTGATAACTATGTGAATTTTCTGGACGTGAAAATTATGCTTAACAGTGGGAGGCTCTCTACTTCCATCTTTGTTAAAGAGACAGACAGAAATACTCTTTTACGCCATGAAAGCTGCCATCCCCTTCCTTTACGGGAAGGTCTCCCTTTTTCCCAGATGTTGCGGGTGCGCAGGATCACTAGTGATCCTGTAGAAACCTGCAAGCAACTGGACTTAATGCAAGAAAAATTTGAAGCCCGAGGTTATAGAAGGGGTCCTCTTATGAAAGCTAAAGAGAAGGTTTTGCTGACCTCGAGAGAGGCAGCATTGAATCCCCCCGACAGGGCTGAGCAGATTAAGTCCAAGATTCCCTGGGTTAATGAATTTGCTACTGACAGCCAGGTGGTAACTAGAAAGGTAAAACAGCATTGGTCCCTTATCACTACGGACAAGGAACTGCCCGGGCTGAATAAAATGCAAATTATGCCTTCATACAAACGGGGGAGGAATTTAAGCGATCTGGTAGTGAAGTTAGACATTAGTGAGCTTACTAAAAAAGCTGCACCCACACATTTCTTGACCCGACCGGCGGGCTGTTACAAATGTGTGGGTTGCACGACCTGCGGTTCTTTACTGGCAGGGAGGTTCATCAATCATCCTCACACGGGCCGTAGTATCCCTATCAAATTCGCGGTCACGTGTTCTACCAAATTCGTGGTTTATGTTCTGTCTTGTCCATGTGGTCTTTATTACGTGGGCAAGACAGAATGTCAGTTCAAAACTAGGATGGCGAATCATCGTCACGCTATCAGACAAGCCCTGGCTAGCGGCAATAGTGATCAACCTTTTGCACGACATTGCGTTCAGAAGGGACACAGTGTTGCCAGTGTGAGGTCAAAAATCATTGATCATATTCCAATACATTATAGGGGTGGTAACAGAGGTAAAAAGCTCCTTCAGGCTGAGGCACGATGGATCCATGTGTTGGATACCATCGCGCCCAGGGGGCTGAATGAACAACATGGCCTACAAAGTTTCTTATAACGGGTAGTGCTCGAACCCTGGTGTGTTATCTTGTGTTTATTATCTTGGGTAATTGTAATAAATGTGTTTGTAACTGTTTTTGCAAAGAAAACAGTTTTTGTGCATTATAGCACATACTGGTCTGTATACCAGTTAATACATATTTGGTTACAAGGTTTATTAATTAATTGTTATCAACTTATTCTGCATTTGGATTGTTTCCAACTTGTGTAGGCCACCTGCCCAATATAGGTCAGACTATTATTTTTAATATTGATAAAAATAAAATTATTACTTCCCCTTTAAGGGGACTTTTGTATGTTAGATCCTCATAATAGGCTGACTCTGACCTACAAAGGGTTACTACACTTTTTAATATTGTCCGTCTAATTTATGTAAATTTTTTTTGTATTCTTTTTTGTCACTTTTTTTATATATATTAATATTGTATCAACATTGTTGTTTATATTTAATGTGTAAGCATTTGACACTTTATTGCACATCTTTGCATTGTGCTCATAGATCAATCCTGGACGGGTTAGCTCCTGCGTGTCAGTTATGCGGAAGTCAGGAGAGCTCCAACCGCCGGCGTGCGTTCCAGAGGCGGGGACGCGGGGTGATGACATCACCAGGAAGCACGCAGTGGCATAGGAGTGATCTGACTACACGCAACACGCGCAGAGGGCACACCTGATCCAGGTAAGTTTAATTAAGCATTGGTGGGCGCGGGAATCTTTGTAGGGTATTTAACTCTGTCATTTGATGTTTGTGAGTTGAACCCTGAGGACGAGCTGTTGTCTCGAAACACTGGTGTCGGTCACCACACAATAAATTTTGAAGTTGTATCCAGTCTCCGAGTGACGCCTTATTGCCATCCACAGTATATATATATATATATATATATATATATATATATATATATATAAAATGATAGATAGATATTAGTAAGCCCGCTCAAAGCAAATGCTTCAAAAGCTAGTCTGCTACCTTAGAAACATAGAAACATAGAATTTAACAGCAGATAAGACCCTTTCACTCGCTACCAACAGATGGCAGTGTTTTGGAGACACACAGACACTAGACATGCATGTATGTATATATATATATATATATATATATATATATATATATTGGGAGACAAAGATGTAAGACCATGCGCTATATTATAGTCCAAAGTCACCAGTGAATAGATGGCCCTTTTTCAAGGGAAATGGGCACCAAAGACCAAGGTAGGAATGCCGCACTCTCTCTATAATGGAGCCTCTGGAACCCACAGAGGATGTAGATCTAGGAAAAAACGTGGACAAAGAGGCGCTTCATGGTGCATTAAACGAGTAACAGTTTAATGTAAAAGAGGAATTCTCCAAGGTAAAACAGAGTCCAAGACTTGTACCATAAAACAAAGCACTGTGGACTGGATACCACACGATTTAATATATAAAACCAAAGGCAAACTGCTCACGATCAACCAGGCACAGGTGTCCACAAACGACCTGCAGAAAGCTGCACCGCTGGCTTGCCATACAACGATCAGGGACGTCACGGACCACCGGTGGTAGAAGGCAGGAGCAGGATCAGCTGGAAAGGCACGTCGTAGGCCACACCCTGACGCGTTTCGTCGTAAGACTTCGTCAGAGGGCGTGGCTACTACGCGTGCACGACCAGCCTATAACCACACCAGACCTGTCAATCAAGACCGGCCGGTGGATGGGGACCGCCCCTATGTAACAGCACGGACTAAGTCAGCACTTCTACCCATGTAAAAGATAGTATACAACTGCCGTTGGGCAAACAATCCACTCGACTACAAAACAAGTGAACTAAGTCCATATGTATAAATATAAACAAAGTGGACACCACCACAGACTAGCTGTGGAGTAATTTTAGGATAAATATCCACATAGTAAATTAACTAATGGACTCCCGTGAGTAGGTGAAGTTGAGCAATTTTTTACAATAGAAGACACACATACACTTATATGCTATAAAGCCTATACAAAGCCATAAAGATACATATACATCTCAATAGCGTACAAATACAAAAAAGAAATAATTAATTATAAAAATGAACTATAAAAAAACATGATAAAAAAATATATATAAAATATATATCTATATTTGCTACTCAGTACTATGAAAAATGCACATATACATACACCATTTATAGTAATATTTCAGGCGCATTAGAAGAAAGTCACCACTATGGACCAAACAACCCATAAACAACCCAAAATACTAAAGCAAAAATTTATTTTGGGGGGTCAGTTAATAAATGGGGTAATCTCATAACCCTCATTGAGACCCAATTTTTCTCTGACCCATCCAGTCTATCGTTTAAAGGTATTGAACTAGTGAAACATGGGAAAAGAGGTGGTGATCATGAGAAGTTTTTACTCAAGAGGGAAACCACTTGGATCCTGCGATTAAATACCCTGACCCCGCTGGGTCTCAATGAGGGTTATGAGATTACCCCATTTATTAACTGACCCCCCAAAATAAATTTTTGCTTTAGTATTTTGGGTTGTTTATGGGTTGTTTGGTCCATAGTGGTGACTTTCTTCTAATGCGCCTGAAATATTACTATAAATGGTGTATGTATATGTGCATTTTTCATAGTACTGAGTAGCAAATATAGATATATATTTTATATATATTTTTTTATCATGTTTTTTTATAGTTAATTTTTATAATTAATTATTTCTTTTTTGTATTTGTACGCTATTGAGATGTATATGTATCTTTATGGCTTTGTATAGGCTTTATAGCATATAAGTGTATGTGTGTCTTCTATTGTAAAAAATTGCTCAACTTCACCTACTCACGGGAGTCCATTAGTTAATTTACTATGTGGATATTTATCCTAAAATTACTCCACAGCTAGTCTGTGGTGGTGTCCACTTTGTTTATATTTATACATATGGACTTAGTTCACTTGTTTTGTAGTCAAGTGGATTGTTTGCCCAACGGCAGTTGTATACTATCTTTTACATGGGTAGAAGTGCTGACTTAGTCCGTGCTGTTACATAGGGGCGGTCCCCATCCACCGGCCGGTCTTGATTGACAGGTCCAGTGTGGTTATAGGCTGGTCGTGCACGCGTAGTAGCCACGCCCTCTGACGAAGTCTTACGACGAAACGCGTCAGGGCGTGGCCTACGACGTGCCTTTCCAGCTGATCCTGCTCCTGCCTTCTACCACCGGTGGTCCGTGACGTCCCTGATCGTTGTATGGCAAGCCAGCGGTGCAGCTTTCTGCAGGTCGTTTGTTGACACCCGTGCCTGGTTGATCGTGAGCAGTTTGCCTTTGGTTTTATATATTAAATCGTGTGGTATCCAGTCCACAGTGCTTTGTTTTATGGTACGAGTCTTGGACTCTGTTTTACCTTGGAGAATTCCTCTTTTACATTAAACTGTTACTCGTTTAATGCACCATGAAGCGCCTCTTTCTCCACGTTTTTTCCTATATATATATATCCAGATAGATCCGGCACTCCCACTGTAATTCGGTACTCGCTCCGGTGCCATCCTGAGGACGAGCTTGTAGGCTCGAAACAATTGTTGGATTGTTCATGCTTTGCTGAATAAAGAAATCACTGTTTGAAGTCTCCGAGTGACGCCCCTGCTTGTTGGTGAGCTGCTGTACTGTATATATATAAATATATATAAATAGATGATATATCATCTATAAATATGTCTAGTGTCTGTGTGTCACCAGAACACTGCCATCTGTTGGCAGCAAGTGAAACGACACCTCTTTCTCTCTCTCACACATTAGCTACCTTACTAGCTTTTGAAGCATTTGCTTCGGGCAGGCTTACTAATATATATATATATATATATATATATATATATATACACACACACACACACACACACACATTTTTTTATAACAAATGTTTATGTTAGCCTGGACATGTGCATTGTACCTAAAGAACTCATATAATAAAAATAAAGTTTAATCTCTGAATTAAAGCCGTCAGCAATGTTTAGCTTGGCACAGTTTCGCAGGATGTTTTTCCACATTTAGTCCACCCAAAAAAAGTCCTGACAAAACACAAGATCCAATTATGATGTTTGTTTATGCAAGAGCCACTGCTCTACTGACCGATAACCTTTCTGTAGTGTCCACAGTTATTACTAAAATGGTCTGTCTTAAAGGGACACTGTACTGAAAGGTAACGAAAATAAAGCAAGTGCACTACCGTGAGTGACAGATGCATTGTTCTAAGCTCATTGTTATAGTTCTAAAAAGCAGAGCGCTGGTTATTGCAGCCACAATCCATAGTTACCAATCAGGTTCTCACTGTCAGCCATCTAGCATAAAGAAAGCAATGAAAGCAGATATTTGATTGTTGCTATGTGTTACATGTGCATTAGTTTAATTAAAAGGTCCCCATTATCAATGTCTGCAAGTATTTTGCTATTCCTCATGATAATATGAACTCTAGGTGGCACTGTTCCATTGGCATCTGATTACTTCACTTTTATTTCACTTATTTTATTAACTGAAAATATGTTAAATATTTATTATTAAAAAATGTAAACTATCAGAAAAAAAACAGTAAATATTACTTGTCAATATTTCACCACTTCTATTTAAAAATGGTGGAGTATTAACAGTGGAGAGTTGTGAATACTTGGAATGTGCAATAAGATCCCAGATTTGCAGCAATAGGTTGTGAACTGTAATCTCTGATTAAAGTTATTGTGAAATATCAAGGAACAGAACCGTATTTAAGCAGCACTGCACACCAAGCTCAACAGAGGCCATTGGACAGCCATGATCTTCTATGACTATAATGGTCCCCATACATTAGGCCTACTCGTCGGACCTAATTTCCCCTGAGCTTCCCTTGCAGCTGCACGGGAGAACTCACTATGATTTGGCACTTGATGTGCCATTTTTTACATAGGATAAATCGCATGTGATTTATCCCATGTAATTCCTGGGGAGCTGCGGGGGCAGGAGTTTTGGGATGTGTGAAGCGCCTGTGAGTTGTGGGTGCAGCGGTGAGGCGGGCGGACCACAGTGTCCGGGAAGCACTGAGCGGACACTAAAGACAGCGGCGGGAGAATGTGAAATTAAAAAAAAAAAAATAGGCCTGCCGCTGATTGGCTGAGAGGGCTCTCTCAGCCAATCAGCGGTGAGACAGCGAGACTGTTGATTGGCTGAGAGAACCCTCTCAGCCAATCAGCGGCAGGCCTATCTTTTGAATTTTTGTTCACGCTCGGCCGCCGCTGTCCACAGTGTGTGCTCAGTGCTTCCTGGACACTGCGGACTACCCGCACAATGCTGCACCCACAGCCCTCATGCTGGACACCCCCCCCCCCCACCCCTTCACATAGGTGTGTGCCAGCGGTGCTTTACCACTGACAAACATCTCCGGATCGGACCCAACACATCGTGGGTGCTAAAAAGTACCCGCAATGTGCCTTTGATGGGTCCGATCCAACAGATTGAACATGCAGCAGGTTCAATCTGTAGGGTCTGACCCAATGTGCACGGGACCGTGCATCGGGTTGGATGGGGTGTCAAACACATCCAAATTGGCCCGATTTCTCGGCCCGATAAGTTTGAATTGAGGGAAACCGGCCTAAACCAGATAAGTGTATGGGGGCCTTAAGAGTGCTCTGCAACAGCACAAGATTTTTGACCTGCTGTGAGCTGACTTTGTGGAGTATAAACTGTGCCAAACTTCTATGTTTGAGTGGTTTGCAGAATTTCGTCGATGGAAATGGTCACTGGTACACAAAGAGCGCTGCGGCTGACCTCACTGAGCACAAAGTGCCATGGTTGAGATGGACACCAGGGTAATCCTAGCCCAGTTAGAGAAGGAGACAGGCATCTCATCGGGATCCATCCACTTTATGGTCAAGACTGGTCATGTAGCTACCGTACCACTCGTACAGCAGTGCACCTTTACTGGGGAATGGTATACAGTACCTGCTGAATGTGCTGGAAGCCACACTTCTCGATAATAACAATGCGCCTGCCCACATTTCCAAGAAAGTTTTCAGGCCAAGAACGCATCCAGGTGCCTGATTATTTGCTGTACAGTCCAGCCCCTGGCCCCATGTGACTTCCCACAAATCAAACGCAAGATGTGTAGGATTTATTAGGAGGCACCTGAAGCTTCAGTGGAGACCTTCATCCAGCATGTAGAAGACATATCTGCATCTGACTGACCCAACTGCTTCACCATGTGGTCTGAGCGTATGTATCACTGTATAGATTCCTCTGACTGAAAATGTAATACTCCCTTTGTTTCTAAATCAAATACTTTTTGTGCATCCACAAACTGATTCCTCCTAAGCCTATTTAATGGTCACTGCAGATAAATGATCATTAAAGCACCAGCTTTGCCGGTGGTATTTAAGTAAAATTATTCCCTTTTTTAAAACAACCCTTAGGGCTTTTCCATGTCATGTACACAGATACCGGCACACCTTACATATGGTACATTTTTATGTGTCAATTCCAAACTGACATACTGCAAAACGTGAAAAGTGAAATCTAGATTTAAAGCCCAATACAAATGTTATCAAAATCCTACAGCTTTTCAAGGGCACATTAAGGACACGTTGCAGAGTTGCTCCCGCAATTTACAATAAAAAAGCATGCAGTGGTAATTTGTGTGTGTGTGTGTGTGTGTGTGTATGTGTGTGTATGAAGCGGGGAATTATTCAGTTATCCCTAATAGCTGTTGTTACACCTGGCTGAAGGTATGTGAAACAAAATCCCCAATAAGTGCCATGTTTTTAAGCCTGTGATCACAAACACAAAGATCCAGGATAACTTTTAAAATCCCTGTGTTTTCATGTGAAAAATTGAATTGCCAAAAGGAAAAAAATGGTAAACGTTAATACCCCATTATTTTGGGCACATACTGCAATTAATTGAATTCACCCCTAAGGCAAATTCCTTCTCAAATGGACAAAACCATGTGCACTGCAGGTTGGGCAGATGTAACATGTGCGAAGAGATTTAGATTTGGGTGGGGGAGATCTATATTGCAGTGTAAAAATAAAGAAGTCAGTATTTTGCCTGCACAGAAACAAAATAACTCACCCAAATCTCTGTGTCATGCCTTTCAGCATAAATTTCTGTTGCGTTCAATTGTTTATGTGATTTGCATAATCCACTCCCTCCTGTGGTCAGCACAGATCTATACCAGAAGTAGTTTGTCCCGCTTAGCTTTCTGTAGCTAGCTAGCAATGCATTCTGGGCTAAAGATGCTGCTAGTAGCCATGTTAATTCTCCACATGGACTCAGGCAGACATACTTCACATGGTCCAATCTGATGCAGCATTCGATGGTGAGTTTATAACTCAAAACTGTGTCACCATCAACCTAATTAGACAGGCATGCCAGCTGTATTAGACTGAAGCATGTCCTTTACCCATAATGTCAGGTGGTATGCACAATGTTATGTGTACTGCATGTTTACCTTGCATTTTCCTATGTACAAATTGTAATTGCATGTTTATGTTTTGTTTACAGTTTTACCGCACTTCACTTGTATATGCAACTTCACATCAATATATCAATTTCAAGTCTATGCAATGTTATGCTTATTATACCATCTAATCAATCATCGCATATTATATACGTGATCCCTTTACTGAACAATAAACACCGTTCTTCAGACATTGGGGCAGATGTATTAACCAGCGTTAAGTGCAAAAATGCACTTAACGCTGGTTAACTGGGGGGGATTACGTCTGACCCTAATGTATTACTAGCGCACCTAACGTGCGCTAGTGACAGCCCGCCGAGTTACGCTCGGCGGGGCTGTCCCTGCAATCCCCCAGGGATTAACGGCCGGGGCGATGTATTAACAGCCTTCAAGGCGTTAATTCGCCCCGGCCGCTTCGCCAGCTCAGGGCTAGCGTTGTCCTATCCCCCACTGTGGGGACAACGCTAGCCCTGCTTCTGGCTAGGGCTGCGCTGGAAATCTCGCGTTTTTTGCGAGATCTCGCGCATGCCCAGTAAGCCGGGCAGGGGGGGGGGGCGACGGCGAGTGCGCATGTGCGGGGCGGCGAGGGAGCCGATAAGGAGAGCCGTTAACGCTGGGCATAACGGCTCTCCTTATCGGCTTGGGGGATGTTAATACATCTCCCCATAACGAGTGCCCGCTTCTCCTCGTTATGCAGGAGAAGCGGGACTCGTTATTTAACAAACGTTAAAACATTATTGATACATCTGCCCCATTGTATCAAGCTCGATCATTGGAAAGTAGAGGAGGGTTATGCTGCAAGTTTTAAATTTGCCAAGCGGCTTAGCAAGAGACTAAACACTCTGCACATGTTACATCTGCCACCCCCCCCCCCCCCCTGCAGTGCACATGGTTTTGTCCATTTGAGAAGGAATTTGCCTTTGCGCGTGAACCAGAATAAGAGCCATTATACTTTTAACACCATACAAGAGCCTTGATGTTAGTCAACAAGTAGCATCTTAAGTGTTACTCACCAGTTCAATGAACAGGAAATCCTGTATGGCTCCCTACCATACATGTAGTTCAGATTTTACTGCATTCACGTTTTTAATCCTCTGGATGGCAAAATATTCTCATTATAGTCTAACTCTGAAAGTCCATCCATAGCCTGGAATACAGATAAAGGCATTTATAATATCTACATCCTAATGTACGTGATCAGATATTATACAGCGGGAAATAATTAGTCATCTCTGGGGCAGTGACATAAAGAACTGTATATATTAGTTCACAACCCACAAGAAGGGTAAATTAAAGGAACTAGATAACCCTACTGTATATTAAAATACAAACATTGCCTACATTCACAACTATGTTAATATTGGGAAGCCATGAAATGCTTTACGATATATGTTAATGTACAGAAGTCTTGAAATGTGTTATGATATGTGTTACAATTATTGTATATATGGCACTATTTGCTAATCAACACAACCTCAACATAACAGCACAAAGATGTATTAATATCATCAGTGGTCTTATGAAGCATGATGTACATTAGATAGACAGACATCCATTCGCCCGCAAGTGAGAATATCTTTAGTTCCAATACATTACATATATACTGGCAAATATTATTAGGAATTCCTTTCCAATACCCAAGTGGCATATTCGGACGTGTGGCCCTTTAAGATCTGCAACCCACTGAATTCCCATTTGCTGTACAATTCTGGTGGTCTCATTAGCGTGAAGGCAGTCAAGATAATTAAAACGTATTACATCTGTTCTATCAAACGCTTAGCTCATTTTCAATCCACAAAGTTGAATCTGAATGTTTAGTTCACCACATTGCTAGTTATGGGATTAAGCAAGGAGCCCCCTGATGCTGACCTATCGCACAATGCTCTCCGCAGACGTGGCTCAGTGTTGCCAAGAGCTCAGTCAGCAGATCACTCAGGGTGGAAATGCTGATGTCTTTGTTTCTGGGGCAGCTGACATCCCTACTAATTCACAGGGCATTAAAGGAGTGATCCAGTAAAACAAAAGTTTCCCTATATAGTTATAGGAGTTGCTAGGAAGATTTATTTATATAGTGTCTACACCAGTGGTTTCCAAACTTTCTTTAATCATGGCATCCTAGACTATCAGCATTTTCTTCACGGCAAGAGTATTATTGATAAATTTAGAAAAAAAAATACATTAAATTAAGTAAATTGCCCCTAACTGTCATCCATAGTGTCAGTTATGTGTGGTCTATAGATGTGCTTATGATTTTCTACATGTTTAATGATTGGCAGCCACTAGCACTGGTTTTGCCTATCACTTTGACCATAAATAATTTGATTTGGTCCTGGGCCACCAACCCAAGGCACCCCAGGGTGCAAAGGCATAACGTTTGTGAACCACTGGTCTACACGGATTCAGTATTGAATCCTGGCGGTCGGGATCCCGGCGTTCAGAATCCCGACGCCGGTACCCCAACAGACGAAATGCCGACAAGGGGGGGACGTGGATCGCCCCCCCCCCCTTGCGGGCTCGCTGCGCTCGCCACGCAGCGGGCCCAGTGCCTCGCTACGCTCGGCACACTAATTTATTCTCCCTCCTGGGGTGTCGTGGACACCCCAGGAGGGAGAATGTGTCGGCATTTCGGCGGTCGGGATTCCGGCGTCAGGATTCTGAACGCCGGGATCCCGACCGCCGGGATTTTAACTGCATCCCGTCTACACATATAATAAAGCACATTCCATCAGTCCCTGCACTATTGTAGCTTACAGTGTAAATTTTATACTAGGATTCCCAAAAGTCAACTTGCCTATCTACTAATATGTTTGGAAGGTGCAGATGCAGAAACTGGAGCACCAAGATATAATCCACATAAACCCAGACAGAGGTTACACTGCACACCGAGCTCCAGCAGAGGTAAGTGCAACAATACAGATTAATTTTGGTGCATAGAAACTGCTGGGCCGTAACTACACGTAGGTGAGTGGTGCGCCACACTGAGCACAGTGGCTCCGTAGGCGCACCATTGACTGCCCACTGCCCATGCTTCTGGCTTACAGAGTCCTTGGAACGGTACCCTGCAAGCCAGGAGCTCTCCAGTAGTGCCCCCCACAGCAGCCCGACTCTGAAGACCGCTGTGGTTTCCGGGTTCTGGTGGCCTCACCCCTGTGCGTGATGTCACATACAAAGGGGGCAGGGCCGGCACAGGGTGCTGCGAACGCTAGTTACATAGCTGAGAAACATCAGATAAGAACCACTCAGCCAATCGAGCCTGCCCCTTTCTTAACCTTATGGTAACATCAACCCCTATTTCCTCTGTAATTCTTTGTAGGTATATCCTTATGTCTATCCCAAGCGTGTTTAAATTACTCTACTGTCTCAGCCTCTGCACCTCTTATGGGAGGCTATTCCACTTCTCCACTACCCTTTCTGTGAAATAATTTTTCCTCAAAATTCTCCTGAACCTTCCTCCCTCCATTCTCAGTACATATCCTTGTGTTTTATTACATTTCTTCCTTTGAAGAATGTTTCCCTCCTATCCCTTGTTAACCCAGCATGATGAATATTTCAGTTACGGGCATCAATGGTACAGTATATAGCCTCCAATTAAATCCATTACACGACAGTGTAATTGATATAATAAATAATCAAACCATCGCCCTGCCTCTGCCCTGCAGTCATTTAGTAATTACATTGGGTTTCTTTCTTTGAATCATCTATGTTTATGAGTAGATCGAAGGCAATCAGTATGATGACACGTAAATAAAGAAACAAAATGAATCTTAGGAGTCAGGTGGTGGGAGAAAATGGGCGGGGGCGGAGGGGGCAGATACAGGCCATCAGAAATGTAACCAACACATTTCAAATACATTGTTTTGTTACTGTATGTCAAATCAAGTTCATTAAGAGTTTTCGAGTATTAATCCCTCTTCCTGTCAGTGGCCCTTATTCTGATCGGTGCGGCCGGATCCGAATATGCGGCCAGGACCGTGCGTGCGAAACCCCGCCTTCCATACGGATCGCCAACTCCGTCCGTACGCAGTAAGAAGCTGGCCGAACGGACCGCACATGTATTTTTCACGGAATACGCCTCCTCCATCTCAGGGAACCTCCCCCAACATTCGATGGTCGTAGACCATCGAATGCAGGACCGAGTGCTCCACCAGCTCCCGCAACCTCAGACCACACGGACATTTCTCCGTGCAAAAGCAGGGATCTGGGCGGGCAGCTGACATCCGGCGATGTCATATGTCCGCCCCCTACACGTGTGTCACGGCCGCATTACCATGCGTACGCCCAGCGTTTGCATGGGAACGCCCATGAAACGCGGGGCGTATGCATATGGTAATGAGCCCAAATAGCCCTTCGCGCCCCTCTCCACCCCCTGTTCGGAGTGTTCACATATCATGCGGGATTTGGCCGTACGCCCCGCTCGCACATGCGCAGAGACGCCTCTGCACATGCGCAGACACAAAACATCGGCGGGACGAACGCACGCGGATATTACCGCACCAACCAGAATAAGGGCCAGTATTATGAAACCCTCTCCGCATGAATATCTTATATTTATGTACTAGGACTATTAAACACTGGGGATATTGCAGATATGCCCAATGTTAACCCCTATGAAGTCCTGTATGGGAATATTGTTTTTTCTCCAATTTAATGAACTCTTCTGCAAATACTAATGGAAAGAGCTATTGTACTGCGTAGAGTTCACTGCTGGAACAGAATAAGGAAGTCTAATGGCAGCTGTGATCAGTTAAAATGCCTTGAACAGTTAATCTACACATGCCTATCCACATATACAACCTACAGTGATTGACGAACATGGACGGTTTGTGGGATATTGGTCTTGAAAACATGGCTAGTAGTGGGGACTCTTCCACTAATGCCTATGAATAATATTTGATTTGACCTCAAAATGATACGGTTCCCTGTCAGGGGCGTGGTTTCTAGTAATCAAACAGATTAAACTGATCAAAGGCTTTCCAATGCTGCAATATACAAGCATGCACCCCTTCTATCCAAATACATTCTGCTATCAAGGGAAAGGACCATGCCCTCAAAAACTGCTTATGTATGTCATTTGTCAGTATATTACAGGACACATAAAGATAGAAATGTTGCTACACAATAGAGTAATAAACACTATGCTGCGAAAATAAAATATTTATATTCCTGGAGAGCTAAAAAAATCTTATAATATAATGTGATCCCAGACTACAGGGGGATCGTGGGAAAGATTTTGAGATTTATGTTCCTTGACAGCTGTTACTGGTTGTCTCTCTCCGTGTACCTTGTCCTTTGGACCCTGAACAGTCAGAGTCTTCACAAACCAGTGTCAATTAAAAATACATAATTAGAAGTTAAACACAATCAGCATGTCAATTAATCTTGTGACTGCCGACATATGACAGCCTTTAATGATACAAACTGCACCTCAGTCTCAAGGTAAAATCAATTCTTGTAAAATTTACAAAATAAAATATGTGAGTTTTGTGGTCTATGAAAGATTAGATTGTCTACATCTGTTTATTTAGTGACTAATAGATTATTTTGTAGGAAGGAATTAGCAGGACTTCCCCATTCCCTACAATTGGAAATTGGTGTCATCATATGAGTTTTAAATCCCTAGAAAAACCCCAGCAAATAAAGCTGTATTATGAATGGCATTGTTAAGGCATAATGGTTTTAATATATGATTAACTTATTTGTAACAGGTCCTTAATAAATACAGGAAGCCTGTTATGCATTGGAAAAATCTTCCTCCTGCAATCTGCTCTCCGCTCTTGTAATAGCTGGAGGTCCCATCCCCGCCATTACCGCCCCCTGCTGGCAATATGCTCTACCTATTTTAATGTATTAGGGAGCTTTTTTTATGAACATTTACCTTTATATTTTGTTGTGTTTTACAATTGGGAGTTTTCCCAGAAACATGGGTTTGCTGCCAACATATCAAGGCCTCACCCTCCAATGTATAATGACTTAAATCATTATGCCATGGGACTGATATAAACTGCTACAATAATAATAATTTTATATATCATACCTCCAAACATTCTTATATTATTAATATTATTATTATTACTACCAGTTATTTATATAAGACACACACATATTCCGTAGCACTATACAGAGAATATTTGTCCATTCACATCAGTCTCTGCCCCAATGGAGCTTACAGTCTATATTACTTACATGTTCGCACACACACATTCTAAGGCAGCGGTTTCCAAACTGTATGCCATGGCTCCCTGGGGTGCCTCGGGACACTTGCAGGGGTGCCACAAGGCACCCCAGGTTGTCCAGGACCAATTCAAATTATTTATGGTCAATTATTTATGGACAAAACCAGTTCTGATGGCTTGCAATCATAAAATGTGTGTACATGCAGAAGCAAATCCTGCCCTTTACCACAAAACGATTTCATTTTATATTTTTTTCTACCTTTTCCTTTGGTCTAGGGTTTCTACAAAAAAATTGGGTTACTCTGGGGGGGCCATGATTAAAAATTAGGATTGGGAACCCCTGTTCTAGGGTTACATTTTTTTGAGGGGGAGCCAATTGACTGCCCAATATATTTGTGGATTGTGGGAGGAAACCAGAGTACTCAGAAGAAACCCACACAAGCATGGGGAGAATATACAAACTCCACACAGTTAGGTCCATGGTGGTAATTGAACTCATGACCTCAGTGCTGTGAGGCAGTAATGCTAACCATTACATCGCCCATGCTGTCCAGGCTCGGCACTCCCCATAGGACCCCAACCGTGTTTTGCCGCTGTGGGGGCTTGACCAGTGCACTCTATCTCTGCAGTAACATGCTCTGTTAATTGAGTCTATTATGCAGACATCATCATGGAAGTACTGTATTAAGAAAGCTTTCTGTCAGAGGCTAATATCTATCCCCAAATATCAAGATAGAAACAGTGGTTTGACAGAATTTTTTAAATACATAACCGCATTAACATATAGTTTTCAACTTGGTGGTTTGCCCCTCCAGGGAGGACCCAAGGGCAACTGCATGAGTGATAGTGCTAAGAATGACGATCTCGCTGTAAAATGACTGCACAAATTACTATGATGCAAATCACAGAAAATAATGTAATCATGGTCCTCACCCGCCCATTTTGCTACAGAAGTGAACAGAAGGGAGGGAGGGGAGTTTCCAAGATATTCAACAAGAGTAGGGAAGAATGCAGTTACCTGCAGTATATAAAAAAAGGTGTTGCTTATGTTGTGCAAATGGAAATTAAGTAAAGTGACACAAAATGGTAAATACATAGAAAAACAGTTTGAAGATAATCATTACTAACAGGATTACTGTAGCTAATCCCACCAACAATAAACTCACTACTGTATTTCACAGTAATATTATCCATCTGAACCAAATTGTGGCTCTGTCCATAACACCCAGGGGTTACCCAACATCTCCATGTGGTGCTGACCACTGGGAAAACAGCTCAAGTTCCAAATATTATCAAAGGAACATGAAATAATGTAAGAACAGCAGCTGCGGGAACAGTGGGTGATAGATTTCTGTGAGATAATGAGACTGTGCACCACCCCAGGGAAGGTGGAAGGTCAAATTGTAAAATATATTTAGCATTTACCAAAATGAAGCTAGATTCCTCTGAAGATGAGTGCACAGTAAATGAATGTATTTGCATAGATATTGCAAAGCACAAATATGAGTTAGCAGGGAGAGCAAAGGAACGTTACAACAAGTTACTTTAATATTTTTAGGAAATAATATGTGCCCCTGGAAACTTTATCTAATGTACTGCTTTATTTTACTGACGTCTTGGAAATGTTTATTTCCTTAGAATATTTTTTTGTTGCTTGCTAATGTGTTTTTATTCAAGGAATTTATATTATGGAATTGTGGAATTGTGTAAAACGGTCTATTTTAATTGCTCTTGGATATGACACCAGTCAGCTCTGCTTTGAGTTATTGATGAAATTGTATTAACCCCTTCCCGACATATGACGTACATTTACGTCATATGTCGGGTGCGGGGGAATCAAGCCAGCTCACGGAGTGAGCTGGCTTGACAGAGAGCAGGTAATGGCTGTATATTACAGCCAGGTCCCTGCTCTCACGGCCACGAGCGGCGAGTTCGCCGATCGTGGCCGTTTAACCCTTTAAGCACCGCGGGCAAAGCGACCGCAGTGCTTAAATAGCTGATCGGAGGGGGGGCGCCCCCCTCCGGCGCCGATCGGGGCCCCCCGCAGCGAGATCGGAGGGTGCCGATCGGTTGCCATGGTAGCCAGGGGTCTAATGTAGACCCCTGTGCTGGCCGTGTATGCATACCTATTACATCCTGCCTCAGGCAGGATGTAATAGGAAGTGCATAAAATCACTACGTTCAGCCATAGAGCTCTATGGCTGAACCTAGTACAGGCGATCGCGCCCCCTAGTGGTCAAGTACACTAGGGGGCCTTGTAGTAAAAGTAAAAAAAAAAAAAAAATAAAGTTTAAAAATAAAAAAAAAATAAAAAAATATTAAAAGTTCAAATCACCCCCCTTTCCCCATTTCACAAATAAAAAAAAAAAATAAAAAAAAAAAACATATTTGGTATCGCCGCGTTCCTAAAAGTCCGATCTATTAAAATATAACATTAGTTATCCCGCACGGTTAAAGGCGTAAACGGAAAATAATTCCAAACGCCAAAACTACGTTTTTTGGTCGCATCGCGTACCCAAAAAAAAATAACTAAAAGAGATCAGAAAGTCGCCCATATCCCATAATTAAATTAATTAAAAAGTACACTTCAGCCCGCAAAAAATGAGCCCTCACCCAGGTCCGTAGGTGGAAAAATAAAAAAGTTATAAGCCGCAGAACATGGCGACGCAACGCAAATTAGAAAAACCGTAAAAGTTGCGATTTTTTTTTTAGTGGTAAAACATAACGAAAACTATATAAGTTTGGTATCACCAGAATCGTAACGACCCATAGAATAAAGATAACCCATCATTTTAAACGAACTATGAACTCCAAAAAAACCGTAACCAGCGCAAAATTGTGGAATGGCGTTTTTTTTTTTTTTTACCCCACATTGAATTATTTCCTGATTCCCCAGAATATTATACGGTATAGTAAATGGTACCATTACAAAGTACAACTTGTCCCGCAAAAAAAAAGCCCTCATGTGTCTATATAGCCGGAAAATTAAAAAAGTTACGCTTATTTGAACGCAAGGAGGAAAAAAAAAAAAAAAATTAGCATAAAAGGCAATGTCGGGAAGGGGTTAACTAAACAGTTTTGTCTCATATACAAGGCCCTTAAAGATAAACTGCCTAGCCTAGATCATATAAAACAGTTATGACGACATGTGACCCTTGGAGCATTCACTTTCAGACACCAATACCTTCCTGCTTTGTAGTCATATTTGTCTGTACCTTGCAATGCTTATTTAGATGAGCTGCTGATATTTTATTACTGATAGGTATGTCTTTCGTTGATTCAATGTATTAAATTACCGTAATACAAAGGGTAATGCGCATCCCTTACTGTGCTCTCTAGTGCAATGAATGAAGTAATCAAAAATAGGTTAGCTAGCACATACTTGCCAATGAATGAAGGTAGAATACACCAAAATACCTACTAGAATGTCAATTTATTGGCTAAACAAAGTTGCATTGGAGGCTGGATTGCATATCACTAAGTTCTGTCAATGTCTCGTTGAGAATTTCTGAATGTTTGCTGCAGCTGTTGCGGTTAGGAGGTTCGTGACTTACGGCAGAAATTGTGTGGCCGGGGACTGACAAGATAGGCAGGGCAGGGCCCCCGTTCCCCATCTTGAACCCCCAGCTTACCCGGTGAGACCTCCAGTGTCCGCAGCACTGGTCGCACTACTCAACCTCTACATTGCTTCAAGGGAAATGTGAACTTCGCTTATGACACTTGAGAGACTCCAGTCCTGCGCCCCCCCTTCTCTCAGGGCCCAGGACTGGGATCCTGCAGACCCCACTGATGGCAGCCCTGAGGAGGAGATACTGAGGAGGTACTATAGACTGTATTGTTTATTAACCTTTATATAACAGTTTGATCAATATTTGTGGACAGTAGATGTAGCAATTAGAAGTTTTAATTAAAATCTTAGTTCAGGACGGAGGGTTCTGGTTATCTGGAAACCCCCCTCCTCTTGGCAAGTGCCTTAAATTATGACAACTATAGCACTGGTATATAATATGATCAGTAGAGCTGCCACCACATCATGCAGTGTAAGGGACAGAGCAGAGCTGCTGCACATGCCCAGTGTACCAGCTTCTTCTTCCACATTTACCGTATGTGTGGATCTGAGCCCTCAAACATGGCAATGGATAAGGGAGTAGCTGCCAGGAGGAAGAGACAGGAGCCTGACCATGAAGTGGGAGATTGTGAAAGTGCGCTACTGGTTCTGTTATATTTGTGTATTTATTTATTATATGTTTAACCTTTTCCTGACCACTTTTCTTATTTAAATGTTTGAAAGAGCCTGTACTATAGACCAGTGTTTTTCAACCACTGTGCCGTGGCACACTAGTGTGCCTTGAGCTGTTCTCAAGCGTGCCCCCAGATTTAGAGATGCCCAAACCAGTTTACTGCAACCACCTGTTCAATTGTTATTTACTGGTCTCTTCTTTTCATGTAAAGGGCCAATGTATTTTATTCATGTTACCTGTGGGGACCAGTGTGATTGTTTTTTATATGGGGGGCCAATAGTTTTTTTTTTTCTGTGTGGGCCAATGTGTTTTGCCCTGTGGGGATCTCATGGTGTGCCTTGCCAATTTTAAAATCTTATTTAGTTGAAAATCACTGCTATAGACCATCTGTACTGTTAAATATCAATACGGTATTCCATACAGTATCCAGTGTATAAAAAGATTATCAATGCTGTCAACGCTCCCCCAGACGCGCTGCAGAGTGTGAGATTTTGGATTTCATATGGAAACCCCCACTAAAAATCCTGCTTTTGCCACTGAATGTATGTACGTGTTCTTCCATACCAGATTAACCTTCTAACTGACCTTGTATTGAAAAATATTATTTTACCGTTGTTTAAATATGTTAAATCTACTTATTTGGCTGATGGCAGCGTTTTGCCAGGAAAAAAACACATGCAGTGTGCTTTCCCTTGTGTTCCAGAGGAAGTATATAAATCCTCAACTGAGACATAGTAACAAAACAAAATAACCTGCATAATCTCAAGGTTTATATCAAGGGTTATTCTCCAATTGTGCTGATCTCAATCAAGATCAAATAAAATGTATAACAAACAATATCACCTTGTTGCATCGTTATATAGGGATGCTGGAGCTGAAGCTACAGGTGCTTTTTTTTTTACATTGCGTATGCTCCAGCTATAAAATCTTCCCCTGCTGCTGAAAAAGTGTAACTGGTTGTTAAAGGGGTGCTCAGATGTTGATATATACCCCTTTTAGATCGCAAAAATAACCCGGGTATTGGCGGGTTGCTGCACCAAGTCTAATAACCCAGGTTGACCATCTCGGCAATTCAACCCGGGTTATAAGAATGTTTAAACCCGGGTCACCCTCTATATAATGGGGGACTTGGGTTTAGTGTGAAAGTGCCAAACCTGGATTGTAGCCAGGTCGAACTTGGGATCAAGATTCAGGATCTGACCCGGCATTGCGCTCTGAAAGCAGCAGAAGTGTAACGAGGACACACTTACCTTCTCTCCTGCAAGCTGTGGGAGACTCTTGATTTTTATGGCTGTCATCCACACCCCTGGAGGAATGGCCAGATATCCTGCAGATATTCCTAATAGGGATGCCAATCCCGGGGCATTTTTTCAGTCCCGAAATTTGGGATTGAAAAATGCCCAATCCCAGGATTCGCCTGATCCCGGGATTGGCTTCCCTAATACAAAAACATACAAATACAAGAACCCGCCCTGGCCACACGCATATTTACTTACAGGTGCGGTGTGGCCGGACGGGTGGGTGATGGAGCCACGCGGATGCAGCCTGGGAGGGTAGGCGGGAGGATGGAGCCTGGGCAGGTGGCGTCGGGCGATGGTACGGGGGTCCGGGAAGAGCGGAATGCAGACAGCCTGGGTGGGTGGGCGGTCTCATGGAGGCGGCGGCGGGAGGTCAGCGCGGTGCACACCGCACACAGAAGGAGGCGGCGGCTGTTGTGTGGCCTGCGCAGTGTGACCTCTGACGTCGGCACGCTGCGCAGAGCCGCACTGCCCAGGACCATATGCGCAGTCTAATCCTGAAATCCCCGCATTTTAGAGGCCAAATCCCAGGATCTCGCCGTTCCCGATCCCGGGATTGGATAACCTAATTCCTACTGAAGCAGACAGGATGAGGTGGTGTTATGAATACATTCATCTGTTTGAAGGGGGAAGGGCTTAATGATATGAATTTGCATCATTTAACCCCGATCCCTTCTCCCAGACCCTCAAATCACAACAGCATTTTTTTGTTTGAGGGGAAGGCTAGTAAAGTGGCAGCCTGCCCCCCGAAGGTGCAGGCAGCATCTACTCTATGGCCCTTATTCAGGTCTGATCACAGTACAGATTTGTTCTCAAAATGGGCAAAACCATGTACACTGCAGGTGGGGCAGATGTAACATTTATAGAGAGAGTTAGATTTGTGTGACTTATACCCTTTTTACACCAAAAACCCTGGTCGGACCCTGGTCTTTGAACGCTAGAGTATCCAGGGTCTGACCCTGCTTTATACCCCATTTACACAGCCACTTTGACCTGGGTCGGACCTGGGTCTGCACCATTTACACTGAACCTGGGTCAGCCCTGCCTTAAATATTATATATATCAAATATATATATATATATATATATATATATATATATATATATATACTGTATATATATATATATACACAGTACACTTACCCCCCGTAGAAGGATGAAGACCAGCACTCAGGCGTAATTCAGGTGAAGAAAATGAAGTTTATTCCATGTGCAAGTGAAAGCAACAATGGCTGTCCCCCTCTGTCCCAACCTTACAGTTGTGCTCATAAGGTTACATACCCTAGCAGAATTTGTGTTTTTTTTTTGCACATTTGTCATCAGAGAATATGAATGATAACTCACAAACTTTTCTTTCACTCATGGTTAGTGGTTGGGTAAAGCCATTTATTGTCAAACAACTGTATTTACTCTTTTTAAATCATAATGACAACAGAAACTACCCAAATGACCCTGATCAAAAGTTTACATACCACAGTTCTTAATACCGTGTATTGCCTCCTTTAACATCAATGACAGCTTGAAGTCTTTTGTGGTAGTTGTAGCGGAGGCTCTTTATTGTCTCAGATGGTAAAGCTGCCCATTCTTCTTGGCAAAAAGCCCCCAGTTCCTGTAAATTCTTGGGCAGTCTTGCATGAACTGCACGTTTGAGATCTCCCCAGAGTGAATCAATGATATTGAGGTCAGGAGACTGAGATGGCCACTGCAGAACCTTCACTTTATTCTGCTGTAGCCAATGACAAGTAGACTTGGCCTTGTGTTTTGGATCATTGTCATGTTGGAAGTCCAAGTACATCCCATGCGCAGCTTACGGGCTGATGAGTGCAAAATTCCCTCCAGTATTTTCTGATAACATGCTGCATTCATCTTGCCATCAATTTAGACCAAGTTTCCATTGCCTTTGTAGCTCACACATCCCCAAAACATCAGCTATCCACCTCCGTGTTTCACAGTAGGTAGGGCCTTGTTGACTCCTCTCCAAATGTAACGTTTATGGTTGTGGCCAAAAAATTCAATTTTGGTCTCATCACTCAAAATGACTTTGTTCCAGAAGTTTTGAGGCTTGTCTCTGTGCTGTTTGGAGTCTTGTATGTGGGATGCTTTATGGCATTTGCGTAGTAATGGCTTTCTTCTGGCGACTCAACCATGCAGCCCATTTTTCTTCAGATGCCTCCTTATTGTGCATCTTGAAACAACCACTTTCAGCTGAAGTAATTTGTGGATTTTTCTTTGCATTCCTAATAATTTTCCTGGCAGTTGTGGCTGAAATTTTTGTTGGTCTACCTGACCATGATTTGGTTTCCACAGAATCCCTCATTTACTACTTCTTAATTAGAGTATGAACTCTGCTGATTGGCATTCTCAATTGCTTGGATATCTTTTTATATCCCTTTCCTTTTTTATACAGTCCGTCATGTATGGACAGCGATGATGTCAATCATCGCTGCCAGGAAAGCCGCTCAGTGCATACACAATGAGCGGCTTTCCCCCTGCCCGGTGCCGACGGAGGGGGAGGACGGCATTGCATAGCGACAGCAATGTATATGTTACACCATAACAAAATATACATTGGGGGGGCAGTGGCAGTGGTAACATACATTGCTGGCCTGCAAAAAATGTAAGGCATGGCTTTGTGGGACAGGGGACTATGCACACTGCAATGCCCATTACACATATACCACATACCTTAATGCCCATTACACATATGCCACACACTGTAAAGCCCATTACATATATTGCCACATAAGTGACGCTTACCTACATGCTCATTGGTAGGGTTTTCATGCACGGTGCCAGGGGTAACATGCTATGTGCACTGCACTGTGTGGTTCTGCCTCCTTCCACTCACCTTGCCCTGCTGTCAGTCCCTGTCTGCATCACTAAAGGAGACCGCCGGGCAGAGCGGTGGGGAAATCCGACTGTCTCAGAGCTGGTCCATCTGTCCCCGACTCGCAGCCAATCAGGCAATGGTGGCTCGAGAGTTGCAAGCAGGCGAGTCATTCAAAATAGCAGCACAGCGGATGGTTGGACCTGCTCTAAGACAACCAGGTTTACCACCGCTCTGCAGGTGGAAACAATGCAGGCAGAAACAGACAATGAACTCACGGAACGCAGTTCTGCCCCGTTACGGCTCAATTTAACCCATGGTGGGCAGTAATGCCAGTAATATATACAATGCTGGCCTGTGCCATCATACATGGTAATCATCATCATCAATGGCTGCCAGGGTGTGTCCATGGAATACCTGCACTGTGGGGTCATTTATGTACCTGCACTGTGGGGGCATTTATGTTCCTGCACTGTGGGGGCATTTATGTATGTGGAACTCTGTTGCCATAATTAGAATTTTGGAGACAACTGTGTTCCGTAATATAAATCGGTATTATTTTGTGGCCACACCCCTTCCCCGTGAAGTCACTCCTCTATATTTTCGGCTTGAGCACCCACCAGCAAAAATATAAATCGGCACCTATGCATCACATCACATGTGTAGGCAGCAGACAGCACATACATGGCAGCATTGTGGAGGCACAGAATTGTTGGCAACTGAGTTTTACCCACGCAGTCAGGATCACCTTCTGTATCAAGCTTCATTCAGTAGACACACATTGGAAAGGTCTTTGTGGTATGATTGGTTTTATATAAACTGGAACTGGTCATAACATGAACTTGTAATGAGAACAAGGTAACTGTACATGAATAACTTCTCACTGCATCTGTCTTTCTCCTTCATGTAACCTTCAGACACAGGAAACAACAACAAACAAGTATATACATACATCACAGACTGTAAGACATACAAACACATATGTGACAGCACCGCCTGCTGTCCCTCCAGTGTAATTGCAACTTAAGTCTCATCTGATGTAGTTTTCTCAACACCCCTTCTCAACAGATGAGGCTTGATCCACGAGACCCATCTTTCTGCATAGTCTGTGATGTCTTTCTCCAACCAATGGCTTGGTGAGAATGTCTGCAGTCATCTCTTCTGTTGGGCAATATTCCAAGTTAAGAAGACCTTGTTCCTGTAGATCCTTCAAGAAATGGTATTTCACATCGATGTGCTTGGTCCTTGGATTTACCCGTTCTGTTTGAGCTAATGCGAGACATCCTTGATTATCTTCAAAGATTTTTGTAGATTCTACTTGTTTCTGTCCCAAATCAGCTAACAATTGTCTCAGCCATATTAGCTCTTGACTTGCTTGAGCTGCTGAAACATACTCTGCTTCTGTTGAAGAAAGTGCAACGCATGATTGCTTCCTACTTGTCCAACTGATCGGTCCTTCACCAAGTAGAAATATGTGTCCACTTGTAGACTTTCTGTCATTAGAGTCTCCAGCCCAATCTGCATCCACGTATCCAATCAGATCCCAATTTCTGCTTGCTGGAAGATTAAGCACTAAGTTAATGGTTCCCTTTAAATAACGTATTACCCTTTTCACAGCATTCCAGTCCATCTGACTTGGCTTGGAGACCTTTCTGCTTAGAGTTGATACTGCTGTAGCGATGTCAGGTCTGGTAATAGTGGCAATGTACAGCAATTTTCCTATTGCCTTTCTGTATTGGTGATTATCTGGTAATGATGTACCTTCATTGTACATTTCCTTTATGTAGTTGGTCTCCATGGGAGTACTTGCCGGTTTTGCATCTTGCATCCCAAACTCTTCAATGGCTTCCTGTATCTTTTGTTTCTGGTTTAAGGTGAAGTCGCCGTTTTCTTCTCTTGATATTTGAATACCTAAATAGTGTGTTATATTTCCTAGGTCTTTTGTTTCGAATTCCTTATTCAGGATCTGCAGTAATTCCACTTTATCCCCTTCTTGCTCGAAACATACTAGAAGATCGTCCACATAGATTAACAGGTAGATCCACCTGTCAGTTATCTTCTTGACATATAGGCAGGGATCTGCTTTGCTTCTCACGAAGTCTACCTGTATGAGGATTTCGTTTAATTTTGTGTTCCAGGCTCTTGCCGCCTGCTTCAGACCATATATACTTTTCTGGAGCTTGCACACTAGGTCTGGACTTTCAGGGTCTTTGAAACCCGGTGGCTGTTCCATGTAAATATCCTCTTTTAGCTCGCCATGTAAGAACGCTGTCTTTACATCGAAGTGTCTTACTTGCATATCCTTTGCGGCTGCTACTGTAAGCAATGTCCTGATGGTTGTGTGCTTTACTACTGGAGCAAATGTCTCATCATAGTCCTCTCCATATTTTTGTGAGTATCCTTTGGCTACTAGTCTGGCCTTGTATCGCTCCACTTTTCCATCTGTGTTGTATTTAACTTTGAATGTCCATTTGCTGCCTATGGTTTTCCTTCCTGATGGCAGTTCTGTTAGTATCCATGTCTGATTGTCATGCATGGATTTAATTTCTTCTTTTGCTGCTTCTATCCATTTCTCAGCTTCCCTTTCTGGTAAGTTTGATATTTCTTCCCAGGATGTGGGTTCACATATACTAGTGGTGCTAGCTTTATATGAGAGACGCACTGGTGGTTTGCCTTTGTTCTCTCTGCTCGAGCGCCTTACTTCACCTGTTGTGCACTCTTCCATACCTTTGGTAATTGGTTCCAGACCGACTTCAACCTCTTTGATGGTATCTGTTGTGATGGTGTCACTAGAGTCAGCGTTGTCTTCTTTATCCAGATCGGCTGGAATCATTACTTCATTTCTTAGTTCCTCCACAAAGGTCACGCTGTTGCTTAAGGTTATCTTATCCGTCTTTGGGTTCAGAATTCTGTATCCTTTGGAACATTCACTGTATCCAACGAAGATTCCTTCTACTGCGCGATTCTGCAGTTTACTTCGTTTTTCTGCTGGAATGTACATAAATGCTTTACATCCAAAGACTCTTATGTGTTTCAGATTTGGTTTCTTGCCATGCCACAACTCATATGGTGTTTTCTCCACTGTTCTTGAGAATAATCTGTTTTGTAAGTACGTGGCTGTCATTACGGCTTCACCCCAGTATTTATCATCTAGTCCTGAATCTGTTAACATGCATCTGATCATTTCTGTCAGAGTCCTATTCTTCCTTTCAGCTACCCCATTCTGTTCCGGTGAATAGGGTACGGTCTTGTGGTGCTCTATACCGAGCTGTCTCAGGAAGTGTTCTATTCTGTGACCTGTGAATTCACCTCCATTGTAGCTACGAAACACTAGTGGATTTCTTTGAAATTTATTTGTAGCCATTGTTATATAATCCTTTAACTTGTCCAGTACTTCATCTTTGCTTTTGATGAGATAAGTGACTGTGTATCTGGAGTAGTCATCAGTGAAAGTCACTATATATCTGTTACCGCTTGGTGTATGTACTTGCATTGGGCCACACACGTCGCTGTGTATGAGATCTAGAGGTCTCTGGGCTCTGTTCTCACTTTGTTTTGGAACTGTCATTCTTGTGGCTTTGGCTTTTATACAGCATTCACACCTCATGGTTGTTGAACAGTCTGATACTGTGAGATCCTTCGTTAGACCTCTCTTTTGTAGTTCCTTAATGCTGTCTGGATGCCTATGTCCTAGTCGTCTGTGCCACATGTGAATACAGTCGTTGTGTTCGTGTGTGCTTAATCTCACCTGTTGTACTGTCGTGTCTAGGCGATACAGGTGTTTCTCTGCTTTGGCTGTGGCTACTGTTTCTGTTCCATTCTGGATAAGACACATCTTGTCTTGGAATTTAACAGTAAGTCCTTTATTCGTTAAGCACTTTACAGATATTAGTCCGCCTTCCAATCTGGGAACATATAGTACATCTTTAATTGGTATTGTTTTGTCACTTTCATTAGTACTGGAGCATATGAGCATACCATGCCCTTTACCTTCTGCAGTGATATTGGTACCATCTGCAAGATAGATTGCTTCTCTATGACTTGTGTCAATCTCGGTGAAGAAATCTCTGTCGCTTGTCATGTGACTTGTTGCTCCTGAATCTATGAACCAACTAAAGTTTGTATGTGTTACTGTCGCTTTAAAAGTTCCATTCCACTTATCTGTGCATATATCTGTGAGTGCAGCTTTCACTTTCTGCTTGGACCCTTTTAAAAGTAGTTTCTGCTGTTCTTCTTTCCATATGGAACACTGTCTTTTTAAATGCCCGATTTTCTTACATCTAAAACATGCTCTTGTTTCTTTGTTATGCACCCTGATGTCTGTAACTTTGAGAGATTTTTCAGAGTCACTGTCCATACAATCCTGTGTGATTTCTTTCCTGCGCTGATATTCATCTATAAGCCTATTTTTCACAAAGTCTAGTGTGAGTTCTGTTTCAGGTCTTGTTTCCAAGGCATTTATCAGTGCACTGTATGTGTCTGGAAGACTGCACAGGAGTATGGCTACTATGTGACTGCATTTCAGCTCTTCTCCTATAGATCTGAGCTTTGCTACCATTTCCAGCAATTTACTTATATGCTCTTGCATAGTCTGCCCTTTGCCAAGTCTCATCTGGTACAGTTTTCTTAGCAGGAATAATTTGCTGTTTAAACTGCTTCTTTCATGTAGCTTCTGCAATGTCTCCCACATGCCCTTTGCAGTGTTTTCTCCATTTAAATGGACTAATTGATCGTCCTCAACTAATAAGCCTATAGTTGCACGTGCTTGTCTGTTCTTCTTGTCCCATTCCTGGTAATTATCACTTGGTCTGTCTGTAGTTATGACTTCCCACAAATCATCTTTAGTCAGCAGCATTTCAACTTTAAATTTCCACAGTTGGTAGTTATCATTAGACAGCTTGGTTACTGCAAGTCTAAGATCTGTGCTGCTTGCCATCTCTTCTGCTTATCTGCTATTCCCCTTGAGTTATACTGTAATACTGGGTTTACTCACAGTTGCTTTGCAGATCTCTAAGAGATGTTTCTGGTGCCTTAATCCTTGTAAGCTTTACTCCTGGTAACTGGGATCCTCTTGTCTGTGTCTGGGCCCATAACCTGTTGGCAACTGAGTTTTACCCACGCAGTCAGGATCACCTTCTGTATCAAGCTTCATTCAGTAGACACACATTGGAAAGGTCTTTGTGGTATGATTGGTTTTATATAAACTGGAACTGGTCATAACATGAACTTGTAATGAGAACAAGGTAACTGTACATGAATAACTTCTCACTGCATCTGTCTTTCTCCTTCATGTAACCTTCAGACACAGGAAACAACAACAAACAAGTATATACATACATCACAGACTGTAAGACATACAAACACATATGTGACAGCACCGCCTGCTGTCCCTCCAGTGTAATTGCAACTTAAGTCTCATCTGATGTAGTTTTCTCAACAAGAATGATGGGAGGAGTCTAAAATAACAGACAATTCAACAGTTTTTTTCAGACTTCTTGAATCACTGACTGAGATTAGAAAAGTCATCAGCCTAATGGTCAGTAACATGGAGTCTTGACCCAATGCTGAGAAGGTCGGGACCCACTTTGGGGTCAGGACCCACAGTTTGAGAACCGCTGTACTAAGCTAAGCCCTGAAAAGTGATAAAATGGAGGGTGATAAACTACCAACCAAGCAGCTCTTATCTGGAATTTTTCAAACACAGCCTTTAACATGGCATTTAGGAGCTGATTGGCTGGCAATTTATCACTCTCCAATTTATTATTTTCCAAGCTCAGTACATCTGGCCCAGTGTGAGTCCAGTATCTGTGCTGTCCGCCTGCACCGCCCCCGGTGGGGTGACTCAAGGTGTCCATACACTGTGCAATGATCTCACCAGTTATGGGCTGGATCGCACTGCGTTTTGCATGTGATTTGCGTGCGATGCGATCAGAAGGCAGAAAAGTATGCGGCACATACTTTTTGTACTGTGCGATGAGATGCCCACAGGAGCGCACAGCGCATCGCACTGTGCAAACGCACCGCGTATGGGCACCTTTAGCGCTCATTTGCCTCAGTGGTCTGTTATTAGCAACAATGGCGGCAGCTGGCTCCTGCTTTGCATCGGTAGCAGGTGCGGCTTTTACTTTATGAGAAGTTAATTAGCCTACCAGTATATTTTGCAGTCTGGAAGGCAACCGAAGCACCTGGGGGAAACCCACACAAGCACAGGGAGAAAATACAAACTCCACCCTGTTTGGACTAAAGTAGTAAAATAAGCCAAGACCTCAGTGCTGTGAGGCAGTATCGCTAAAGGGTGAATACAGTTCTAACTTTCTGTAGCAACTATATGACTTTTCTACTATAATAAAAACAAATACATCCCCCGACACTTTCTATGACAAATAGTACACTCTTCCAAGCTATGACAATGAAATTGCCACAGCTGTATACAATCCTCTGCTTTACCAAAGCTGCGGTGCTTGGCTTCATTGCATGAGGCCTCTCCACCTCTCAGTCCACTTTCAGACCACCATCCTAGAGAGGAGATTATTATTTGCTGCAATGCACTCTGCACCAGGTAGTGGTGAAAGCTTTAGTCATCGGCAGTCATTTGTCAGGGTGGGTCCCAGGTAGCAATGATGTCTGTGAGAGGCAGCCTTGGCAGCAAATCAGATGTGCTGTCAGACAGCCTGTAATTGCAGCTGCAGGGTACATAGTCTTGCGAGGCTCTGCTCTTTTCCACCCAGTCACTGTTTAGGGCAGACAGTGATAGACTGCACCATTGTTTCCAGGAAAAGTAACTATATTTTTAGATTCTAAAATCAGATTGAAAAAAAAACATAAATCAGCAAAAATATTTTCATAAATTTAGTGTTGTGAGCTGTGCTCCAAGGTGAAAGTTTCTCACGCGACTCTGCTTATACTGTACTCCAATACATTTTGTTTATGACAGGTCACAGAACATTAATGCATATTGATAAGTTGTTGCAGATAAAATTAGGCTGCGTAGGGAAGGAGGGTGGTTGGGGCTAGGCTGCAGGAGGGGGATTTAAATATTTACTAGGATGTGCCAGGATTCCGGCCATCGCGATCCTGCTGTCGATCTCCTAACTATCGGGATCCTGCTGTTAATCTTCTATTGGGACCCTGACTGCTGGGATTTTGGGTATTGTATAAGTCCCCACCAGTCGGGATTCTGACGATTGTTTCTCCGATATCGGAATTGTCAGGAGCCCTACATGGGGTGAGCGCATTGAAGCCCCTTGTGGGCTTGCTGTGCCCGCCACGCTGCAGACTTAATGGCGAGCTTGGCTTGCCACCTATTATATTCTTCCTCTATGGGTGTCATGGTCCCCTACAAGGTAAAAATAGCCCCTGTAAGTCGGTATTCTGACTGTCGGGCTCCTGATAACAGTGCTGTATATACTGTATGTGTGCACCTAAGCCATTGGGAGGGCAGCTATGCGGCACTGGGTGGCCGTGGTCTGCACAATAAAGGCGTGTCCTGATATTTTGTGGGGTATTTTCATGGCAGCTATGTGACATCACAAGGGGACGATGTGGGCCAAAACATGGCAGCGTTGTGCCTGCTTTTGCAGCTGCACAGACTGTAAGCAATGCTAAAAATAATTTTGCACCCCTTGGATAGACCTTATCGACGCCTGCCTAAGTCCGCTTGTATTAGCTTTCCTTGTTCTAGATAATCATTGCCTAGGATAGTGGTTCTCAAACTGTGTGCTGTTGAACCCTGGGGTGCCTCAGGACACTTGCAGGGGTGCCCAGGACCAATTAAAATTATTTATGATCAATATCACAGGTGAAAGCAGTGCTGTCAATGTCATGGACAAGCAGTAGCAAATCCTGTCTCTTGCCATTTAACGGACCCTAAGGATGACATAAAAATACAATTTACTTAATTTAATCATTTTTTTCTGATTTTATCAATAATTAACATTCGGCCTAGGGGTGCCGTGAAATTGTTTTGATGCTCAAGGGCCCCATGATTCAAAAAAAAGTTTATGAACCACTGACCTAGGGGAAACAGTTTTTCTACCTGTGATGCTGCCTGCTGCTGCTAATGGGCTGGAGGTGGGGCACTGGGCTATTATGTAAAAGCCTAGAGATACATTGCTCCACACTAAGATGTTCAGGTGACACTGAGGGGCAGTGGCAGGACAGCACCCATAGGTGGGGCTTCTGGGTCATCCAGAACTGGCCCTCAAACAGACCCTTCTTAAAAGAAAGTCTTGATCCTCCTTATTAATCCAGATTGTATCAATGATGCATGTTAGGGTCATGTTGGAGTCATCGATACCATGCTCTTACATTAAAAACAGTTATGTGGGGTTTTCAAAATGTCTACGGAGACACACACACACACAGGTGCTGTGACCTATCTCTTTGATCTTCAAAGCAAAGCTCCATGGTATTGCAAAGTCACAGATACTGCTGGACTGGTATATGGGTGTTTCACATGTACTCATATTATTATGAACTGTAATATAAACAGATGTTAATGATAATGGTATATCGCACTCAGGCCATCACTGAGCAGGTGGAGAAGACAAATGTCTTACGTAAGCAGGTTAAACAAGTAGTCATCACAGGATAAAAGCCTTTGTGGTTCCATAATGATAGATCATTGCAGTTGGCCTGTACCTGCTTGTCCTTTGTCAAGTAGTTAATACTTTGCTATTAGATCAAGCTGTATATTTGATGGAGCAGGCGGTATAACACAGAATGCCTGGCTACTGAATGCATCATAAACATAATACACCAAAGCAAGGCACCGCAAATTAAATTATGTTGTTAGATATTTTACTAAAGAGGTGTACACAGGGGCTCGGGCTGGACCAAGTCATTTGGGTTAGTCAAAATCATATGAAGCCACCGGCGATACGGCTGCCACCCCCAGCTGCTTCAGCCCGCATGTACAGCCAAGTACAGAGTGTGGCTGCTAGTCAAAATTGACTTGCCCATACAGTCTATTTGGACGGGCAATAGCGATGCTGCAGGGCCGAACATTGTGTACACACTGGGCAATACCGGCTAACCTTCTAGGCGACTTTGACTAATCAAAATCTCTTGACCAAATCACCCCATGTGTACAAAGCTTAAAGGTGGCCATACACTAGAACGATATAAGGCCGGAACATACAATTTCATAGGGTCGTGTCATCGAAGGGTATATCGTTACAATGTGCGTTCCCGTAGGTCAAGAGGTCGTCCTCTGATCATACGTACTATACGCATGATCTATCGGCTTTGATTGTGGTCGGAAGCAGATCGTATGTGCTTTTAAAGCACATACGATTGATCAGTCTTACGACCTGCATACAATCAGGTTGTGTGCAGGTCGTTCTAAAGCTTAAGACCACACAATAAAGGATTTGTCATCTGTCGATCCCTGTCACCCTTTGCCTATCTCTGTCACCCTCTGCCATGTTGGATATTGTGAAATTGGTATGGGTTGGAGGAGGGGGCACAAATTATATTTTTGCACTTGGGCTCACAACCCACAAGTTCTGCCACTGTGCCAGAGTGTATCCACTGTGCCCTGTCCCCAGCACAGTTTTCTACCCAAAGGTGAAAAATACAGCACTGGATGCCTTGCATTGCATGTTCATAATCTCTCCTTGGTGAACTAGATCCATCTTAAATCAAGAGTATTTACGCTTCCGTACAACTCTGCATTGTGTGCAATTCCGGTGACACGCACTCACAGAGCATTGTCTACATGAAGTCCCCCAATGCAGGTCAGTTATGCCCATTTAGTCGCAAGTTTAAATGCACCTGAAATGCATAGAGATGTTCATATTGTACATGCTCTATAGCTGAGCATACATGTCTATGCATGTCATATATATATATATATATATACATATATATGCATGTGGACCTGCGGCACTCGTCACTCGAAAAAACGACAGGAAGCAAAGCTTGATACCATCAACAGTGCTGCAGGTCCACATGCATACATTTCCCTGTTGAGGGGTTCAGCGGGCACCGCATCAAGTTGTCGTGTTTGTGAGAGTGCCGAGCATACACAAGTTTTGTATATATATATATATATATATATATATATATATATATATATATATATATACATATGCGTGGCGGCCTGGCACTCCTTTCAACGTTGCAGCCACCCAGGTGCCCTTTGGATCGGTGTATAAAGTCGGAATGAAGCAAGCAGTGGCACTCTTGGGATTTTTCAAAAAAGTGTAATAGATACAACAGCCAAAAACCAACGATTGGGGGCTGGCACGCCCCTTTGTCAAGGTGTGGTGAGTAACAAGAATAAAACATTGAGCGTACCTTAAATAGAGGTGAATAATGAGCCCCATTCAATCAGAACTGCGTTGCTCCCTCCCACTGGCGCGTCCGTGTCTGGAAACCGGAAGTGTCAGTAAAATGCTGGGCGCTGTGTGCCAGAGAGACTATGGGCAGTATTCAATGTCAAAGTTCTCCGTGCATGGAGAGCGTTTTATTTCGCTCTCCATGCACTCTCCGTGTTCCGGAGGGCTCTCTGCCACTCCTGCTCCCTCTATTCAATGTGGTTAAGACTCTCCGCCACTCGCGGAGAGTCTTAACCCCTGCAGGGAGCAGGGAGCTTTCAGGGAGCCGGAAGCAGCCAGAGAGATTAAAGTCTCCCTGGCTGCTCCAGAGGAATGTGGAGAGGAGGGGGGCTCTCCGGGACCCAGGCAGCACAGGTTGCCCCCCCTATAGCCAGCGGGGGACCCAGTATTCACTGCACCCGTTCGTGCATACTATCGATCGGGTGCAGTGAATATATGAATATGTAATGAGCGGCTCGAGCGCTCCGGCCCCCTGCTGGCTGCACTGTGTAAAAAAAAAAAAAAAAAAAAATTTAAAAAAATATATTGTTTTTAAAATTAAATATATATTCATGTGCTATAAGCACATGAATAAAAATAACATGCCCCTTCACAGAAAAAAAAACTGATTTTTTGACACCAAAATTTAAGAAAAAAACCTTTTAGTTTAAAAGTTCACATTCCAGCTCTCCATCAAAAGATGGAGAATTCCTACACGGAGAGACACGGAGAACATCACTTAGAAAGACGGAGAGAATTTCACATTGAATAGGGTTGCTCGCTTTTGGAGAGCAAAATGCTCCGTCCAAGGCGAATAAAGCACAAGTTCTCCACAAAACACGGAGAACTTTTCTCATTGAATACTGCCCTATGAGTTCCAGGCGCTTAGGCATCTGGTGTGTGGAACGCACGCGTCACTAGGAAGTCAGTTGCGCTGGTACCTGATAGGATGAAAGGTCTTTAACCAGGCACTGGTGTGATTGGTCGGCCTTGTGGGTTGGAGCAATGTTCTATGAATGAAAAGAGCATGCACTGGTGAATAACAAAAAACGTTGGTTTTTGGCTGTTGTATCTATTACACTTTTTTTGAAAAATCCCAAGAGTGCCACTGCTTGCTTCATTCCGACATACACATATATATATATATATATATATATATATATATATATATAAAACTTTACTTGTGGCTGAGCGGCTAAGGTCAGTGATGGCAGCAGTACAGCAAGTGCACAGATATCCATCTGATAGCACATGGATCTCTTGCCCCAGGCATTTTCCAAGTATGCACTTATAATGATGGCTACAAGTGGCTTCCTCTGGCAGTACAGCCGCCCAGATGCATGCAGTTTTACACAGGCAAATAATTGCATTTATTTCTGTGCACCATGTAATCGCAAATGTGTCTGACTTGTGTGCAGCGCTGCATGCGCGTTGTAGCTATGTACTCAGTTTATAACTATTTATTGCAATTATTTGTCATAATACTCCAAATCATTTCCTAAAGAGGGTTGCAAATAAAATGTATTTATAATTATCTCTTATATTATTTATTAACAGTTACTTATATAGAGCCATAATACTCTGTCAATGTGCAGGCTCTGACAGGGGTCAAAAGGTCAACAAAATTCGACATACTTTTTTCCAAAAAAAAAAAAAAAAATATTTAGACATTGAATGTCGAACTTTTGATTTTCGACATTTTGAACCTGTCAACTTATTGCATGTCGACATTTTGCTGTCGACCTACTGACAGTCTATCTAGACACTGTAGATCTATCAATCCACAACCCACATGGTTATAGGAGTATTATACATACACAATTCTATCTATCTATCTATCTATCTATCTATCTATCTATCTATCTATCTATCTATCTATCTATCGTCTACCTCATATCTATACATACAAGTATAATAGGGTTGGGATCATTTGGTCTATTGCATTATGGTCGAAAGTCATTAGGTCGAATCCATTAGGTCGACATGCTAAAAGGTCGACATGACTCTAGGTCGACATGGGAAAAGGTCGACATGATTCTAGGTCGAAAGGTCATTAGTTCGACAAGTCATTAGTTCGACAAGGTCATTAGTTCGACATTGTCTATGTCGACATTCACAAGGTCGACATGGGGTTTTTCACTGTTTTTTTACCTGAATGTCAACACAGTCGACATGGACACAGTTCAAAGTGCACTGCATCCCCTCGCATCGCTCGCTGCGCTCGCTATGCGTCGGGCACGGTGCCTCGCTACGCTCGGCACACTATTTTATTCTCCCACCACGCCCTAGTGGATGGTAGGGCATGAAATACCGCCTGTCGGCACATGTTGGCTCAAAAAACAGTGAAAAACTCCATGTCGACCTTGTGAATGTCGACATAGACAATGTCGAACTAATGACCTTGTCGAACTAATGACCTGTCGAACTAATGACCTTTCGAACTAGAATCATGTCGACCTTTTCCCATGTCGACCTAGAGTCATGTCGACCTTTTAGCATGTCGACCTAATGGATTCGACCTAATGACTGTCGACCATAATGCAGTAGACCAAATGACCGCATCCCGTATAATATTACTAGTTGTGTATAATGATATGAAACAAGGTAAAGAGATCCTTTCCCCAAACAGTTTACAATCCAAGAGGTGTGGAGAACACTTGTTACATAAATGATGTAATAATCTTATAGCTATTGGTAGGGAATATAGACTACATTTTCTCATTTGGACATCCATATGCAAATACCAGGGCAATAAGGCATCATGTTCCCCACTGTAATCCTTCTAGCAATATTACAAGAGGTTTAAAGTCCACATAAAAGACAAGGTCACATGGAGAGTGCACAGAACTCACCCAACAACCTGACAGGGAAAATCAGCATTCTGATGCTAATTCTGCAAGTTCTGCTAAACAATGACGGGTGTTTCCTAGTCCTTATCAGTACATCAAAGATATTATTTACTTGTAAGATGTGCTCTAGACAGGTAGTAGATTACCTCAGTTACAAAACTGGGTGAAATTAGAACACAAAATAAGAAACAAACAGATCAAAATTCCAAATACCTGAACCATCCATGAATAGAAAAGGGCTCACATAATTATGGCAGCCCCCTGCTTGTGCAGGCCAGCTGCAAAGGCAGGGGCAGGGCCACCATGTTTTGGTGCTGCTTGTGATGTCACGCAGCTGCCATGAACCACACAGCAAACATACGGATACGCCTCCATTGTCCAGACCACACCCACCCAAAGCCGCGTTGCCACCCTCCCAACGCTGCCTCAGCACTCAGACTGCGATTGTATTTTCCAGAATGTAACCGCAGTTTGAGGGCTCTCACACTACGGCATGTGCACATTCGCAGAATTACGTAAATCGTGGTTTTGACTCATCAGTCCAGGTCACCTGCTGATATTTTCCTGCAACCCTGTGCTTTTGTTTTTGTGCATAGATGAGTCGTTTGACCCTTTTTCTACATCAAAATGGCTTTTGGTTGCAATTCTTCCATGAAGACCACGTCTGGTCAGACTTCTTCCCACTTGTTTCTGACAGTTCTGATGGCACTGCTGAACATCTTTCAATTTTGAAAGAAAGTAACCATAACGTGTCTTACCTCTCACGCGCTGAGGGGCCCATTCAGATCCATTCGCTTGGGTCAGAATTCGTCCCCGATGTTCAGGGTTTGTGCATCCGCGATTATGCGCGTGTGCATTATTTGTTATTAGTTTGCTTGACAAATTCACTTGACGCTCAAAGGCTTAATGCCTTAAACATATTGAAAATTAAAAAGATATCCTTAATATATCAAAATTATAGTACTATGAAAATATAATTGTATTAAATCAATGAAATCAATGGGGAAATGCAATTCCCTGGATTGCCGCATGTGCCATTCTGGAATGGCACATTTTGTTCTGCTGGCATTGCCGATAAGTGTCCATCTAAATATCATGGCTGCATTACCCACTGAAAAGAATATCCCACTGAATATCTTCCCAGCAAAATGGCAATGGAATTGTAATGTTTAATGTTGTATCTAGGGGCAGACTAGATGGGCCAAATGGTTCTTATCTGCTGTCAAATTCTATGTTTCTATGGAAAACAACATTTTCCTATAAATCAGTTATTGAATTAAAGTTTGCAAGAACTCAGCTAGTGCCATACATTATAAGAAACTCCTCAGGTATTATAATTGTTGCACAGATCACTGTTGTGCCTTTGTTTTTAATGAGTTGAACCCCAGGAATTATGTCTGCTGCACTTCAAATAACCTGACCATAACAATCAATTGGTTTGATGAATGGCCATGTCTATTTACCCTACACATATTTAAATTGCTTTCTTAGAGTAAACTTGTGTAATCACCATTCCAGATCCCATTGTCCCACACCTCACCTGCCAAAGGCCACACAAAGGATTGTAAATCCTCTACTAGATTATAGGTGTGACATATAACTGGGGTTTAGCCGTTACGTTTTATTATCATAAGAAAGAATGTTATCTAGACTAAATGCAATGTGACTGGGCACCCCTCTGTGTCCCATCACTTTATCAGTATGGTCAACACACATATTTAAATTGGCACACACCCTTCCTTTGCCTTTAATCAACAGACCAATATTTAAACCTAATATTAAGTACTGTATTTATCATAAGTAAAAAACTAATGTCACTATAATTATGTCATTATTTGTACTTATTGCAAGTAATAATCTTAATGATCAGTCATTTCCCCTGACTTACTGAGGCACACACTTCTAAATCAATAAAAAGCACCTGAGATGTTAGCACACAGACTTTAATGGGAATATTGCACCTAAACACAACCAAAGGTATATTTGTGCATTGGAAATAGGTTAAATAATACCCCTTTTACACTGAGGCTAAAACCCGGGTTTTTGCCTTGTGGAACTGTGTCAGCGTCGGTGTAAAAGGGGTAGCTGGAAAAAACCTGGATCCATTTCCCCGTGAAAACTACACAGGTCCTGACCAGGGTGGAACACAATTAGGACCCAGGTGGGGGCAGTGTAAATGCTAGGTATGCCTGGTCATCCGACCCGGCTCCCGTTTACAGCAATGGGGGAGTACAACCTCCGGACCACAGTGTCCTGTGGTCATTATGGACATTGGGCAGGGGGGCACACACAGCCTCCGCTGCTGTCTGCTGTACTGTGCAGACAGCAGCGGTGGCAGGAAGGAGGTGAAAGGATGCCTGTGTATGGCATCCATTCACCTCGCGGACGGGGGCTAGAGGGAGGGTGCACGTAAGCTGGGAGCAGCCCAGCAGCTTACCTTGGTGCTGGACTTTCCCCGAGCGTGGCGATCGGCGGTCCTGGCGCTTGGAGGTGATGTCATCTCCAAGCGCCAACCCCGTTTACACTGAGGGTCGGCACCGCAGTGTAAACGGGGCAAATTCCAGATCCAAACCAGGATTGGAACCGTGTTCCAAATACCGGGTCGGATCCAGGATTTTGGTGTAAAAGAGGTAATAACAGTGAGTAGTGGCGCTCCCACCAATTACATATTACAGGTGTTTAACATGTTAATACACAGAACACTCTCTTCTCTCAAGGATTAATAAGGGATAACAGCACAATATATTGCACTGCTGGACAGCTCATTGAAAACGTGATTAAAATACATTATAAATGCTTTACTCTCTCAGCCACCAATCCATCACCACTAGTCTAAAGGCCCCGTTTGCGATTTGGGCCTGATTTCACACTGATGGACCCGATGAATCGGAATCAGGTCCATCAGCAGCACATTGCGGGTGCATTTTATCGAGTTCTATTCCGTCCGTAGGTGTGTGCCAGCGGTGCCGCACCACTAGAACACACATCTACATTTCTGACCTCCGAGCTGCAGGCAGGACATTTGAAAAAGGAAAAAACATTGAAAAGAATGGTCAACCGCTGATTGGCTAAAAGATTGGCTCTTTTAGCCAATCAGCTGCCACCCATTCATTTAGAGTTTTCGTAATTCTCCTGCCCCCCACCACTGCTGAAGCTCCATGGGAGTCTTTCCATGCGATATCTCACATGTGATTTATCGCATGTACAAAATGGCACATCAAGTCCGAAATCGCATGTGAGCCTCCCAGAAAGCTTCCAGGGGGGCTCACGGGGGAATTGGACTCGACTTCTCCACCAAAGTCACATAATGTATGGTGGTCTTTAGTAACCACATTCAACATATTTTACCTTTTACTAATTATTTCCTCTCAGTGATTATTTTTCCACTGTAGCAAAGGGATGCAGTCATTTGTTCTACAGCATGCTAGTCGACAATCATTAGGTCGACATGGGAAACGGTCAACATGGTTCTAGGTCGAAAGGTCATTAGTTCAACAGGTCGTTAGTTCGACGGGTCATTAGTTCGACAGTGTCTAGGTCGACAGTCAAAAGGTCGACATGAGGGTTTTCACCGTTTTTTTGAGCCAACATGTGCCGACAGCCGGTATTTCATGCCCTACCATCCACAAGGACGTGGTGGGAGAATAAAATAGTGTGCCGAGCGCAACGAGGGGATGCGGTGCACTTTAAACTGTGTCCATGTCTACTGTGTTGACATTCAGGTAAAAAAAAAACAGTTAAAAACCCCCATGTCGACCTTTTGACTGTCGACCTACACATAGTCGAACTAATGATCTGTCGAACTAACGACCTGTCAAACTAATGACCTTTTGACCTATAACCATGTCGACCTAGACCCATGTCAACCTATTCCCATGTCGACCTAATGGTGTCGACCTAATGACTGTTGACCATCATGCTGTAGACCAAATGATCCAGACCCGTAGCAAATGCTTTCCGACCCAGACACCTGTCACTTTATCGTAACACAGGGGACTATTTACTAAGCCTTGGAGAGAGATACAATGGACGAAGATAAAGCAGCAGCCAATCAACTTCTTATTGCGATGTCACTGGCTGTGTGTGAAAAATGAGATCTCCTTCCAAGGTGTAGTAAATAGGCCTGTGTGACTTGTAACTGTTTATTATGATGTAACCCTTTATTCCTTGATACACTTTCTATGAAGGCATCAACAAATCACAGCAACAAAATGTATTACTAAAATCCTTACAGTGTTTCCCAAACTGGGTGCTGTGGAATCCGGGCATGCTTCGGAACACTTGCAGGGATGCCACAGGGGTATCCGGACCCTAGGTCTACATCCAATGGCCGACAGCCAGTAAGTCGACACCTATGAATGGTCGACATACCCATGGTCGGCAGGATTAAAAGGTCGACACAAGCTTAAGGTCGACTATGGGAATGTCGATAGTCAAAAATGTCTACACAAGTTTTTCACTTTTTTTTTTTTGGCCAACATGTACCGACAGGCGGTATTTCATGCCCTACCATCCACTAGGGCGAACAAAATAGTGTGCTAAGCGTAGTGAACACAATCTCCTTAATTGTATAATATTTTATCTACATTTATGTTTGGCCTAGGGGTGCCATGAAAAAATGATGATACTCTAGAGTGCCCTGATTCAAAAAATCCTGCAGGAATCAAAATCACTTTTATATTTATTATCATTACTACTTTACAAATTCCATTTAATAGTAATGCCTTGATCATCCTTCACAATAGTTACACCATATCAAAATCTCACCTTTGTTTACACTACATTCTGGCAACACATCCTGACTAGCCCTAGGAATGACTGCCATAAGGCAACTAACATGTTGTATTTGGATTTAATTAACGAGTGACATTTTCGCCTTCACTGTACAACCATGAGCTTTGACACTGACGAATGGATGAATGATCTACCTGCCAGAGTATACGCTCATATCACTGAATTTAATTTACAAAAATGTTTGGAACCACACAGATCAACCTGCCTGTCATTCAGATCAAGAACAGCAGTAGAGACCTGCTCCATTCCAATGCGACATACACACAGAGCGATTTCAGGACATTTAAGCGACTGGGGATTAATATCCAGCATGCTGAATAAATCTACTTAATCACCAGGCAGGGCCAGTGTTTTCACCGGAGAGCACTGGCCCTGAAAAATCACTCAACACACAGCGCTGACACAGCGCTGTGCGCTGAGCAATCTTGCCTAGCATTCTGAGTGATCTAGCATCGCTCAGATCACTCAGCAAATCTCGCTGTGTGTAGGACCCTTAACTTGAAGAGATGTTGGTGGAGACAAGGAGTTTTTAGACCACCCAGGATATCAATACCGTTCTGTCGAAATTCCTAGACAAGGAGATTTTTTAGCCACCACACTATTATTCTTGTTATAGAACACATATCAAGGTAAAGCAAATGAATATATACTTAGGGGGGTATTCAATGCTGGACGCTTTTTCTGACAAGGGAAATAGTGGCCCCCGCCTATTCAATGCTGCCATTTCCGACAGCGTTAAAGGCAGATTCCGACAAAACAGGTCCAACTTTAAAACAATTCGGATCTTTTTTGTTGGAAATGGCCACAGATTGCCCACTATCCGACCCTCGACAGCCGGAACACTGAATTATGGCTGTCAAGTTTCTGTCAAGCTGAGCGAAAATGACCCAGGATTCTGACAGTTGGGAGGTTCCTGCAGTCGGTATCCCGGATTGAATACCGCCCTTAGGCTGCATACCCCAAAAAATCATTTGAACCAATATCAACACCCACATGCCTCTTAATTAGAAAGTTTACAATGTATACTCAAATAAAAAATCTATATGTGTGTGTGATAGTTGGTGAGAAAGGATGCAGAGCACTTCTCATGATTTGGGGGTCAGTGTAGGGACTGTTCAGGAGGGGAATGCAGTTAAAAGGTAGACAGTTTATAGGTCGACACCAAATGGTCGGCATTGCACAATGTCAAAATAGAGAAAAGTTCTATATGGCAATGGACGGTATGAGGTTGGTTCATTTTTTGGGAGGACTGTTTCATACTTTATCATCCATGTGGACTCTGAATGGGAATGTCCCGAAACGAGCCATGCGAGGGTATGCAGTACGCTAATTTGGGGTCCACATTATGAAATGCTCAAACTGACACCAAAAAACCCATGTGAGCTTTTTCATTTGTTGACCATTTTCATATTGACCTGTTGCTTGTGTTGAGGTTTTGTCTATGCTGACATTGTGCATGTTGACTGTTATTGACCTATTGTCTGCCCACCTACGCACTGTATACCATTTAGACCATAACCCAGGAGGGACGGCTTAGGTGACGCATGGAGTAACTTGCCCATGATATAAATGTACTGCTGATTATATAGTAATCACTGGTGCTATACACTGGTGTGGTTATCATAGCATTCAATGTAACAGGACAGAGTGTATCCTGTTGATAAGGGTAACACAGCCACACACGGCAAGTACAATATGATACTGTACTTTCATTCATTCCAGCACTACGTCCGTCACACAAAATTCATTTAATTCATAGCTGTGATATTTACAGACATGATCAGCGCTGTAACCTGCTTATGTACATACATTGCAGAAAAGGGAGTTGAGAACCAGTGATGGATTTGCTGTAGTTTTTCCAGTTGCATTTGCACACAATCTATTTTTGCTACTTCCTTTGCTATATAATTGTTTAAGTGTAATAGTTGTGTAGAGATTTTCTATTTGTAACCTTTAGTCAAAAGATATTTCCATAGAAAAAAAAGAAAACCAGAAAAACAGGCAGGGACAAAAAGAGGAAGAAGGCAGAAAATAATAAACAACATAAAGACTATACTCATAATATACCCAAGCCCTAAAACTAGCTGAATGCAGGTGCTGTAATACAAGGGAACCAATCGCACAATATGTGACAATGACCTACTTATGCACACATAATTATACCCAGCAATATTACGTGTCATAGTTACGCTACATTTCTGCCGCATAGTAAATTAATTTCAGATGAACATTCAGTTTAATTTTTAAGTTGAGTGATCTGACTAAACCAGAGCTAAGTAGAACATAACTAAACAACAATACACAAATCAGGGTTTGGGGGGGGGGGGGGGTTGTTCACTTTTCTTAAACAACACCAATGTGACAAAGCGACTACTAAATTAAGGAACAGTACCTGAATATAGCCGCCATCTTTTGCACTCTGCATAACCGGTATATTTTGGGATTGACACAAAAAGCAATATTATTATACAATATGTTTATTTTTATGTGACAGCTTCCCACAAGAATGCAATAAAAACAAGAAACGGATATAGGGAAAAATATCAGCAATACTGCTGTGCTTAAAAAAAAATACAAAAATAAAAAAACCTTCCATGCCAAGGTAACATCTACAACAAATAAAATTGTGGGATGTTTTAGAGCCCTGTTTGTATATGAACATATATATATATATATATATATATATATATATATATATTACTTGCAGGGGTGCCTCGGGTTGGTGGTCCAGGACCAATTCAAATTATTTATGATCAATTATTTATGGATAAAACCAGTGCTGGTGGCTGCCAATCATAAAATGTGTACAATCAGAAGCAAATCATGCCTTTTACCTCATAACTGAACCTAAGAAGCACATACAAACACAATCTACTTAATTTTATATATATTTTTGGGGGCCTAGGGGTGCCGTGGACAAATTCTGCTACTCTAGGGTGCCGTGATTTGAAAAAGATTGGGAACCCCTGGATTAAAGGATATTTTTGATGAAAAAAGGGTCTATTTTAAGTATTCATCATACTAGGACTTACCGTACTCACAAAAAGTGGGTACAAAGTCAAGTGCACCAAGGTGGTATCTTTTTAATTGTAACCTTCACCAGGTTCACCCAGTGGAGTGATTAGCTGACATACTTCTCACTCACTTCAAGTGGGAGGAGATGAAACATGTAACGGTTTCTTTTATATATAGAATAATGTGTACCCAACTCACACTTTAGTAAAGTGACTGAAATACACAAAGGTTTCTTTTTCCTTTTTAGAAATCCATGCCGAGGTAAAAAACACTTTACTAAATTCTCAAAAAACAAATAGGTTATAAGATGAATAAATATAAATAAAAGTCCAAAATAGGGATGCACCGCCAGTGCTTCGGTTTAGATGATGTAAATATGAATTAGTTCTTAAAAACAGACAGTTTGGATCAGTCCATTCAAAAAATCTAATTCAATCTAATACCTTTGTAAGCTTGCGAGCAGGGCCCTCATACCATTTGACTGTCTGTAAATACCCAGTTTGTTGTATCACTGTCTCCAATTGTAAAGCGCAACGGAATATGCTGTGCTATATAAGAAACTGTTAATAAATAAATAATACCTCAGTCTCTGTTAATGGCCAGGTGGTGCTCCTTGGTGCAAAAAAAACAAGGTGACATATAAGTTACTTACAATGTGTCATGTCCTGCGCAATAATACCCACCATGTTCTACATTTAAAATAAATATGATATTTATACTTATTCTTCAAATTGATTTCTGTACACCTGTAAATATTGTTGTTTACTGTTCTTTCTCAAATGATTGTTTCTGTTGTATTAAATTGATGTGTCAGAACTTTTATAATAACTGATGACACGTTTTGAGCCCTCACACGTTTTTGTAATTAAAGTTCCCTACAAAACAAATCCGATAATAACAGAACTTAAAAACCAAAGCAGCCTTCATCACATGAGCGTAAACTTGTTTCCTGGGTTTTTTTTTCACAAAATGCCGGATTACCAAAAGTGTGGTCCGGGCAGTTGGCCAGGTGCCCCCACACACATAGCTACATCACACATAGCCAGGGGAGCACTATGTCTTATATCATTTTTGGTTCTATTTGGCATAATGAGAGGGATCTACAATGGGCAGAGCTGGGAGTATTGTACTTTTTCACCACACAGTCTGCATATCATATTGACAATTATAAAGTCAGTGACCCCTAAAACAAAGTTGCCCAGCAAACCGCAGAAATCTTAATCCTGCCCTGTTTACAGATGTTACAGGTGTTAAGGTGCCCATACACTAGTAAGATTTATCTTCAGATCTGGCTGGTTGGAACAAAAACAAGTGACAGTTTGTCAGTTTTCCAGCATTTCCAAGCAAATGGTCAACTGTCGTTTGCTCTCATCCATAACCATATTTTTGTTCCAACCAGCCAGACCTGAAGATAAATCTGCGTGTGTATGGCCACCTTTATCATACTCTTCTTCTCAGTGTAAATTGCTGATTGTCTGTTGCGATCTTGCATTATCAGATTGCATGGAAACAATCTCTGGTTATTCCCGAATATTTCTCCAGGCCCCTGCTATAGTGCATAGCTCCTAATTCTCTATTTGTTAGAAAAATAGGTACTTGTGAGTTATCCGGGCTGCCGATTTTTTCATCGCGCCCGAAATCGTGGGCATCGCGTCGGTCGTGGCCGTTATAAGGAGCCGCGACGCGATGCCCACGATTTCCCATAGACAGTAATGTTAAAAGACACGATGGACCCGATTTCCGACACGATTTCCCATAGACAGTAATGTTAAAAGACGCGATGGACCCGATTTCCCATAGACAGCAATGTTAAAATAAAATTACAATGTGAAATTGGCCAATATGTTTTTAAAAAAAATGTTTCATGGCCCCCCACCACCGTTAACGCCACCCCGCTATTGACGCCAACCCGAAGCGTGGCGAGCGCAGCGAGCCCGCGAGGGGCGGCAATACGCGTCCTCCGACCTTTTCATGCCCTACTATCCACTAGGGCGTGGAGTGAGAATAGAATAGTGTGGCGAGCGCAGCGAGCCACCGAGCCCGAAGCGTGGCGAGCGCAGCGAGCCCCGCGAGGGGACGCGGACACCTTCACAGGTATCCGCGTGCCCTTGCGGGCTTCACAGGTGTCCGCGTCCCCTCGCGGGGCTCGCTGCGCTCGCCACGCTTCGGGCTCGGTGGCTCGCTGCGCTCGCCACACTATTCTATTCTCACTCCACGCCCTAGTGGATAGTAGGGCATGAAAAGGTCGGAGGACGCGTACCGCCGCCCCTCGCGGGCTCGCTGCGCTCGCCACGCTTCGGGTTGGCGTCAATAGCGGGGTGGCGTTAACGGTGGTGGGGGGCCATGAAACATTTTTTTTAAAAACATATTGGCCAATTTCACATTGTAATTTTATTTTAACATTGCTGTCTATATGAAATCGGGTCCATCGCGTCTTTTAACATTACTGTCTATGGGAAATCGGGTCCATCGTGTCTTTTAACATTACTGTCTATGGGAAATCGTGGGCATCGCGTCGCGGCCCCTTATAACGGCCACGACCGACGCGATGCCCCCGATATCGTGTCTTTTAACATTACTGTCTATGGGAAATCGGGGGCATCGCGTCGCGGCCCCTTATAACGGCCACGACCGACGCAATGCCCCCGATTTGGAGCTAAATCGTGGGCATCGCGTCGGTCGGGTGTCCTTAAGTTAACCAAACTTAAGGACAAAATCGGCAGCCCGGATAACTCACAAGTACCGAAAAATACATATACTTCAGTCTGTGTCAAACATAATCTCCAACAAAATATCTTCACAAAGAACGCTAATGGCAGAGTATGATATAATTCAGGAAAGATATGCTGACAATTACACCACAGTCTATGAGAACTCTACACTGTCATCTGCTCACTTGCAGCAGGTGTTCCTCAACTGCTCCCAAAATAAACATTCATCTCCTCCTAATATTATTGCCACAGTAACATTGCAAATTGCTCCCTTCAAATATCATGACGAATATCTTGTAGTAAACATATTTTTTATTATTGCATGAACCCTGATTAAACACAGTTTACATTTCCAATCAGCAGGGTAATCTTTGAATTGAAATCATTATCTTTTAAATACGTGTGTGTGTGTGTGTGTGTGTGTGTGTGTGTGTGTGTGTGTGTGTGTGTGTGTGTGTGTGTGTATGTGTTATAAACTTGGAACATCATAGACAAAACTAATAAAAGCAGTGGCTATATTGAGTTAACTGCACACATTGCAGTAACCTCTAGCAACCATTTAGACTTACAAATGTATTCTTTAAATTCTCTACAACAATAAAATCAGAATGTTTCACTTTTCACATAACTTTATTTCCACTGATGTGCTCTCCATATGACAAAAACATCTCTTAGGAAACTTGTGACAAATTTAAAGTGAAAACAAAAAAAACAAAAACATTTAATTACAAACTGCAAATGAAAGAATGTCATACTTCTAATACCCCTTTCACATCGCACTTTTAAAACGGTAAATTGCCGTTTTTTTCCCTTTTTAAAACGTTTAAGCCTGCACTGTGAATGCACCACAGCCGATTTACCGTTTAAAGTTAACTGGCATTTCGAACCGTGTAAAAAGCAGAGTCCTACACGGTTCCTTGCAATTTTTTGTGCAATGTGAATGTGTACAATGCTATGCATTCACAGTGCAGGCTTAAACGTTTTAAAAAGGGAAAAAAAAACGGCAATTTACCGTTTTAAAAGTGCGATGTGAAAGGGGTATAAACCGGTATTTAAAACGGTAATCTGCGGCAATGTAAGGCTCTGACCCGTTTTAATTACCGTTTTAAATACCGGTTTTTAAAACGTGTCGGCGATGTGAAAGTGGTATTACTGCTCTCCCTTTGGCCTGTGGCTGGCTGAATGAACAATGTTTTGTTTTGTCAGATGGGTGACGTAGAGCAAAAGGTGTCAATGCATTTTATAAATGTAATAGATCTGACAGTGCTTGGGGTGGTGGCTGTTTACACCTGCCACATCATTATTTACATTGTGTTTAGAATTCCCTAGCGCTATTACATTTTAATATAAAACAAAAATATCACACCGATACAAAGATAATAGTTACACGATTTATTATTGACATGTTTGGGAATAAAACCATACATCAGAACTCCACCACTACCAATAAGTAATCAGATGTTGTGGATTTTTTTTCACAGAATGAACTATCAGGCTCAGAACATACTGTATTGTTACATAAAACCATCAATCTAATCCAATACTTATGTATAAAGTCTTAGATCTACAGTATAAAGTTGTGGCTCATCAACTCTTTAGATAAACATTGCAGAACAATACATTTAAAAAAATGACAAATACTACTCACACATCACAACAGGTAACAACACTAAAAAGAGAGAACTATCAACATGTGAACACAACATTAACAAACACACACCTTACTAAATAAATAGACAGCATTTTATCCGATTAAGCAAAACTGATACAGCAGCTCTCAGAATGTCAGTCTTGAATTGTGAATGTGAATTGTGTGTGTGTGTGTGTATATATATATATATATATATATATATATATATATATATATATATATATATATATATATATATATATATATATATATATCAGTATAAACACACAAAATACTTAGTGCATTCTGTAGATGATGTTTTGCTACTTTAGGTACTTTAGTTAATGAGCTTGGATGACTGTAATCTAAAAAAAATGTATCACAGCATAATTCATTAACATCCAGAAAACGATATATTAATATTAAGAAAATCCAATGTCAACTCCATGTTTATCCAAGATACTGGGTATGCCATAATATATGTGTCACAAGCAGGACAGAAGTGATCAGCATTCCAGAATTCCTTTATGGCTAGTATAGAGATACATATACAGTAGGGATGTACTAAAAGGATGATCACAAAAAGGGATGATCTTATACAGGAAGTATACAATAAAAAAAATGTTACTATAATATGTTCACAACCAAGTTAGAATCCGAATCAGTTGTGGTCACTATTATCCAGAAAAAAACTATTTACCTAAATAACATCCTACTATTAAATGGAACAAATACACATACTGATTGAGTTGAAGAATATTACATTATATACGGGTTTAAATGCCCCAACTTGGGCATAGGTTGCAATGTTATTTTATAAACTACAAAACTTCAACTGAGTGAGAAATCTTACAGTGAGGTGATGCTGCATTTACATTACACATGATCACAGTCCCAGGTTTGGGGACGATCCCAGACCTCTGCCAAGTGGGCAATAATCTATATTACTAAATTGCCCCATGGTATACCTCCAGGGACCACCTGTTGCTGCCCCCGCCGGCACACAAACGTTATACACACAGTCTGCTACAAGGGTGCAGACCCCAGACGCTTTAAGCTATTTACTAAATTACATACTTTATTTTACACTGAAGAGATATTAGTTACATAAAGACTCAGAGAAGTGTATAATAATACAGCTAATAGTTCAGTGGCAGCACAGAGCCCATCCCCCCGCAGTGTCTCACTCACCCTGCTGCTGTCACTCCATAGGTTGCAGTGTTACAGTAGGCAGAGGGCATACACGCAGGATACAGTGTGTATGGTGGGAGCGCTGCTGCAGCTGTAGCCCGGCTGCTGCTGGCGCACTGCTGAATAGAATACATTACATACACGCAGACACAAGGCATTCCGCATCTACAGCAGCGCAGCCAATCTCTGACCAGCGGGCGTGGTCATCTAGGCAATGTCACATCGCTATTGGCTCAGTGACAAGACCAGTCTGCCCCTCCCTGTGTGCTCTGACAAAGAGGAGATCAGGGAGGGGGATCAGTTTCATCTTCAACTCGTGGAAAGTTTGCTGCCCGCACTCAGAACTCTCAGAGTGTTTTATATGCGTCTCTTTATATCTACTAAAATAACGATAGACGGGTATATTTGCTAAACACAATGATCAGATTATCTGTAGGATATTTTTGTTGTATGAATGTAGTGTTAGCTAGTGGCTGTTAAAGTTAACTTTTAATTATAGAAAGAGAGCAACCCCCCAAAATAATAGAAAAAAGGTGCCTTCGCTCTGTGTGTGTGTGTGTGGGGGGGGGGGGGGATGATTCAGTATGGATCGAAAGGAGGCAAATTTGTCCCCGTTCTGATGGTGTGGGGGGTCCAGCAAATGCGCATGTGCAGGCCCCCTTCCGGCATTAAGCCGCTCACTAAGCAGCGAATGACTGACCATTCACTCAGATTGTTAGCCAGGCCACTATGATGGCTTGCCACACCCACCCTGGAGACTGGTCACATGATAAAGTATGGGCCCATACTACTGCTTCACCCCATGTCCCAGTCAAACACTGTCAGCACATGAACTGGTGCAACAAGCCATGATGTGTGCACAGTCAAAATGGTGTATTTTGTGGAAGGGAATGGGACAATGGATAACCCAGTACATAAAAGTGGTGGACACTCCCCTGTGAATGTGACTTCGTCCCTAGTTGCATTTCTTCTACATTTCCAGTTCCAGAAGTTGGCAGATATGCTTAATAGCCATGTTACATTTGATTTAATCAGATGTAATGGTACCTGACTCAATTGTAGGACTGGGGCATGAAAGCCCGACCAGGTAATGCAGTGGTAGAAGCCCAAGTTTAAGGAGTGTGGTCAGAACCAGAGGGGTGTGGCCAACCACCTCAGATTGACTTGGCTAACCATTATGGGCAGTGGCGGTTTTTACCTATTTGCTGCAGGACTGCAGCTCCTAGAGGCAAAATCTGTTCTCTGCCTAAGTGAAGCCACATGCAGTATGTGAGAATGCTCTGGTTTCACTGTGACTGGCAGTGACTTCCATTCACCCAAGGAAGTCTCATTGGGAGGTGTTCACTTCCTCCGGGATGCCTCTATATGGGCTTCTGAGTGGCAGCCCATAAAAACCGGGTTCTACGCATGCACAGTACGAGGCCGATACTGCGCATGCGCCGGACCCAGCATCCTGAATATGCCTCTGTGGACTGCTACAAAAGCAGCCCATAGAGGTAGGGGACCAACGCATACGCAGTACCGAAGAAGCTACTATGCATGCGTCAGCCCCGTGGCGGGGACCCGGACCAGGACATCGGCGAAGTCAGCGGAGGGGGGGGGGGGGGGTGCATCATCTAGAGCGGATATGAACATAACTGTTCATGTGGCCAACCATGTGTGGTCTAGTGTCTAGTGATCATCATGCTGTCATGGTGATGGACCTATTGTTATGTGGAGGCCTGGATGCATTCCCATTCCCATTGTTAATCAGGCCCTGTGGGTTACCTGTTCACAATGTAACCTAGGTCCTTCCCGACCAACCCGAACTGGGTTCCTAGATCACTGGACATGGTTCATTTTTCAGGGACCCTTTCACACCTAGCTATGACCCGGGTTAACCCGCCCATAACCTGGGTTGCAGCGGCAATGTGAAAGGGGTATAAATAATGTGGATGCCAAAAAAAAAAACATTTAAATAAGGTATGGAGAAATCAGTTCCAGTACCAACGGGTTTGGTATGTGCCTCCGACAGTGGGTTTTCCGACAGTCAGTATCCCAACGTCGGGATCCTGACTGCCGGTGCTCCGATAGGGGGGCAAGCGCAAAGAAGCAATACAATTCTGGTTTTCCAATTTTTCCATATTGAATCGCAGGTCCCAGTTGTTCATAAACCAGATGGCAGAAGCTGTGCACATCAGCAAGCTTGCCCATTTTACATTATATCATTGCTGTCTAGTCATTGTTAAACCAGTCATGTCCATCAATGCCGCAAAAAGGTCCGATATTATTTGCTTTGGCCAGAAACAAATGATGTATGTAGAGCAGTGGTGTCAAACTCATGGCCCTCCAGCTGTTGTGGGACTACACATTCCAGCATGCCCTGCCACAGATTTTATATAATGCACAGGTCTTCAACCTGTGGCCCTCCAGATGTTGTGGAACTACATGTCCCAGCATGCCCTGACAGTTTTGGCATGCTGTTATAGGAAAAATGTGGCAATGCATGTTGGAACATGTAGTTTCACAACATCTGGAGGGCCATAGGTTGAAGACCCATGATATAATGGATTGCTAAAACTGTGGCAGGGCATGCTGGGATGTGTAGGGCCATGAGTTTGACACCAATGATGTAGAGCACGGGTGTCAAACACAAGGCCTGCGGCCCAAATCCGGCCCGCCAGACCTCGTCATGTGGCCCGCGTGAGGAGATAGCACGCAGGGGCAGTGTGTCTAAAACAGGAGTACACGTCCGCGGCCGCCTTACCTGTTCCTCCACTGTCGGCGGCCATGTTCCTGTAGGCACATATGTATTTGGCTACAGAAACATGGCCGCCGGCCTCCACAGCTACGTGGAGGAGGGCCCGGCCGCCTGTTCCCTCTGATGCCCGGCAGTGACAGACACTGGGTGGGGACGTCATGACGATGACGCCGCCCGCCCATGCGTCTGTAGAGAAGTAGGAGCAGGCAGGGAAGCTGGACCGGGAGTCGGGGACAGTGTGGCCGCAGCAAGCAGTGAAGAAAAGCTGGAAGCCGCAGCAGCTGCAGGACAGACGGAGAAACAGTAAGTGAGGATGAGGATCACACTCACAATAAAAAAATATATATATATCTGCTGTTTCCTGAGGTGTCCCCGTGTATAATAATAATAATAATAATAATGCCATGACACCACAGGCTGCTCCTCCTGTATAATCATTTATGTGTCACGGCATTACTTTTATTATATTATACAGGGGGAGCAGTCTGTGGTGTCATTGCATTATTATTATTATACAGGGGGAGCAGCCTGTGGTGTCATGGCATTCATTTTATATTATACAGGGGGAGCAGCCTGTTGTGTCATGGCATTATAATTATACAGGGGGACCTACAGATACAACCGGCCCTTTGAGGGTGACCAAACTGCTGATGCGGCCCCCGATGAATTTGAGTTTGACACCCCTGATGTATAGCATCTAACAGTTCACTATTATAATTAAAAAGATAAAATTATTGCTCTTGTTTGGATACATGCTGTAGTGATCTGGATTTGTACCGGAGCTTGTAAATGTAGAAAGCTATAGTTTCACAAAAAAAGTTTCCGAACTGGAAACATGGGGGGAAATTTAATATGATGAGAGATTCAGAAAGTGAGTGAGTTTTTTTTTAAAGCGGCAATCATTTACATGGCAAAACCAGTTTGATTTTGCAGTGTAAATGATTTAAAAAAACTGGAGATTTCTTACCAAATCTCTCACTTTCTGAATCTCTCATCCTATAAAATTTTACCCCTTGTGCCTAATTCAGATCTTACTGCAAAGCTGCTTTTTTAGCAAATGGACAAAACCATTGGCCCGATCACTTATCGAAACAATGAACAAGCGCGTTGGCTTTTCATCGCTGGCTGTACGCAGGGAGATTGACAGGCAGCCGGTGTTTGGGGGTGGCACTCGGCCGTTTCCAGGGAGTGTGAAGGAAAATATCAGGGAAGCATACCTCCCAACAGTCCCGAATACTGCGGGAATGTCCGGGTTTTCGGGGACATTCCCGCATCCCTCCCGCGGCTGGCAGTGTCCCGCGGCAAGGTGGGGGCTGTTGGGAGTCCCCCTGTTGGCTGCTGAGCATGGCATTTTGGTAAAACGAACAGGACCATTTCTAGGCAATTTGGCTCCCAGTACAAAGAGTTAAAAAGTGCCAACTATCCACTATAGACATTATAAAAAGAAAAAAAAACAGAGTAGTGCTTATGACAGTTTATTAATGAATAAACCGGTACTTGTGTACTAGCACGGCGCCCCGATAATTAGTCGCCCGATTTTTTAATTGCATCGCATGCCATACACCCGATGGCATGCGATGCGATTTTAACTCATATTCGATATTAAATTGTATAAGCACCCTAATGGGTTTAAAATTGTATGCCATTGTACAACATCGGCCGATATCGCGTCGCATCGAATGCGATATGGTCTGCGATGCGATGGGCGCCATGCTAGTACACAAGTACCAATAAACCTGTACCCGGCTGCTAACTACTTGGGACTACCAATCCCATTACAGCAAAGACAAACAAAAAAGAAAGTGCACTGGTTCAGGTGTTTTTAGAAAAAATGGCAGTTAGAGAATTTTTTTTTTTTAAAGTTTATATCACAATAAAAACATAGATTAACTTACAATCACACACAGCATAATGATTTTAGCAGGTACTGGCCGATACCAAACATATGTGAAATACAATTTATAAAGAAAAAATTTAAAAAATTGGTACTTGTGTACTAGCACGGCGCCCATCGCATCGCAGACCATAAGGCATGTGATGGTATGCGATGCGATGCGATGTTACGCGATGGCAGGCGATGTTATAAAATTTTAAATTGTATACCATCACATTGTATTGCATTGTATGCCATTTTATCACATATACAATGGTATGTGATTTAAAATTGTATAAGCACCCTAATGGGTTTTTCAATGTTAAAAGTGCCCCCTATAACATAATTAAACGTGATGGTTTGCTTATTATGTTAAAAGCCCCCCCACATCACCCCCACTATCAACGCCAACCCAAAGCGTGGCGAGCGTAGCAAGCCCGCGAGGGTCGGCGGTACGCGTCCTCCAACCTTTTCATACCCCCACTATCCACGTTGGCATGGAGTTGATTTTATATAGTGTGGCGAGCGCAGCGAGCCACCGAGCCCAAAGTGCGGCGAGTGCAGCGCAACCCGCGAGGGGATGCATAATATATGTAAAGTAATATGCGTCCCCTCGCGGGGCTTGCTGCGCTCGCCACGCTTCGGACTCGGTGGCTTGCTGCGCTCGCCACACTATATAAAATCAACTCCACGCCGACGTGGATAGTGGGGGTATGAAAAGGTCGGAGGACGCGTACCGCCGCTCGCCACGCTTCGGGTTGGCGTTCATAGTGGGGGTGGCATGGGGGTGAATTTAACATTTTAAGCCCCCATTAGGGTGCTGCTTATACAATTAAAAATCATATAGGGGCCTTATACAATTTAAAATCGCATCGCATCGCTGTGCATCGGGTGTATGGCATGCGATGCGATGTGATAATACACAAGTACCAAAAAAATTATACTATAAAGACTTCATAATTGCAGAGGGGTAATGTCAATCAAAAATCCCAAATGAAAAGACTACTTAGTATTAGGTCAGAATAAGTGCATTAATGCTATGGGAACATCCAGTCTTCCTGAGGGTTAATGCATAAGCAGTCCAGAGATGCAAGCGGTCTGGGTTAGCTGTTTTAAGCACTGTCACTGGTCCAATTAGTTAGGTTAGTCAGTGATCGTATTAGTGATATGTACAAGGTTGATAATGGAACAGTCATATCACTTTGGTTCACAGACCTTTTTATAAGGATTACGTGGTGTGCTGTGTCAGCAGTAATTACCAAGACATCCTGGGTAGCTGGAGACAAAAAAAATCAGCAATCAGCAAGTTGTAAGGAGCCGGCCGGCAATTCCTTTTGATATGAATGAAGAAATTCGGGTTTTGACGCGTTTCCCCGCCCACGTGTGTTGGCGGCTTTATCAAAGATCAAAAAAAAGTTTCTGTGGCTACCCCGACCCCCTTCCCTCATGGCATTTTGTTACAACGAACAGGGCCATTTCTAGGCAATTTGGCTCCCAGTGCAAACAGTTAAAAAATGCCAAATATCCCCTATAGACATTATAAAAAATGGTGCATGTTCATAAAAAGGTAAGACCTTGATGTCTTGCATGAAAAGACCTTATCAGCTAGGTTTGCTTTGGCCAGCACATTGTGTAATTTTCTCAGCCAATCAGCGTCCGGCCAGTCTTTTCGAAATGTTTTCAAATTCATCAGCGCTTTCCGCCGCCCGGCAAATAGCGCTACAAGCTCCCTGCCACTGCTGGCTGGATCCCGGCTGTCCAGACCCTGCTGCCTGGATGCCGCTGACCAGACCCTGGACGCCGGGATTTTAGGCTGGTGAGAAAGGGTTATACCTGACTCTCTGCTATCTCTTCTTGGATGTCCCAGCACTTTCATAAACTCAACAACATGTTTAGTAGTAGTAGTAGTAGTAGTAGTACGTTTATTTATAAGGCGCCGCAAAGTGTCCGCAGCGCCGTACATAGCAAACAAAAAACAAAAACAAATTACAAGGTAACGTACAGGGTGTGTTGAAAGATACAGTATAAATAGGGGTATAGCTGGTAGAACTAAAATCAGCATCAGTTCAGAAGTAGGTGTCAAAATTGTCAAGGAGACTGAAGATGAAGTAGAGGAAGGGAAGAACAGGACAGGAGCACAGGTGAGGTAATGAGGTAGGGTGAGTACGTGAGGAAGGAGGGCCCTGCTCATAAGAGTTAACATACTAAAAATAGGTGGGTGGACGAACGAAATACAATAGGATAAGTAGGAACGGAGGGGAACGGAGGCAGGATAGGAGGATCAAAAGAGGTTAGGAGGAGGGATAGGCTAGTCGAAAAAAGTGGGTTTTGAGGGAGCGCTTGAAGGAGGTAAGGGAATCAGATAGCCTGATGGGTGGCGGGAGGTTGTTCCAGTGCAGGGGGGCAGCGCGAGAGAAATCTTGGACACGGGAGTGGGAGGAGGTGATTAGGTGAGAGGTCAGTCGGCGGTCAGCGATGGAGCGAAGAGGACGGGAGGGAGTGTGGATAGAGTTTAAGATGTTTAAGACTGAGCTGAACAACTTCCCAGCATCCACATAACCCCACCTCCCACAATTTCATTATCTATTGATGGCACAACTATCACCTAGGGATGGACATCGCAATGCAATGTTTCTAAACCATCGATGATTTTGTTTTGATGGTACTACTCTTACCATTCGATGGCAGCATTATGATGTTTGCCGCCATCGAATGGTAAACATTTGATGGTGATTCGATCCTCCAGCCTGCCATGATGCAGCATTTCTGTGCATGCGTGGCCATGCTGAAGATATTTGCGCACGGGAACAAGAGTTTTTCTTTTGCACATGCAGAAATCATATTCATTTTTTTTTCTATTGAATTATTTTGATGCAATGGTCAGTTACCATTGCATCTAAAGATTAGATGGCGGAAGCCTAGCCTTCATTTTATGGTGTGTTTTCTGATGTCCATCCCTGCTATCACCTCTAGCTCCCAAGTACGCTGTAATCCTTGACTCCTCCCTCTCCTTCAAATCACAAATTTAGGGGGTAGATGTAGGAAGCAGTTATAACGGAGGAGAAGTGAGCTAGAGGAGAAGTGGTCCATGGCAACAAATCAGCATTGAAGTAACATCTATAATTTGCATACTATAAAATTATACAGAGCAGCTAATTGGTTGCCATGAGCCACTTCTCCTATGGATCACTTCTTCCTTATCACTGCTTCATACATCTACCCCTTAGTACCTCTGACAAGCCTGCCATTTTCATCTCAATATATTTCCAGAATCAGACTCTCTTACTCTGGATGCTACTAAGATATTTAGCCACTCTCTGGTCATCTCCAGACTGTGCTACTGTAATATCTTCCTATCTGGCATCCTTGACATACTTCAATCTATCCTCAATGCTGCTGCTGCGTGCCTTATCTTTTTTCCCTAAATGTGCTACATCCACCTCCACTCTCTGACAAGCCCTACAATGGCTCTTCTTCCATTTCAAAATCTTATTCAACTTCTCACTTACAAAGTTCTCACCCACTCCTCTCCCATTTGACCTTACTCCACTTTACACTTTCACTAGCCCTTTAATGCCCACCGACTCTCCTGCCTACTGATTAGCTCCTCCCATTCATACCTCCAACATTTTGCACGTGCTGCTCCCTTTCTCTGGAATTCTCTACCTTTCCCCACCACACTCTCCACCTCTCTATAAAACTTCAGATGGGCTCTCAAAACCGACTTCTTCAATAAACCCAGCCATCTTGCATTCTAACCCCCTGTTCCATGCTCACAGTCTACCCCATCCATGTCACCCCTGTCTCTGCCCACATCTCCCTTAAGACTTTAAACTCTCCCAAGCAGGGCCCTCTCCCCTCAAGTACTTTTCCTACTCTTATTTAAACTATCTTAATTTTCTGTGTCATTTGCTGATATAGCCAAGCTTATATAAATTGTACTTGTCCTACATTGGGGGATTTTGACACTGTGCGAACTCCTCTAATAAAAGAGGGATATGAAAAAGAAATTGAAAAGAAAAAAGGAAGGAAAGAGCTGCTATATTAATTAGGTTGTCTTTCTTGATTGTGAGTTTGAATTTGAGCGCTGAAATGGAAATATTAGATGATATAAAGTATAGAGAAGTAAGAAAATGAGGGTGGGGTACCTGTGATGGAATAAAAATGAGAAAAATATAAATAAACAAATATATAATTAGAAAATCATAAAATAAAAAATGTATAAAGGTTTATTTCACGCGACACCTGTGGAAGGAAAAGTTTGCAATGTATACAGCTCCTTAATGGAGAATTTGGGGACCGCAATACTCTGTACTGTTCCTATCTACAGCTGGGATGGTAAACAGGCTACGTTTCAGTGTCCATGTTGACTGTGTCCACATTCGGGCCAAAAAAAAAACCCATGTCAACCTTTTGACTGTCAACCTTCCCCATGTTGACCTAATGCTTGCAAAGAGCCCAAGTGAGAGGATTGTACTACTGTCGATCTAATGACCCTGTCGACCAAACCCATATCGACCTTCAGGCATGTCAACCTTCCTGCATGTCGACCTTCAGTCATGTCAACCTTCATGCATGTCGACCTAGTGGTGTCCACCTAATGCTTGTCGACCTAATGCCTGTAGACCTAATGACCTTATCCCACTACGATCCACCCTTGGGCGTCTCACAATTTTTTTTCTGTGTGATCCAAACACTTCAAACTTTGATTTGTCTGTCCATAAAACTTCTTTACAATCTACCTCTGTCCAATGTCTGTGTTCTTTTGCCCATATTCATCTTTTCCTTTTATTGGCCAGTCACAGAAATGGCTTTTTGTTTGCCACTCTGCCTAGAAGGCCAACATTCCAGAGTCACCTCTTCACTGTAGACATTAACACTGGGGTTTTGTGGGTACCATTTAATGAAACTGTCAGTTGAGGACCTGTGAGGCATCTATTTCTCAAACTAGAGACTCAAATTTACTTGTCTTCTTGCTCAGTTGTGCACCAACTCTATCTACTCTGGTTAGACCCTATTTGTGAAGAGATTGTTCTCTGAGTGGAGTAGTACACACCGTTGTATGAAAAGTTCAGTTTCTTGGCAATTTCTCACATGGAATAGTCTTAATTTCGAAGAACAAGAATAGACTGTCGAGTTTCACATGGAAGTTCTCTTTTTCTGACCATGTTGAGTGTATAATCGAACCCAAAATTGTGATGCTCCAGATACTCAACTAGCTCAAAGAAAGCCCAGTTTTATAACTTTTCTAAGAAGCAAACTCATTTTTAGCTGTGCTAACATAATTGAATAAGCATTTTCTAATGATCAATTAGTCTTCTAATGCAATAAGCAAACACAATGTACCCTTAGAACACTGGAGTGATGGTTGCTGGAAATGGGTCTCTATACACCCATGTAGATACTCCTTTAAAAACCAGACCTTTGAAACCAGTATAGTCATTTAACACATTAACAATGTATAGAGTGTATTTCTGATTAATCTAATGTTATCTTCGTTGACAGAAACAGTTCTTTTATTTAAAAAATAAGGACGTTTTGTATGGTAGTGAATGCTACATTATACTGCATTGTTAATCTGGTACATTATAATGTTTCTACAGTACTTTACTATTTTTTCTCTAATGGTTAGGCAAACCTCTGTGGCAGCTCGCCACACCCCCTCTGGCGGCTGCACATACCCCTAAACATGTGCCCCAATAACTACGTTCCCCAGTAGGCCCAGTCTGACAAGTGTAGACTATGTGAAACAAAATGAGGTAAGCAGGAATGCTGTGATGGAACACTACTGTTTGAGAGGCTTGTAATAGAACTTGGAGTCACACACCTCAGGCAAGGCTGGATTCTGCCAAGTACAACAAAAATCTGTCAATTAAAAACCATTGAGTCAGACTTGATGTTCTAAGGATAAAAAATTGTTGTTGCTACTACAAGACAAGTATCATGCTAGAGTTACTATGCAGATGAGTTTTTGAGTCTTCTGGAGAAAGACACTACATCATTATTTATTTATTTATTTATTTATTTACAGTTTCTTATATAGCACAACAGATTCCGATGCGCTTTACAATAGTAAAAAGTGATAAAACAAAGTGGGTAACAACAGACAGATTTAGAGGTAGGAGGGCCCTGCTGCAAACTAACAATCTATAGGGACATAGGAGGGAAACACAAGGACAGGCACCAGTAATAGCATAGCAGTCCCACCAAGTTGCAAGTCCAGAAGAAAAGCTAAATAATACATATGTGCCTCAGAGGGTTATGCTTGTGGTACTTAAATATGATAGGCTTGCCTGAAGAGGTGAGTTTTCAGGGAATGCTTGAAAGTTTGGAGGCTAGTGGAGAGTCTTATTGTGCGTGGAAGGGCATTCCATAGGGTGGGAGCAGCCCGATAAAAGTCCTGTAATAGTGAATGGGAGCTAGTGATCCGTGCAGAAGAGAGACGCAGTTCTTGTGCAGAGCGGAGTGGTCGAGATGGGAGATATTTTGTGATAAGTAAGGAGATGTATGCTGGTTCAGTATGGTTAATAGCTTTATATGTGAGTAGCAGTGTTTTATATTGAATACGCTAAGATACAGGCAAACAATGGAGGGACTGGCAGAGCAGATCAGCAGACGATGAGCATCTTGCTAGGAAGATCAGCCTAGCAGCAGCATTTAAAATGGATTGCAGTGGCGAGAGTCTGTTCTTGGGAAGACCAGTTAGGAGACTATTGCAATAATCAATGCGGGATATAATGAGTGCATGGATAAGAGATTTAGTAGTGTCTTGTGTGAGATAGGGTCGTATTTTGGATATGTTTTTTAGATGCATGTAACATGATTTGGAGACAGATTGAATGTGGGGAAAGGTTTATCAAGGTGGGTGTTATCTGCGTCCACAGAGTATAGATTAGAAAAATACAAATGGAATTTTGTTGCAATGTCATTATGAGATGTTAAAATATTTCCCTCATATTTTAATCTTGGAATTAATTTTCTTCTAGTTTGTTGATGTTCCATGTAGGCCAATAGTTTGCCGGCCTTACCTCCCCATTTAAATTATTTATGTTTTGTGTAATCTACTTTTAAACGGGCTACATGTAGCTATTCTTCCAGTCTACCCCCTTCTTATTACTATGAAAATTTGAACAAAAGATTTAATTAAAAAACAAAACAAATACACTGCGCTAAACATTTATGCTAGTCAGGGGTGCCAAGACTCATACTTGGCTTCAGTACTAATGGTGGTTGGGGGGGAATAAGTATTGGCACTTACAAGATAAGTATTGGCCCTTACACATGCCACATGGTAGGTGCAATAGACACATAAGAAGCATCCTTCCCTGCATTGTATGTTGCTTGTGCATTTTGTGGCCGTATAAGAAGCTGTGTATGCTGTGTCTATCTGTGCTATAAAGCAGAAGCTAACATTTGTAATTACATGCATTTCTCACATTTACTCTTTCAACTCACAGCATGCCTACTGAGTTTCCTACTCCATCTCATTTTCTCATACATGCCACTGAAATAAGAACAGATCTCAAAGGGCCTTATTTTGGTTCATTCTTTCTGACAAAATCCTTCTTAGATGGACAAAACCATGTGCACTGCAGGGGGGGCAGATGTAACATGTGCAGAGAGAATTAGATTTGGGTGAGTAATTTTGTTTCTGTGCAGGGAAAATACTGACTGCTTTATTTTTACACTACAATATAGATCTCACTTTGAAGTAAAACCCCTCCCAAATCTAATTCTCTCTGCACATGTTACATCTGCCCCACCTGCAGTGCACATGGTTTTGCCCATCTAAGAAGGATTTTGTCAGAAAGAATGAACCAAAATAAGGCCCAAAGTGAGGTTAAACTGCAAACCATTGATTTAAAAAGTTTTGGGGCATCATACAACTTGCAAAATACATTTTTATTATTTTATTGAATCATGAACTGTGGATTCTGGAACCGATCCAATTTGAATTACCATTAGCACTTATGTGAAGGTGTGTATACACCTGAGATCCCCGCCTCCACCGATGTATCGGCAGCCGCGGAGACCCGGCGTGGTGCCAGCATTCACAATTGCTGATGCTGGCGGACGACGAGCGACAGTGACAGAAGAGTGGGAGCCATGCAGCATTCTGCATGGCCCTCGTTAACGATCTGCATGTACAGATGGAGGAGTCGTAAACAATGAATGACAATAATGAGCAATATAGCTCATGTTATTGCACCCTGTGTATGAACCTTTACATCTACAGTGTGAAACATTACGTACGGATTCATTATTAAGCAGGGTTGTAAATGAATATCTGCCACAGGTGCATAATGCAAAGACACATACATTAGTATAGAATGACAGAACATGTAGTAGCTAGCCGCTAGCAAGAATAATCCAATCATTGCTACAGATTTCTACATATGATAAATAATTAGACCTGGGTGTCTGAAGTTTAATTGAATAGATCATTACATCATAAGTTTTAATGACAGTATGTATATTGCAGCTATGAAACCTTTTAAAATTCTTTATTATGATTGATGATGATTTTTTTTTATGTTCAAAAAATACATTATTATTATTTTCATTGATTTTATTATCAATCAGTAGATTTACAAACTTGGGCCCTAATTCAGACGTGACTGCTAATTAGAGAATTTCCAAATCAAGCTATTATGAGCCGAAAGTACAACTGAATATCTATTATATTCTAGAAGTTGCTAAATAAATAAGAAGTAGATAATAAGTAGTTGATTGGTTGCCCATAGCGACATCTCATCTTCAATAGAACTCCCATCTTAGTAAATAATGCCCTAACATTCCGAATGAAGTGAACAATGTTAAAATAAGCCCAAATATCTATTTAGATAGTTAATCAAATTAAATTAGGGAGATTTCTGGATTCGTTGCTTTGACAGATGTCATTGTGGCTACACGGCTACACTAGCATTATCTTTATTGGCAATTTAATAAGGAAATAGTACTTAATGAGCTATAGACATCTTATCAGCAATGTATCTAGATTTCCCTTAAAAGTCAACGAAAGAACTACATTAATTCTTGTTGATTTGGTAAATTAGTCATCAGTGAAAACAAAGGATTTTTCACTTAATCAAGAAAGTCAGGATTGAGCAACACAATGGAAGCTGTATTACGGTTCTCACCTAACTCCTTCTTCCCCTGTAGGCAAAATGCTTTCTTCCAATCAGGGGTAAAGGGAACAGCTTCAACCCCAGCTCAGGAACAAGTTTGTCAGCGTGTCAACAAAATCACTGGATTCCAAGGAAGATTAAAGAACAGCTGACAGTCTAAGGGAATCAATGGACATTCTTTGGGTTCCTAGAAAATGATAATGCCAGAAATTGTTTATAAGATGAAAAGGATAAGACATACTGAAAGCAGTTACGTGCCATTTCTATAAGTCAAGCAAGTGCATATACAATACATGCCAAATGAGACCTACGCTGCAAAGCTTTACCAGAGTCGCAGACCCATGTAGCTTTGGGCTTAATCACACTAGCTGAATGAATAAAAAAACAGTAACAACTGCTGTCACGGTAAGTAGCATGTGTCAGAAAATGAACAAATGTCAGAATATGCTGCCATTAGTGATTCATAAATAACCAGAAATGTTGATGTTCTAAGGAAGTGTTCCCAGCCCTACACCAATCATACTATACAGCAAACTTAATTGAATGTCATTATTCCAGCTCTATTCATAGATTACACTGGTCAACAATTTTTGAAAAGTTGTCTGAGATGAAATTGCAGCATCATATAATTCTGAAGTGAGGTACACAAGGTATATGAAAGTCTGATTTCTTTGTCCAAGGCTGTGGTAAAGTTCTTCATCAGGCCCAGTTTTATATGCAACGGTGGCCATATTTCTCCCTTTTTTTTTTTTACATGATTTCGATGCATAGGGTCGATAATTTGTGTGAAAAGTGTCAAATTGTATGTCATTTACTTATGGTTCTCATCCGATGCATGGTCTTGTGCTAATTGGATCAGATCCGGAGATTATCACCGCTGCACCAAGTATACAGCGTATACTATACAGTATATATATACATACACATATACAGAGGTGAATGGGATCGCCAGCAATACATTGTATGCAGAATGATCCCATACAATGTATCATATGCGAACTAGCAGGCGGAGAGCTGTTTGGTCATTTCAAGAGGTTAGCATGCGGTAGCTCACCCTAGTGTATTGGTGCCTTGAGGTTGGTAGCAAAATCTTGCTTGATTGAACATGTGGAAGACGCTGAACAGTTTTCTTCCCAGGCTCCAATCATGAAAGTAGTGACCAGTTTTTGTTGACATACCGGGAATGGAAACACCAGTACTTCATATAACCGCCCTGTAAATGCATCACAGGTGCAACAACCTTCAAATCACCACAGAGCTGCCACTGATTTATGCACCTCCACAACTGCTTTATGCTGTCATAAATGTATTTAAACCGGGTAGCATAATACAATGGAATCAATGGCTTACTATTCCCATTATGAGGCAAATCAGCTTTATTGACAGTACTTTATTTTGAAGAAGTGGAGCTAATCAACTATTTCAACCATCGATCTTATTCCCAGTGACCCAGAATTAGCACAGAAAAACAACCAAAACCTAGATTTGCTTTAGAAGCATTTTTGCTGTAGACCAATGTTATGGGAATGTTGCGTTGTAAGTTGCAGAACTGCCCACAAACCTTACAGCAGCGGTTTCCAAACCTTTTGGATCACTGTGCCCTGGAGTATCAGAATTTCGAACTGGCACCCCTAGGCCAAAAGTTTCTTATTGAGAAATGTAAAAATTAAAAATTTAAAATGTCAGTTATGTGCTGAGGGACAAAATCTGCTTCTGTTTGTCTGCTTCCAATTGTATATTGGCCATAGCCTTGCCTATTGTTTGCAATGACTAAATATTGTGTACTGACATTTGCCTTGCGTGCAGCCAGCCCTGACCTTAGCTTGTTCACTGAACTGTGTGCTATGAACATATGTCATTTTCTGTTTGCCAATATCCTGCACATGGCACATATACTCTTACACCAAAAGTATTTTGTTAACCTAAGTACCACTGGTTGGCAATACCCTGATTTAAAAGTCTCATTCAATCTGAAACTTTCAGACCATTGGGAACCCAAGTTCCAATAAGCATATTAAGCAGTGGCACAAGTGTTTCGGTACGGGGTGGTACAGCGTATCACTAGAACATATTGTGCCAGTACACCGTACCACCATAACAAATGACCCAGAGAGCGTGGATCTCAGGCAGCGCAAACCTGCAAATGCTCAGTGAGCACTCTCTGTGTCTTTTTGCCACTTACAGCAGCAAAGTCAGTGCCCATTCCTGCGCACCACGCTGCTCCTCCGGCTGTGGCTGGGAGCGGTCAGGCCTCTGGCTGCCCCCGTTCTCTATGTTCTTCATATGCCACGGACTCTGCTCTGGCTCGACTCCTCACTCCTCGTGTCTCTGGTAACTCCTCCTCCTTTTTCATGCGCCTTTGCTGTGTAATTTAAACTCTTATACAGGGGCATCACCTGAGTGGGGCATCACAAATTTACCCCCATGAATAAGCACATCCTGCCACAGATCCACTCACTTCCAAGGTAAAGTGGGTGGCAAATAGGAAGAGATTTTCTCAGAAGTCCTGGGTAATGCAATAAAGTCCCCAAAACTCAACATTTAGGAGGGATTAAATAATTAATGGTTAAGGGGCTGTAAATTTAGTTATGCCCCTTTTTGCCATGTAGCCACTCCCCATCATGTCATGCGGCCACACCCCTTACCACACCTATTTTTCAGCCACTCGGCACAGTAAGTTTTTCTACTTGCACCACTGATATTAAGCTTTAAAGAAAATATTGCTTACTATAGGTAAAGATTGCGAGAAGAAATTTTAGGGAGTTTATTACAGACACATATTGGGTTTGTTTTCTTCCTTAGTTGTTGTGATTACTCTTTATAGGAATGAAAGCTTGCACATGCCGGTGTACCTCCCTGGGAGTAGTGATTTGTGGCTGCATCTGCTTCTATTATCTCATGTCTGGGTTGCTATTGTCACGTTTTAGCAGCCACCAATAACACTCTCTATCACTGAGGGAAAACTGCTGCATTATTAAAAGAAATGTGACATTTGGAAGACTCTTGTATTGAGATGAAAGAAACCTACAGCCAGTGGATTGTTGGAATTCCTGTAATCAATGGTCCTGGATCACAACACTGAAATTGCTTCATCATCTGCTAATGCATTAATTCATGTCATTAATGTACCTACAAACACAGAAATCAGTCAATTCCGGGGCTGTTAATCACTATACTATACATGATGTTGAGCTTGTATGACATCTCAGATATTACAGCACTCCCACAGGCACCATTCTGACATGTCACCACAGGGGGTGCTATAGAGCTCATATTTCTTCTTTTCTTTCCACAGTGCACTATCCAAATCCACATTTTTTTTTTGGAAAATGATCATGTGGATTTTCCTATCCTTTCAAATCCCAAATAAAACAAAGAATAAATTAGGTTAGTTCAGTACTTTTCTTAAGGGTTTCTAAATGTATTACTGAGCTAGCTACTGGAATAAAGCATGCACTGAGCTATGTCCTAGTTATGTTTCCCTGAAATGGCTCTGAAACTCCTCAGGGGTAATCTGGCACTGTGCATGCGCACACAGAGGGGTATTCAATGCCCTGACAGCGAGTTATCGGCACAAAGAAGTGCCAATTACTTGTAGTCAGGGTATTCTATGAATCCTCGCCTGTTCCCTGAGGAGAGGATCACTTGCTGTCTGCCTCCTCGCCTGTTCCGTGAGGCGAGGTTCACTTGCTGTCTGCCTCCTCGCCTGTTCCGTGAGGCGAGGTTCACTTGCTGTCTGCCTCCTCGCCTGTTCCGTGAGGCGAGGTTCACTTGCTGTCTGCCTCCTCGCCTGTTCCCTGAGGTGAGGTTCACTTGCTGTCTGCCTCCTCGCCTGTTCCGTGAGGCGAGGTTCACTTGCTGTCTGCCTCCTCGCCTGTTCCCTGAGGCGAGGTTCACTTGCTGTCTGCCTCCTCGCCTGTTCCCTGAGGTTCACTTGCTGTCTGCCTCCTCGCCTGTTCCATGAGGTTCACTTGCTGTCTGCCTCCTCGCCTGTTCCCTGAGGCGAGGTTCACTTGCTGTCTGCCTCCTCGCCTGTTCCCTGAGGCAAGGTTCACTTGCTGTCTGCCTCCTCGCCTGTTCCCTGAGGCGAGGTTCACTTGCTGTCTGCCTCCTCGCCTGTTCCCTGAGGCAAGGTTCACTTGCTGTCTGCCTCCTCGCCTGTTCCCTGAGGCGAGGTTCACTTGCTGTCTGCCTCCTCGTCTGCTCCCTGAGGCGAGGTTCACTTGCTGTCTGCCTCCTCGCCTGTTCCCTGAGGTGAGGTTCACTTGCTGTCTGCCTCCTCGCCTGTTCCCTGAGGCGAGGTTCACTTGCTGTCTGCCTCCTCGCCTGTTCCCTGAGGCGAGGTTCACTTGCTGTCTGCCTCCTCGCCTGTTCCCTGAGGCGAGGTTCACTTGCTGTCTGCCTCCTCGCCTGTTCCGTGAGGCGAGGTTCACTTGCTGTCTGCCTCCTCGCCTGTTCCCTGAGGCGAGGTTCACTTGCTGTCTGCCTCCTCGTCTGCTCCCTGAGGTGAGGTTCACTTGCTGTCTGCCTCCTCGCCTGTTCCCTGAGGCGAGGTTCACTCGCTGTCTGCCTCCTCGCCTGTTCCCTGAGGCGAGGTTCACTTGCTGTCTGCCTCCTCGCCTGTTCCCTGAGGCGAGGATCACTCGCTGTCTGCCTCCTCGCCTGTTCCCTGAGGCGAGGATCACTTGCTGTCTGCCTCCTCGCCTGTTCCCTGAGGCGAGGTTCACTTGCTGTCTGCCTCCTCGCCTGTTCCCTGAGGTGAGGTTCACTTGCTGTCTGCCTCCTCGCCTGTTCCGTGAGGCGAGGTTCACTTGCTGTCTGCCTCCTCGCCTGTTCCCTGAGGCGAGGATCACTTGCTGTCTGCCTCCTCGCCTGTTCCCTGAGGCGAGGTTCACTTGCTGTCTGCCTCCTCGCCTGTTCCGTGAGGCGAGGTTCACTTGCTGTCTGCCTCCTCGCCTGTTCCCTGAGGCGAGGTTCACTTGCTGTCTGCCTCCTCGCCTGTTCCGTGAGGCGAGGTTCACTTGCTGTCTGCCTCCTCGCCTGTTCCCTGAGGTGAGGTTCATCCAATGTCTGCCTCCTCGCCTGTTCCCTGAGGCGAGGTTCACTTGCTGTCTGCCTCCTCGCCTGTTCCCTGAGGCGAGGATCACTTGCTGTCTGCCTCCTCGCTGTTCCCTGAGGCGAGGTTCACTTGCTGTCTGCCTCCTCGCCTGTTCCCTGAGGTGAGGTTCACTTGCTGTCTGCCTCCTCGCCTGTTCCGTGAGGCGAGGTTCACTTGCTGTCTGCCTCCTCGCCTGTTCCATGAGGCGAGGTTCACTTGCTGTCTGCCTCCTCGCCTCTTCCCTGAGGCGAGGTTCACTTGCTGTCTGCCTCCTCGCCTGTTCCGTGAGGCGAGGTTCACTTGCTGTCTGCCTCCTCGCCTGTTCCCTGAGGCGAGGTTCACTTGCTGTCTGCCTCCTCGCCTGTTCCCTGAGGCGAGGTTCACTTGCTGTCTGCCTCCTCACCTGTTCCCTGAGGCGAGGTTCACTTGCTGTCTGCCTCCTCGCCTCTTCCCTGAGGCGAGGTTCACTTGCTGTCTGCCTCCTCACCTGTTCCCTGAGGCGAGGATCACTTGCTGTCTGCCTCCTCGCCTGTTCCCTGAGGCGAGTTTCACTTGCTGTCTGCCTCCTCGCCTGTTCCGTGAGGCGAGGTTCACTTGCTGTCTGCCTCCTCGCCTGTTCCGTGAGGCGAGGTTCACTTGCTGTCTGCCTCCTCGCCTGTTCCCTGAGGAGAGGTTCACTTGCTGTCTGCCTCCTCGCCTGTTCCCTGAGGCGAGGTTCACTTGCTGTCTGCTTCCTCGCCTGTTCCCTGAGGTGAGGTTCACTCGATGTCTGCCTCCTCGCCTGTTCCCTGAGGCGAGGTTCACTTGCTGTCTGCCTCCTCGCCTGTTCCCTGAGGCGAGGTTCACTTGCTGTCTGCCTCCTCGCCTGTTCCCTGAGGCGAGCTGGAAGCTGCGAGTGTGGCCAGTAAAATGAGGAGGCGTTTGCATTTGAGGCAAACCTTACCTTGTAAGGGGATCCTTACATGGTAATGATAGTTTATTTTCGTTGAGGAAAAGCCATCCTCGCTGTACAAACCCCCTCGCCAGCAGCATTGAATTCGACTCAAAGTGTCAGTATCTAGTATTAGAACTGGCTCTACATTAGATTGACCTGCATATGATGCTAATCATATGCAGGTTGTATGATCGATTAAATGAGCGATCGTATGTGCTATAAAACACATATGATTTGCCTACGACCACAAGCCATCCCGACTGATGATATGTGCAGCACATATGATCAGTTGAGTGACCTTTCGATCCGCGGGACCGCGTAACACAGAAATACTGCACAATGTGCACAAGAAGTCCACACAATTGATCGCACGACCCGTTGAAATCTTGCATTCGGGCCTCATATCGTTCTTATGTATGGCCAGCTTAAGATAAAGAGATAACAAGGACAGAATATAGGAGTCTATTTACTAAGCCATGGGAGGAGATAAAGTGGATGGAGAATTTCGATAAAGTACAAGCCACTCAGCTCCTAATTGCCATATTACAGGCTGTGTTTGAAAAATGACAGCTAGGAGCTGGTTGACTGATACTTTATCTCCATCCACTTTATCTCCATCCAAGGCTTAGTAAATAGACCCCTGTGGAGTATACTGGAGTATGACAGTTGAGGCAGTGCCTCACCTGCCTCCCTTGACTGCACATCACTGCTGCAGGCTATTTTCAACTGATACAAGTCAGCAGGATAATGTCTCACTGCAATACCTGGCTCCTCTCACTGTGAAGGAGCAGCCATTTTTATGTCATCCCTGGAAAGGTGACACCCAGGTGCAGCTCGTACCCCCCCACACACACACACACACACACACCTTGGTATTCCTGACTAAATATATGTGCATTAAGGCTGAGCTGTAGGACACACAGAAAAATATGTAACCTACAATTACCGTATATACTCGAGTATAAGCCAAGTTTTTCACCACATATTTTGTGCTGAAAAATCCCACCTCGGCTTATACTCGATGTTAATGGGTGCTTACAATGTTAAATGCACCCCCACGCCACCCCCGTGATAAACGTGAACCCAAAGCGTGGCGAGCGCAGCGAGCCCGCGAGGGGCGGCGGTAAGCATCCTATGACCTTTTCATACCCCACTATCCACGTCGGCGTGGAGTTGATTTTATGAAGTGTGGCGAGCGCAGCGAGCCACCGAGCCCGAAGTGAGGCGAGCGCAGCGTGCCCCGTGAGGGGACGCGGATACCTGTGAAGCCCGCGAGGGGACGCGGATACCTGTGAAGGTATCCGCGTCCCCTCGCGGGGCTCGCCATGCTTCGGGCTCGCCACACTTTATAAAATCAACTCCACGCCGACGTGGATAGTGGGGGTATAAAAAGGGTCCCCCTTAGACAGCTTCCAGGGGCCACCACTGCCTCCCCTAGGCCTATACTCGAGTCAATGATTTTTCTCAGGTTTTTGGGGTAAAATTAGGTGCCTCGGCTTATATTCGGGTCGACTTATACTCGAGTATATACGGTATATAATATATACATAGACTTCATTGTTGGATTACTTGGAAGCTCAAATAATTGTGGATTCACAGCTAATGGAATCTTCACCATACAAAATAACTTGCGCTTTAGATAATGAGTAAAGACTGAACCCCAAATGGAGCATTGGAAACCAGAGTGGAATTCTAGCTCCAGGCAGAAGGAATTAAAAACAGATTTAAAAAGAATAAAGAAATTTTAAATTTTTCCATAAGCTTCTTTCTATCAAAGAGAAAACATGATGGACATGAAAGGCAGACTGGTTGCCTAATTATTAACTGCTGGTAGAATCCATTGCTATATTTACTGGAATGACAAGTAATGAGGAAGCTAATGAGTGGTTTAAATAGGGGCGATAGGCTTTCAACACAGCCAGGCAGAAAATCAGAAAGGAGTTGGCCCGGCAGTGGGATTAGCTGCCAAAATAATGACTACAGCTGGGTCACGGGTGTGAGTATTATCTCAGGACCTGAAGAGCGTATAATGAATGTAGCTACGTCATATGAGAAATGTAGAGGTCTGTTTTATGTTTTGCTCAGCAGTGTGAGTGGTATAGCAATCTCAATAGCCTAATGCTCCAACGTTTCACCATTCGAGACATCAAGCTCAGTCATCCTCAGAGTGCACGGGCGAGCATCTTACGGTAAAGGCTGCGGCAGGACACATTTGGACTTGCGGTTTCTTCTGCAACATGCTGTTTATTTTACTTTACTTTTACTGTTTTAACCCCTACCTCCCCATATCAGCTCCCACTGTAAGAATTTTGGACTCTATGATCTTTTGGAATGCTGGACTCATTTCTCTACTGTCCTATCCAATGCTTCAATATTGCCTTTCTTTCACTGTGGTTTGCTCATCTCTCATATTTTGATATATGCTGATCTATTCATACAGGTTATGTCCTATTAAACATGTGTCAATTTTTCCATATATGCCTTTGGTCCTTGTAGAGCTTATCTCTAACAGTGTAATCTTTTCAGTGCGCCAAACATGGCTGCCTCACCGGGTTCTCTTGTGGATGTGATGAAAAAAACATAGACCTGATGTTTATGTTGGTACCCTCAATATTGTGCTAATTATATACACCCTCTCTCAGCCGCTCGGGGAGGTTTGGGGGAGCTTGGGCATTCATGTGTTCGGGCGCCCAAACTCCCAAGCACTCCCGAGTGCCCCCGAACGTGCTCCCAGATGGTGGTATTCCAGTGGGAAATAGCTGGTGGAAAAACTGGCGCACCCCTATTAAACAGTGGCATGCCCGGAAATTTCTCGGGAGAGCCCGTTCCTGCAGTGAAGCTCAGCCCGAGAAATTTCCGGGCATACCACCGAAGAGGTTAATGACCAGTCTTTGAGTACATTTAATCTAAAAATACATTAAAATAAGTTCATATTCATAGTATTGGAAACACCAATGATTATATTTCTTATTTCGCCACTAGGGCATGAAAACTTACTGGCAGCTTATCCAGCATTTGATGGATTAAAGAAAAACAAAAACTCAACAAAAAATCTTAAACAATCTTATGTGTCCCTAATGGACAATTGAACCAGATAGACAATTAATAGTTCTTAATGGATTGACCATATAGTCATAGAACAAAATTAAATTAATGACCTTTAAAAAGTTGTCATATGAAATACTAAGTTGAAATGTCATAGTATATATACAAATTCAACATTTTAATGTAAGACTCATTAGGATTTACTTACTGAATTTCTCATAAAAGGTCAAAATCAGCTACTTGTTTGAACATTTTAAAGGGTGATAATAGAGGAATAATTTTCCTGTCAAATTATAGAAGATATCTCAGTGCCATGCAATAACCAAACAAACAATAAATAAGTTATATCTATGTATGAGTACTTACTTTCTATATACTTTATGGGTATCTTGTTTGATAGTTTGGTCCTCATTTACTGAGAACATAGATAAAAACATTTAATATTTTAGATATTTATCCTTATTTAGCTAGCTTACCTTTGCAGGCAGAGCGCTATATAAATAAAATTATTATTATTATTATTATTATTAATCCATCATAACGAGCAGGAACTACCCCTGCAAGATCATACTGTAAAGTGTACTACAGGTTGAGTATCCCTTATCCAAAATGCTCGGGACCAGGAGAATTTTGGATAACGGATTATTCCGTATTTCAGAATATTTTAATATTTCAATGATGTATTTTGAAGTATCTTGCATTTATGCTGTATAAACACATAATATACACACAAATATATTTTATTACCACATAAAATACACACAAATATATTTTATTTGTTCAAAAAGCAAGGTTTCAAAACGTGAAACAAAATGTGTGTACTATCTCAGCACTCAATTTGAATGCCAAGCAATCATTGTCTTGCACATATATAGTGCCAGTTACATATCATATCCTCAGTAGGGCTGTTACAAATGTCCCCAGTGAGTTTTTAGCAAAAAAAAAAAAATTTTCACTTTCTGGAATGTCTGGTTTTCGGAATAATTCGGATAACGGATATTCGGATACGGGATACTCGACCTGTACTGGGTAAATCTGTAACAGCACTACGCTGGACATTATATGTAACTGGCACTAGATATGTGCAAGAAAATGATTGCTTAGCAGTCAAATTCAATGGTGGAAATGTACTAAGTAAAATAAGGTAGGAATTGATATATTTGTATTCAGTCATATTAGAAATATGGGCACATATTCGTAATTTTGAAACTTACTAATGTGAAAGTACGTTATTATTTTGCCTTTTTACGGCCGATAATACCATTTGCATTCATATTCCTGTAGGTATACGAATAAATACGCCATTGAAAAATATGCCTTGTATTTTACATCACTTGAAATTTATTAATATTTAAAAAAATGTGTGTATAAAATGTGTAAACAAACACAATCAATAGAAAATCATAAAATAAATACAAAATTTGAGGAGTTTTTCACATGTTGTAGATTTTCACATGTGAAAGTATTCACATATTAGCCTTCAACTACTCACATGCACAAGTGTGTGCTTATACAGTAATAGGCCATTAAGCACACACACACACACACACACACACACACACACACACACACACACACATATATACACACTACCAAACACACACATATATACACACTCACAAACAATGACTGAAGACTGCAAATAAAAAATGACAAAAACTCAAAATAAGACACACTTCACATCACATAAAACATTTTGAAACGTTTTGAAAAACTGTAATTTTAAATGGTATTTTAAACGGGTCTAGTGTTCATATTGCAGCAGATTACCATTTAAAAATACAGTTTAAGTACCATTCACATCACCAGTCAAGCCGTTTAACCTCTGAACACCCACAGCTTATTTCCTGGTTCAGGGAAGGGACACAAGACAAGGGACAGCCTATCACAGTGCTCTAACCTTTATTTTTTACTAAATACCATTTCAGTGCCATTCAGACAGCACAAAAAACGGCTCTGAATTGGCTTTAAAATGGGTAGGACTCTGCTTTTTAAACGTGTTGAAATACCAGTTAACTTTAAATGGTATTTCAACTATGACACTTTCACACTGCAGCCTTAAACGTTTTAAAAGGCAAAAAAACGGCAATATACCGTTTTAAAAGTGTGATGTGAAAGCTACATTATAAAGCTACTATACAAACAAGATTCACAGGACAACTTGCACAACAAAAATATAGGGACTTCCTGACAACCCCACCAAAGTTCTATAACCGTAATTAAAATGGACGTAAAGGAATGCTAATAGAAAAAGGATGACAATGATTTTTTTCTCTATTAGCAATCCTTGCCATCCATTTTCCTACCTCAAACTCAACCCTCCAATTACCACTTAGGCTCTATGCTTCTGCCTATATAAGGATTAAATGGTCAGTGTTACATTCACTGCCTGAGGAAGCAGACATGTCTGTGAAACGCGTTGCAAATACATTGTTTGTAAGATTTAGTATTTTTTATTTTATGCTTTATTTTTATTTCCTGCTCCTAATGGTTTTTGTGATTTTATTTTATGATTTTGTTTCTATATTCTGTGATTTCTGAATTTAAATAAAATACGGTACTTGTTTCCTAGCACGGCCACAATCTGGAGTAATCGTGTCCCTTACTTAAGGGACACGATTACCCCCGATGGACCCGATTTCTTTTGAAATCAGGTCCATTTTGCTGGCTAGGATACAATATAGGGGGCATCGCGTCGGTCGGGACCATTAACATTGGTCCCGACGCGACCGACGCGATGCCCCCGATATTTCCATAGGCTTCAATGTTAAAAAATATTTTAACATTGAAATCTTGTCGGGAAAGTTAAAATATCGGGGGCATCGCGTCGGTCGGGACCATTAACATTGGTCCCGACGCGATGCGACGCGATGCCCCCGATTTTTGCATAGGCTTCAATGTTAAAAAAATTTTTAACATTGAAATGGTGAAAAATTGTGAAAAAATGTGAAATGGGCCAATATGACCCATTTCACATTATAGATGTCCCCGTCGTCACCCCACGATAGACGCCAACCCGAAGCGTGGCGAGCGCAGCGAGCCCGCGAGGGGCGGCGGTACGCGTCCTCCGACCTTTTCATGCCCTACTATCCACTAGGGCGTGGAGTGAGAATATAATAGTGTGGCGAGCGCAGCGAGCCACCGAGCCCGAAGCGTGGCGAGCGCAGCGAGCCCCGCGAGGGGACGTGGATACCTTCACAGTTATACGCGTCCCCTTGCGGGCTTCACAGGTGTCCGTGGCGACGCGGACACCTGTGAAGCCCGCGAAGGGACGCGTTTACCTGTGAAGGTATCCGCGTCCCCTCGCGGGGCTCGCTGCGCTCGCCACGCTTCGGGCTCGGTGGCTCGCTGCGCTCGCCACACTATTCTATTCTCACTCCACGCCCTAGTGGATAGTAGGGCATGAAAAGGTCGGAGGACGCGTACCGCCGCCCCTCGCGGGCTCGCTGCGCTCGCCACGCTTCGGGTTGGCGTCTATCGTGGGCTGGAGTTTACGCGCTTACATTTGGGGGGGTTTGGAATTTTTTTCATTTAATCCAATGTAAAATTGGGTCCCAGGGACCCAATTTACATTGGATTCAATGAAAAAAATCGGGTCCAAAATCGGTCGGTCGCGTCGATCGCATCGCATGCGACCAAATCGCATGCGATGCGATCGACCCGATTTTTCCGACACGACCACCCCGATCTAAATCGGTGTGGCCGTGCTAGGAAACAAGTACCTAAAATACTGTTATGTGTCTTTTCTATTAGTTAATATATCGCTAAGTCATTGTAGTTTTATATATTTTTATTATATATAATTACAACATAGCTAAATATTGAATATGCAGGATTGCCCAATAAAGAGTTTATAAATGTTATTGTAGTTTCAAATACCATAGTTAGTGCTGGATATTGGAGAAACTACTTATGGTTATAGACATTATTGCACACCATCATAAAATGGAATTTACTCTGCAGACGCAGAATTTTGCGCTTCCTAAATCCCCCTAAAGTCCTACAAATTTGATGCACATTTTTCGTTTTTGAATTTCCACAGTGAAAGTCATATATTTATTCTTTCATATTTGTACAGTATTGCAAGTGTAAACACTGTATTTTTATTTCAGTTTTTTCTTGCATCAGAAGTTATCTCTTTTGTATTATCTTCTCAATCCAACATGATTGTTACTGCTAAGAGACTGAAGACTGCCCATGTGTCTTGGCTGCGATGTCATCCAGTGACAAAAATCAGCATTTTTTAAAATCGCAGATGGCTGCAGTTTGATTGACAGGAAGTTGCAATTTGGGGGTGGTGTCTGGCCATTTTCTTGGAATATTAGGAAAAATGCAGGTGTGCGCAAGTGTTTTTTGGGAGGGTGTGTGACATCAGCTTTGGCTTCGATCATCCTGTTTCTATCGCACAGGCAAGTAGGTCCTGAGTTGCGCACAGGCTGCACACAGTGGAAAATGGATGGTGAGCAAGTTGCATATGGATTTGCAGTTGTGCGACGAGCTGTGAAATTTTCATAGCAACGATCAGGTCTGAATAACCCCCATACAGGGGCATAACTAGAACATTGTGGGCCCCATAGCAAAATGTTGAAAAGGGCCCCCCTACTGTTATTACAATGTCGCTTAGGGTGGGGTGCATTGTAGTGAGGAGCAAGAGAGAAAGGGAGGTGTGTGAGCACTAGTGAGCGAGAATGGCAGTTTGAGGGGAGGGGATGTTGGGGGTGGGGGCACAGGGAGTGTAATGGTGGCTGTGCTGGATTCTGGACAAACTATTACTATTACTCTTTTTAATGGGACAATCACAAGGCATGGTTTCGGTTTACCTTGTAAGCCATGGGTCCTCAAACTGCGGCCCTCCAGATGTTGTGAAACTACAAATCCCAGCATGCCTTGCCACAGTTTTAACACTCCCTTATAGCAAAACTGTGGCCAGGCATGATGGGATTTGTAGTTTCACAACATCTGGAGGGCCGCAGTTTGAGGACCCATGTTGTAAGCGATTTCCGCTTGTCTGTTTCCTGCACATCCACCGACCTCGTGCGGCATTACATTCTGCGAGGGAGAGAGAGATGGTGTCCTGAAGAGAAAGGAGGAGATAGTGCCAGGTTGAGATAAACTGGGGAGGGAGGGAAGATAAGGGAACGGTGGGGAGGAGAGAGATAAGGACATTGAGACTGTGTGCAGAGATGGAGGGGAGAGAGGGTTGAGAGAAAGAGAGGGGCAAGAGGAAAAAGAGTGCAGGGGACTGAAAAAAAGAGAGAGAAGGCAGGGTAAAGACCTCCTTGCTCCTTCTCCCCTCCCCTTTGTATTTCCCCATTAGTTTAGCTACCTGCACCGCCGGGTCTCCAGGTCACAGTGCTGTGTCTCCCGCTGCCTTGGGCTGTGTCTCCCGCTGCCTCAGGGCTGGATCCTCTGCGGACGTAGCGGCAGGTCTCCCGTGGACATAGCTACAGGTCTTCCGCATACACAGCACCTGGTCTCCTCGTCACAAGGCTTGCCTGGCAGCAGGATGTTTTGTGTTTCGCGCCAGGGCTGGTCCCTAGATCGTGATGTAGAGTCCCGGGCAACAGCACCACCAGAGGGTGTAGAAAATGGGACAGGAGAGCCTGGATAAATGGGCCCTCCTCCCCCTTCATTGCACAACCCACAATACAAGTTCAAGAGGGTGCGTGCTGGGTCCTCGGGCCCCCCAACCCGCCGGGCCCCATAAGAGCTGCATCCCCTGCACCCTCTATAATTACGCCACTGCCCCCATAGTTTGATGAGCGAGTGCTGGGATGAGCAGGTGCAAATATAGACTCCTAGGGAGTAGGGGATTGGTGAAGCAGGAGTTTATATGGTTAGCAAGTTAGGGAGTTTTAGCCAATTAGGTTTAGGGGTAGTATTTAGGGTGGAGCTGAAGACATTTTGTGACTAGGACTAGTTAGGATCTCTTAGGCAAAAGGTGCCACAGGTTGGCTAGCGACTGGTTTATTACATAAATTAGACTCCAACAAACAGAACTTTAGTACATCACAGTGTTAAACATGGCCCTTATTCTGATTGACGCGGACTTTACCGCATACTTTCGGATCGCGTCTTTACGGCGTCTGCGCATGCGTGGAGAACGCAACGCGCATGTGCCACGCCTTGACTCGGTACCAGTTCGGCCAGATCCCGTCCAGAACTGTTCACCGCTATCATTTGGGAAATAGGGGCGTATTATGGGCGTCATGCGGAATGACACATGGGCGTAGTTTCAAAGTGGGCAAAACGGGGCGGAAACATGGGCGGACACGGGGGAGTACACTTATGTTGGGGGGCGTACATTCGGAAACCACTCCGAATGCACGCGATCAAAAAGGGCAGAAATGTGCGGTGTCCACAAGTGTACTATTGCTTTGCGGACACCACTCGTTCATGCGGTAGGCGAACGTACGCCTAATGACTACAACCATTAACACCTGAACCCAATAGAATCTACTCCTTTACTCATTACTCACTAATAGGCCGCTTGTCAGTGCTTTAATTGAAACCATTGCTGCTTCAAGGAAACCTTACTAGTCCCCCACATATGCTGTACTTGTCAGACACTTTTAAACTGCTAACAATGGACATGACAGAATATTAATACTAGCAATACACATGTGTATTTGACATGTACTCATGAAACCACACATTTTGGGTAAAGTAAACACATTTATTTATATTCATGTCACAGTCAATGCCAGTGTGATGCAATGACCATAAAATAATACATACAAACAATAAACAACATGGCAGGAATGCAGCAAAATAAATAATAATACAAAACAAATATAATTGCACACAGATGGACTCCAGCACCTCCTATGTGCCACTGCACATGCAGCCAGTGGGAAATGAGGAGGCTGCTGGCCCTTCTACAGCAGGGCAAGCTGCACCTGACCATTCAACAGCAGGGCACCCTACACCTGGCCCTTCTGCAGCAGGCCAACCTGCAGCTGGCTCATATGCACCATCAGCAGAATCATTTGGAACACAACCGGGGACTTCACAAGATAGTACCATGGCCATCACTTCAAGTACAGCTGACAGTAATGGCAGGCAAAAGAGGGCAACAGGGGAACCACAAAGGACATATGAAGCAAGGGCTCAGCTGGTTACCCTCAGCACGTGATTGGACACAAGAAGCTGACACACACAGCACAATGGAAGATTTGGGAACACATAACGGCGGAGATTAATGCAGCCACAAGTTCATTTCCGACCACGTTTGGCCTTGGTAGGCTCCTTGGCCTGTGCAGCAGCTCTTCGGGGACGGCCAGATGCTGGGGCAGGTGGAGCAGATGATGTGGAGGGGTTGGCTGGTCTACCCCTCCTGCCAGCAGGGAGTGTTGCCGGTGGTAATGCACCAGAAACGGATGCCATTAGGACCCTGTTGCTGGTAACCAGCTCCACCATAAGCTCATTATGGTGGAGGAGGAGATCATTTTGGCGGGTGGCTTGCTCGGCCAGCACCTGAGCACTTGCAGCCATGGCCTGCATGCTCGCAGCCATGGACTGCTGGGTGCTGACCAAGCTCGCCAGGATCTCCTCGGTCCTACGCACCCGTTCTGATGCCAAGTCTCCCTGCTGGTTGATGTCCCCAAGCACCTCGGCCAAGGCGGCCAAATCGGCTTGGCCCGATGCCTGCTGCTGCACATGCCTACCTCTGGGGCCAGGTGGCACGGACTCCTCCACCTCCTGAACAGAGTCGTCACCAAGCGGTGGGGTGTCTGTGGGAAAAGATAAACACAATTAGGAGACATTCTACGATAATTACTTGCACAAGTTTATGGCATGACCAATATTTACCTTCCAGAAAAGACGCAAACACTTCAGCTGGGGCCTCGCTATCCATCGTGCTCACCCCCCTGATCTCCTCAACTGATATACAGCTCTCGGCCATCACCTCCAGGGGGGTGAGCTCTAGCCCTGATGGCATGGGGCCGGCCCCAGATGTCTGGCTGTGTTCCCACCGCTTGGTCATCTTCCTCTTCAGGTTGGTTTTGAAGTCCTGCCACCTGCAATGTAAGTTGACATATTAATACATGTCACTCCCAATGTTAGCTGTTGCAGCCATTGCTCTGTGCTACATATTACAACATGTGATTAATGTCCCATATATAATATTACATGCAACTATGATATCAACCGTTACAATACACATTCACAATCACCCTACTCTAACTCTCAACGAAATAACATGGCAATAATGTATGTGTATCGTAACAACCTCACGGCCCATTTGCTAAATGCATCTAAGCATCAATTCAATCATTACTTGGCTATTACTGGCCACATGTATCACAAAACAACTTGCCTCTTCTTCACATGGTCCGTCTCACGAACTTGTGGCGCTACTTCATTAATCTCTGCCGTTATCTGTTCCCAAATCTTCCATCTGCGTGTGTGTGTCAGCTTCTCGGATGGACACTCTATCCAATCACGTGCTCGGGGAACCAGGATGGCCAGCTCCTGTGCTTCATATGCCTTATTTTTTTTGGGTGGTTCCGCTGTTGCACTGGCTCGCCCCTTGCCACGTCCCTGGCCACGCCCCCTGGCACCAGTCGCTGCACTTGAAGTGCTGGCCATGGTACTACCTTGTGAAGTCCCCTGTTGTGTTCCAAACAATTCTGCTGATGGTGGATATGAGCCAGCTGCAGGTTGGCCTGCTGCAGAAGGGCCAGGTGTAGGTTGCCCTGCTGTAGAATGGTCAGGTGCAGGTTCCCCTGCTGTAGAAGGGGCAGCAGCCTCCTCATTACCCACTGGCCGCATGTGCAGTGGCACATAGGTGGTGCTGGAGTCCATCTGGTCAAATAGTTGCTGCAGCACTGGGTCCACCTCTGGTTGGGATCCAGACATGTTAGCAACAACATTGTCACCTTCTAATACACCTTTATATACTGTTTGTGTAATCTGTTTGGCGGACATCAGCGGCAGCTGCGTTCCGTGCGTGAGCGTACGTCGCTGTTTTTTCGCGCCGCATACGGTGGCGGAAATTCCATTGTGTAAAACCTGGCGAAAGTTCTACATGAAATACTGGTCACCAATGCTAACATTGCATAGAATCTTCTGATACACCTGTGACTATTGCACAATACACATGCTATTTGCTAGCATGACATGACATTTCATTCATGACTACTGTGGTATTGTGGCGTTTTAGTGCAAGCTAAAAGTAGCCCAATCCCTTAGAGAATCCAGCCCACAAGTCATGCAATACTCATCTCTACTGTTATAGACCACACATGTGAGAGCCCTATAAATAGTGACTTCCTGCTAGAATCATTTGTCTCCAGATCTGGACTTGTCAGGGTGTAAGGTAAGCTCTTCCATGCTCCTTGTAGATATGATATCCATTAACAATGTAAGTGTATGAATGTATGCACCATTGCCTCACTGACTACAGATTGTTGGGCCAGCAAAGTGGTGTATCATTATTGCAACATGTCACATGTTCACTATTTCACTCACAGGTCTTCAACCTGTGTGGGTTCATCTATTGCAGGACAACATGTCCCAGCAATAGATGAAATGTGTCATAGTACATGATGTCGGCAAAAAATGCTGACACCTTTATCTGTGTGTTTTGGACGGTGTGTATTGAGTTCATATTATTGTGTCATCATTAGAGAGTCAAATGGATCTGCGGGATTTCACGGGGCGGCCATCTATTGTACGTATTGAAGGCTACAAATCTATTTGTAGTGGGATATGGCCATTATGTGCATAGGTGCATCAGTATTTATGTTCATTTCTTTATAGGTTGCTGAAGCTATTATGCGCTACATGGAGAGGAGGCTAAGGGCACTTGCGGCTCTCCCCACTCGTCGGCCAAGGAGGCCAGGACGTGCTAGAATCTATCGCACACGGGTGACTCTGTTTGCTATGCCCGATGATGAGGTACTTACTAGGTACCGGTTACCGCCACATGTAATTCTGGATCTGCTCACCTTAATTCAGAGCGATCTGGAACCTCTACACGGGATCACGACAGCAATTCCGCCTCACACACAGCTGCTGGCGGTGTTGCATTTCTGCGCCTCAGGATCATTCCAACAAGTAGTGGCAGTACTTGCTGGAATATCTCAGCCGGCCTTCTGCCGAATCCTGAGGCGTGTGACGTCGGCCATGTTCAGGCGCAAGGGGCACTTCATGGCCATGACATTTGCCACCGAGACCCTGCGCAGAAGCCAGCAGGCCTTCCATCAAATTGCTGGCTTCCCTAATGTGATAGGGGCTGTGGATGGCACCCATGTACCATTTGTGCCTCCATCTCGAAGTGAGAAGATATATAGGAACCGCAAATTGTTCCACTCACTGAACGTGATGGTGGTATGTGGCCCATCCATGGAGATTCTCGCCTTCAACTCGAAGTTTCCCGGAAGTGCCCATGACTCTCATGTCATCCGACAAACCGGGATATGGCAAAGACTCCAAGAGCTGGAAGGCCGTGATGCGTGGGTTCTGGGTGACTCCGGTTACCCATGTACGCCCTGGCTACTTACGCCGTACAGCTACCCAGCACCGGGCCCACAGGAGGCATTCAATCGGGCGCATGTTGCCACCAGGCAAGTGGTGGAGCGCTCAATTGGCCTTTTAAAAGGTCGATTTAGAGTGCTCCACCGCACTGGTGGTGACTTACAATATGCGCCTGAAATGGTGTCGAGGATCGTGGGCCTGTGTATATTTTTCCACAACATTGCTGTGCGGCGTGAGATACCCTTTGATGAGTGGGAGGTACCATCTGAGCCGCAAGATCCGCCCATGCGCCCATCCCGCGCCCCTGAATGCCGGAGGGGATACCAGATGCGGGACTCTGTGGCGCAAAGATACTTCAGGTACATGTTATCGAGTTGACAGAACACACCAATTATTGTAAAAATCACCCCTTCAAATAAGTACAGTGTGTTAGTTGTCAGTGTTACAACACGAAAATTAGCCAGCCTGCCCTCCTAATGGCAAAGAAATAGGAGATATTTATCATATGTGCTTAGTTTTGGGGGAAGTTAAATATAGGTGCTAATTATTATACCTTGTTCAAGGGATCTTATGTGTTTGTTATATCTTCATTATTGTAGTTGATACTATCCCTGATGACTGGTGAGTACATTGATTTATTCTGTAATGTGTTTGGGATTTTTTCATGTGTTGATGTCTGATTTGTTTGCAGATATATATATATATATATATATATATATATGCTATTAGAATTTATTCACATGTTTCAACATTTCAAGGAGCAGGCAGCCAGGCAGGCAGGCAGGCAGGCAGGCAGGCAGGCAAGCAGGCAGGCAGGCAGGGCTGGTGTATAATGCTGGTCTCAGGATACCTGCAAGTGTGTGTATGTGTCTTTTACACATAAATGTACGCATACACATAGATGCATAGAGTAAATAATGCTAAGTACAGCTAGGCGTTGCTAAGCTATAGCACGCGTTGCTTGGCGGAGCGAGGCGTCATTGGATTTGCTAAGTGCATACACACTGTGTTTTATATATATCAGATTTGTTCATTGCCATACATCAACACTACTGTTTTGAAGGCATGCGAATTTGTCACCATTTGTGTTGGCGCAGACACGCTGTTCATGTAAAGATGAACAATAAAGTTATTAACACAAATAACTGTGATCAACCAATGCCACCACCTGATTGGTTGATAGATGCCATTGTCAACATGGCGGAGACACGAAGGGCAGAACCCTTCACACATGCGGAGCTGAGGGTTCTTGTCTCCGTCATGGAGACAAGGCTGGGCCGTGCGGGGCCGTTTATCACAAACCGCCATAAGCGGAGGGCCTATGCTGCGGCAGGGCGCCGAATTTACGCCCGCACTCGGGTGCGGAGGTCCCTCGGGCAGCTTGAGAGGCGGTGGTCGGACCTCCGCAGGCGCCAGCCCCAGCTGCTCCAGCAACTCAGGAGCGAAATTGCTGATTGTGAGTATTTTAGCTATGAAATTTCGCACTTACAACATAGCATATATAAACAATAAAATGTGTCTCATGATAACTGGGTGTCCATGGGTTTAAAAGTCCATAGACTGTTATGTGTGCTTCTTCCTGGTTAACATGCAGTCATGTGGCTTTTATATGTAATGCCATAGCATTGAGGATTCTGATGCATACAATGTGCCAGATCTAATATGTGTTACACATTGATAAATGCCTGGGTTGTAATGTGTGAACAAATTACTAACAATCACATAATAATTTACATGTCACAATTTGGAATCCATGAACAGTTAGGAGCTACTTTCCTGCATCGTTTGCCATCATTATCACCCTTCCATGTATGTCTTGTTATGGATTAATACATGTGCCCCAATGACCCGACATTGACCATGATTTTTTTTTCTACCACACAGCACGAGCCCAAGCCCGACAGGCCCGTGAAGAGGCGGAGGCAGCCCTGGGCCAGGAGGAGGCCCAAGACCCGGAGGAGGAGGTGGCGGCAAGGGTGGAGGAGGAGGAAGTGGAGGAGGAGGAGATGGTGGTGGAGGAGGAGGAGGTGCGTGAGGAGGTGGTGGAGGAGGATGTGGAAGCGGAGTTGGTTGCGGAGGAGGAGGTGTTGGTGGCGGAGGAGGAGGTGGAGGAGGTGGTGGTGGTGGTGGAGGAGGAGGAGGAGGAGGAGGAGGAGGAGGAGGTGGAGGAGGAGGAGGTGGAGGAGGAGTTGGAGGAGGAGGTTATTGTGGCAGAGGAGCTGGCGGAGGAGGGGGCTGAGGAGGCCACGGTTGCCCCGGAGGAGTCTGATGACGAGGGGGAGGAGGCGTGCCAGGCCCCGGAGTACCATCAGATCGGTATGTTAACATAATGCATCATTAATGAAGTAGTTGTACTGGTATTTGTTATGTAGCACTGGTGATAACAAATTTTTGGCCCATACTATTCATATAGACCCCAAAGTGGGTAGCTACAGATACAGGTACGGGTTAGATGGGGTGTCCAAGGCATCCCTTTCATCCAGGACACCTCTGAATTACACAGGTTTGTGGGATGGGTTGGAGCTCCATTTTGACTGCCACATAACCGTAGTAGTTAAACAGGATCCTGGAGTAAAGGGATGAGTGGATCATTTGTGGATGAAATTCACCTGCTGCAAGTGTTGATTATGACCCATCAAATAGTGGAATCTATATTGTGGGTGAATGTTATTTCTAAACTATAGGATGTATGCTATAAATGGAGTATGGGCCGGCCTACCTTGGAATGGAGTCAGAAGTTGCCAGTGTCCCAGGAGCCTCCTCTACCTAAACACCCCCTGTAGTTCAGATTGTTTTTTTGCCCTCACAGAATTGTAGGTTGGTTTAGACAGAATTATGATTTTGAGGATGTGTACTGTGCATTCCTGACATTTGCATAACTCCCATGCCACGAACCATCACTGAACTTAGACTGAGCAGATTGTGACAAGTTCTTATTGACGGAGGCCATGACATGCTTGTCATTGGTTAGTCATGGGTGGGTTGTGACTGAGAAGAAACAATATGACTGTTATGTCTTCTGCAGAGTAAAGGGTAGAGGCCAAAAAAGACAGTATGTAGTAAATAAGTTAGCATGTATGTATATATGTATGTGTCATATCTATTTATCTATGTGTGTCTCTATCTCTCTACATAGATAGATATATATATATATATACACACATGTCACCTAGCATTTGTGCAATTTATGTCGCAGTATGTGAAATGTATGCATGAATAACATGACTAATTTTTGCCCCTTTGACATGCCCACAGATGACACCACACCGGCAGATGAGGGGGTGCGTGGGGCCGTCCTGCGAGCGGAGCAACATTTAAGGCTCCTTCTAGCAGACCTGCAGGACATCCGCGATCTGCTGCTTTGATTTATTATATTTTATATTTTATTTTTTATGTTAATGTTGATTTAAAATAAATTCTTTATGCAAGTTCACAGTTGTTGGTTTTATTTGCACTTGAAACAGTATATGTGTAGATTGTTTATAATCTTTTACACAGGGTGTAATACAAACCATTGCACTTACATTGCTGTAAGGGTTAATGTGTGCAATGGATGTGTAAGCCATGCTTGTAAGGATATATTGGCATCTAATTGATTCCAATTCCAAATAAGCTGTTTTTTATGAGGATAGGTAATTGAATAAGTGGGTCATGTGATGTATTGCAGAATTGACATAATAGTGGGTTGTTTGGCGTAAATACTCCGCTTACGGGCGGTAGCACCGCTTGGCTCCCGTTCGGATGCGGGATTTCCGAGCATACTCTGTAATACTCAGTAATACCGTGCAGAATCGGAGTGTTTCTCCCGCACACGCATGGTTTGTATGTCGTCCGTAAACACGCCCTGTTCTTAAAGAGTGAGTCCGTCCGAATGCGGAGGACACGTGGGCGTTTCTACGGACGATGGCCGCACGCGGCAAAACACCGTGGCGTGCGGACCGCACCGTAAGAATGCGGGAATATCCGCACCGATCAGAATAAGGGCCTTAGTGCTGTATTCAATTCCTCAAAATAGCATAAATTTGTCTGGAATGTCCAGGCCACTGCATTGTGGTTCAACCCGACCCCAAACTAATGCATGTGATGGGGGGTGCATGCTGGAATGCATGCAATGGCAGCCGATCGCTTTCTTACATTTCAATTCCACCCAGTGATTGAGGTGGCGGCAATGGCTGCCATTTTCCAAAACAGAGCTGTCTACATACAGATCTAGCCGCGCTCATTCTTGCAGCACCAATTGTCATGTGCAACGTGTGTGGTGTTTGGCGTGCATCTAAGTTGCACCCGTGGCTCATAGAGATGGATTGAGTGTCGATGTCACAGCATGGCGTGACAAAAGGGCACCAGCTGTGGTGATCTGGCAACGATGAGCATGGCTACATCTTTATATATGCATTATCATAAATAGCTTCCAAGTAAACAATTGCACTGCCAACCACATCTGAATCCGGTTTATTGTGATGAATTGTCGCCAAAGGATAATAGTGTCGGCAAACTGTAGAACTAATGTTTTCTTCTCCAAATCACAAAAAGTCTTTAATAACTTTGCTGCTTGAGTGAAGATGTGCAGCATATTGTTAGGAACACAGGAACCTCAATGTCCCCAGTGAACCATGGCGATTGCAACTGGCCAAGCCTGTTATTTCACTGCAGTAAGACAATCCTTTCAGTTTCAGCAAGTACCTGTACATAGAGGGAGGGAAGGAAGAAAGTGCTGATGGTTTAATGGAAATACATTGTAGCTAATGCAGTGTTCAATTCAAGTACAATCGGGCAGCGTCATTTGTGTGGTTTTGCACTGCCCATACTTTACACCCGTTTTCTGGTTCAGATGGATCTTTTGCACCAGAGATATTGCTGGAGCAAGTGTGCACTAATTCTGATAAGACTGTGCCCATAGGGGTGATCCACTTGCAATAATGCTTCCAGCTCTCTGCATGCAGACAATTCCATGCATTCCATGAATGCTATGCAGGAGCAATTACAGACAGTTTGGGATCAACTCTACAGTATATTTTAGTTACAGCGCAGTGTGCAAGTGAGCATTATAGATCACAATATCGCTGATTCATGGAATGTACAATTCATGACATCCTCAGAAAATCTAGGAGCCTGTGAAATGTAGCAAGAAGCCAGGAAAGAAGAACGTCCATTAGGTTTATTCACAATGTTGACAGTTATGATGCTGACATCTCAGAATTGTGACATATTCACAATAACAACTGAAATGGCGATATATAAAATTTAGAAATTCTCAGAAATTCTTACGGGTATTTTGCAGGCTGGGAGGGTTAGGCACCAGGGGAAAATGAGGGTTAACTTATACCCCTTTCACATTGCACCACGGACTTGGGGAATTGCCAGTTGATGATGTGTTGACCAACCTGGCACTTCGACCCGGGTTATAAGAAAGGTTAAACACAGGTCACCCTCTGTATAGTGGGCGACCCGGGTTTAATGTGAAAGCGCCTGAACCAGTTTGATGCTGGATTGGACCTGGGATTGAGATTTGAAAGGGGTGTTATGAAAAGGGGGTTTAAAGTTAGGCTCTGTAGGGGGGAGGGGCTAGGGCCAGTGTACTCACCGGACACAACTCAGTTTGTGTCCGGTGAGTACACTGGCCCTGACCCCTGTAGGGGGGAGGGGTTAGGGCCAGTGTACTCACTGGACACAACTCAGTCCAATGACTCAGCTGGTACAGACAATCAAATGACCGCCAGAACCCGGAAGTCTCAGCTGGATCTGCTGCAGCTCTTGAGAACATCAGTGTAAACATGATGAATAACCATGTTAACATCATGAATGCCGACATACCATACCACTCCAAGACATCAGTGTAAACATGATGAATAACCATGTTAACATCATGAATGCCGACATACCATACCACTCCAATCATATTAACTGAAATTTCTCCCACATTGTAGACACCAACAGTAATTTTTAGGAGCATTAAATCATTTCTGGAATTTTTTAGCTGACAGTGAATAATTACAAGCTTCTTTAAAATTGAAGGGTTCTGCCAGCTGAAGCATATTTAATATAGGTGACAGCTCCTGCATTGCTGGTCTGGAGGAGTATCTTGTTAGTATTGTATTGATTAACCACGAATGAGCAATATATTTCAGAGATCGTGCATCCAAGTCTGTGCTGCCTCTATGTACAAACACTATTGGGACGCAGGCTCAGTGTGCCACATTCACTGCGTCCAACATCCATGCTGCATTCCACTCAGAATGAGGCCCAATAAGGCTTTTGCAGAGTTGAGTACAAGCCAATTTTTCAGGCATTTTCTGCTATTTTCATTAGCTCACCTCATGTCTCCTCTGCTATAGTATAAAGACACAGGTTCTAAAGACTTTGTAGTCCTAAAGCTCAAGTTCAGATCTGGTCTATGGTTACTCAGTATTTCAGCCTCAGGTGTCCTTCTGTCACGTGAACTACTGTAACCTCTGACCGCAGACACTTAGATCTCAGTGTACTGTCTTATACTACATTCCCCACTAGAATAGTGGGAAACTTAGCTAGTCCTGGACATGTTTTCATTTCCATGTCACAATGATAGTGATGAACTATCAAACACGATGAATGATCCAGCAGAGTTATAAGTTAGAGTATAAATTGTATCATCCTAATAGGGATTTGTTTGGGTTTACTCAGGGGCGTAACTTGATATTCGTAGGCCCCATAGCAAAAGTTTGTTTGTGCCCCCTATTTAGCAACGGATGGTGATAAATGTATGTAAAACCTATTACTTAGACAGTAAAGATGGGCCCCCTTCAGCTCTGGGCCCCATAGCAGCTGCACCCCCTGCACCTATGGTAGTTACACCCTTGGGTTTACTAAGGTTAACTACTAAGAAGAGTGTTCTACTGAAGAGGGATGTTGCTATGGGCAAGCAACAACATTATATCTTCTAGAAGGGGCTAAATAAATACGTAGATTATGATTGTTGCTATGGACAACATCCCATCTTCAATAGAACTCGCATCTTAGTTATTAAAATCCAGAATCTTCAAAATAAATTGTAGCATTTCGATTTTTAGAGGGGGTTTCCAAATGTAATCTAAAATCTCCCTCTCTACAGCGCATTGGAATCTGGGGGAGTGGTAACAGTCTGGGGGGAGCGGTAACAGCCCTGAAAATTGGTCGTTTGATACATTGGATACTGTATTTAACAGGTCTATAACAGTGGTCGCCAACCCGTCGCTCACAAGCCACTGGTAGCTCCTGGCAGCGTTCCGGGTCGCTTGACCACTCTGCGCCTGCCGCCACTGTTGAGAGGCGAGTAGGACAGTGGAGTGCAGCACTGCAGTCTTCCCCCACCCCTCCAGCGGCTCTCAGCCATTTCAGATGCAGTGTTGCTCCTGAACCAATCAGAGCTCGTGTACCAACAGCCATTGGCTGCCAGGCCACGAGCTCCAATTGGCTCACGAGTCAGCGCCATATTTGAAATGGCCGAGAGATCCTGATGCTGCCGCTGCACGGTGCTCTGTCTCCTGCTCCTCTAACACAGAGCGGCTGCTCTACCGAACTAGCACCCAGAGTGCTGGGCGGGCGCCGTCTAACTGACTGATCACAAGATGCTTCTGCTAGATAGGTGCGGTGGCGAGGCTGTCATGTCAGTGTTCCAATACAGGGTTCTAGACTTACGTCTTGGAGGGAGAGGTCAGCATGATGTGTGGTCTGTTTCTGTGCTATGGCATGTTCTGTTTGCGTAACCAATTTACTTGAATGCTGAAAATATTTTTTCCTCAATTACCTCTCCAGTCTGCAATTGTTACTTGGGGACGTCATGCTCCATTGACTTTGCTATAGCGTTGTGCTTTCAGTCATAAAGTTCAGCACAAGTTCAGTTATTGATATATAGGTGGGAAACATAACCACCCCATGTATACACAAGGGGGCAGCCGGGGGGGGGGGGGGGATTTACACTTCCTAAGCGGTTGCTATTGTCTGCAGCCGCTGGGACAGGGGTCCCGTCGTGTTGACAGATCAGAAATGATCGGCAGCAGGGCAAATGCTGGGAGAAGAAGAAAAAATACTTGAAAAGTATAATCAGGCTCAACTGATGATTAATAAAAATAAATTTAATAATTAATAGACACAGCTGTAATGGCTGCTCCCAGAACAGAAACAAATCTGGACCAAAGAATATCAAAAAGTGTAAATAGAGAGCGCACTGTATTGATCTATTTTATTTATTCAATATAAAAAACCATAAAAAAACATAAATATATAAATCAATTACATACACATAAAAAGAATTCAGAATTACTGTTTAAAAAGTTGCAATTGGTAAAACAATGCTTAATATAGGTCAACAGTATCCACTAATATCTGTATATAATTTGAGGCACCCAGATCACATTATATACAGATATTAGTGGATACTGTTGACCTATATTAAGCATTGTATTACCAATTGCAACTTTTTAAATAGTAAATTTGAATTCTTTTTATGTGTATGTAATTGATATATATATATATATATATATATATATATATATATATATATATATATATATATATATATATATATATATATATATATATATATATAGCAGGGTGATCCGGTAAATGGAGGTGGTGGAGCGGCACTTGGTGGACTCAGTAAACACAGAATATAGCAACAGCGTGCGATCAACGTTTCGGTTTATTAACCTTTGTCAAGATCGTTCAAATAATGAAAAGACATACCTTTTATGCCAAACACCGTGTGTTACCCTACGTCTCCTACTTCCGGGTCCATCGACGTCACCAGCCGGCGACGCACACTGTGGGGTGCACGTGATGACACTCACTGTTGTGCTGATGCACAGCCAGGGACTTCCGGGATCTGGAGACGGGTTGCCTAGCAACCACACTACAACAAGTGAACAAGAAATAATACGTAAATACATACATTTAAAAAACATGTAAACATCCAATGACCGGTACATGGAACCTGCACTGCGGGACAGTGATATAACTATATAATCGGCCAAAACAATAGATAGGATGGCCGGTTTTTATGAGAGCGCAGAGAAGCACCACTGATGAAAAAATGTTTCAGTGTGTTCTTGCGCAACAACATAAACATCTAAATAATGCCCAGTGCCTGTATACTAAGCACTGAGACTGTCCACTTAACAAAAAATGCAGGCAAAAAGTGCCCACTGGAAAAAGCATAACCGTGTCCATGAAACACGTGATGTGCCTAGCTGGCAGTAATCAGGTGAGAAGTACACAAAAACATACAAAGGCGATAACTACAGTCAAAGTAGATAAATGGAGGTACATGAAAAACAAAAAAGCAGCAAAAACACAGGACCTCAGCAGAGAGGAAATTCAACACAATGAAACATGAACATGTATCCCAGACATGGTCACAAAAAACACGATAAGGGTAAATTCTCATTTAAGCCCTCTGGAGCTACAGTTCTCAACTTAAAGATCCACCTTGATTCGTGTTGTAAAAGGGTTTTGGGCCTATTCCCTCCTCTGATTTTTTTGGGGACCTGTTCGATAATTTTATACCGTAGAGTGGATAAGCCGTGGCCACACTCACGAAAGTGGCGTGCCACCGGCTGTTCGGTATCGATTTTCTTGCCACTTAATGATTGGCGAATCGAAGAGCGATGCATCGCCATCCTCTCCTTAAACTGCCTTGTGGTCTTACCAATGTAGTATAGACCACAAGGACAGTGCAGGAAATAGACGACGTGCGTCGAAGTACAGGTCACCACCTGCCTGATGGGAATTTTAATGCCCGAGTGTGGGTGGTTAAATGTCTCACCCACTTCCATGAAGCTGCAGCAGGTGCACCCTGTGCACCTGTAGCAGCCCGGCTTCTTGGTCAGGAAGTTACTGGGCTGGGGGGCTTTGTAGGCAGATATATCATTATGCACAAGCCAATCTTTGAGGTTGTGGGTGCGTGCATAGCTGGGCATGATGCTATATTCTCTAAGGCCTCTGATGTCCCTATCAGAGGTTACCATGGGCCAAAAGGATTTGATCTTGTTATTGATATCTTGACTGCCCGAGTGAAACTTCTGAACAAAAGGAAATTTTTTGCCCGTGCTTTCCTGTCTACCCTTGGGTTTGAGGGCCTGTTCTCTGGGTACAGATAAAGCTTTGTTTTTGGCCAGAAGCAGATCATTCAGATGATATCCGCGTACCCGAAATTGGTCGATCATGAGATCAATTTCTCTTTCGGTGTTCAAGATATCATCCGAAATTCTGTGTATCCTTAAAAATTGGGAATATGGTAAACCTTTTTTGGTGGATACCGGGTGAGAGCTCTGGTAGTGAAGAATCGTGTTGCGATCCGTGTCTTTTTTATACAAACTGGTGTGTATGTGGTTCTCCCTCAGGGAAACACACACATCCAGGTAGTTTACACTGGTCCTACTCATGCAATATGTGAACCTAATCGGAGTGTCCGATGGGTTCACCTTTTCCATGAGGTCCCGAAATTCAGTCTCGCTGCCCAACCAGATGAGCAGCAGATCATCTATATAACGGATGAAGAATGGGATCTTGGTGGCGACGTCCGGGCTCGACAAAAACATTTCATGTTCCACATCAAACATGAACGTATTTGCGAACGCCGGCGCCACACAAGATCCCATTGCACACCCCTGCAGTTGAATGTACCATTTGCTGTCGAAAAAGAAATAATTCCTTTTGAGTGTGAGTTCTAACAACTGTATAAAAAACTCAATCTTAGGGCCTTTGTACAAGGGATGGTTGGTCAGCAATCTGTGTGCCGCCTGCACACCAGCATCATGAGGGATACTGGTATACAGGCTGACCACATCCAGAGTGCATAACCAGCAATCATCAGGTAAGGATGGTAACTGTTGGAGTTTGGTGATCAGGGTGGTCGTGTCCTTGAGGTAAGAGGCCTGGGACTGCACTACTGGCTGGAAGAATGAATCAAGATATTTTGAGATAGTGTAATAGATTGAGTCCCTAGCTGCTATGATCGGCCGCCCCGGCGGTTGGACAGGGTCCTTGTGCAGCTTGGGCAAGGTGTATAACACCGGGGCTACCGGGTTTTCCTGGAACAAGGCTCTACGGGTGCTGTCCGAGATGATCTCTAGGCTAACAGCCTGTCTGAGTAGAGTGTCCAATTCCATATTGAACTTTGTAGTCGGGTCTTCCGGGAGACTTCTGTAGACAGTTGAATATATATATATCTATAGGGTTTTTTATATTGAATAAATAAAATAGATCAATACAGTGCGCTCTCTATATACACTTTTTTTCAAATGCTGGGAGAGACCACGGTTAGGCAGAGGGACTTTTTCCGGTTGGGGGCCGTGAATGGTTGCATACATGTCGATCTCTGATCTCCCATCCACGGTGCCTACGGAGTAGCGTGGCGGTAGGCGAGCGGAGGAGGCGAGTGGAGTGGAGAAGGTGAGTGGAGGGGAGGAGTTTGGAGGAAGCGAGCACCGAGTGTCCTCTGGCACAGGACGTGGCGACACCCGACCGGAGGCGGGCAGTGTTGCCCCCCCCCCCCCCGGCAGCATCATCAGTCCGGGGGAACCCCAGAGGAAAGATGACCAGCTGCATCCTGGCCAGCAGGACACCCGGCTGTGCTGGCAGAAATCTCCATCCTGCAGGCCCCCGCCGAGGTCTGCTGGAACCCCCTATCGATGTTCCTGCTCCAGGCTGCACCAGGAGAACTTAGTAGTGCCCACCCCCATCCTCCCCCCCCCCCCCCGGAGGACCCCCAAGGGAGGAGGTAACTGCTCCTGCAACAGGGGGAAGCAGAAATGGACTTCAGCCCAAAGAGGGCCCAACTATGGCCCCTGGCCTCACTGACTCCCCCCCCCCATCTCACGGACTCTCTTCCCTCACCCCGACCCCATGCTGGCTCTCCCTCCAGCCGCAGCTCCAGCAAGGGCCCCTGACATGCTGGCCCACCACCCAGCCCCACAACAGGACCCATCTATGTTTATGTTGGCTATGGTGTGCTGTAGGGGAGATGGCCTGTTAGCCCTTTCACTGCTGATCTGTGAATAGCGAAGTCAAGATGGCACCACTGAATGGCTGTCTGGGTGCTGTGCAGCTCAGCAAATGTATGTTCCCCATGTCCGTGTCCCTCATCAGGATAAACATATCTGTTTGTGCGATATATATCTGTACTCTCATTGCTTAATTGTTCCTACCCTGGCTTTTGCACAGCAATCCAAATCTAATTCCTAGTATACACAAGTATACCTGGCCAAATAAAGCAGATTGTGATTCTAATATGGGGACCAGCATTATCTTCACCCAGAGAGCATTATAGGAACAAGCGGGACTCCACCATAAGTATACCTGTTTCCATTGTCCTATTGAGAACAACCCTTACCTTTAACCATTTAAAGTGCACTATTGTATTTTATTCTATTTAATTTTATTTAGCAATTTATATGTTATCTAATCGTCATAACAATGGGCCTTATTTTGGTTCATTCTTTCTGACAAAATCCTTCTTAGATGGACAAAACCATGTGCACTGCAGGGGGGGCAGGTGTAACATGTGCAGAGAGAATTAGATTTGGGTGAGTAATTTTGTTTCTGTGCAGGGAAAATACTGACTGCTTTATTTTTACACTGCAATATAGATCTCACTTTGAAGTAAAACCCCACCCAAATCTAATTCTCTCTGCACAAGTAACACCTGCCCCACCTGCAGTGCACATGGTTTTGCCCATCTAAGAAGGATTTTGTCAGAAAGAATGAACCAAAATAAGGCCCAATATTAGAGACGATGTCATTGTATTAATAAACCTTCAATAAAAATTTCAATAGTAATACCCAATTGATCATCATTTAGCAAGCGCTCCACCTCCCCTTCCTTTCTTTCAGAATTGAGTACTATCGTAGGCCATGCAGCCAGTTACCCCCTAACTCACACGGAAGAGCCACGGCTCGTTACATCTTTTTACTGCACTTATTTTTGGACCACAGGGCCATTTGCCCAGCAATATTGCCATATGTGTGCCCAGCTCTACAAATCTAATTGCTGACCGGTTTCACACTGAGGGCCAGATGTATCAAGCGTCAAAAAGTGATAAAGTGGAGAGAGATAAACAAATAGCCAATCAGCTCTGTAGGATTACAGTTAGGAGGTGATTGGCTGGCTGTTTATCACTTTCCATTTTATCACTTTTTGAAGCCTGATATATTTGGCCCTAAAGCTGGCTGTACACGAGTGCAATTTGGCCACTTTTCAAGCAATTCAGAAACCAATTCAGGGCCAAGAAACCAAAAGAAAAATAGCAAATTGTGTAGTGTTTTGTCTCTTATTCCCTTCCAATGTGTGATCCCGTGCACATTGGAGCGGAGTCAGAGATCGATTGTACTACATATAAGATCTGTCGGATCGGACAACCTCCGGTAGAGGTGAATAGCATCACATACAATATATATCGCAAGCATACCGCTTGCGATATATTGCATGCAGTCTTGCCGCATGGGTGGTTCAAGGGAAATGTTATGTGACTTCTTCATCCGAGAACTCACATAAGTGTATGGCCAGCTTTACACCTATTTTAGTAAATGGTCCTATTTGTACTGTACTAGTGATTGATGTTATTGTGCTTCTTCATGTTATTATGTTTGTAATTACAGAATTGTCCCGCGGTATGTGTTTTCTGTGTTTCCTGTGTTGGATCACTTTTTTCAAAAACAACCATCATAGTTTTTATGCGATAACTCTACCACAAGCATTTCATTCGGAAGATTCTAAAGACTTCCTACAGCTGGAAATGATCCTGTCTTGTTGTCTGTCTCCCTCTTCAGTAGGAAGTTATATTTAAGTGATAAAATCCTTATCCCCTTTAAGCAAGTCACTCAGGCCCTTATTCTGATTGATGCGGACTTTACCGCGTACTTACGGATCGCGTCTTTATGACGTCTGCGCATGCGTGGAGAACGCTACGCGCATGTGCCACGCCTTGACTCGGTACCAGTTCGGCCAAATCCCGTCCAAAACTGTTCACCGCTATCAGTCGGGAAATAGGGGCGTATTATGGGCGTCATGCGGAATGACACATGGGCGTAGTTTCAAAGTGGGCAAAACGGGGCGGAAACATGGGCGGACACGGGGGAGTACACTTATGTTGGGGGGCGTACATTCGGAAACCACTCCGAATGCACGCGATGAAAAAAGGGCAGAAATGTGCGGTGTCCACAAGTGTACTATTGCTTTGCGGACACCACTCGTTCATGCGGTAGGCGAACGTACGCCTAATGACTACAACCATTAACACCTGAACCCAATAGAATCTACTCCTTTACTCATTACTCACTAATAGGACGCTTGTCAGTGCTTTAATTGAAACCATTGCTGCTTCAAGGAACCCGTACTAAACACCCACATATGCTGTACTTGTCAGACACTTTCAAACTGCTAACAATGGACATGACAGAATATTAATACTAGCAATACACATGTGTATTTGACATGTACTCATGAAACCACACATTTTGGGTAAAGTAAACACATTTATTTATATTCATGTCACAGTCAATGGCAGTGTGATGCAATGACCATAAAATAATACATACAAACAATAAACAACATGGCAGGAATGCCGCAAAATAAATAATAATACAAAACAAATATAATTGCACACAGATGGACTCCAGCACCTCCTATGTGCCACTGCACATGCAGCCAGTGGGAAATGATGAGGCTGCTGGCCCTTCTACAGCAGGGCAAGCTGCACCTGACCATTCAACAGCAGGGCACCCTACACCTGGCCCTTCTGCAGCAGGCCAACCTGCAGCTGGCTCATATGCACCATCAGCAGAATCATTTGGAACACAACCGGGGACTTCACAAGATAGTACCATGGCCATCACTTCAAGTACAGCTGACAGTAATGCCAGGCAAAAGAGGGCAACAGGGGAACCACAAAGGACATATGAAGCAAGGCCTCAGCTGGTTCCCCTCAGCACGTGATTGGACACAAGAAGCTGACACACACAGCACAATGGAAGATTTGGGAACACATAACGGCAGAGATTAATGCAGCCACAAGTTCATTTCCGACCACGTTTGGCCTTGGTAGGCTCCTTGGCCTGTGCAGCAGCTCTTCGGGGACGGCCAGATGCTGGGGCAGGTGGAGCAGATGATGTGGAGGGGTTGGCTGGTCTACCCCTCCTGCCAGCAGGGAGTGTTGCCGCTGGTAATGCACCAGAAACGGATGCCATTAGGACCCTGTTGCTGGTAACCAGCTCCACCATAAGCTCATTATGGTGGAGGAGGAGATCATTTTGGCGGGTGGCTTGCTCGGCCAGCACCTGAGCACTTGCAGCCATGGCCTGCATGCTCGCAGCCATGGACTGCTGGGTGCTGACCAAGCTCGCCAGGATCTCCTCGGTCCTACGCACCCGTTCTGATGCCAAGTCTCCCTGCTGGTTGATGTCCCCAAGCACCTCGGCCAAGGCGGCCAAATCGGCTTGGCCCGATGCCTGCTGCTGCACAGGCCTACCTCTGGGGCCAGGTGGCACGGACTCCTCCACCTCCTGAACAGAGTCGTCACCAAGCGGTGGGGTGTCTGTGGGCAAAGATAAACACAATTAGGAGACATTCTACGATAATTACTTGCACAAGTTTATGGCATGACCAATATTTACCTTCCAGAAAAGACGCAAACACTTCAGCTGGGGCCTCGCTATCCATAGTGCTCACCCCCCGGATCTCCTCAACTGATATGCAGCTCTCGGCCATCACCTCCAGGGGGGTGAGCTCTAGCCCTGATGGCATGGGGCCGGCCCCAGATGTCTGGCTGTGGTCCCACCGCTTGGTCAGCTTCCTCTTCAGGTTGGTTTTGAAGTCCTGCCACCTGCAATGTAAGTTGACATATTAATACATGTCACTCCCAATGTTAGCTGTTGCAGCCATTGCTCTGTGCTACATATTACAACATGTGATTATTGTCCCATATATAATTTTACATGCAACTATGATATCAACCGTTACAATACACATTCACAATCACCGTACTCTAACTCACAATGAAATTACATGGCAATAATGTATGTGTATCGTAACAACCTCACGGGCCATTTGCTAAATGCATCTAAGCATCAATTCAATCATTACTTGGCTATTACTGGCCACATGTATCACAAAACAACTTGCCTCTTCTTCACATGGTCCGTCTCACGAACTTGTGGCGCTACTTCATTAATCTCTGCCGTTATCTGTTCCCAAATCTTCCATCTGCGTGTGTGTGTCAGCCTCTCGGATGGACACTCTATCCAATCACGTGCTCGGGGAACCAGGATGGCCAGCTCCTGTGCTTTATATGCCTTATTTTTTTTGGGTGGTTCCGCTGTTGCACTGGCTCGCCCCTTGCCACGTCCCTGGCCACGCCCCCTGGCACCAGTCGCTGCACTTGAAGTGCTGGCCATGGTACTACCTTGTGAAGTCCCCTGTTGTGTTCCAAACAATTCTGCTGATGGTGGATATGAGCCAGCTGCAGGTTGGCCTGCTGCAGAAGGGCCAGGTGTAGGTTGCCCTGCTGTAGAATGGTCAGGTGCAGGTTCCCCTGCTGGAGAAGGGCCAGCAGCCTCCTCATTACCCACTGTCCGCATGTGCAGTGGCACATAGGTGGTGCTGGAGTCCATCTGGTCAAATAGTTGCTGCAGCACTGGGTCCACCTCTGGTTGGGATCCAGACATGTTAGCAACAACATTGTCACCTTCTAATACACCTTTATATACTGTTTGTGTAATCTGTTTGGCGGACATCAGCGGCAGCTGCGTTCCGTGCGTGAGCGTACGTCGCTGGTTTTTCGCGCCGCATACGGTGGCGGAAATTCCATTGTGTAAAACCTGGCGAAAGTTCGACATGAAATACTGGTCACCAATGCTAACATTGCATCGAATCTTCTGATACACCTGTGACTATTGCTCAATACACATGCTATTTGCTAGCATGACATGACATTTCATTCATGACTACTGTGGTATTGTGGCGTTTTAGTGCAAGCTAAAAGTAGCCCATTCCCTTAGAGAATCCAGGCCACAAGTCATGCAATACTCATCTCTACTGTTATAGACCACACATGTGAGAGCCCTATAAATAATGTCTTCCTGCTAGAATCATTTGTCTTCAGATCTGGACTTGTCAGGGTCTAAGGTAAGCTCTTCCATGCTCCTTGTAGATATGATATCCATTAACAATGTAAGTGTATGAATGTATGCACTATTGCCTCACTGACTACAGATTGTTGGGCCAGCAAAGTGGTGTATTATTATTGCAACATGTCACATGTTCACTATTTCACTCACAGGGCTTAAACCTGTGTGGGTTCATCTATTGCAGGACAACATGTCCCAGCAATAGATGAAATGTGTCATAGTACATGATGTCGGCAAAAAATGCTGACACCTTTATCTGTGTGTTTTGGACGGTGTGTATTGAGTTCATATTATTGTGTCATCATTAGAGAGTCAAATGGATCTGCGGGATTTCATGGGGCGGCCATCTATTGTACGTATTGAAGGCTACAAATCTATTTGTAGTGGGATATGGCCATTATGTGCATAGGTGCATCAGTATTTATGTTCATTTCTTTATAGGTTGCAGAAGCTATTATGCGCTACATGGAGAGGAGGCTAAGGGCACTTGCGGCTCTCCCCACTCGTCGGCCAAGGAGGCCAGGACGTGCTAGAATCTATCGCACACGGGTGACTCTGTTTGCTATGCCCGATGATGAGGTACTTACTAGGTACCGGTTACCGCCACATGTCATTCTGGATCTGCTCACCTTAATTCAGAGCGATCTGGAACCTCTACACGGGATCACGACAGCAATTCCGCCTCACACACAGCTGCTGGCGGTGTTGCATTTCTGCGCCTCAGGATCATTCCAACAAGTAGTGGCAGTACTTGCTGGAATATCTCAGCCGGCCTTCTGCCGAATCCTGAGGCGTGTGACGTCGGCCATGTTCAGGCGCAAGGGGCACTTCATGGCCATGACATTTGCCACCGAGACCCTGCGCAGAAGCCAGCAGGCCTTCCATCAAATTGCTGGCTTCCCTAATGTGATAGGGGCTGTGGATGGCACCCATGTACCATTTGTGCCTCCATCTCGAAGTGAGAAGATATATAGGAACCGCAAATTGTTCCACTCACTGAACGTGATGGTGGTATGTGGCCCATCCATGGAGATTCTCGCCTTCAACTCGAAGTTTCCCGGAAGTGCCCATGACTCTCATGTCATCCGACAAACCGGGATATGGCATAGACTCCAAGAGCTGGAAGGCCGTGATGCGTGGGTTCTGGGTGACTCCGGTTACCCATGTACGCCCTGGCTACTTACGCCGTACAGCTACCCAGCACCGGGCCCACAGGAGGCATTCAATCGGGCGCATGTTGCCACCAGGCAAGTGGTGGAGCGCTCAATTGGGCTTTTAAAAGGTCGATTTAGAGTGCTCCACCGCACTGGTGGTGACTTACAATATGCGCCTGAAATGGTGTCGAGGATCGTGGGCCTGTGTATATTTTTCCACAACATTGCTGTGCGGCGTGAGATACCCTTTGATGAGTGGGAGGTACCATCTGAGCCGCAAGATCCGCCCATGCGCCCATCCCGCGCCCCTGAATGCCGGAGGGGATACCAGCTGCGGGACTCTGTGGCGCAAAGATACTTCAGGTACATGTTATTGAGTTGACAGAACACACCAATTATTGTACAAATCACCCCTTCAAATAAGTACAGTGTGTTAGTTGTCAGTGTTACAACACGAAAATTAGCCAGCCTGCCCTCCTAATGGCAAAGAAATAGGAGATATTTATCATATGTGCTTAGTTTGGGGGGAAGTTCAATATAGGTGCTAATTATTATACCTTGGACAAGGGATCTTATGTGTTTGTTATATCTTCATTATTGTAGTTGATACTATCCCTGATGACTGGTGAGTACATTGATTTATTCTATCATGTGTTGGGGATTATTTCCTGTGTTGATGTATGATTTGTTTGCATATATAGATATATATCTATATATGATGTTGGAATTTATTCACATGTTTCAACATTTCAAGGAGCATGCAGGCAGGCAGGCAGGCAGGCAGGCAGGGCTGGTGTATAATGCTGGTTTCAGGATACCTGCAAGTGTGTGTATGTGTCTTTTACACATAAATGTACGCATACACATATATGCATAGAGTAAGTAATGCTAACTACAGCTATGCCTTGCTAAGCTATAGCACGCGTTGCTTGGCGGAGCGCGGCCTTATTGGATTTGCTAAGGGCATACACACTGTGTTTTATATATATCAGATTTGTTCATTGGCATACATCAACACTACGGTTTTGAAGGCATGCGAATTTTTCACCATTTGTGTTGGCGCAGAGACGCTGTTAATGTAAAAATGAACAATAAAGTTATTATCACAAATAACTGTGATCAACCAATGCCACCACCTGATTGGTTGATAGATGCCATTGTCAACATGGCGGAGACACGAAGGGCAGAACCCTTCACGCATGAGGAGCTCAAGGTTCTTGTCTCCGTCATGGAGACAAGGCTGGGCCGTGCGGGGCCCTTCATAACAAACCGCCATAAGCGGAGGGCGTACAGAGCGGCAGGGCGCCGAATTTACGCCCGCACTCGGGTGCGGAGGTCCCTCGGGCAGCTGGAGAGGCGGTGGTCGGACCTCCGCAGGCGCCAGCCCCAGCTGCTCACACAAATAAGGGGCGAAATTGCTGAATGTGAGTATTTTAGCTATGAAATTTCGCACTTACAACATAGCATATATAAGCAATAAAATGTGTCTCATGATAAGTGGGTGTCCATGGGTTTAAAAGTCCATAGACTCTTATGTGTGCTTCTTCCTGGTTAACATGCAGTCATGTGCCTTTTATATGTCATGCCATAGCATTGAGGATTCTGATGCATACAATGTGCCCAATCTAATATGTGTTACACATTGATAAATGCCTGGGTTGTAATGTGTGAACAAATGACTAACAATCACATAATAATTTAAATGTCACAATTTGGAGTCCATTAACAGTAAGGAGCTACTTTCCTGCATCGTTTGCCATCATTATCACCCTTCCATGTATGTCTTGTTATGGATGAATAAATGTGCCCCAATGAGCCGACATTGACCATGATGTTTTTTTCTACCACACAGCACGAGCCCGAGCCCGACAGGCCCGTGAACAGGCGGAGGCAGGCCTGGCCCAGGACGAGGCCCAAGACCCCCAGGAGGAGGTGGCGGCAAGGGTGGAAGAGATGGAAGTGGAGGAGGAGCAAATGGTGGAGGAGGAGGTGGTGCGTGAGGAGGTGGAGGAGGAGGAGGTGGAAGAGGAGTTTGTGGCGGAGGAGGAGGTGTTGGTGGCGGAGGAGGAGGTGGAGGAGGAGGTGCTGGTGGTGGTGGAGGAGGAGGTGGAGGAGGAGTTGGAGGAGGAGGTGGAGGAGTTGGAGGAGGAGGTGGAGGAGTTGGAGGAGGAGGTGGAGGAGGAGTTGGAGGAGGAGGTTGTTGTGGTCGAGGAGATGGCGGAGGAGGGGGCTGAGGAGGCCACGGTTGCCCCGGACACATCAAGTTCCGAGGGGGAGGAGGCGTGCCAGGCACCGGACTCGCCGCAGATCGGTATGTTTACATAATGCATCATTCATGAAGTAGTTGTACTGGTATATGTTATGTAGCACTGTTGATTAAAAATTTTGGGCACATACTAATCATATAGACCCCAAAGTGGGTAGCTACAGATACAGGTACGGGTTAGATGGGGAGTCCAAGGCATCACTTTCATCCAGGACACCTCTCAATTACACAGGTTTGTGGGATGGGTTGGAGGTCCATTTGGACTGCCACATAACCGTTGTAGTTAAACAGGATCCAGGAGTAAAGGGATGAGTGGATCATTTGTGGATTAAAATCACCTGCTGCAAGCGTAGATTATGACCCATCAAATAGTGGCATCGATATTGTTGGTGAATGTTATTTATAAACTGTAGGATGTATGCTCGAAATGGAGTATGGGCCGGCCTACCTTGGAATGGCGTCACAAGTTGGCAGTGTCCCCGGAGCCTCCTCTACCTAAACCCCCCCTGTAGTTCTGATTTATTTTTGTCACTCACAGAATTGTAGGTTGGTTTAGACAGAATTATGATTTAGAGGATGTGTATTGTGCATTCCTGACATTTGCATAACTCCCATGCCACCAACCATCACTGAACTTAGATTGAGCAGATTGTGACAAGTTGTTATTGACGTAGGCCATGACCTGCTTGACATTGGTTAGTCATGGGTGGGTTGTGACTGAGAAGAAACAATATGACTGTTATGTCTTCTGCAGAGTTAAGGGTCGAGGGCAAAATAGACAGTATGTAGTAAATAAGTTTGCATGTATGTATATATGTATGTGTCATATATATTTATCTATGTGTGTCTCTATCTCTCTACATAGATAGATATATATCTCTATATATATATATATACACACATGTCACCTAGCATTTGTGCAATTTATGTCGTAGTATGTGAAATGTATGCATGAATAACATGACTAATTTTTGCCCCTTTGACATGCCCACAGATGACACCACACCGGCAGATGAGGGGGTGCGTGGGGCCCTCCTGCGAGCAGAGCACCATCTCCGGCTCCTTCAAGCCGACTTGCAGGACCTAAAAGACCTGCTCATTTAATGTTTCCTTTTTTTTTTTTTTCATTATGTTAAATAGATATTTTAATAAATTCTTTATGCAAGTTCACAGTTGTTGGTTTTATTAGCACTTTAAATAGTATATGTGTAGAATGTTTATAATGTTTGACACAGGGTGTAATAGAAACCATTGCACTTACATTGCTGTAAGGGTTAATGTGTGCTATGCATGTGTTAGGCATGCTTGTAAGGATATATTGGAATCTAATTGATTCCAATTACAAATAAGCTGTTTTTTATGAGGGTAGGTAATTGAATAAGTGGGTCATGTGATGTATTGCAGAAGATACTTCATAGTGGGTTGTTTGGCGGAAATCCTCCGCTTACGTGCGGTAGCACCGCTTGGCTCCCGTTCGGATGCGGTATTCCCGAGCATACTCTGTAATACTCTGTAATACCGTGCCGAATCGGAGTGTTTCTCCCGCACACGCATGATTTGTATGTCGTCCGTAAACACGCCCTGTTCTTAAAGAGTGAGTCCGTCCGAATGCGGAGGACACGTGGGCGTTTCTACGGACGATGGCCGCATGCGGAAAAACACCGTGGCGTGCGGACCGCTCCGTAAGAATGCGGGAATTTCCGCACAGATCAGAATAAGGGCCTCAGTCGGTGCGCCTCTGGCATGGTTGTTCTGCTGGGATTGGTAGGTGATCATATCACTGCTTTTCACCAGCTGGGTGAAATGTGCACTACGTATAATACAGAGCACTACTATCACAGGTAAATTAAGGATTTCTAGAGGGGGGGGTTCAAAATCCTTGCATTTAGGGGAAGCGTGGCATCTTTCTGGGTCAGTGCAGTGATAGAAGCTATTAGAGTGGAGAACCCTTTAATGAATTTCCAGTAATAATTGGCAAAGCCAATGACGCGCTGAATTGCTCTGAGCGTAGAGGATTGCAACCTCCCTGCCATGGGTTTCAATTTTTCCAGATCCATTCGTGACTCTGAACCTGAAATTATATACTAAACGGAACGGTACTTATGTAGTATCTGGGCGCCCGATTTTGTGATTGTATGCCTTACCTTAAGGCATACAATCAGATGCGATTCGATGCGATTTTCGGCAAAATCGCATCGAATCGCATGCGATGCGATTCGATGCGATTTTGCATAGGATTCAATGTTAACAAGGTCCTGTTCATTTCCCCACTATCCAAGTGGGCATAGAGTTGAATTTATATAGTGTGGCGAGCGCAGCGAGCCACTGAGCCCGAAGTGTGGCGAGCGCAGCGCGCCCCGCGAGGGGACGTGGAAAACATTTTAAGTAATCCGCGGCCCCTCGCGGGGCTCGCTGCGCTCGCCACACTATATAAAATCAACTCTATGCCCACTTGGATAGTGGGGAAATGAACAGGACCTTGTTAACATTGAATCCTATGGAAAATCGCATCGCATCGCATGCGATATCACATGCAATTTCGATGCGATTTGATGCGATTTTCCAACCCGATCTTAAAATCGGGCGCCCAGATACTACATAAGTACCAACGGAACTTCAAAGGTACAATTGGGGAGCTTGGCATATAATTTATTTTGTCGGAAGCGGGACAGAACCTCCTTGACTTGACTGCGATGAGACCGAAGACACTGGGAGAAGAGAAGGATATAGTCCAAGTGGACCACTAGGAACTTCATTAATTAACGAAATTCCAAAAGCCCACAAAGAGGTCATAATAAGCTCTAACAAGCTATAACTAATTGCATTAATATTCAGACGCAAATGCTGCTGCATGCGCCTAAGATCAGGCCCACAGATTAAAGTTTTGTTTATTATAGTTTATTCATGTGGAATATAGGAGGCCTGTCAACCATCGGCATACCGAAGCTGGGATGTTGCCAGTCCCCTTACAAGGTGGGTAACATAATTACACCTATTGTAGGGCAAAAAGATATGGCCTCAGGTGTATTGAAAAGCATTGCGTTGTTATGTTCCTGCTAACCGCCAATGAAGCTGCTTATGCATCTTATATATCTTTTCTACCTGCTGGAGGAGTACATATGCCTAATAATGTTAAATGGTAGATGCCTAAAAGCATAGAGATATTTATACGGTGGAGAGAGGTAAAGTACCAACCAATCGGCTCCTGTCACTTTTCAAGTACAGCCTGTAAAATGTCAGGTAGAAGCTGGTTAATATTTGATGTCTCTTCACTTCATTGCATAACAAGCTTTGATAAATATCGCCCTTAAACAGATATTTTTTATCAATGATATACTGTAGGCATGGATCATTTTACATCACAATTATTTATTTTTATATTGTATGACAAGCTAAATGAATTCATACATTTGGCCAATTATATGGGGAACTACTAGGAACAAGGGAAGCTTTGACCTCTGGGCATCAAATATGGGGGAAAGATTTTGGGTGCCAAAAGGGGGATGGTGGTCAATGAACACGAACCTTAATCAGATCTGATTGCAGTACAAATTTGTTCTCAATATGGGCAAAACCATGTGCACTGCAGGTGGGGCAGATGTAACATGTGCAGACAGAGTTACAGAAACAAAATAACTCACACAAATCTAACTCTCTCTGCACATGTTACATCTGCCCCACCTGCAGTGCACATGGTTTTGCCCATTTTCAGAACAAATTTGTACTGTGATCAGATCTGAATAAGGGCCACAGTGCTGCCATTTACTCATTTAAAGTCTACACTATGTATATGTTCCCTCCCCCTTGTGGATTTCACATTTTGGCTCCAGAAGGAGGAGCAATATAATCCCTGGCTAAACTTCCGCCACTCATAAAAGTTAACACTTTTCATGATTAAAATGAATAATACTGCATATTATCCCATTGACACATTAAATGAGGCAAGAAAATAATGTCATGTATCTGTCAGCTAAGACAGAAAACATGGCACGTACCTAATATATGGAATGGTTTTATAATTAAAAGTTTGTTCATCTTAAGTAGCCAATATTTCAATCTGATACTCTGATATTATTAGTGGGACAGAAAACACGATCCCTTAGTAATCTTTCCATAGTGCCTAAATTGATATGTGAGCAGATTTATGGGATGTCTTTCAAAGAATGGGGAGGGGCAGATTTGTTTAAATTCGTACACTTTCCAAATGTACTGAGAGACCACACAGAGACGACCTGTTAGCAACGTAGATGGAACAGATAATCTTGTACAGACAGATAAGACTGGCTTATAGCATGTTACAGCGCGCCTGGGGCCTTGAGTTAATATCTACTATTAGAAATACTATATTTTCAATTATTAAAGGAATTTTACATTCTGAGTAACTTTCCCAACTGTTTGCGGCAACCTGCTGACTACATTATGGTAATGCGGGAATCCTCCGGTGTATACAGAAAATATGTGTTACTGTTTACGGACGACTAGCTGCCCACTGTGCTTACATCGGTAGCCTACTTGCTTACTTTCAGAAATTCCTCTCCAGGAGATGCCTGGAGAGGAAAAGCATGTGGGCGGCAAAGGGGTGGAGCTTATTGCATCATTAGCCCACACCCCCTAATGGGGAGATTCCAACGATTGGTGAATATTTGCATTTGGGCAGGGCTAAAATTATGCAATTGTTTCATTAGGCCCCACCCCTGCTGCTGGGACTGCAGTCATACTGTTTTCATTTTCCCATTCTGCCCACTTCACTAGGAAGTGGGCACAAGGCAGGTGGGGTGCCCACTCTTCTAGGGCTATGGGTAAGCACCCTTAAAGAAACCTTTATAAGTGTCCCTGACTACTCTCATGTGTAAATTAGGTACGCATACTAGTAAATAAACACAAACAGTCATTTATTGCATAAAAACAATACTTCACATTCGTTGTACATATTTTTATTTTTCATATTTGGAAACCCTACCACCATCTATCGGAGAGGGGAATATCCAAGAAAAAAGGGGCTTTCCAGAAGACAAGTATACAGTATATCCACCTTCTCAGCACCCTGTCTATATAACCCTTCACCGACATATCTATGGTGCGATTTTTTTAGTCATGAAAATGTGCGAGGTTTAGTCATGAAAATGTGCGAATTAGTGAACATTTTGAAAACATGTTAATATGCCATCTTTGGTAAAAAATATATTTTTTAAATGATGTGAGGTCCCCTTTCCCGAGCATAACTAGCCCAGAGTCAAAGAACCAGTCCTGGTTTTAGAAATTCATGTGAGCAAAAACCTAGGGGATCCCCAGGATTTCTAAAACCAGCACCAGGCCTCTCCTGGTTCCCAAAATATGGGGGACAAAATAACTAGGGGTCCCCCGTATTTTTTCAACCAGCACCGGGCCCAAACAACCAACAGGGTAATGCCACAGCCGGGGGATACTTTTTCCATAAGTTCCCCCAGCCAAAGCATTAACCTGTGGCTGTTCAGCCCGGGTAGGGACCCTGGAGGACTGGGGACCCCCTGAATAAAGGCTCCCCCCCTCCAGAGTGACCCCTGCCCAGGCTGAAGGCCATGGCTGTCCCCAATGCCCCATGGGCGGCGGGCATCGGGTTGGTAAATGGATAAAAAATAGAAGACCCCTATAGACCCGTTTTGTCCCTTGTATTTTAGGAACCAGGAGTGGCCCTTGAGCCTGGTGCTGGTTTTAGAAATTATGGGATTCTGCTATGTTTTTGCTCCCATGAATTTCTAAAACCAGGACCAGTTCTTTGAGCACAGGGCTGGTTATACTCAGGAAAGGGGACCCCACATTGTTTTTTTTATTTTATTTTTCACAATGTTTTGACATTACAATGCACAGATCACACTGGTCTGTGCATGTTTCTGTCAAACTCGCCATGTTTAAATGGGTTTATTTGTTCTGTGATTTTTGGTAATGTTTTCCAAAATTCGCATGCCAATAAATTTGCGAGTTGTATACTGTTTAATGGGAAAACATCTGATGCGAATTGTGTGTTTAAAAATTTGACAGGTCAGAATGTGCAATTTTTGCGGCAAAAAGTGTTATTACCACAATTCACATCCTAGTAAATTGGCGATTTCAGGAAAACGTGTGATTTCGGAAGTTTTTAGACTGAAAATCACATAAAGCGAAATGTCTCATCCCATTAAATGCAACCCCTTATTTCTTATATAAGTTAAACATTACAGGTCATTATGATGAATTGCTTGGCAGTTTTCACACCTATTTTGAGAAATAAATTTGCTACTCAAAGGGGGGTATTCAATCTGGAGGTCACGGCGGTCGAGCTTGACTGAGAACACGCAGGCGCGATTCAATGTCCCGCCTGCAGCGGGATGAGAAGGGGATGTGGTCGGTTAGTTGCAGCCGGGAAGAGGCGAGCTGCAGCCGGCAGCTCGTCACTTCCCGGCCGTTCTCGGCAGAACGAGCCTGACAGCTTGTGAAGTCGGGCTCGTTCTGCCGAGATACCCTGCTCAATGCCGTCGGGGCCCGGCGCCCATCTTCCCCCGTGGGGAGATGGTCGCCGGTGATTGAATACCCCCCAAAGGGTTAAAGAATATGTTTAAGATTACAGTGGCACTATTTTAAAAAAATGCTGTTTTTTGCTTTGTCATTTTCATCGTATTTATGTTTTTAAGCATTCGGATAGCCATAGACCAGCTTGAACCACTAATCACTACTTCTCACCTATGTAACACTTTTATTACTGAGCTGTAACTTATTATTGTAACACCTGTTAACCCTTAGGGGGATATCCACCCACAATCAGTGATCAAATTAGCTCCATAAAGCCAGCATTATCAGGATTCCGCTGTGTTTGTCCAAGTTGCCGCTTTTTGTCTGATTGCATGATTCCGGGAACGTATCCCAATTTTGAATTAGCGCACAAAATAGGATATCACTATAAACTGCTACTTCTTACTAGTGTGATACCTTGGGTCAAATGGTTTGTCCTGGCCCAGGGGTCTCATACTATCGGAATGTTATGGACCAACCTGATGAGGTCACCTGGTCGTGGTAGTCGGGACCATATTTTGTTGGAAAAATTATGCTAAGAACTTTATTCCATGTTAATATGCAGGGTTACTTATAATTGTTCTGTGTATAATTAACATTATTTTAGTGTTTACCTGCATTTTCTCTTTTACTTTGAAAAAAATTTCATACAACTAGAGAGAGGAAAAAATGTTGTACTTGTTTCCTAGCACAGCGCCCACGATATTCAGTCGCATGGCATTTTTTTCATCGCATCGCATGCCATATGCCCGTATGCGATGCGATGCAATGCGATTTTAAATTATATAAGCCCCCTAATGGGTTTATTCAATGTTAAATGTCCCCCAAATACGATTTTAAATTGTATAAGCACCTTAATGGGTGCTTACAATGTTAAATGCACCCCCACGCCACGAGCCGCTGAGCCCGAAGCGTGGCGAGCGCAGCGAGCCCCACATGTAATACTTTACATGTATTCCGCGTCCCCTTGCGGGGCTCGCTGCGCTCACCATGCTTCGGGCTCGGTGGCTCGCTGTGCTCGCCACACTATCTAGTAGTAGTACGTTTATTTATAAGGCGCCGCAAAGTGTCCGCAGCGCCGTACATAGCAAACAAAAAAACAAATTACAAGGTAACGTACAGGGTGTGTTGAAAGATACAGTATAAATAGGGGTATAGCTGGTCGAACTAAAATCAGCATCAGTTCAGAAGTAGGTGTCAAAATTGTCAAGGAGACTGAAGATGAAGTAGAGGAAGGGAAGAACAGGACAGGAGCACAGGTGAGGTAATGAGGTAGGGTGAGTACGTGAGGAAGGAGGGCCCTGCTCATAAGAGTTAACATACTAAAAATAGGTGGGTGGACGAACGAAATACAATAGGATAAGTAGGAACGGAGGGGAACGGAGGCAGGATAGGAGGATCAAAAGAGGTTAGGAGGAGGGATAGGCTAGTCGAAAAAAGTGGGTTTTGAGGGAGCGCTTAAAGGAGGTAAGGGAATCAGATAGCCTGATGGGTGGCGGGAGGTTGTTCCAGTGCAGGGGGCAGCGCGAGAGAAATCTTGGACAGGGGAGTGGGAGGAGGTGATTAGGTGAGAGGTCAGTCGGCGGTCAGCGATGGAGCGAAGAGGACGGGAGGGAGTGTGGATAGAGACCAGTGAAGAGAGGTAGGGAGCTGTGGAGGAGGAGAGAGCCTTGTAGGTGGTGGTGAGGAGTTTAAAGAGAACTCGGAAAGGAATGGGGAGCCAGTGAAGAGATAAACAGATGGGGGAGGCGGAGGTAGAGCGGCGGGAGAGGAAGATGAGCCTAGCAGCAGCGTTAAGAATGGATTGGAGAGGTGCGAGGCGGGTGAGAGGTAGCCCAGAGAGAAGGATGTTGCAGTAGTCAAGGCGGGAGATGACAAGAGAGTGAATGAGAATTTTGGTCGCGTCAGTGGAGAGGAATGGTCTGATGCGTGAGATGTTGCGTAGGTGAAAGCGGCAAGACTGTGAGAGAGCACGAATGTGGGTCAACTCTGGAGTCAATCTGGAGTCAACTCCACGCCGACGTGGATGGTGGGGGTATGAAAAGGTCGGAGGACGCGTACTGCCGCCCCTCACGGGCTCGCTGAGCTCGCCACACTTCGGGTTGACGTTCATAGTGGGGGTGGAGTGGGGGTCCATTTAACATTGTAAGCACCCATTAGGGTGCTTATCCAATTTAAAATCGCATCGCATTGTATGGCATTGTATGCCATATACAATGGTATACAATTTTAAATTGTATACCATCGGGTGCCAATCGCGTCGCATCGCATACCATACCATTGTATGGCTTATGGTATGTGATGGGCGCCGTGCTAGGAAACAAGTACCAAAAATGCTTGGCTCTTTCCTTCTAAAATGGTGGAGAAAAGCCATTTTCAATGTTTTATCAAACTTTTTGTGCATTGCTGACTCCTCTTAAATTGAAAACATGGGCCTGGAGCTGAAAATGTTGAAGAGTCTATACTTAAAAGGGAGGAGCTGCAGCCTGTGCTATTTGTTGGCCAGAGCCATGTGGGTGTGTATACTCTACACAATCAGCGGCACCAACAGCTGTATCAAGCTGAGGTACTGAAATGGGGCGTGGCTAATCCAGGGGGTCCAGGGAGGTGTGACTAGGCCCCCTCCTTAGGAAATAGAACAAAAATGACCTTCTGTGCAGGCCACTCATGCTGCAGCTGGGGGTGTCGGGTGAGGGAAATAGGAAACATATGTGATGAGAGAGGCTGCTGCCGCAGCATTCAGCTCTCTCTCTCCTCGCTACATGTTCCGCAGTCTGCAAGGCGGAAAGGTGGCAGCAGGACCCGGGGCCTCCCCTTGTAGCCCAGGGTGAAGAGTATCAGCCGGTACTTGTGTAGTTTCACGGCGTCAGCATGGTTGTACGCTCGCCACAAACTATGTAAAATAAAGTAACTTAACTCCATGCCAACATGGATAGTTCATACCTCCACTATCCATGTTGGCACAGAGTTGATTTTAGATAGCGTGGCGAGCGCAGAGAGCCACCGAGCCCGCAGCGTGGGCGAGCGAAGCGAGTCCTGCAAGGGGACTCAGACGCACGGCGCCATGCTGGCGCCGTGAATCTACACAAGTACCTATCAGCCTCCTGTCAGCACTACTGACTACACTATCAGACCCACCGTCTCCCTAAATACATACAAAAAGAACACTTATGATTCATTTTCATCTTTGTGATGGGCCTATTTTTATGTGGAGGTCTGGAACTGTAGCTTAAGTATCTGGCTCTGACACTGCTACCTATAGTTCCACAACATCTGGGAGCCTATTTCTGTTCTATTTAGCCAACTCTCCAGATGTACTTAAAAGCAGGCGTCACATTGGATAAGAGTTAAAATAAAACATTTTTTTAACCTGAGATACCAATCTAGCATACCTCAAATATCTATCTCCTTTGATGAAGCTGAAACTATAGCCTACCTGCCCTGACAAGTCCTGTGCTATATATTGTATCCTGACAGATATTTTACATAGGAATCTAGTTAGTATGTCTGACACCACAATACAGAGGATGTCACAATTAATCATATAGTAATTTGGCATAATTCCACAGGCCAATCTAAAATAAGAAAACATATGCTTTTATATTATTATTATTATTATTATTATTAATAATAATAATAATAAAACTTATTAAGAGAGAGGGAGGGAGAGAAATGCTGTGTACAAACGGTGCGATTTGTATTGTCAATTTTAACTATATAGTCAACGTCACATTGCACAAAGTGCAAATCACACCGTGTTATGCAGCACCCGATACCGATTCAATCCTGATGCGCGGCCCCGTGGCATCAGATTCAAATGTAGAAATAGACTCAACGCCATCCCTCCCTCCTTGCCGGCAGATCCCAGCACCCCGGGTCATCACACCAGAACGAGAGCAGCAAAAGTCTGTCCAACTTTCAAATGAAAACTCAGGCGCCCAAGTGATGTTTCAATGCTTTACTTGTATGCTTTTGTCACGATACAAGTACAGATGAGCACCAACATGGTTAAATCATACTTACCCGCAAATCGGGTCCCCCTCCCAGCCCCCGGGAAGGTGAGCAAGTCTCCAGCATCACCACCGCAGCCGCCGCACCCTCCTTTCCCGCTGCATAAAATTCTGAAATTTTGTGGGTCCACAGGGAGGGGTCGCAGCTAAAATGACACGAATCATGTCATTTTTGCTTCATTTTAGCCCCTTACCTAATCCATGGACCCCTTTGAATTGCCGCTGGTGACTTTCACGGGGGGGGGGGGGGGGTTGGTTGTCACGGGGGCCCCCTGACACGTAGCCTCATTCCCGGAGGGGAGTGAAGAAAAGTAGGGAAGTATGGGTTAAATAAAACTATATATGCTCCCATGTCCTAAATACAAAGCTGGGTGCACTGTATGTCTTCAGGGCTGCTGTAAGGCTTCTTGGCATCCTAAGCAAAACATTCAACCTACTGCCCCTGACCAACCCCCCAGAGCCACTAATACCCACTTTTCATCCCCTCAAATGATAGTGTGGCAGTGGCATCTTAGAAGTTCCACAGCTGCCACCTACATTAAGTAATACCAGAATGTTTTCCTCATAGAAATGATTATTTTTACACCCCCCTCCCCAACCCCACACCCCCACCGCCACCCAAGATCCTTGCCCTTTAGGCCCCTGCAAAAAGATGCCTATTGGTAGATCTGGCCCAGTATGTCATAATTAGAGAAAGTGCACCTGTCACTCTGCATTTGCATAAAATGGACAGTTACAAAATACAAAAATGTAAAATACTAAGTATGGAATGTCATAAATCACAAAACCACAAAGTAACAATGACTTGTTGTTATCTATCTTATTCTATCTGACACAGTGTAACAGCATGAAAGAGCCAGAAATAACATACAGGTGTCTACAAAAGTAATGTATGGTCCTAGACACACCTGATCAAAGAGCATTAGTTAGAGTACTGTAATTATTGATTTGTGGTGTAGAGGATTTCTCGTGCGCTCCAACAGGGGTGCTGCTCGTAGGCAAATCTCTAATGCCTAACCTTCGAGGCTTTTAAAGCTAATTGGAAAGAATGGGGGATGATAAACCTAACTCAGCGCCTCCCTGGTGTGGACACCCAGTAAATCTAGCATGTAATACTTCCTTTTATTGAAGGCCTGATGTTCAAGGTGTTCTCCTCCCTCTGCTGCTGGATCTTCAATCTTTCAATGCTCAGCATATGTATGTTTCATAAACGAAAAATAAAACAACAATGTGTATCTCTGTTGATTGTCCTCACTTGGTGGTTAAATAAACAGACTAAGGGTGCGTACCTAACATACACAGTATAAGCTAGGGTTACACATATAGCGGCTTCTTTAGATAATAGGGTGGGTGGCGTACCCGTACTCACAGTGCGTTTTGTTATCCAAGCGTATAAAGGTGTCTTTCACTTTCTCCTTGTAAAAAATATTTATTCTCAATAATAAAAATAAATTGGGTACTTGTGTATTATCACGGCGCCCATCGCATCGCATCGCATACCACTAATTAAGGTATGCGATGGGACCCGATTTTCGGGTCCATAGACCCGCACTGTACAAAAAAATATCACATTGCATCACATGCCATTCAAATGGCATGCGATGCGATGCGATTTTTAATTGTACAAGCACCCTGATGGGTGATTACTATGTTAAATGCACCCCCATTGTTAACACCACCCCCACTATCAATGCCAACCCAAAGCGTGGCGAGCTCAGCGAGCCCGCGAGGGGTGGCAGTATGCGTCCTCCAACCTTTTCATACCCCCACTATCCACGTCGGCGTGGAATTGATAGTGTGGCGAGTGCAGCGAGCCACCGAGCCCGAAGTGTGGCGAGTGCAGCGAGCCCCGCGAGGGGACGTGGAATACATGTGAAGTAATCCGCGGCCCCTTGCGGGGCTCGCTGCGCTCGCCACGCTTCGGGCTAGGGCACTATCTAAAATCAACTCCACACCGATGCGGATAGTGGGGGTATGAAAAGGTCGGAGGACGTGTACTGCCGCCCCTCGCGGGCTCGCTACGCTCGCCACGCTTCGGGTTGGCGTTGATAGTGGGGGTGGCGTTAACAATGGGGGTGCATTTAACATAGTAATAACCCATCAGGGTGCCTGTACAATTAAAAATCGGGTTACATCTGATCGCTTCGCATCGCTTGCGATCGTATATAATCGGGTCACATGCCATGCGATGCAATGCGATCAATACGATGCAGTACGATGGAAATCGTGGGCGCTGTGCTAATACACAAGTACCAAAATTTGTATAATAATATTAAAAACAGTAGTCAGCTTCCTCAGACCAACATGTTTCGGGACCGTGTGTCCCTTTCTCAAGCACCTTGTCTGAGGAATCTGACTACTGTTTTTATTGATTCCAGGGAAGGATTAAGGGTAAGATTTGTGTTTGGCCTGATATCCAATGCACTGGACCTTGTCCGGATCAAACCCAGTTGCAAACGATTTCAAGCACCGCAGAAACACTGCCCTTACCTGACCAAGTTTTTATTATTATTATACAAAAAATTTTATTATTGAGAATAAATATTTTTTACAAAGAAAAAGTGAAAGATACCTTCAAACGCTTGGATAACAACAACGCACCATGAGTACAGGTATGCCACCCACCCTGTTATCTAAAGAAACCGCTATATGTGTATCCCTATAGATTGTAAGCTTGCAGCAGGGCCCTCTAACCACCAAGTCTGTCTGTCGTTACCCAGTTTGTTTTATCACTGTTTACTATTGTAAAGCGCAACGGAATCTGCTGCGCTATATAAGAAACTGCAAATAAATAAATAAATAAATAACCCTAGCTTATACTGTGTATGTTAGGTACGCACCCTTAGTCCATGTATTACACCACCAATTGAGGACAATCAACAGAGATACACATTGTTGTTGTTTTTTCGTTTATGTTTCGTTTACATATGCTGAGCATTGAAAGATTGAAGACCCAGCAGCAGAGGGAGGACAACATCTTGAACATCAGACCCTCAATAAAAAGAAGTATTACATCCTAGATTTACTGGGTGTCCACACCAGGGAGGCGCTGAGTTAGGTTTATCATCCCCCATTCTTTCCAGTTACAGTACTGTGTTAATGTAGCATTGCTAAATCATACAGTGGTCTCCCCATGCTATAAATTGCACCCCTTTTGCTTCTTGTAGCCTAGACCCCCTGCTGTGGCGTCCACTTTATTGGAATTGCCAGATGTTCCACTGGGGCATAGTCTGTGTCTCCAGTGGATCGCCCACTGCTGCAGTAATGTGCGCATCTCCTGTTGTTCACCTGGAACCCTCTCCAACCTTAACATGTTTCCAGTGAAGAAGGATGCTGGATGGCGCATCAGATGTGACATCACATGATCTGTAGTGCTCCATTCAACGTCCAGGGACATGCACACTGTGACGCCAATGAAGGGCAAGGATCCCTCTCTCAGTTCTTAAAAATAAGAGATGCGCTGCCTGGTTGGGAACAGATGCCTGAGGATAGTGAAGAGAGTAGTTGTCCAGGGTCCACTCTCTGGACCTAATTCAGGTCCTTTCGTTGGCCTCCGCGTGTTTGCACAGGGCCATTGTTTGCGCTATGCACATGCGCATCTCTCCCGCAGCCATCAAACTCTTCCCTGGGTTCATGCAACCAACAATGCGTATGGAGGGCAGGGGGACGGCGGACTGGCCCATTAGTATTTGGGAATGCCCAGCATTTCATGGGCATTCCCATGAGAACGCTGGGTGTTCTTATGCTAATGCGGCCGTGAGGGACATGCGGGAGGTGGGCAGCTGACATCACCGGATGTCAGCTGCCCTCCCACTTCCCCCGGACCGTATGCCGTACATATGTAAGACCTTACATATGTCGGCGACCATTGAAAGATGTGGGAGGGTCCCAGTGGCATGCAAATGGATGTTTATGTAAAACAGCCATTCGTAGCCAGTGGGAATGTACGCACCTTGCGAATGGTGGACCGGCATACCACCATTTGCAAGGTGGGATATGGTTCCCTCGCAAGAATGCAAATTTGCATCCGAGCGAATGAACCAGAATAACCCCGTCTGTTCTTTATATTATCACAGAAGCTGTTACACTTTGTGGAGCTAGCAAGTGGGGGCAAATATCTGGAACAGTCAATATTTCTGAAAAGTAGGGACAGTCAGTATTTCTGCGCCTCTAAGAAGAAGAGAATAATTAATATGCATAAAAATCTTAAGTTTAAATCATTATGGTCATAATTTAAACATTTCCCCTAATGGGGGCTTACAATGTTAAATGCACCCCCACGCCACCCCCACTATCAACGCGGCGGTACGCGTCCTCCGACCTTTTCATACCCCCACTATCCACGTTGGCGTGGAGTTGATTTTATATAGTGTGGCGAGCGCAGCAAGCCACCGAGCCCGAAGCGTGGCGAGCGCAGCGAGCCCCGTGAGGGGACACGTATTACTTTACATGTATTCCGCGTCCCCTCGCGGGGGTCGCTGCGCTCGCGACACTTCGGGCTCGGTGGCTCGCTGCGCTCGCCACACTATATAAAATCAACTCCACGCCGACGTGGATAGTAGGGGAATGAAAAGGTCAGAGGACGCGTACCGCCGTTGATAGTGAGGGTGCCGTTGGGGGTGCTTTTAACATACTAAGCACCCATTATGGTTAATTATATTATAGGGGGCACATTTAACATTGAAAACACCCATTAGGGTGCTTATACAATTTTAAATCGTATACCATTGTATATGCCATACAATGGCATACAATGCGATGGTATACAATTTAAAATTGTATAACATTGGCTGCCATGATGGTAACATCGCATCGCATACCATCGTATGCCTTATGGTCTGCAATGCGATGGGCGCCGTGCTAAGTACCAATATTTCATTATTGTGATGGTCCCAACCTGGCTACTTTATGAGGCCACCTGGCTGGAAAATAGTTTTCTAGGTAGAACATTGTCATTTCTGTAAGAGTCACTGCATCTTTTTTCACGCACCTGCAGAGTAAGTCTGATTTTTTAATAAATCCTACATCTTTATAGTTTTATATGGCTATAAATTTTGCAAACCTGTAAAAATGGTGACTACAATAGGCTATACCTTAAACTGGCTGGATGAAAACTTGGGTATACGGTCGTTTGGTCAACATACCTAAGGCCGACATGCATTGGGTTGACCACTGAAGGTCGACATGGGCTTAGGTGGACTCCTGAAAAGGTTGACATGAGCTTAGATTGACATGGCCAGTGAAAACCCCGTGTCGACTTTTTGACTGTCGACCTTGCCATGTCGACCTAATTCTTGTGTCAACCTAATGACCCTGTTGATCTAAGCCCATGTCAACCGTTTCAGGTGTCAATCTTCAGTGGTCGACCCAATGGATGTCAACCTTAGGTGTGTCGACCCTATGACCCATACCCAAAAACTTGTACTGTGCAATAACTCATTGCCATTTGTAGGTTTCGGTTTAGCAAAAAAGTAGAAACTATTGTAGATTTGACAAATGAAATAGAAATATCGGGTAATAAACCTGTTTATCCTTTACATGATAGGCAAAAGTGACCAGAAGTTTACACATATTAAGTATATCAAAAACATTGGCTAGATGTTCCTTAGACCCAGACCACAAAATGACTAGGTCAGGCCTGGTCAACCTGTGGCTCTTCAGCTGTTGTAAAACTACAAATCCCAGCATGCCCTGCCACAGTATTGCTATAAGGTAATGCTAAAACTGTGGCAGGGCCTACTGGGATGCGTAGTTTCAAAACAGCTGGAAAGCCGCCCATTAGTAGAAAAAATTCCCCATTATAATAAAAATAATTTTTTGTATTTTATAACTCTCTCGTGCACTTTATCTAATTATAATACATGACAATTATGTCATTATGACGTACACCCAGCCTTGTTTTTAGGAGCAGGGGGCAGGCACTTATTGCTGTCTTTGTATTTCAACCATGTTGATGCTCGTTTATATTTTAATCCTGATGCAAACACACAAGCTTTAAAAGTCACTAATTTGGCTACTGAGTTTTCAAACAAAAGCAGGGCCGGAGGGGCCGATGGCCAGGTAGGCCAATTTTTTTACCCCAATGTGGAAGCTTCGCCTCCCGATCGGTGCATGGAGAGAGCTGCTGGACTGGTGGCGGGTCCGGCGGCTCTCTCTGTGCGTCGATCGGGTCCAGGAGAGAGGAGGCATCGAATGCGCCTATTTCCCTCTGAAAGCCAGGATAGGCAGCGCACACATGCCCAGAGAGTGCATGTGTGTACCCGGCATGTGCGCACGCGACTCATGTCACGCACGTGCACAAATGCCAGGGCCGATTCTGCTGCCCAGTCCATCACTGTATAAAAGTAATCTAGAGTACAATCATTTTGATGCTTTATATGTATTGCAGTAGCATTTGATTGTATGAATCACACACACCAACACGCTCTGACACACGTGCATTCCTTACAGAAGGAAGTTCCTCTGTTGATACACACAAAATGGAGTACATCATGGGCGAGATGTAATTGGGTTCGAATTTTTTGAAAGCTAAAAAAAATCGCATCATATCTCACATGTCAAATGTGCCATTTTCTCCCCGAAAAAATTTGCACATGTAAAAGGGTGCAAATTTTTAGACAAAGTCAGAACCGCATGCGATTTCTGGTGATTTTTAGTCTTGAAAATGTACGATTTTTTAGACGTGTGTTTTTTTAGTAACGAGAATATGCGTTCTTTTAGAAATGCGAGTGTGCGGATTTGTGTAAGCATAGCCAGCCCTGCGCTCATTGAGCCGGTCCTGGTTCCCCAAAAAATGGGGGTAAAAATCCTTGGGTTCCCCTGTATTTAAGAAACCATCCCCAAGCTCTTGGACCAGTCCTGGTTACAAATATAAGAGGGAAAAAAAACTGCCGATCCATGATTGCCTGTAGGTATCTCCATGGAGACACTTTCAGCCAGTCAGGGCTGAGCGAGGTCCACTATCAGTGCGGGGTGAGATGTGCCAGAAGACCGGCTTCATGGAAACGAGGAAGTATATTTGTGTGAATTGATTGGTGTAAAATGTATGCATTAAAGTTTTACTATTCTGAGACTTGTAGTACTATTGTAAAAAGCAATGTTTGTTCATCTCATTTTTACACTTAATTTATCAGCCCGGTGACAGCCCTAGTGGACAGGTGAAGCCTGGAGGGGACCCCTTTATAGGGGGGTCCCAACTCCCCCAGGTACCCTGTCCAGGGCTGACCAGCCACGGTCGTCATGTTTGGCCGGGGGACCTTGTGTAAAAATTATCACCCACAAGGCACTGCTGGCTGTTGGAGCCCGGTGCTGGTTTCAAATTATGGGGCACCCCCACTTTTTTGTCCCCCATATTTCTGGAACTAGGACCGGTCCAAGAGCACCCAAGAGGCTTGTGCGATTTCTGAAAAACTTGCATATTTGCCTGTTTTTGTCCAAAAAATTGCAAATGTCTAAAAATCGCACCCTGTTACATTTCTCACCATACGTTATAGCTGGCAAACCACTTAGTTATCACTTTTGCCTTTTGGCAAGGTGCTTCATCATGCTGGAAAGGGCATTGTTCTTCACCAAACTGTGGAGGAAAAAAGAATGTTGTGATACCATTCTTTATTCATGGCTGTATTCTTAGGCAAAATTGTCTTAGGCTGAGAAGCAACCCCACACATGAATGGTATCACGATGCTTTACTGTTGGCATGACACAGGATGGATGGTAGTGTTCTCTTTTTCTTCTCTGGACAAGCGGTTTTCCAGTGCTTGTCCACCTCTCCACCACCACAAATCAGGATCCCAGTCCAGACCAGCCAAACAGGACCCAGCTTTACTTTGTGACCCCGCAATCCATCTTTGGGACACCAAGCTTTCTTCAAACTACCATCTTCCAGGTACCACTCCAATTGGCTAATTGGGACTTATCCACCATCAGTCCCTCTACTCTATACCCAGTGGACTTTGGTAATTTGTGTAAAAAAAAATTGGAGCAACATGTGTCATCATGCCCGCAACTACTACACAATCCCAGTATTATAAAGAAGAGTCGTGTCATGATAATGGCACCACATTTTGGAGAGGTCTATTGTATGAACATAAAATGTATATAAAAATGGGTTGCACCCAGAAATATTTAAGTAGAAAAATATTTTAGATATAGACTATAATATGTTATATTTATACAGTATGCGATAGGAGAACTGATGGGAGAGTACTTAGAAGAGGTGGAGTCATTAATCTCTGAGGAAAACTAATCTTTGTATAAACACAGTAACTGAGTTATTGTGAGTGTGCATTTACATACGGAGTGCATAAGAAACAATGGGAGTACTAAATGGGAGAGGCAAGAAATAATATGCCAATATTGTTATAAATATGGATATGAATTATATGATTGGAATAATAATGGATGGAGCAATATTGCAAGGAAATAGTATTATAGTCTAGAGCAGTGGTTCTCAACCTTAGTCCTCAACAGTGCACATTTTTCAGGTCTCCTCACAGAATTACAGGTGAAATAATTAGCTCCACCTGTGATATTTTAAAATGTGTCAGTGACCTGGAAAACGTGCACTAGAGGGCGTTAAAAATAAAGTTGATAAAGATGATGAAATATGTACAATGGGCTGTTAAATGTACACATCTGTGGTCTTGCAGAGTTGGCGGATCATTTACATCTAGGCATTAGATAGGTGCAAGTACACTGATGATGATGATGATGAAAGCCAAATAAGTGGTGAATGCACTGTAATGTGTGTGTAGCTTTGTACTCTATATAGGAAAAAGTATCATTATTTCCATGCATGCAATGCTGGAGCACATATGCCCCGACTGTTGTTCAATTCATCAGTCCTATGATGTGGGATAAATGGAAATATGGATGACAATGGATGGGCAGAATGGGGAAAATGAGGTATAAACTTTTGTAAATATGAATGCTGTTAAATACATAGTTATGGTAAAATAGAATGTGAGATGAACAAGTAAAATAAAAAAATACAGATTTTAGAATGAGGAATACAAATGGAATACTAAAGTGTCCTTTAGTTACTAGGCATGGAGAGATCTGTAAAGGATTGCCACTTTAAATAATGCAGAGTTTCACCGGTGAACCTGCAACTCCGGTCAACTTGGAAGTCGTTACATCTGGCCCTATGTATCTTAATAAAAGAAATTAGGAAGGAGAGATAGAAGAAATAAATAAAATAGAGAAGCAAAAAAAGAAAAACAAGTGAAAATATCTGTGTATTGGGACAGTGTATTGTATTTCATCACCTAACCCACTTAGAAAGCTACAAACATTGGTGAAACGCGTCTGATTTGGTTCCCAGACAGCGGACCACTGCACATACAGTTTACATGTATATGTTTTTTTTGTTTGTTTTTTGTTTCCTTATCTGTTTATTTCTCTCTGCTCTTTATATATAACTTATTTATTTATTTACAGTTTATATATAGATATATATATATATATATATATATATATATATATATATATATATAGAGAGAGAGAGAGAGAGAGATAGAGAGAGAGCGCCAAAGGATTCCACCACCTTATGTGTGATGAACAGATTGTTCAAGTATGAAAAAACCTATAAACGTTTCTGAAATGTAACAGTTTTTATTAAAAAGTTATAAAATAGTGTGGTATCTTTATTTGTTTCTTTGAAGACGATGACAACCCTGGGGTGGTGGAATCCTTTGGCGCTCTCTATCTATCTCTATACCCATACCCATTTGTCTCCCACTAACAGAGTAGCAGCCTTCTTTTGTGGCGCGACTAGAGTCATTCCTTGTTGTGCATATATATATATACTAGGTGATTCATCGCGCCCTACGGGCGCTCTTCACACCGTCTTAAGGGGCTGCGCCCCCTTAATTTGTGAACGTTTGTATATGAGAAATATGGTTAGAATTGTATGAAAGATGCCCTGTATTGCAACTTAGGTGTCCGCGAATCGCGGGAGGGGGGGTCGCGGAGGGTGCCGCGAATTGCAGGAGGCAGGGTCGCGGGGGGTGCCGCGAATTGCAGGAGGGGGGGTTGTGGGGGGGTGGATGCTGCGAATTGCGGGAGGGGAGGGATTGCAGAGAATCGCGGGAGGGGGGTCGCGGGGTGGGTTGCCGCAAGTCGCGGGAGGGGGGTTACGGGGGCGGGGGTTGCGGCGAATCATGGTAGGGGGGGTCGCGGGGGGTGTGCCGTGAATCACGGGAGGGGGGGTCACGGGGTGGGGTGCCGAGAATCGCGGGGGTGTGTGTGTGTGCCGTGAATCGCGGGAGTGGGGGTTGCGGGGGGGGGGGTGTGTGACGCGAATCGCCACAAGAAAAAATCAACACAGAAAGGTCAACACATGTAAATGTTGACATAAGTGTGGCACTTCATTGGTGTCCATGTCGACACATGAGAATGAATATGAAAACATTCAAAAAATGAAAAAAAAAACTTCAAAAACTCATGTCAACCTTTTTCATTGTCGACCATAGCCATGTCAGTGTTTTCCATGTGCAATTTAATTCTGGAGCTGCCGCGAATCGCGGGGGGGGGCCGCGAATTGCGGGAGGGGGGGTAGCGGGGTGGGTGCCGCGAATCGCGGGAGGGGGGGTTATGGGGCGGGGGTTGCGGCGAATCATGGGAGGGGGGGTCGCGGGGGTGTGCCGTGAATCACGGGATGGGGGGGTCACGGGGTGGGGTGCCGAGAATCGAGGGGGAGGTGTGTGTGCCGTGAAAATATTCAAAAAATGAAAAAAAAAAATTCAAAAACTCATGTCAACCTTTTTCATTGTCGACCATAGCCATGTCAGTGTTTTCCATGTGCAATTTAATTCTGGAGCTGCCGCGAATCACGGGGGGGTGCCGCGAATTGCGGGAGGGGGGGGTCGCGGGGTTGGGTGCCGCGAATCGCGGGAGGGCGGGGTTCACAGGGGTTCCGGTGGGGGGTTGCCGCGAATTGCGGGAGGTGGGGGGTCACGGGGGGTGCCGCGAATCGCGGGGGGGTGTGACGCGAATCGCCACAAGAAAAAATGGTACTTCTTTACTTTCACGGCGCCAGCATGGCGCCGCGCGTACTTCCGGGTTACGCTCGCCACTAACTAAGTAAAATAAACTAAGTTAACGCCATGCCAACATGGATAGTTCATGCCTCCACTATCCATGTTGGCATGGAGTTGATTTTAATTAGCGTGGCGAGCGTAGGGAGCCACCGAGCCCGCAGCGTGGGCGAGCGAAGCGAGCCCCGCAAGGGGACTCTGACGCGCGGCTCGATGCTGCCACCGTGAAAGTACAGAAGTACCGAAAAAATCAACACAGAAAGGTCAACACATGTAAATGTTGACATAAGTGTGCCACTTCATTGGTGTCCATGTTGACACATGACAATGAATATGAAAACATTCAAAAAATGAAATAAATCTTCAAAAACTCATGTCAACCTTTTTCATTGTCGACCATAGCCGTGCCAGTGTTTTGCATGTGCCATTTAATCCTGGGGCTGCTGCGAATCGCGGGGGGTGCCGCGATTTGCGGGAGGGGGGGGGGTTGCGGGGGGTGGGTGCCGCGAATCGCGGGAGAGCGGGGTTCATGGGGGTTCCGGTGGGGGGTTGCCGCGAATTGCGGGAGGGGGGGTGCCGGGGTGCCGCGAATCGCCGGAGGGGGGGTTGCGGGGGGTGTGACGCGAATCGCCACAAGAAAAAAATCAACACAGAAAGGTCAACACATGTAAATGTTGACATAAGTGTGGCACTTCATTGGTGTCCATGTCGACACATGAGAATGAATATGAAAATATTCAAAAAATGACAAAAAAACTTCAAAAACTCATGTCAACCTTTTTCATTGTCGACCATAGCCATGTCAGTGTTTTCCATGTGCAATTTAATTCTGGAGCTGCCGCGAATCACGGGGGGGGGGGGTGCCGCGAATTGCGGGAGGGGGGGTCGCGGGGGTGGGTGCCGCGAATCGCGGGAGGGCGGGGTTCACAGGGGTTCCGGTGGGGGGTTGCCGCGAATTGCGGGAGGTGGGGGGTCATGGGGGGTGCCGCGAATCGCGGGAGGGGGGGTTGCGGGGGGGTGTGACGCGAATCGCCACAAGAAAAAATCAACACAGAAAGGTCAACACATGTAAATTGTTGACATAAGTGTGCCACTTCATTGGTGTCCATGTCGACACATGACAATGAATATGAAAAAATTAAAAAAATTAAAAATAAATCTTCAAAAACTCATGTCAACCTTTTTCATTGTCGACCATAGCCATGTCAGTGTTTTGCATGTGCCATTTAATCCTGGGGCTGCTGCGAATTGCGGGGGGGGGGGTGCCGCGAATCGCGGGAGGGGGGTCGCAGGGGGGGTGCCGCCAATCGTGCAAGGGGGGGTCGCGGGGGGGTTCTTTTTGCCGCGAATCGAGGGAGGGAGGTCGCAGGGGGGTGTTTTTTCCGCAAATCGGGGGGGGGGGGTCACGGGGGAGGGTTTGCCACGATTCGCGGGAGGGGGGGGTCGCAGGGTGGTGGTTATGCCGCGAATTGCGGGAGGGGTCGTGGGGGGGTTCTTTTTGCAGCGAATCGCGGGAGGGGGGGTCGCGGGGGTGTTTTTGCTGCGAATCGCGGTAGGGGGGGTCGCGGGGGAGCGGGTGTTTTTGCCGCGAATCGCGGGAGGGGGGGGGCGCGCGGGGGGGAAGGTTTTGCCGCAAATCGCGGGAGGGGGGCGCTCACCTGGTGGCTGTGGAGTAGCAGTGCTGGGCAACATGGGAAGGCAGTGGGTGTCTGGCACTGTCTGTGGGCTCACTGGGCTTGTTCTCTGTCACATACCTCCCAACATGACCCTCTCCAGGAGGGACACAATGCTCTGTTTCTAGACTTCCCCTTAATGTATGATTGCCATCACCTGTTTTAAACAGGTTAATTTCTCAGAAAGGTGTTCAGCACAGATGAAGGCAATCACACATTAAGAGGAAAGTCCAGGAACAGAGCGTTATAGACACAGACACCCACTTTGAGTGACAGATGTAGCCAAATATATAGGAGATATATATATATATATATATATATAATTTATTGAATGTATATTTTCTTTTTTCTTTCTTTTATGTATTTATCAAGTTTTAGTCGGTAGGGAACACCGTGTTTGTAATGCATCGGCCTCTAAGAACATTAATGATTCCATTACTGCTCGTGCTTTGCAAACATAAAGAGGGGCGAATTAAACTGATAGATACATTTTCTTAAGTCATAAGAAAACTTGTCATGTTGTAAGCACAGATCACACATATTGTTTCATGTAAAAATGATAGATAAGAGCATTATTGGATGACCAGAGGGGTTAGCACACATTAGCTAAGTAAAGAATGACTTCTAAGCTTATGTATTCTTGTTTAAGATGTAAACTGTTAGTCATTATTCTTTTCTACATTTACTGATGTAATTACTCTCCTAAATCCTATATAATCATATTTATCTCCTGAGTTTACCCTCCTAACTAATCCTCAGCTCCAGGCAATGCAGGGAAAGTGAACTCAAATTTTGGACACAATTAAACTTAAAGAATTTCAGGTTGGAGAACCCACAACACAAATGGAGATACTGGAGACACTGGTTTCACAAGGAGCTGGAATTGAGTGCAGAATAACCACATTTCTTAATTAATTGCTTTCAACTCATTACAAGACAATTACATAAATCTCTTACAGAGAATGTATTATATTCACTCCAAACAAAAATCTTTAAAAGCTTGTGAAAATATTAGTTGTATATGTTCTATATAACAACATAACTATCAAGATTCCATTGAGGCTAGATGAAAGCCAATTGGTCATTATAAATCTTCTGTATTTGATGAATAATATAATACATTTTTATTTAAATGTTTACATGGAACCATTTTAATGAAATATTCAATAGAATATAAATAGAAAAATCAGATGTGTTTGACATCTCCTGTGCATCACGTCGGAGTGGGGTGGTCGGACTGGCTGCACATTAAATTTATCGGATCGGACCCATCACTGGCACATTGTGGGTGCTTTTTAGCACCCGCTATGTATTGGGTCCGATCCCAGGTGTGTGCCAGTGGTGAAGCACCGCTGGCACACACCTATGTGCAGCGGCGGGATCCATGGGGCGGGTAGCGGGTCGGCGTGGCGGCTGGGGAGGCAGCGGGATCCGTGCAGTGGCTGGGAAGGCAGCGGAGTCTGTGTAGCACTGGAAAGGCAGCGGGGTCCCTGCAGTGGCTGGGCAGTCAGCGGGGTCCCTGCGGTGGATAGGCAGTCAGCAGCAGAATCCCTACAGTGAATGGAAACTAGTAGCGATATTGGCAGGGCAGGAAGCTGCTGCTGAACGTGCAACTATATTTTGAAAAGACTGGCCGGCTGTTTATTGGCTGACAGAATTCTCTCAGCCAATCAGCAGCCTTCCATCTGATTGGCTGAGAGAATTCTCTCAGCCAATAACCGGCCGGACAGATTTTTTGAAAATATGGCTTTAAACTCAGCAGCCACTTCCCGAACCACCAATATCGCTACTAGTTCCCATCCGCCGCAGGGATCCCACTGCTGACTGCCCATCTGCCGCAGGGACCCCACCGCTGACTGCCACAGAGACGACACTGACTGCCCAGCCACCGCAGGGACCCCCTGCCCCCCCCCCCCCCCCCCGCACGGACTACGCTGCCCGCCCCTGCCAGCTCCCCGGGGATTTACATGCAATAAAGTACAACTGCAGTGATGATTCTGCCCCCTTTATTAGTGGCACTGCTGGCACCCAGGCCCAGCAACAAAGGGGGTTCAAAAGGGATAGCAATCCCAAGATCCAACATTCCGAGGGGCCCCAAATCCAGCCCCCAGCTCAGCCACTTGGCCGATCAGCTTCTTAACCCTACTGCTTATCCCCGCACTCAGCTGCCCGGCAATCAGTTGCTGAAGGCGGCTATGACCAGCCATATATGGGCCCCATCCATTCCAAGGCTCCAGACCCAGTTAAAATTACCCCATAGCCAGCGCCGCTGTTTGGACGTTGGTGGAGGTGGATGGTAAATAATAATAAATAATAAAAAAACCTCATCCAATATACATACAAAATAATAAATATGTACAATATATCAGCATAATAATAAAGAACTCTAGGTGCAGGGAACTTTTGGACGTTATTAATCACAACATATGGATATCCTTATATAATCCCAAAGTTAATGGGATATGTTTTTTGATCAAGGGGATATTTATGTTGTGCTTGTAAAAGTTTCCAGAAGGTAGTAACGGCAAGCAGTACCTACTGTATAATGCTGAATAGTCACATTTACATTCTCCAGTGAGTAGGTGGAAATAAATACCTGGTAACTTCCACATACAAGTATAAACTGCAGGTGCCAAGTCCACATCCAGGCCGTCTTTGACAAATGGAACACAGCTCTGTCACAGACCCATTAACATTGGGATTATATAAGGATATCCATATGTTCTTTATTATTAAGCTGTGATATTGTACATATTTATATTTTTGTATGTATATTGATTGATACCACCCGGGAGGTTTTTTATTATTTATTATTTATCATTGTATGCAATAAATTGCTTGTATGTTGTGCAAATTGATTCCCATGTATTATTACTATCACTATTACAGGACTTTCATCAGGCTGCTCCCATCCTATGGAATGCCCTTCCACGCACAATAAGATTCTCCCCTAGCCTCCAAACTTTCTAGTGCTCGCTGAAAACTCACCTCTTCAGGCAAGCCTATCCTATTTAAGTACCACACACATAACCCACTGAGGCACTTATGCATTATATAGCTTGCCTTCTGGATTTGCAACTTGGTGGGACTGCTATGCTACGCTATTACTGGTGCCTGCCCTTGTGTTTCCCTCCTATATCCCTATAGATTGTAAGCTTGCAGAAGGGCTCTCCTACCTCCTAGTCTGTCTGTTGTTACCCAGTTTGTTTTACCACTGTCTACTATTGTAAAGCGCAACGGAATACATTATTAAGTGCACATGAATTCTGTTTTTATTTGTATATTATTTTGGAGGTTGGCACTCTTCCTTCATAGTGGCTGGTGATATACATCACTCTACTTATCGCTTTTATACGCTTTTTAGTTTTGGAGGTGGATGTTGGCTGCAGTTCTCATTTCAGAGGTCTGTGCTGGGGCAGCCATTATATCGGAATTCTCCGCAACTGAGTTCTGCTGCTGGCCCTGCTGGCACACCACTGATTATTAACATTGTAATGATTACTTTGTTAGTACTGTTTTTTTTATTTTATTTTTTCAAATTAATTTTTTTTATTGAGAATTTCCAAGCATCATAAACACGTTTATGACAACAGTTCAAAGATAATTTTACAAATCACACAGGTAAGAATGGTGTGGGGATGGGTACAGAAGAGAAAAAAGGAGGGGGGGGGGGGGGGCGAGACCCATGGGGTACACCAATCATTTGCAGTCAATAACCTAAAATGTAGAATATAGACTGGGATCATATCCATCTTACTTATACAATATATGAAAAGTTTTGTAGGGAAGCTTCACCGAACTAGTGGGGGGGAAGGGGGGGGGGGGGGTTATCGTGGGAACTGGGGTACTTTACTGAAAACTAGTACATATCAGCTTCCAAAGCATTTGGGCAAGTCAGCAAGTTGCGTTATTGTTGATTGGGACCCAGAGAGGTGAGTATGGGTCCGGGAAAGCCAATGTTCTGACCACTGGAACCATGTTTTTTTCTTTATTGTTGTAAAGCAATCTACCCTGCCATCCTTTGCTGCTACTGTTGTTGGTGTGCTACCACATTACGACTAAATGAGTGCTTTACGCTGCTCATTAATTATGTTTTTTTCTCTAATTGCAGACTGTGAAGGTGTGAAACAGTTAATTAGAGTCTTTGTGTTTTCTCGCACAACAGACTATTATGACAGTTAAGAAATCTGAGCTGTGCTTTTACTGTTGACTCTTTTACATGATAAATGAATTTCTTGCTACAAAGGTCTAATTCTCCTTCTCACTTCACCCAACCCTATAATTCAGCCACTTGAGCATTTTCTACCTGAGAGATTTACAGTTGGAGAAACAGCTTCATATTCAGAAGAAAGGAGCAGTTTGCCCCAGGACAGCAAATTCCAGGCCTGATCCCACACATAGCAGATGCACATTTGTTTATGTTTGGTGACAGAGTGAGAATTTACTGTCCTTTTAAATGGTTTTGGCCACATGATTTCCAAATCATTAGATCTCTGCCTGTAACCTATTGGATGAATATTTAAAAGTGCAGAAATAGCTCAGGCTGCATATTGCTATTTATTTGTTGCAAGGATTTAGTAAACAATGAAATATTTAGTATAGTATTTATAAAGGAATTCTTTAAATTATATAGTGTAAAATACTAAATAGTTTCAGCCATCCCAGCCTGAATAATTTACCCTTAATTACATGTTTCCATGTTACCATGACCCTAATGGTGCAGAGTTTGTATATTCTCCCCGTGTGTGCGTGGGTTTCCTCTGGGTACTCCGGTTTCCTCTCACAATCCAAAAATATCCTGGTAGGATAATTGGCTGCCAATAAAATTAACCCTAGAGTGAATGTGTGTGCTTGAAGATCATATTCCCTATATATTGCTGCGTTCTCATTGCCACCCCTGCAAAATCCCAGGTTTTTGTTCCTGTGTTTTTGGCGGGGCACAGAGCATCTTAGCTCTACAGACCCCATTCATACTGCACCTTAGACCCGGGAAATACCCGTGTCTGCCCCGTTCACACTGCTTCCACTGGTATGCCTGCCATCAAGTGTGTGTGGCATCTAAGAGCAGCTTTGATTGGATGTTTAAAAAGTATCTTTGATTGGCTGTTTAAAAAGTAGCTTTGAGCAATGCAATGAACTTGCTTTTTTTGCATTTTGTGAGAAAAACCCGGGTCTAACCTGTTCACACTGCCATACACCTGTGTATTACCCAGGAAAAAACCTGCAAAAACCTGTGTGTAATTCCCAGGGGATAACACCCGGGAATTTCACAAAGACCCTTTCACACTGAGACAGGACACGGGAAATTACTGCTTGCCCTGAAGAAAACCCGGGTTTTTCGGCAGTGAGAATGGGGTATAAGGTAAACATTACAGGTCGTTATGTTTGCTCTGCAATTTTCACAGCAATTTTGACAAATTCACTTGGCACTCACCCCACAGTTTGACAGGCGTGCCCAGTCGTTTTCAGGGAGGGTGTGTGATGTCAGCTCTGGCCTCGATCAGCCTGTCTCTATTGCAGAGTTGTAGATGTGTTAGAGTTACGCGCAGGGCCGGTGCTAGCAACCACAACGCCCCAGGCGGGGGGAGCGCTCCGACGCTAACCCGCCCCCCACCCGCCGCTCACCCGCCACTCAACCGCCGGGGGGGTGATGCGTCCACCGCCGCTGCCGGGTCACTCCAGGGGGGGAGATTCTCCTACGCGGCAATTGACAGCGGGGGCTCAGGAAGCGCTGCTCTGCTATGATGGTGAGACAGCGCAAGTTCAGTGTCCCCACGCGCTGTGTGTCCGATAGCACCATCATAGCACAGCAGCGCTTCCTGATCCACCGCTGTCAATCACCGCCTGGGAGAGTTCCTGCACAAAGCCGCCGGGGATAGCCACCTTGGTCCAGCAGGGTGGGAAGGGGGATACACTCTGTGACCTGCTCCATCCCAAGTGCCTAGTGGTGGCGCCGGCCCTGGTTACGCGCACTTGCACAGACTGGGAAAATCATTAGATGGTGAGTAAGTTATAGATTAGCAGACTGGCACGGGTGGGATTTCACTCTGTCAGGCAGCATCTATCTGATCGCAATCCTCTGCAAATAAGCACTATGGCGATAAGGTCTAAATTAGGCCTCAATATCCATAATAACACAGAATATGAAATCACTGGAACCAAGTACATTATAAAATGTTATACTAACTACGGCTCTGCAAATGCAATCTATAGCAATGCCTATGCGGTAGGAGAAGGAGTTGTTAAACACCTATTTGCTGCATTTGCAATTCAAGCACTGCTGCCTCAGCTTACTCAGGCTGGCCAAGGAAACTGCATCTCGTGGAGCAGTTTGTGCCTTGCCACTATTAGAACATGGGGCATACTTGCCTACCTGACCAACTCCATGAGGGAGAAAATGCTCTGTTCCTGGACTTCCCTGGTAATGTGTGATTGCCATCACCTGTGGTGAGCTACTGTAGGTAATTGATAAGAAAGGAGTTTCACCACAGGTGATGGCAATCATACATTACCAGGGAAGTCCAGGAACAGAGTATTTTCTCCCGCATGGAGAGGGTCAGGTAGGCAAGTATGACTATAGGTGGCCTCCGATTATTGAATGTATATCTTATTGAGAAAATAAAATTAATTATAAATATAATTTTTTATTAAAAAATTCTTAAATATTATTGTGTCTAGTGTCACTTCAGACATACATGCACCTTTAATAATAAATATATATATATATATATATGTATATATATATATATATATATATATATATATATATATATATATATATATATATATATATATATGGTATTATCTTTGTTAGTCTAGACGTGGAGATCCAAACTGGATCTAACACTGAATTAGGTGTGAGTTCACAGTCACACCACCTGTCTGCTGCTAAATTTAATTTCATCTATTTTAATCTCAATTTAATTCTAACCATTTATTAAAAATCTTATTTATTCAGCACCTATCACTGAGGGGAACCTCAAAACCTCACAAGAAACTCCAGAGGCACCAGTGAACCCCTGCTCAAAGGCCCATAGAACTGTGGGGCCCTAAAGCAGCAGCTCAGTAAGTCCATACATCAGGGACGTGCAGTCAGGGGAGGCAGGGGAGGCAGTGCTTCCCCTGTCATTTTGTTTCAAAATAATACAAAGAATATACCTATGACACATATTCTGTGTCATAAGTATTTTCTTTAGATTATTTTACTAGATTGAATTATTTAATCTAGTTTGGGAGGCACCGATAAGCGTGCCATTAAAAAAAGCGTGCCATTAAAAATAACGCCAAAATAGGCACTTCTATAAGTGCCTAATTGACAAGGGCTGCTGTGATTGGACAGCAAATCCAGCTGCTGTCCAATCACACCAGCCCCTGTCATTTAAGCATGACAGGGTTACTTTTGTTCCCCCCTCCCCTGCTCCCCTGTGCCCTGGCTCCCGAGTCCCGGTTCCCTGCCGCGTGCTGTGTCCCTCTCCCCTGCCTGGTAAGTACACAATCTTATGACGGGGGACAGAGGTGGATGGCTGCTGCGGCGCTGGTGTCGGCGGCGGCCAGGTGCGGAATGGGGGGTTGGCGGGGAGGACGGAGATGGCGGCGGGGGAAGGTTGCTGGCTGCTGCTGGAGGGGGGGGCAGCAGGTGTCGGCTGCAGCCAGGCAGCAACCTTCCCCTGCCGCCAGGCCGGGGGGGGGGGGGGGTGTGCGGTGATGGCTGTGACAGTGCCTCTCCATTCACAGCCACCACCGCACGTCACTGCCATACATTAAGATGGCCCTGTGTCCAGGAGCAGGCAGTGAGTCACTGGATCAGAACAGAAGTGATGACCCCAATGTCAGCAGGTGGGTGCATGCATTCATGAGTACGCAGGAGTACGCATCAGATGCTGTGTATGATATGTCGCATTATTGGACAACATATCTTCTGATGTGTACCCAGTCTATCCAATAATTTAATAATCCACAGGTGACCTGCAAAACATGACCTGTTTGGGGTTCTGAGCACTGAGTTTGAGAACCACTGGTCACAGGTGCACAAGATGTTCTCAAAGCAGGCTTCAGTGTATTTCTATGGAATGTGCCTTATTCTTCAATCATGCTTCCAATTGTTGTTGAATCCACAATACTTTTCATGGTATACCTAATTTCACATTTAGTAACTCTTTATGATGAATATTTTGTGGACAGCATATATTTTTTACTTACAAGCCCTGAATCCATTATAGGAGAGAACAATTTAGCATTTTAGAAAGGTAATGGACAAAACAGTACCATTTTTCACATAGGCAAAAAATCAGCAAAAATCCAAAAATGACGAAAACCATGTGGATCGGCAAATTAGCCACTGATCCACGTGTTTTTGCCACTTTCCGGACAAATTGTGGGTGGTTTCGCCTATTTTTGAGTCATTTTTCACCCATATCTTTTTTCACCCCCATGAAAGTGAAATAGCAGGAGCTTCAAATGACTCAAAAATTGGTAAATAATGCCCACAATTTTAATACTCATTAAGACATATGCCATCACTATTACTGTTGTAATACTGTTTTAATTTTTGAGGGATTTTTCAAGATTGAATGACAACTTGGCAAATATTTATTTAAATGACCAAAAGACTACATATTATCAGAAATATGACCTATGACCAACTTTAAATGAGTAACAAGCATCGTTATAATCAACAGGACGTGAGAGGTCCTTGCTTACTAGAGTTTACAATCTAAAAAAATTACTTGGAATTAGATATTAGGCTTATTTTGTACAATGCATGATCATGAGATAAAGTAATGCCCAACTTGTTTCTTTGAAACACAGAATATGAGAAGTAGAAAGAGAACCGATGAAGAGTAGTTAAGTTTTGGATAGAAGCACTATGGGTTGTAGTTGTGGATGTGACATAACTGGTCATTTGATGTGTCCATAAAAAGTTGTTTCCAGGTGCCTGGAAAATTGTGAAGATCAGAGGTTAATCAGTTTACTCAAGGCAATCCCATAGTATAGGTGCAGCAGAAGAGATATTTTGGAGACGGGAAGGAAGACAGTGATAAGGAATCATGCTAGGCATATGTCATTGGTTAATTGCACTGGAGTGCATAATTAGTGTGGTCAAAAGAAATAAGAGAAGCTCAGTGTAGGGTTGTCAGATCTTTATAAAATGAGAACCCAAATTTAAAATTTTGTCCTGAAAAATAAATGAGGTAGATCAAGACATTCGGGGACTTGCTTTATAATATTCCACTCTTTGACAATGATATTACTACAGTATATTCTTGTTTGCGGTAATGTTTTAGAGTCGACTATGAACAATCTTTGTTACATTAGTCCTACACCTGGGTTTTCTATTTCTGTGATATCTTTATCACAGGAATTCACAAAATAGTTTTTGCCTTAATTTTCTGCTACTTAATTGCCAAAACTGTCAGAATTTGTTTGTAGAAGACATGTAAAGAGCATATAATGTAGGAGAAAGATAAGGTTCCCAGTAATATCACTGTAACAACGTGCAATTAAAAGACGGGTTTGGGAAGAACAGGATCCTCAATGACAGACGTTTCAGATAAAAGATGATGGCAACAGAAGGAAGATTCACAAAAAGGGTATACATGATTGGGAAATTCTATACGTGTAGGTAACTGAGACGTGTATAGATAACAGGACAGAGGCCATTTACATTTTTGTGTATCATTTAAGGCTATCACACGATGAAAGTGTAATGGAGACTATAACGATGGCAAGGATTTTATTCATTTTATTTCAAATGAATCCAACTAAAAAAATATATTTATTAATATTTTTTAAGGTAATTCTGGACATGTCATGTTCCAGAACCAAACACAATAGGCATCTGGGGAAAAAAAATCATATGGTGTTTTTTTTTGTTTTTGAAGGGAACTCAAAGTATGTACAATAAAATCAGCATACGTTGGTTATTTATTTTACATTTTTAGAACTGTTTTATAGTAGACAACATGCAATCACATTTTATGACCACTGTCTGAAGTACAAATAATCCCATATATGAGGGACATCCCTGAGAGTTTTGGGCTGGGTGGAAGGATGACATTGTAGAGCCCATGGGGCAAATTCAGCCAACAAAGTCTAGAAATCAGACAATCACTGTTTTGGGTTAGCAGGGTGTTGTATAGCGACCTGACATCTGGGATTCCAACGGTCAGTATACCAACATCGGAATCCCGTCTGCCGGAACTCTGACAGGGGGTGAGCGCATTGAAGCCCCTTGCGGGATCACTGCACTCTCCATTCTGGGGACTCGGTAGCTCACTGTGCCTACCACAGGTTCTGTTCTCCTTCTATGGGGGTTGTGGATCCCGTGAGGGAGAATAGCCCCTGTAAGTCGGGATCCCAACCTCACTTTGGTGATACTCAGTCTGATGCTAAGGTGGAGAAGAGGAGACAAACGGTGATCTTTATGGGCATACAGGTCTCTTGATACTGCATTAGCATTGGTGGAGGGTCCACACCAACTGTTTTTTATACAAACTGTGTCAAATAATCAAATAAATAATGGGGTTTTAGTCACTGACCATGTGGTCAGACCACACGACATAATGACCATTTGTGGTTTAGCCCATTCTTAATCATTCATATTGCTGCTCGGCCAAAACGGCCGAGCTTAGTAAATTGCCATATGGGTGTTCCAATTCATCCAAAGGAGAATACAGAGAATTTGAAGTGGTAACGACCTCTGGCACTAAGTAACAGTAATTAGTCATACCTACAAGTTGTTTAAAATAAAAAATATGTCAATTTATTCTGTAAACATATATATAACAGGTACAAATCTTGTAAAGGAACTCAGCTGCAGATGGTATATGGCAGAGAAAATACCCTGATGTGGCTCCCAAGCAGTCCAGGAAAACGGCACCCAGGATCCACAAGTAGATTCCTGCATAGCCTGATCTGTAATTAAAATGTAAATATTGCATTTACAGTAAGTGAGGTTATGCAAAGCTGAGGTGGGTCTCTAATACTCTACAAAGTAATAACATTTACTGTATTTTATTATTATTTTGGTAGAAATATCTGAATGCAGGGGTGGAACTCCCAGAGGCATGGAGATGCCTGCTGCTGGGTTTCAAGCTCATGAAGCTGACCCTGTCCCACCGGCCATCATATTTGTTTTCCATTTTTTTTTATGGGAAATGGTAAAAAAAAAAAAATTCCCCGTGGGAAAAAGTTTTCTCCACTTGACAATTACATTTTATTGTTTTACTGCATGTGATCTGTCAGATACCAGCTCAGTTAGAAAAGCTGTGATAAGTATGGCATCTAAAGTAGGTCTTCAAGGTGCATACACAGTAGACAATATTCTAAACGATATGCATAACAACCAGTCATAACCACATTATCATGCTTATCATCTGTACGCACTGTCGCTGATAATGCACTCTTGAGCGCGTCGTCAGCGACATTCTCCTCCAGCCCTGCATGCAGTGCCAGCGGAGAACATCATTAGCGATGGCCATGATGTAGAATGCAGCATGACCATTGCTCACCCCAGCCATACCCCTACCCCTTTATCGCTCATCGCGGCCGACATTCCCAAGTATGTATTTCACTTGCCGATGCCAGAAGTCCTGCTGGGTCACATCGCGCATGACCTAGCTGGACACACATATCGGGCCTAATTCTGTAACACTCGGAAGGGGACAAATTCGGCCCCATTTCGATGTTCGGGGGGGTCTGCGCATGCGCAAAGTGCTTATTTGCGCATGTGAAGACCCTGGCAATGGATGGCTTCGGCGAGTTACACAGACGCTGGGTCATTCCTTGCTGGAAGGGAGGGCCGGGGGCAGACAGGGCGAAAACAGGGTTCGCCCATGGGAATGCAGGAGGGCTGAAGTCACAGGACATCAGTGCCCGCCACGTCTTTAGCGTACATGCAAGGGGATGCATTGGTGAACACAGCATTCCAGCGTTTGGTAAGCAGCGATTTTCACTGCTTACTGAGCCAAGCTGTATCAGAACCATCATCTAATGTGTACCCAGCTTAGCATTGCTTATTTGTGCTTGCACTGCCAAAGGGGGTTTCTGGCACGTTTCACATGTTACAATGTTTGAGTCAACTTGCACATTATTGACGTGCCCCCTATAACTCTCTGTTAGATTGTAAAATGTGAGCAGGGTTCTCTCAGCAAAGAGAATGCACAGACGTGCAGTTATTATGGAGCGCTGCAGAATATAATACTGCTATAAATAAAATATGTTAGAAAGTATTTTCAAAAAGTAAAAAAAAAATGATAAACTTCAATAATAGATAAATAAAATACATTTTTACTCTTTAATAGTCATCTATTAAAAAATAACAAATAATATTGGAAGGACTAGTCCAGTCCATATGCACTGCTGCAAGGGTCCATGCAGTATTTTGGAAGAATTAATGCCCAAGAGCACATTACCTTAGATAAGGACAACTAGAAAAGCTGTAAATTCTGTGTCCGTTGGTAATGAAGCTCCCAGCATGTGTCTATGGGCCATGCTTATACTGCAGCCCCAGTCAGACCCCCTGTGAATCTGTCTAGGTAAGGTGAGACAGCTGAGGGGATCAGGCTACCTATGGGCGGATTCCCTGCCAGAGGGGGACATCAGCCACACACACAGCATGCGGACACTGACTATTCTTTGATACTTGCAGCCGCTCGGTGTAAATTGCTGTTTGACACCCTGTGGAATCAGCATGAGAGAAGGATTCAATTCTGCCTCAAAGTCTCCAATCAACCTCTGCTGCAATCTGTCTCTCAGGGGTCACACAGGTGTGAGATTTCCAAATGTAACATGTAAAAAGATATGATGTATCAGTTTCACGCTCTTGTCCCATAATAGATTGTTTATCTTACAACATTTACTACACAGATAACCCATGATCTTTAAGACAGTTCTGGGTAACATAAGAACCTCTTAGGAATTACCAAAGCACAGGAGATATGACAAAATCCCAACCCAGAGAAAAGTGTGTCAGGAAGGTGGAAAACCAGAGAAACAGCTCATTTTGTAATATTCCTGAATATAGCAAACATTAGAATTCACTGATTTGCTATGTTCCGTATGGTAATGTCGGGTGAGCAGGACACACACCCATGGTGCACTGGCAGGCCCTGCAAATGGGGATGCCAAATGGGGATGCCAACGACTGGGGCAGTGACTGGAGCATGTGCTTCTGGCAATCTCCTCCATTCCTACCCCCAAGTGTTCAGAACTGCATAGCCTATGTCCCGCAAGACACAGGAGGAGTAACTCTATTTGTTGGCAGCACATCTCCCAAACGCCGCCTCCCATGCCACCTCTAGTTACTGACTAGGCATTCAGTGGGCACATGGGTGGCATGATGGGGAGGTCGCACCCCACACTTTTTCTCTAAGTAAACCAGCCTGTCCTTCCTGTGAGGGTCACATTGAGGATCCACAGCACCATGAGGTGAAGGAAGACCTTGGCTGTGATCATGATAAAGAGGATGGAAAGGATATATTGGGTCTGTACTAATAAATCCTATGACAGTTGAAGGTGCTTCCAGCATGCCAGCTTCACACCTGGTATGTGTTTGTGTAGTGCCAAACCCCTCACTCCCCCTTCCAGGTGTTAGGTGCCGACTTCCTAACCCCTCTTGCAGGTGTGTGTTCAGGGCTCCTGGTGAGAGAAGGGCCTGCCTTTCTCCACAACACAAACCTAACTAAACATATGATTTGCTCTGCTAATTTCACCCCTTCAGACGGTGTCGCCAAGCAAGCAGCATGCTTACATCATCCACACTGTGCTGCAAGACTCTTGGGGCTGCCGAGCAGCTCACTGAGGGCCTTATTCTAGTTCACATTTTCTGACAAAATCCTTCTTAGATGGACAAAACCATGTGCACTGTAGGGGGGCAGATGTAACATGTGCAGAGAGAATTAGATTTGGGTGAGTTATTTTGTTCTGTGCAGGGTAAATGTTGGCTGCTTTATTTTTACACTGCAATATAGATCTCACTTTGAAGTAAAACCCCACCCAAATCTACTTCTCTCCGCACAAGTAACACCTGCCCGCCCCCCCCCCCCCCCCCTGCAGTGCACATGGTTTTGTCCATCTAAGAAGGATTTTGTCAGAGTGAACTAGAATAAGGCCCTGAGTACCGGAGAAGCTCCTAGAGTGCAGAGAACAGGGGTGTGACATGCGATCATGACCCCAAAATTTCATACGCCCAGAGGTGTGGAAAAGCAGTCACAAGGCCATGCTTCTTTTCACCTGTGGCCTCACAGGGAGTTTCCACTTGGTGACAATGGGGGTTATTTTGGTTCACTCTTTCTGACAAAATCCTTCTTAGATGGACAAAACCATGTGCACTGCAGGGGGGCAGATGTAACATGTGCAGAGAGAATTAGATTTGGGTGAGTTATTTTGTTTCTGTGCAGGGAAAATACTGGCTGCATTATTTTACACTGCAATATAGATCTCCCTTTGAAATAAAACCCCACCCAAATATAATTCTATCTGCACAAGTTACATCTGCCCCCCCCCCCCCCGGCAGTGCACATGGTTTTGTCCATCTAAAAAGTAATTGGTCAGAAATAGTAAACCAAAATAACCCCCAATAACGCTAGTGACACCATTGGTGATCTATCACACTTCTAATGTAGTGAGTGTGTCCTTGTCTGTCCTTTGTGTACTTTGCCCCCTCATGTTCTCTTCTGCTGGACTTCCAGGTACAGGAGTCAGGTGCTTACTACTGCTCATCTGGAAAAGGCACAGGTCATGTAAGCAAAATATTGCTGCTTTGGGAAGGGAGTGTCAGGGTTTTACATGGCGTAATGTGTATAATGGGATCTATTGTGATGTAACATGTATAAATGGCACTAGTGTGTGGTGTAACATGTATAAGGGGTACTTATGTGAATTGGTAAAGTTACGTGACCATGCCACTTCAACATGATGCCACATGCCTTTAGCGCGCACTATCCCAGCTTTTAATACAGGGATGGGGACGAGCACCCATTCTCTTTTTGCCACAGGGCACCAGAATGTCTAGCTACGGCTCTACTTCAAATTTTGCACTTTGGAAAACTGGAAAAAAGGCATAATTACGATAAAATTTTTGGGATGCCAAACAAAATTAAATTGTGTCCTTTTTCCCTCACATATGCATGTGTGCTAGCACAAATTAGTACAAAATAGGTAAATAACATAAGGAAGTTGTGCATTGTTTTTTACCCTTCCGAGATTATGGGCCTCATAGCAGTCACATAACTTGTACTTTAGTATGTTACACTCCTATCAGTGGCATATTAAGAGAGGGGGGTCTGTATACAGTTTTTGTCCAGGAATCCCCCTTTCTAACAGTCAGTGGCAGTGACTCTGAGCACTAGGTGGTACATAGGTCTCCAGAAATATGGTGCCTGGTCTCATTTCCCCTGCAATTTTTCCAAAATGACAGGGAAATTGGCTCTGGAGAGGTAAGTATATAAAAAATGGCTGCAGGATAGGGTGTGGCCCCCACATGGACCCAGGGACCCACGTGCACTGCACACACCGCACCAAATATAGATGTGCCATTGTCCTGCATTCAAATTGTACAGTACATATGATGTCATGGGAACAGAAGTCTCCTTATCTCTTTGGCTTTTGCGATAAAGAAAGAATAGGTTAGAGAGTAACAGCACTGATTGGGTCTGGCAGCAGAATAAAGGCAATAATAAGTGTCATATACTGGGAATTGCAGGCCCACATCTCTGCATCATTCTCTCACACAAAGGCCGAGACACTAACCTGTCATTACACAGCCAACCTTGAGAAAGTTTTCCAGTTTCAGACATTCAGCCCTCTACCTATAACACTAGAACCTGTACACATCTTACATATTGCCTCATTCTTTTTAGCTAATTTGAGAATGTTAGAATGGAATAATTACATAGGCTTGATCTGACTTTAATGTAGACACAGGTGAGTGCCAGGGAGTTTCAAAACAAAAAGCGGTACTGTTCAATATGCCAACTGCGACAATGGCTCCATGAATACGGGACTTTCTAGCCTTACTAGTAATTATCTGTGAGAGAAGTAAATGTTTTCAATAGGGACATCATTTTGATAAAGGGGGTTATTCAGACCCGATTGCAGCGGGGGATATAGCAGAGCCCTGGGATCAGATAGCCGCCACCCGCCAGAGGAAAAAAACTTGCCCTGTGCAATGCTGCGAATGGCTTGCAAAAATCACGCAGATCGGTAATTGGAATCAGAATCAGCTTTATTGGCCATGTATACTTGCGTATACTAGGATTTTTTTTTCGGTTTCCTGTGCAGCAGCCAGGTGGGTAACAAGTAAACAGCATACAGTATAAACAATAAACAATATAAACAGGTGGGAGAACATGTACAGTCATACAGAAAGCTATTCCGAGGGGACACCGTGTTATGTGCAATGGGTTATGGCACGACTAGACAGTGAGGTGTTCATGAGTTCACGTGTCAACAGGTGAACCACTGGAGGTATGAAACTTTTTAGGCTTCTGGTGAACCTGATGGGAATAGCCCTGTAGCGTCCGCCTGATGGCAGCAGGTTAAACATACCATGGCCAGTATGTAGTTGGTCCTTGACTATCTTTGTTGCCTGCTTTTTGCTCTGGACAGGTACAGGTGCTGGACAGAGGGAAGGTCCGTCCCAATTATCTTCTCCGCAGTTCTGACTACCTTTTGCAGTCTGCATTTGTCATCTCTCGCTGGCAGAGCCGTACCAGACCAGTATTGAGGAGCACAGTACAGGCTCCACAATTGCTGAGTAGAAGAGGAGCAAAAGCTTCTGTGAGATGTTGAACTTCCTCAGTTGCCTAAGGAAGAATAGCCTCTGCTGCGCTTTTCCAGCAATACTATCAGTGTTGGACCCCCATTTAAGGTCCTGGGAGATTGTGGTTCCTACGAACTTGAAGGAGTCCACTAGTGACACCACACTGTCAGCAATTGTTAGCGGAGGAACACCAACAGCCATCTTCCTAAAGTCCACTACCATCTCAAAAGTTTTGAGTGGGTTGAGCTCTAGATGGTTGCTGCTGCACCACCAGGCCATTTGGTCCACTTGTTGTCTGTAGGACGATTTGTTCCCATCCTTGATAAAGCCAATAACAGTAGTGTCATCGGCGAATTGATTATCTTTACTGATTGCGCCTCTGAGATGCAGTTGTTGGTGTACAGGGAGAAGAGCAGGGGTGACAGTACACAGCCCTGGGGGGCTCCCGTGCTGATGGACTGCACTTGGGAGGTGAATTTCCCTGCTTTCACAACTTGTTTTCTATCAGTCAGAAAGTCCACAATCCAAGAACACGTAGCTTCAGGGACTCCTAGACGGAGTAGTTTGGGGTGGAGGATGTTGGGGATGATTGCGTTGAAAGCCGAGCTGAAGTCAACAAACAGGACCCTTGCATATCCAGGTGCTACAGAATGTAGTGCAGGTCCAGGTTGACTGCGACCTCAATGCATCAATTAGATCGGTAGGCGAACTGGAGGGGGTGTAGCTGGTGGCCAGTCAAAGCTTTCAGGTGGTTCAGTACCAGGCGCTCAAATGTTTTCATGATCACAGACATCAGAACTATCGGACGGTAGCCGTTCAGATTTGTAATAGTGGATTTTTTGGGGACTGGAACAATAGTGGAGCTTTTGAGGCAGGAGGGAACCTTGCATAGCTCCAGTGATTTGTTGAAGATCATGGTGAATATGGGGGCAAGTTGGGCATGGGGGCACATACTCTCAGGGCAGATGGTGATACCCCATCAGGACTGGGTGCTTTCCTTGGTTTGGCCCTCTTGAACATCTCCTCCACCTCTACTTGGGTGACCTGGAGTGAATGGATTGGGCTGTCGACATTTGGGGCAGCACAGAGGGTATGGTTTGGTTCACAGTGGACTACTTTTTCAAACCTGCAATAGAAGTTGTTCAGCTCATCAGCTAGGTCTTGGTACTTGGCGGTGGGTTTTGGTGTTTTCTTGTACCTGGTTATTGATTGCATACCTTTCCACACAGATACAGGGTCATTAGTGGACAGGTCATTTGTCAGCTTGTCAGAGAAACGCTTTTTTGCTAGCCTGATTTCTTTTGTTAGCGAGTTCCTGGCTCGGTTGTATTGTGCTCTGTCACTGCTGCTGTAGGCCTCCTCTTTGGTCTGAGCTGGGCGTTGAACCAAGGCTTGTTGTTTTTGAAGATGCGGTAGGTCTTGGTGGGTATACACATGTCCTCAAAGTAGCTTATGTAGGATGTGACGGTGTCAGTCAGGTCATTCAGGTCAGTTGCTGAGGCTTCAAAGACCCCCCAGTCTGTGCAGTCGAGGCAGGACTGGAGTTTCAGCTTAGCCTCGTTAGTCCATTTCTTAACTGTCTTGACGACAGGCTTAGCCGCTCTCAACTTCTGCGTATAGGTAGGGAGTAGGTGGATGAGGCAGTGGTCAGATAGTCCGAGTGCAGCACGGGGGATTGACCAGAAGGCAGACTTAAGGGTGGTGTAGCAGTGGTCAAGGGTATGCCCTTCCCTGGTGGGGCACGTGACTTGTTGTTTGAACTTGGGTAGCTCCCGGCTTAGGTTAGTTCTGTTGAAGTCACCCAGCACCAGGGGCGGGCTGGGCCGGGGGGCAGGGTGCCATGTGCCCCCCGGGCCGCTCTAACAGGCACTGTTGCGGGCCGCGGGCTGCCTCCTATTTTACCTGCTTTCCTCCTGTAAGCAGCACCGCGGCCCGTGTAGCTAGTGTAAGGAGAAGCGGGGGCTGCATGGGCGCCGGGTTCCGGCGATCAGTATGTTTCTTTGTGGCTGCCAGCGTGCCGCCTGCCGCTCCCGCACAGGCGAGTCGGCCGCGGCACGGGCGCCGCCATGACAGTGTCACTGTCACACTGCCCTTACTTGATGGGCAGGCGGGCTGTCATATGAGAACGGGCTGAAGGGCTGAAGGGAGGGAGGGAGGGAGGGCGGGGGCGCGGCCTGGGACGAAGTGTCAGGGGGAAGCAGGTTACTGTCTCTGCTTCTCCTATGCGTGTGACGTCACCACGTCACACGCTGGAGAGGAGGGGAGGAGAGGAGCCGGGAATTGAAGCTGAGCACCTGACTGTGACTTGTTAAGAACACTCTCTGAAGATTTTCTGTTGATAGTCTTTCCCTTGAACTGACGTCCTTGAGACTTGCCCAGAGAAAAGTCCAAGCTTGGCACCTTTAAGCAGACTTACCAGTGTATGAACGGGACGCCGTTACATACACAATTAGCACTTAACAATTCCACATTACCAAAGTGCATTGGATTGAGGACATTGTATCGCATAGTGTGTACCAAAGTGCATTGGATTGAGGACAATTTATTGCAAAGTGTGTACCGTTATGACAAATACCTTTGATTGACTTCATATGTTTAAGTGAAGTATTTTACCATTAAAATTTATTACTCTTGTACATCAAGACCAGATTGATCATATTAATCAATTTATTTATAAATTGAGGCCAAATATCTTTAACAGTGATTCCATTAACACAGGTTTTGAATTAAATACAAGGGTGGAGCGCAGCACTAATTTAATGTAATTAGAGTTTTGTTTTATTTGAAAACGTATCAATCCTGACGTTTCAAGTGCAGCAGCTAGCCCGTTACTCTTGACCCAGTGCGCAGACGTCATCAGAATATTTACTATTAACCCCAAAGGTTGCGGATGATTTGCCGAGTGTGAATCATCACGCACTTTAGACGGGCTGAATTCGCTGAAAAATACTCGCACCTCCTTAGGGGTGTGAGTAAATTTCAGTGAATTCTGCACAGTGAAGGGTGCGAGTTAGGGTTAATTCGGGTGCCATTTTCACCGAAAAAACGGCAAATGAACGGCAACTCGCACCCTTTGGGGTTAATAGGATCGACCCATATATATATATGACGTTCAGTCTGGCACTCCATTCAAATCAACAGCTTATGTGGGTGCCTTCTGGCAGGGTAGATAGAGCCCGATAATGAACAAACAGCGGCACTCCACGGATTACAAAAAATAAACTTGTATTTGTGAAACCAACATTTCGGGGTTCATCTTGAAAAATGGGTTTAAGAACCACGAAACATTGATTTCACAAATCCGTGGAGTGCCGCTGTTCATTATCGGGCTATATATATATATATATACACACACACACATATATATACAGTGTTCCCAAACTGTGTGCCTAGGGTCCCTGGGGTTCCTCAGGACACTTGCAGGGGTGCCTTGGATTAGTGGTCTAGAGGCAAACTGATGTGCTGGCACTCACGCTCCTATGTTCCGTGGTGGGGTGCCTTGTCAGAAAAAAGTTTCATACATACACACGATAAGACCAGCACTCCCCGGGTCCTTCTCCTGTAATCTTAGTAATGACAACGCATACCACTCAATTTCATGCAACGTTTCGGCCCCTCATCAGGCATACTTTGAAAAAAAAAAATAGAACTGTTTTTTTTTCTTCATGTTTTTGCCTTGCCAAAAAAGGCCATTGGGGGGGGTGCAATAATTTTTTTGGCAGGGGGAAGTAAAATTTATAGATACGCCACTGGCCGCGGCTGCAGGAACATGGCTGCCTCCTGCATGAGGACATGCTCACCAGCATGGGATGTGCAAATCCCGGATGGATTCCTGGCATTGGTCTGCACTCTACAGTGTGGCCGCGGCAGACACCGCGTGACATCATGACGCCGTCACTGCCGTCCCACTCGTGCGACACATACTCGGAGGATGGAGAGGCGGCGCCGGAAAGTAAAGGCAAAAAGGGCAGAGGGAGCCGCAGCAGTAGAGCACGGACCCGGGCCTATGAAAGGCAGGTGTCCTGTAACTACAGTATGTATTGAGTGTTATAATGGGGGCCGGGGAGCTGCCTGTGGTGTCCTCCTATAATTATACAGGGGGAGCAGCCTGTGGTGTCCTGCCAAGACCCCACAGGCTGCTCCCCCTGTATAATTATACCAGGACAGTCTTGGTTCTGCCAGAACACCACAGGCTGCTCCCCCTGTATAATTATACCAGGACAGTCTTGGTATAATTATACAGGGGGAGCAACCTGTGGTGACCTGGTATAATTATACAGGAGGAGCAGCCTGTGGTGTCCTGTCAGGACACCACAGTCTGATCCCCCTCTATCATTATACCAGGACAGTCTTGGTATAATTATACAGGGGAAGCAGCCGGTGGTGTCCTGGTATAATTATACAGAGGGAGCAGCCTGTGGTGTCTGTTCAGTTTATGCAGAGGAGCAGCCTGTGGTGTCTTCTTGTTATTATGCAGGGGAGCAGCCTGTGGTGTGAGGTATAATTATGCAGGGGGAGCAGCCTGTGGTGTCCTATTCTGTTATTTGAATACAAGGGGGCAGCCTGTGGTGTCCTGTTATTGTTATTATACTGAGGAGCAGCCTGTGGTGTCCTGATATTATACAGGGGAGCAGTCTGTGGTGTCCTGTTATTATACAGGGGAGCAGTCTGGCGTGTCCTGTTATTATACAGGGGAGCAGTCTGGCGTGTCCTGTTATTATACAGGGGGAGCAGCCTGTGCTGTCCTGTTATTATACAGGGGAAGCAGCCTGTGTTGTCCTGTTATTATACAGGGGAAGCAGCCTGTGTTGTCCTGTTATTATACAGGGGAAGCAGCCTGTGTTGTCCTGTTATTATACAGGGGAAGCAGCCTGTGTTGTCCTGTTATTATACAGGGGAAGCAGCCTGTGGACTCATTAAAATGGAGGTTTTTCAGTAATAAAATATGTATTAATAAAAAAAAGATAATAACACCACGACAGGCTGCTCCCCCTGTATAATAACAGGACAACAGAGGCTCTGTGGTGTTATTATCTTTTTTTTATTAATACATATTTTTTTTTACCGAAAAACCTCCATTTTAATGATGCGCTGTTACTTATGGGCCAGTGCTCAGGACTTGCCCCCCAGGCTAAAAGTTGCCAGCCAGCCCCTGCCCAGCACTATGAACAGAGAGTTTGCTCCATGTCAGATATACTGTTGGCCAGGTGGTGCAGGGCTTCCTTTGTGCATGCAAGGGGGTGGGGATTGTATTATGTGCACATTTTATCCCCCTGACATTTGAATGTTGGGAGATATGCAATTTACACAGCGCACCCACCTCAGATTTCTCACCTCTCATCATACAGCTCTCCACCCTCCCCATACAGTTTATTTCCATTCATGAACCCCGAATTCCAATGCAGAAGTCAATGGTTTGGATACACTGTTCCCACTTGGGATAGACCATATATATATATCGTCCATAGTGTATGTCAGTGGTTCCTAAACTTTTTTAAAGCACGCCACCCCAGAGTATCAGAATTCTTTTCACGGCACCACTAGGGCAAATGTTTCTCATTAAAAAAATCAGATAATTAAATTGTGTTTATTTCCTTTGTGTCACTTACGTGGTAATGGGCAGGATTCACGTCTGTTTGTTCACAATTTGCCTATTACATTGGTCCTCAGAAATAATTTGAACTGATCATGGACCATCGATCCATGGTACCCCTGTAAGTCCCCCAAGGCACCTCAGCGTGTCACGGCACACAGTTTTAGGTGTACATCTCTAATATCCATTTGGATTGTCTTGTTCTACTCAATCTACATTGTCAGGCAGAAGGTTGGTCCAAAACCTCAAAGACATAAACAAAACAACAACACTTCTAATAGTGTATATTCAGTATACACTCATTATAATAGTGCGTTTTCAATATAAAGGGTATTATGAATTTATGAATAGAAAGAGGACTCAATATTAGTACTCCGTACCGTATGAAGGCCTTGATTTAGGCCACACGGTATTTTGCGCATAAAATAATCTCGCTAGGCAGATTCTCCCCTCTGGATATATTTATCTCAATCTTTGAGATACCTCAAAAAGATGCGAAGTTTCTCCACATAGTGAACGCTTTTTTATTTCTCACATTACTTATTTCACATCCACCAACATGTTTCAACTTAAGTAAAGTCTTCTTCAGGGTGTGGAATCATATCCCCATAAACATATTTTTATACTGTTCATAATTATCCTCTCCCACACATGGGGGTGTAAAGGGTCACAATAACAATTATATATAAAACTCAGATTATCAAAGAAGCAACATGTTTAAACATATATACGTATTTTTTAAAAGTAGTTTAAACAAATATAAAATCCAAAAACAAGTGTATTTGTTTTTCTAAATTCCATTAATCGTGTTCCTAGTAAGCACTGAATCGATAACTAAAGGCGCCCATACACTGGTTCGATTTGGCCAGTTTTTATCCGATTCTGATGGATCGCCCTGGTTCTATTGGATGAAAACTGTCCAAATTGGATGCGCTTGACATCTGATACGATCTGATGCGCGGTCAAGGGCACATCGTATCCAGAGATCTTATGTGCAGCACATAAGATATATCGTAATCGGACCCATCAGGGGCACATTGTGGGCGCCATAACTAGGTTGCACCGCTGGCACACACCTACTGTATAGTATGCAGCCATACTAATCCTTCCCACTCTCAGCAAATCAGCGGCCGCCCTTTGATTTAAATGGGATTTTTTAAATCTTTTGCCAGCCTGCCTGCTAGCACAGACTATTACCTGCTGGCTTCTCCCTCTGGCTGCCAGCGGTGGGGGAGGATTAGTATGGTGGGAATCGAACCCATGACCTTGGCGCTGTGAGGCAGTAATGCTAACCATAACACCATCAGTACTGCCCTATTTATTACAGGGTGAGTTTTCCTTCCATTGCTCCCCTTCACCCTAAATTAATTGATACCATTTTTTATACAGCTTTTATTGTATTATAAAGAGATGACAGATCACACAGTTGTGGAATTTCTTCACACTGCAGGGATCACCTGATGTACCTGCCCAGGCTGCTATACAGGGTGGTCAGTAATATGTGATGGCTCCTGTAAAAGTTATTCTGTATAAAGAAAAGCAACAATTTTGTTGATAAACAATCAGCAGAGGTACGATAAAGTAACAAACATATAATACCCCTTTCACATCGCACTTTTAAAACGGTAAATTGCCGATTTTTTTTTATTTTAAAACGTTTAAGCCTGCACTGTGAATGCACCAGAGCCGATTTACCGTTTAAAGTTAACTGGTATTTCGAACCGTGTAAAAAGCAGAGTCCTACACGGTTCCTTGCCGTTTTTTGAGCAATGTGAATGTGTACAATGTGTCTGAAACGGTATTTCAGGCAAACAACACAAGCTACAGAGCAGTGATAGGCTGTCCCCTTTAAAATGACAGGCAATGTTGACACTCTGGCTTGAAACGTGTTCGGGTTGAAACGGTTTGACTGCTATGTTGAATGAGACTTAACCGGTATTTAAAACGGTAATCTGCGGCAATGTTAAGGCTCTGACCCGTTTTAATTACCGTTTTAAAATACCGGTTTTTAAAACGTGTCGGCGATGTGAAAGGGGTATCAGTAACTGTAAACTGTGCAGTCATTTGCGTGGTCATATAAGTCAGTGACAGATCTATCCAAGAAGACAATACAGGATGACAGGCTGTCACTGCCTGGTCTATGTATGAATGTGTGCAAGAAAAATAATATCTCATTCACAATGATAATTCAGAATCTGAAGTGGCCACCACAAGCCAAGGTGTGTGGTCTCCCAATACTTTGTATCTCATCTCAAAAACATCCGTCTGCTTTTACAGCTCATTCACCATTGTTCCCATGATTAGGTTTTATGTTACATGATTTTAGTAGGAATATTGTAGAACTATATTGAGTAACCCTATATATGTACTACATATTTACTAACTTAATGAGCAATGCACGCCATGGTACCGTGAACGGCATCACTGTGACCCTGCTCTGCTGCAAAAGTCTGCAATTAGCCGCAGGAGGCCTGGTTATTCACAGCCAATCATGTTATGTTATGTTATGATAGCCTGCCTTATACATTGCAGTGCACACATAAATGGGAAATGGCAGGGTGGCTTTGTGCCCTGGTATCATGGAAGAACTGTTCTTGTTTCTTCATAACATTTTGGGTCAGTATTCATGTCTGATGTACTATGAATCCATAAAGGAACACTTAAACAATATATTTACTGGTTAACCAGAGCAAAGGTATATTTATGTGCAGATGTTGCCTATAGCAACCAACACAGATACAATGCCAGTGCTTCAAGTCTTCAATATTATCCACTTTGCCATTAGGGCCTTTTTACTGTTATACAAACAAAGTATATTGGGCTTGATTCAGGTTGGATCGTGTATACCAAGCTGCTCACAGCAGCTAAGGTTATGCGATCCATAGCAATTAAAATGCAGGAGGCTGTGCATACCGCCTCCTGCCTGCATTTGCGATTGCTAAAACTGCAACGTGATCACAGTTCTAGATCGATCATGATGTTCTTCAGAGACTGCAGCCTGAGTAATGCCGTCCATACACGCACCGATCCTGGCGGTGCGATGTGTGCTTTGAGGTGCGCGCTCCCGCTGCACCTCATCGCACAGTACAAAAAGTATGTGCTGCACATACTTTTTGTACTTGATATTCATCACATCGCATTGCATCGCATTGCATGCACAGGGCATGCACAAGGCATGCAATGCGATGTGATGGATGCTATTTAAGCCCACAACGCACGCCGGGATCGCAGCGTGTATGGGCAGCTTAAGTCTGACCTTACTCGTTCCAGGGGGCAATGCAAGGTCACCCCATTTATACACATAGCTAGTGGCAGGTGCTCAATTAGTGTAGTAATACCATTCAGGTCCATGGATTGTTACCCACTCAGTATTACCCATACTGAGTGGGTAACAATCCATGGTTTCCCCCAGCTCACTGAATGGTATTAGCAACCAGTCTAGAACACTACATGATAATAGAAATCAGAGGTATTGGTTACATATATTTGCGCAAATTTATGTGTAAGCCCCCAAGCCTTGACGATGGCTTGGGGCTTACACATAAATTTGCGCAAATATATGTAACCAATATCTCTGAATTCTATTATCATGTATAGTGTTCTAGACTGGTTAGTAATACCATTCAGTGAGCTGGGGGAAACCATGGATTGTTACTTAGTTACCCCATTCCTAGCCATGAATGCCTCTGCCCAGGGCCGGAATTTGTGCCTAGGCCCGTGAGGCGCCGGCCTCAGGGCGGCACCAATTAAGGGCGGCAGGCAGACTGACATTCTGTTAAATAGCAGCATGGCACAGCAGGTGGGCAGCAGCGAGTGACGAGCGCCACCGCCGCAGACATGAATTGTCATATGTCGGCGGCAGCGCCGCTCATCACCCGCCACTGCCTACCCACTCTGCCATGCCTATTACATCACCGCTTAGTGGCTGGGTCCGATGGTCCCCCTGCGCGTCCGGAAATGGCTCAGGCTCACTGCTGCCGGCGCCCGCCCATTGGTACTCTACACACACATAGTCTATTGGCTGCTGTGTATCCAGCAGCTGAGTGGCGCGCAGATCCTCCCTGCACTCAGTCAGTCAGTGGGCGGTATTCAATAAGCCTGATTCGCCATGTTTTTATGGTGAATTTGTGCTGTTTGGCGAATTTTTGACTAAAACGGTGAATCACCCTATTCAATGACCACATGGCGAATACATTTGAAGGTTTTTTTCGCCATGATTCACCGAGTAGCAATCGCTATCTTTTTATGGAGAAGTGGAATGTGAACTTTTAAAATAAAGTGTTTTGTTTTTTACATTTGGTGTCAAAAAATCAGGAATTTTATTCTGAGGAGGGGCATGCTATTTTTCTTCATGTGCTGTAAGCACATGAATATATATTTAATTTTAAATTTTTTTTTTTTTTTTTTTTACACAGCAGCCAGCAGGGGGCGCCGGAGCCGAGCCGCTTATTACATATTCATATATTCACTGCACCCGATCGTTACGATCGGGTATAGTGAATATAGGTCCCCTGCTGGCACCCCCGGGGGGCAGCCTGTGCTGCCTGGCACCCGGGGAGCCCACCTAACCCCCACAAACGTTCTGGGCTAGGCAGGGAGACTTCCATCTCTCTGCCTGCCACCGTCCTCAGGCTCCCTGCGGCATACGCCGCAGGAGCTCATATTCGCCAGTCAGGGGCAGCGAGCCCCTGACACGTTGAATACCGGAGCCCGCCGGCTCCGGAACGTGGCGAATGTGCAGCGAATCCTAAAAAGGATTCGCTGCACCTCGCAGGTATTCTGATTGAATACCGCCCAGTGTGTGAGCCGGAGAGAGACTGACGGAGACACTGTGCTAATCACTGTACTAATAAGTGCCTCCCTCCGGGTCCTCCGTGCAGTGAGCAGTCCAGAGTGCTTAAAAAAATATTGAGGTGGGCTACAGTTAAATTTTAATGAAATATATAAATAACAATGTATATACATATATGATTACATTGAAATAGGGGGGGACGGGACACAAAAATGTTGTGCCTAGGGGCGGCCTGACCCTTAAATTCGCCCCTGCCTCTGCCTGATACTCAGGCCGAGGCATTCACGTCTCTGAAATGTGATTGCAAGACCTGTTCGTCACATGCTCAGAATGGCTCCTGTGCATTCACAGTTTCCTGATAATTGGAAATCTGCCATTTAATGCCATATTTTTCTTCTTTAAGGATATTCTTTTTATAGGATATCTGGTCACAACGTCAACTGTTACTATGTACTAAGGGGTAACTTAGGGATAGAAAGAGACTACTCACTGACGCACCTCTACTCAGACATATCCACCGAAACTTCTCCTCACGTGATCACCAGGACCCAAAGATACTACTGGAGATACTGCTCTTACCGGGGCTAGGTACGTGGCCATTATTCCACCAGAGAAGTTATATCCACACTCTATCATGGTAGCAAGTCATCATTGTCCACATGCTGAATGTTGACTTGGTCACTGTCAACATGCTATGCATCTCAACCATTCCACCATGGTGATATTCTGATGTCAACTTTATAAATGTTGACATTGCAAAGAATACCCCTTTATAGAATGATGCATATGTAAGCATATAAATGATATCATCTCATAACTCAAATAGAAATATTAAAATCATAATTAATGCATGTTTTTTGGGAAATAATTTGGCCTAATGTCATATCAAACGATGTTTGAGCTTTGAGGTGGGTTTATTACGAATTAAGTTTTTCTTGGCATAAATGAGAGAACGGAAAGTCCGGTAATTGAGTGTAGAAGCTGAACCACATTGAAAGCTCTGTGCAGACAATGGAGAGGATGGCGATAATTATAGTACTGCAATTTACTCTAATAATTAAGGAAGGCATTATTACAATCGGATCACTGCAGAGGTTCATTGTTAGTTCTGTGTTGAATATAATTATATGTATCATATTTCCTCCTTAATGTTTATTATGATAATTTTGGTACATAACATAAGTGAGTCTTTTCCCTTTAGATTCCAAATTTATAAAACAATGAGAGAGTAATGTCAAGCGGAGCTTGATTGAATGCTCCCCTCTATAGATGCTGCAAGCACCCTTCCACCCTCTACAGATGCACCCCTTTCTCCTCTCTATAGATGCTGCAAGTTGCAGCATATGGGGAGGAAGCATGTAATCCACCATGGCAGCGGGCATGTAATCCCCTGGGCACTGAGCATTTTAAGCCTTGGGCAACAAGCATATAACCCCCCCGGGCAAAGAACATTTAAACTCCCCCGGGCAACGAGCATGTAATACCCCTGGGAAATGAGAATGAAATCTCCCATGGCGAAAAGCATGAAAGCTCTGGCAACAAGCATGAAGGTAAGCAGTACTTATGTGGCATAATATGTTAGACATAAGGGTTTGTGGTATAAAACGTAATGGGCAATGTGGCGTGTGGTATAATGTGTAATGGGCATTACGTTGTATGGTATAATATGTAATGGGCATTACAGTGTGTCGCATAATGGGTAGTAGGCATTACAGTGTGTGGCATAATGTGTAGTAGGCATTACAGTGTACATTTTTACTGTGCGTCTCTGGCACGCATTGTTCCTAATTCTATAGTGTGTCGAGGTGGTGAGATGGTGGTTTTTACAGATTTGTAGTGAGGGAATTGGCACTCAATGTTTTTTATCTGACCACGGGTTCAACTGGCACTACTGGGGATATCTGTACCAGCACTACTGAGGACATGATATGTAACTGGCACTACTGGGGATATCTGTAACAGCACTACTGAGGACAGGATATGTAACTGGCACTACTGGGGACATCTGTAACAGCACTACTGAGGACAGGATATGTAACTGGCACTACTGGGGCATCTGTAACAGCACTAATGAGGACATGATATGTAACTGGCACTACTGAGGACATGATATGTAACTGGCACTATATATGTGCAAGAAAATGTAACAATAGCCCCGCAGACCCCACTGTCACGGGGAGGTGCTGTGTAAGTGCAGGCACCGGGGGTCTGCAGGGCTATTGTAATGCCACTGTGCTGCGGCCGGGACCTGCAGATTTACCTGTCTGCGCAGCGGTCCCGGCTCCCCTCCTGGCCTGGCTTCTGCTGAAATTAAAATGGACCATCATAAAATGTCCGCCCCCATACAGCAGACAGTTCTTTGAAACTGTCTGCTGTATGGGGGCAGACATTTTGTGATGGTCCGTTTTCATACCAGGGCAGGGCAGGAAGGGAGCCGGGACCGTAGACAAAATCTGCAGGTCCCGGACGTAGCATAGCGGAGGTTAAGGCACTGGGACATGGGCGGTGGCTGGGGGGGGGGTGTTATCTTTACTGGGGGGGGGAACTGCCAAAATTTTCGGAGGGGGGGTGCAATTTCTATAGTTACGCCACTGCTTGGGATTCAAATTCAGTGCCTGAGATAGTACACAAATTTTTGTTTCATGTTTTGAAACCTTATTATTATTATTTTTTTGTGTATTTCATGTGTTTGATGTGTTTGTGCAACATAAATGCAAGATACCACAAGATACAACATTGAAATAATAAAACATTCTGAAATACGGAATAATCTGTAATCCAAAATTTGGATAAGGGATATTCAACCTGTATCCCTATTTGAAGTTATATTTTTATCCATTTTGAATATTGACATTCTAGATTCATCTGTGCAACATTTATTATACCAAAAAATACTATATTTTCTACTATAAACAAATCTTCTGATTTCTGCTACAAATGTAACATATAGCTCCCCCCCCCCCCCCCCCCACACACACACACATTTATAACCATAGTTGCCTATTCTCCTGCATTCTGCAGGAGACTCCCTGAAATAGCAGCAATCTCGCTCTCTCCCTCATTAGTCTAGTAATCTCCCTCATTTCACCTAGGCCATGTTACATTGAATCATCAGCACCATTTCCCAGTACTTTAGCAAGGGGTGTGGTATAGGGTTCCGACAGTCAGGATCCCGAAAGTCATTAGCCCGACGTCAGTATCCCGACTGCCCGGACTCAGATATCATAGTGATCGCAACAAAGCCCCTTGCGGGCACGTTGGCTCGCTACGCTCGCCAACTATTCTATTCTCCCTCTATAGGGGTCGTGGGTGGCCGTCGGGCACCTGTCTGTCTGCATTTTGACAGTCGGGATCCCAACGTCGGGTAAATTACTTTCGGGATCCCGACTGTCGGGACCGCGTCCGGCACCCTTTAGCAAGTATAGTAGCTCTTACTAACTGCTTTGGGGCTCATCTACATTTGGATATGTTATGTTAAATTACACACCCACGCTTCTAGGTGCCACGTTCACAATATATTTTCACAATCTTTCCATATATGGAACTAGACACGCCCTTTAGGGCGGATCTTGACACGCCCCCTCAATGGGGCGCTTGGCAAATCTCTATTACCAAGTATAATTTCCCTGAATCTAGTTTTCAAAAGTAGGCAGGTATGTTTATAACTGAATAATTAAAAAGCAGGCCAGTGGGTTTTGGAGTAGCCAGGGTGAATACAGAACCCTGTGAGAGGGCTGTGAAGTAAGCAGTGGTAATGAGTTGAATGCGAGGGCACGCAGAACATCAAGAACAAAGTTAATAACATTGTCAATAAGCAGTTGTAAGAAGCACGGGTAGTCAACAGCTTAGCAAGGGAGCGTCCACTCCAGGCAGTGCACAGTACAGCAGGTACAGGCGATGGAAGGTAACAAGAACTTACAAGAGAATGTTGGATTTGTTTTTCCACTTTAAACAAACACAATGTTATGTGTGTGTGTTACATGTGTGTGTGTACTAACTCGTACATAGGGCCGATTCACACCTACTAGGCTGTGTATATTCAGAGCCTAGCAAGCAGGTTTACACCACCCCGATCTGGAGAAAGCACTCCCACACCACCGGTCGGATCTTCTCGCTACGCTGCAAGTGGATATGTACACTTACACATCCGCTTGTTAGCTATCACCCATCCCGATATAGGGAGGGGGGGTGTAGTTCTTAAGGTGACTGCCAGATGTCTGTGCCAATGAAACTTACTAATGGAACCATTACTTGATGTACATTGTGCTACAGCGCCAGCTGGGCAGCCTAAAGACAAAGTTTCCTTCATACACCACAAGCATTAACATACCAGTTGTAAACCCTTTGTTACATGCTCATGGGCACTATGAATGGCAAATCCCTGAGCGCCCATACACGTGTATTTAGCAGCATTACAAAGAGAGCTACATGTGTATTAGCCTAGTGCACCAGGAACCTTTAATGAGGCCCTGATGATTTCTCATCAACGATGATGGCCACAAGGAGATATCACTGAGAACCCAAGGGCCTTCAAGTTCCTCATTAGTGTACTGTCCTGGTACTTATACACCTTCGACTGTACCACCACTGTACCTCTTCCACTGTATCCTTTCTACTGTACCACCACTGTACCACTTATCTTGTACTCCTTCTACTGAACCACCACTCTACCCCTTCCACTGTATCCTTTCTACTGTACCACCACTGTACCCCTTACCTTGTACTCCTTCTACTGAACCACCACTCTACCCCTTCCACTGTATCCTTTCTACTGTACCACCACTGTACCCCTTACCTAGTACTCCTTCTACTGTACCACCACTGTACCCCTTACCTTGTACTCCTTCTACTGAACCACCACTCTACCCCTTCCACTGTATCCTTTCTACTGTACCACCACTGTACCCCTTACCTTGTACTCCTTCTACTGAACCACCACTCTACCCCTTCCACTGTAACCTTTCTACTGTACTACCACTGTACCCTTTACCTTGTACTCCTTCTACTGTACCACCACTGTACCCCTTCCCTTGTACCCATTCTACTGTACCCCTTACCGTGTACCCCTTTCACTCTACCCCTTCCACTGTATCACCACTGTTCCCTTTCCACTGTACAGAATGCACATTGACTTTGCATCAAATGGAGAGGGAACATGTAGATCCCAATACGATGGTGGCCTAGCGATGCCTGAATTACACTTGTATTATTTAGCTGCCCAATTGACTCAGCTAGTGGAATGGGTTACGCTGATTGGCTGGTGATAAAGTGCCTTTGTACTTTATCACCAGCCAATCAGCTAATGCTATTAAGTTACAGGCTGGGTTTAAAAAAGCGACAGTAAGGAGCTGATTGGGCATTGATACTTTATCACTTCTCCCTTATCACTGCTTCATACCTCTACCCCTCTGTTCCATATGTTTAATGGTTCATACATTGCACAATGACTCATTGATCCCTCTAACAGTGGAGCCCAATTTCATATTTTATAACTGTTTCATAGGAAGAAGACCTCTAAATCCAGCATAAATTGGTATTTTTGTCTGGATGTTGGGCTTGGATGAGGTTTAGAATAATTGGACTGTGAGTAGGTGTAATGTGCACAGTGCAGGCACTTGACTAATGACAGGAGACAGGACTGTTTGGAACCAACACCTGGCGTCGTAGTAATGACTTTCTAAGTACAAATCAATAATGTGTCTGCTTCTTATATTACAATTACAAATATTATTTTTGTACTTCTTTTTTTACATGTTGTAGGTTTAGCACCTAATCATAGGCCACATGTATTAAGCCTTAACAAAAGATAAAGTGGAGGGTGATAAAGGGAGATTAACCATTTGAGTGCTAAGTGAATTTGTCAAAATAGGTGCAACAATTGCCTAGCAAACATTTGTATTCATCATAATGACCTATAATCTTTTTTTACAAAAAAAAATATTTGAATTTATATAACAAATGTGAGCGACGCTGGCATTTTTAGCGGATATTTTATCTCTTTCAGAGATGTTGGCACTCAGGGTTAAGGACCAGACAGTTGGTTTCTAACTGTCATTTCTCAAACACAGCCTGCAACATGGCAGATAGGAGCTGTCCTTTATCTCATTTATCCCTCTCCACTTTATCTCTTGTGAAGGCTTAATACATCTGCCCCAATATGACAATCCAGAAAATATATGCATCTGCGTGTAGAAGCCTATACTTCCCCTGTTTCCCATCCATAGCCGTCCGCATTAGTTTCTGTATTACTGGCAAAACCCACATCGAAAACAGATGTCCATTTCTGCAGTAGCCAATTACTTTCTTTGGCCCATATGAAGTTTGCTGAAGTCTGCTCAAACATCCCCATTTCCTCTTGCCTCCTGTTTAGAATCAGGCCCTTTGTGTATTCAGTCGAAATGAAACCGGTAAATGAGCATTCAGTACTGTCCAGGCAAAAGCTGGTATGTGGCACACGGTACATGTCAAAAGTAAATGCGCATATTAGAATGTAGAAGGTGTGGTGCAGAATATTGAATTGCATGCATGGTAATGAATATATATTTCACCAGTGTCGGAACTTGTGGGTGGTGAGCCCAGGGGCAAAATAATTTGGGCTCCCAATCCTCCACCTCAACCCAAGTTCACAATACAATATGCAACACTGCAGTGGGTGACAGGGAGAGGTAGAGGGTGTGAGGAAGAGGCAGGTGGAGGTAGAGTGTGAAAATGAAGACCAGTAGGGGCCACAGGAATAGGGTGACAGAGGCAGCAGTAGGCCCCTTAGCACCTGCTGCACCAATGGAAATTCTGCCTCTGTATTTCACACACATGCACAGTTGTAGGCATCTGTAAGTTTAGCTTAACAGTCAGCATCATAAGGTTGCACGGATGTATGCCTGAAAATATGTGTGGTCATGGCTATGTTCAACTCTGCATGGCATGCAATTATATCGATACACACGGTGTCAGCCCAGTTAGACTTCTTCAGTCACAAGTTGAGATGTGCCTATGTCTATGCATTGGCACATTTTGGGCCTAATTCAATAAGGATTGCATATGATAAGCTGCTCAAGAAAATAAACCACCCCCTGCCTTCATATAGGATTGCATCAAATTATGATGCAATCGCAGTTTAAGAGGAACGATGTCCTTCTGCGTCTTCAGCCTCGCAGACAGAAAGAATAACACCCCTTGTAAAATTGCCAAAGCATGACATCCTCAAGTAAGTCTAGGGCTTCCACTAATCTACTGAAGAACCAAGCTGGAAGTGGTCATCGCTGATGTCAGAGACCCTGTCTATCAGCCTGTGACTTCTATGTGACTGCTATGCATATTTATTCACTATTTGAGGTTGTTTATGCGCATGATGCGTGCTCAGCCCTTTGATAACCTAAGGGATTATGAACTCTCTAATTAGCGATCCAGGCTGAATTAGGCCCATTGTGCAGTGTGTGGGCATTCCCGATAATCTGACCATATTTCCTGTAAATTATCTTGGCTATGACATCTGGCTTGTGGGCAGACATATGCAAATTCAGTTTGGTTCTGGCAGCAAATGAGTAACTAAAAAAAAAGAATGCATAGTTTGTAGCTCTGATATCAGGACCTATAATTTTCCAGAAAAGGTGTCTATTCTAGGTTCAACCAAAAAACATTCAATAGTGTGTACTGAGCTGAAACGTTTGTGGTCAGACAGATAAGCATCGTTGTAAATGGTTGTGTCTTCCAAGTGCTATAGCCCTATCTGCTCCCAGGGGAGGAATGGACTGTAGATATTAGTGCCCCACCTCATGTGTCATATTGCATGCTCCCCCAATCAGGTGGTTAGTTGGTCTGGCTGTCCAATTTCTGCACTCTTCACATCAAGGAGGGTGGAGAGGGCACATGGTGCTGAAGAGTGTGTTTAGCCCTGTGTGGGGATGTCAAATAAGGGAAGCCGATTCCCTGAAGAAAGCTGCACATGAGCTGAAACGTGTTGTTTTACATACCCATTGAAAAATCCCCTGTAAGAACTGTATACATTTCTGTAAGCAGCAGAGGCGGAACTACCATTGGTGCAGCAGGTGCATTGCACTGGGGCCCCTGAGGACTAAGGAGCCCACTACTGCCTAGACCAGCAGCTTGTACCTCTGTCACCCACTGTTGTGGGGCCCAAATTGTACTTTTGCACCTGGGCCCACCACTCACAAGTTCCGCCACTGGTAAGCAGTTTATATCATACAACCTCTTTCCCAGAGGAGTTGCTTTTGGTTGGTCCACCACATTAAAGCCCCTTAGATAGGCAAGCAGCACAATCGTCACTCAATTCCCAGGATAAAGCACCTTGGCTGGCTCAGGAATATGTATTGCTGATTGCTCCACAGGGTTTAGCCAACTTTTCTCTGGCTCAGTAAGCATCTGGTTGGCAGAATTACCTTTGTTGTTGATCTATTGAATAGTTTAACTGTGTTCTAAGTTATATCATCTTGTGTCTGATAACAGTGATTGTTCAGTGGGGAGATACTGGGTATCAGTGTAACTTGTGTGTGACTGATAGCATGTGCATTAATGAATATATATCTATGAGATAAACTCTGGATGATAAGATTGCTTTAGAAACGAAAGAGTGTCACATAAACAGATATAGAAACATTTGTGTTGTTTATTCTCTAGTTATATCTTTACATGAATACATGATGCTATTTATGGACCAGTACAAATAATTTTATTGCGTATTAACAGTGATTGGCAGGAAAATATCAGCTGTAGGCCAGATGCTGGGTTAAAGGTAAGTCAGTTATTATTGCTCCCACATTGTGTACTGTGCACAGAACTAAATGCATGTATTCACCCATAGTTACTTGAATGCATCTGTGCAATGACCTATCTGGTGCGCTTGTTTTTATACTTATCATCATCATCACATTCATCATCATCATCATCAGGAAGTACATTTCCGGCCAACCCTACTGTACATAGCTTGCTACTGTGAATGACTCTGCATAGCCTGTCCTTGCATATGCTTGGGGTTGGAGCACGTGTAAATGGGCATACATTGTCCAATTGCAGGTTGTTTACCAGCTATCAGAACAATGGATTTGAATGATCCCATCTCTGCTGCATATGCATACATTTCTGGGAAAATGGCAGCCGAGCCATTTTCTCTGTGATTTGAGCAACACTGATCCACTTGAGCCATTTTCCTGAAATTTGTGCAGCACTGATACAGCTGATCTCATTTCCATGTGATTTGTGCAGCGCTGATGCACCTGACTGGATTTCCCTGTGATTTGAGCAGCACTGATGCACCTGAGCCATTTACTCTGTGATTTGTGCATCACTGATGAAGCTGATCCATTTTCCCTCTGATTTGTGCAGCGCTGATGAAGCAAAGCCATTTTTCATGTAATGTGTGCAGCACTTATGCACCTGAGCCACTTTCCCTGTGTATTGTGCAGCACTGATGCACCTGAGCCATTTTCCCTGTGTATTGTGCAACACTATAGCAGCTGAGCCATTTTCCCTGTGATTTGTGCAGCGCTGATGCACCTGAGGCATTTTCCCTGTGTATTGTGCAACACTAATGCAGCTGAGCCATTTTCCCTGTGATTTGTGCAGCGCTGATGCAGCTGAGCCATTTTTCCTTTGATTTATGCAGCACTTCCGCAGCTGAGCCTTTTCCCTGTGACTTGTGCAGCACCAATGCAGGATTCTGGAGAGGTACGTATAATATATAAGGGTTGCCTACCTGACCCTCTCCATGAGGGAGAGAATGCTCTGCTCCTGGACTTCCCTGGTAATGTATGATTGCCATCACCTGTGGGGAGCTTGTTAATTGATAAGAAAGGTGTTTCATACATTACATGGGAAGACCAGGAACAGAGCATTGGAGAGGGTCCATGGAAAGGGTCAGGTAGGCAAGTATGAATAAACAGGTGCAGAGTGTGAGGTCTGCACAGTTCCTTGGTAACCTGCGTCATGTTCTCCATGACTTCTCATCTACTGTGCATGCAGAAATCACAGAGAATATTATGGTGTCTGCACCATTTTCCAGGTGATTTTTTTTTTGCAGCGCCAACATACCGCAAAGATGGGTGTTATATATGGGTGGAGCACCCATTATAGATATGCCGCTGGTCAGTATTGATAGCCTATACTTCAGGGCTGGGCAATTGCGGCCCTCCAGATGTTGAGGAACTACACATCCCAGCATGCCTTGCATCAGTTTCAGCATGGCCACATAGCAAAACTAATGCAAAGCATCCTGGGATGTGTAGTTCCTCAACATCTGGAGGGCTGCAATTGCCCAGCCCTGACAATTGGTTGGGAATTTATCTCTGTTCACTTTAGCACTCTCCAGTGCTTAGTACATCTGCCCCTATAATCAAGGGGACATTCCTGTTCATTTCATGCATCATGACAGGTGATGTATAAGTCATATTCCGTAGTTTTATATATGGTCCAGAGTCATTTAAGCAAGTTCCCAATCTCCACAACTACAGTCCTGGTTTTAAGGATATCCATGCTTGAGTCTAGATGGTTAAATTAAACTGACTGAGGTACTAATTAATGCTGCGTTCTCATTAATCCCGGGTTTTTCTTGCCGGATTTTTGGCGGGGCACAGAGCTTCTCAGCTCAACAGACCCCCTTCATACTGCACCTCAGACCCAGGAATTTCCTGTGTCTGCCCCTTTCACACTGCTTTCCATGCTCTGCCTTCCAACAAGTGTGTGGAATTTGATTGGCTGTTGGGAAATTTGTACAAATTGCTGTGATTGGCTGTTTAAAAACCAGCTTTTATTGGCTGGCTGTCACATATCATCACATGATTACATCCCGCAATTCATTTGCTTTTTTGCATTTTGTGAGAAAAACCCGGGTCTGTGCTATTCACACTACCATACACCCGTGTATTACCCAGGAAAAACCCTGCAAAAAACCTGTGTCTAATTCCCAGGGCATAACACCCGGGAATTTCCCAAAGACCCTTTTACACTGAGACAGGACACGGGAAATTACTGCTTGCCCTGGCAAATACCTGGGTTTTTGCGGCAGTGAGAACGGGGTATTAGTCACCTGTGCTTAAGCACAGACATCCTTAAAAGCTGAACTCTAATGGCAGAATTAGTAAAACTCTAAATGAACACATTATAATAACCGTGGCAGTAGTATGGAGGATTGCATTCTACTCATTAGAAAGTGCCTATTTAATGTATAAGTCCTCATTGAAGACCGACAACAGTAAACTTAATATTTGCAATCTGAAGTTCAAACAATTAGTACATTAAACAAGCACGGCTCAAGATTTTTCATCACCCTAATGGACTAGAAAATAATGGAAATAATTATGGTGTAATCAGTAGGACATCTTCAAGGTACAATATAATATTGGTCAATTGGGACCAGGGGGGTTATTCTGAGGCACAATCACTCTTTAATGGAGAATTAGATTTGGGCATTTTATTGTTTCTGTGCAGGCAGAGGCGTAACAAGAACCTCATGGGCCCCATAGCAAAGTACCCTCAAGGCCCCACCCCCCCAGCGATAAGGGTGAGTAGGTGACAGCGATTCGGGGAGAGAGTGAGGGACAGTGACAGTCATGGGCGTAACCAGCATTTTGTGGGCCCAATAGAAAAATATTGAAAGGGGCCCCCACACACAAAAAATTGTCACTGGAAGGACAAAGAGTGAGGGAGAGACAGTGAGTGAGGGTGCGAGGGATCGATAGTGAATGAGAGAGGGTGTGAGGGAGACCGAGAGAGAGGTTGGAGGGGAGATGAAAGAGAAGGGGCGAGAGAAAAAGATAAAAAAAAAGAGGGGAAAATATGAAAAAGCGGAGAAGGGGGATGAGAAACAGGGTAGAGAGAAAAGAGGGGAGATCGGTCAGACAGAGGTTGAGTGAGATAATCATAATCCCACTCACTAGCAGTTACTGCCAGGTTTCCTATTCACTAGCAGAAGTGGCTCTACGGGGCAGCGGCGGCAGGTTCTCCAGGGCAGCAATGGGGTCCAAGGGCAGCGGTGGCGCCAGGGTCTCAAGGGCAGCAGCAGTGATGTGTTCACCAAGGCAGCCACAGTGGCAAGGGCAGCGCCGGGATCTCCAGGAAAGCGTCAGTGACGTGGCCTCCGGGTCAGCGGCGGTGATAGTCTCCAGGGACACAGGGAGGCAGCGCCGGGTATTTCAGGTCACACATGCGCCGGCTCTCCAGTGTCCAGCGCGGCACAGGCAGTTGTGCTGCACCTGGTCTTCTGCTTACACGAATGGAGACACAAGACAATGGCGCAGCCACTACCCCGGCCCGCGCTGTACTAATGGTTTTTTTAAATTTGGAAAATAGATTCAAGAGGGTGCAGGGGATAGCCAGATGGTCTTTTCGGCCCCCCCAAGCCCCCGGGCCCTATAGCAGCTGCATCCCCTGCACCCTCTGTAGTTACGCCACTGTGTGCATGGTAAATTCTGTCTGCTTTCTTTTTACACTGCAGTATAGATATCAGTTTGAAGTAAAATCCCATCCAAATGTAAATCTCTCTGCACAAGTTACATCAGCCCCACCTGCAGCGCATATGGGTTTGTCCATTAGAGATTGATTGTTCCTTTCCGAGTGAATCAGAATAACCCCACAGATTTTTCATTGTGGGATAAAGAAATCACCTAACTTGTTGATCACTAATTTATCCAAATATGACTATCTGTAAATTAAGGCTTATCCAATAAGGACATTCATTTACTGCTATTTTTTTTTTTAATTCTTTTTATTCGATTTCATCTGCAGTATAAAACAACATATACAGTACATATACCAAAAGGACAAAAAGAAAAACAATTCACACAGCTACACAAAATTACACTTGGTCATACAGAATTACACAGGTATCATCAGAATACATATATTCACACTATTTTATCAATCTTTCCCCCGATACCTAATGCCTCGCTGCATGCGACATAAGACAAAAAACCTAACCAGACTAGACAATACAATACCTGTCCCTTGTTGCCCCACCCCTGTCCCTTTTCATCTCCATTTAACCCTTTAGTATGTCCTTCAGCCGTATTTACTTTTTACTATTCCGTCATAATAGCCTGCTCTATCGGCTCCCTTGGTTTATGCTGATGTTCACTATACCTTATTGGCCTTGTTTCTAGAGTGACCTGGATATTACTTATCCTCTAATATTTTAGTGAATGGGAGGAGGAAAAAAAATTATTAATAAAAAACTTCCATTTCTCTTATGTGAAAGAAAAAAAGAGAAGACACGCACTAGGCGAGTCGAGCAGCGCTTAACACAATGAATAATGCCACTGGGTATACAAGTAACAATTTTACTGTAAAAAATGCATACAAATAATACAATAATATAAATGAATAAAAAGAATTAGGTGGGGAAATAAACGTAAATTGGAATTAATGTAACCAATAATAAAGGGATAAAATTGAAGAATATGAATCCTCGCCTCAATGGACACAACTGTGGAGTCTATGGTTCACTTATTGAGGATCAGGTAAGTGCACATTACCAGAATGAACAATGATGTCCCACGGGAATTGTAGCAAGACTGGGAATCCTCACGATGTAGATGGCCAGGTGGAATGGCCACTGGAGGAAATAGTTGAATTCGGATGGAGTCAGTCCTCTAATTGAACAGCGAGAGAAGATGTAAATTCTTAATCTCAGATCGCCGGAGGGTCCAAAACGAAATGCCCAGTAGGTGTTGTTATGGTGGGTTGGGCTTCCGTGTCTGCAGCGACTCACACTGGTGTGGATGTTGTAACCAGGAGTTGCTGACCACGGTGTCCGCCGTTTGAAGAATCCACAGTGGGGATTAAGGATGGTAGTGTTCACATGTAGTGAAATGTCCACAGTGAAGTCCAGAGGTTTGAGGAAAGTCACCTAACGCGTTTCACTGCGTCCTGCAGCTTTATCAAAGGTATCACACCTTTGATAAAGCTGCAGGACGCAGTGAAACGCGTTAGGTGACTTTCCTCAAACCTCTGGACTTCACTGTGGACATTTCACTACATGTGAACACTACCATCCTTAATCCCCACTGTGGATTCTTCAAACGGCGGACACCGTGGTCAGCAACTCCTGGTTACAACATCCACACCAGTGTGAGTCGCTGCAGACACGGAAGCCCAACCCACCATAACAACACCTACTGGGCATTTCGTTTTGGACCCTCCGGCGATCTGAGATTAAGAATTTACATCTTCTCTCGCTGTTCAATTAGAGGACTGACTCCATCCGAATTCAACTATTTCCTCCAGTGGCCATTCCACCTGGCCATCTACATCGTGAGGACTCCCAGTCTTGCTACAATTCCCGTGGGACATCATTGTTCATTCTGGTAATGTGCACTTACCTGATCCTCAATAAGTGAACCATAGACTCCACAGTTGTGTCCATTGAGGCGAGGATTCATATTCTTCAATTTTATCCCTTTATTATTGGTTACATTAATTCCAATTTACGTTTATTTCCCCACCTAATTCTTTTTATTCATTTATATTATTGTATTATTTGTATGCATTTTTAACAGTAAAATTGTTACTTGTATACCCAGTGGCATTATTCATTGTGTTAAGCGCTGCTCGACTCGCCTAGTGCGTGTCTTCTCTTTTTTTCTTTCACTAAAGTGGGGAGTGACTACCCCCACACCTGAGCAGCTGCTTTAATTGGAGGTTCAGCTCTACACCAGGCGCCTGATTATTCCTTGTGAATAACTTTGTCTCATTTCTCTTACGTGTCTGTGTCGATAATTGTGTTATTCTTTCATATTATATATAAACTCTATTTTAGATAACTTGTACCTACTTTAACCATTTCATCCTTGTTTACCTATATTTTTTTTAAAAATAAAGTGATAATTATTTATTTTTACTTTTATTCGTGTTTTTTTTCATTCGTGTATAGTTTATCCGCTTACTCCAAATTTTAGCTAAACTTTCTTAGTGCGTTTTTGCGTATGTGTACATATTTTTCATGTGTCACTGTATATTCTAAAAGTGCTTTCCAGCCTTCAAATTCAGGGCCTGTATCAGCAAGCCAGGTCCTGGCTATCATTACCTTGGCCAAGGCACAAACGTTGATGATAAAAGCCCTTTCCTCCCTGCTCAGACGTCCCTCACTCATTATTTTCAACAGGCAACATTTTGATGTCATACATTCCCTCTTCAACCCCATATCTACCAGACATTGTATAACTTTCTCCCAAAACTCCTGTATTACTGGGCAGGACCAAACCAGATGATAATAGGAGCCCACTTCACCCTGGCACTTTGGACAGATGTCAGATGTCCTTCCCCCCATCTTCCGCAGTCCAGTTGTTGTTAAGAAGGACCTATGCAGCATAAAAAGCTGTACTTGCTGTACTCTAATTGAGTTTGTAGCCTTTAATACTGAAGCCATCGCACTGGACCAATCACTTTCTTCTATTAGCCCCATATCCCTCTCCCATTTCTCTCTTAGCTCCCCCAAGTTACCCCCTTCTGCTTGCAATAGTTGATTATATAAGATGGAGGTTAATTTATTTTTCCTTGCGGATTTCAGTATCTTCTTAATTGGGGATACCCCGAAACTGGGATGTTTATTCTTAAAATATTCGTCTAAGGCACTCCTCAATAGGAGATATCTAAAGAAATGTGATGTAGGAACAGCAAACTTCTCCTGTATCTGTTTAAATGATTTCAGAGTATCCCATTGAAGATCTGACTTAGGGCAATTACCCCATATTGCTCCCACACCTTAGCAATTTGGTGATATTTTACCTCTTTTATTACATGGGTGTCATTTAATGGACGTTCAACATCCAGATCAACAAATTTCATCACCCTATTAGTTTCCCTCCAAATTTTGACTGCTTGAGCCACTACCGGGGTATCTCCCCTGCAGACGTGTCCCCTCAATAGTTTCTGCAATGGGGTAACCCCCCTCTCATTTTGTGCTATCAGGCCCGCTACCCCTCCGTTTTTATAACTGGGTCCCAGCCACTCTATCAAGAGTGACAGCTGACTCGCCATGTAGTACAGCTTCAGGTTGGGTTATACTACATGGCGAGTCAGCTGTCACTCTTGATATTTACTGCTATTTATGGTACTTGTTTCCTAGCACGGCCACACCGATTTACATCGGGGTGGTCGTGTTGGAAAAATTGCGTCGATCGCATCGCATGCGATTTGGTCGCATGCGATGCGATTGACGCGACCGACCCGATTTTTTGATTGAATCAAATGTGAATCGGGTCCCTGGGACCCGATTTTACATTGGATTCAATGTAAAATATTCCCTAGACCCCCAAATTTTACTATGTAAACCCCACCCCACGATAGACACCAACCCGAAGCGTGGCGAGCGCAGCGAGCCCGCGAAGGGCGTTGGTGCGCGTCCTCCGACCTTTTCATTCCCCTACTATCCACGTCGGCGTGGAGTTGAGAATATATAGTGTGGCGAGCGCAGCGAGCCACCGAGCCCGAAGCGTGGCGAGCGCAGTGAGCCCCGCGAGGGGACGCGTATAACTTCACAGGTATATGCGTCCCCTCGCAGGGCTCACTGCGCTCGCCGCGCTTCGGGTTGGTGTCTATCGTGGGGTGACGACGGGGCCATATATAATGTGAAATGGGTCATATTGGCCCATTTCACATTTTTCACATTTTTTCCTATGTGAGATGGACTTAATCAAGTCCATCTCATCTTGTGTCATTATAATGGCACAAGACCGACGCGATGCTCCCGATTTCAATGTTAAAAAATATTTTAACATTGAAGCCTATGGCAAAATCGGGGGCATTGCGTCGGTCGCGTCGGGACCAATGTTAATGGTCCCGACCGACGCGATGCCCCCGATTTTTTACCTTTGCCGGCAAAATGGACCTGATTTCAAAGGAAATCGGGTCCATCGTTGGGATCCTGTACCTTAACTTAAAGGTTCACGATCCCAACGATTGTGGCCGTGCTAGGAAACAAGTACCCTATTTAGTGTTTTTTCTTTGCTATATTTTAATATTAATGGTTTTATCAGACTTGTAGGGACATATATAATAGCTGCCAAATTGCCAAACATGCAAAGGTGCCAATGATTTCACAGCTGGATTTACACTGATTGTTTTGCAAATGTAAAACCAGGTTTAACGCCAAAATCTCAGAAAACTCTTTTGGCAAATTTGAAGCTATTACATTATTTGCTTATATATTTATTAGCAGTTTCTTATATAGCGCACAAATATTTTGCAGCGCTGCACAGAGAATATTTGAACATTCACATCAATCTCTGCCCCAATGGAGCTTACAATCTATATTACCTACCACATGTACACGCACACACAGACATTCTAGGGTTCATTTGTTGGGAGCCAATTAACCTACCAGTATATTTTTGGATTGCGGGAGGGAACCGGAGTGCCCAGAGGAAACCCATGCAAGCATAGGGAGAATATACAAACTCCACACAGTTAGAGCCATGGTGGGGATCGAACCCATGACCTCGGTGCTGTGAGGCAGTAATGTTAACCATTACACTGTCTGTGCTGCTTCTACATTAGGCTTGTAGAGTTGGATACAGTATGTAAGGACCCAATTCTGTATAGCACATTACCACATAAATACATACTGTGTTAACCACCTTTTTTCTAATGTGTATTGAAAAAGCCAGTCTTCATAAAACTTCATATTAGTCAAGCTGCAAGATATCACATTACGGTCTAGATGTAATCAGTCTTGAAAAGTGATAAACCACCAACCAATTAGCTCCTACCTGTAATATTTCAAATCCAGCCTGTGGCATGACAGTTAGGAGCTGATTGGCTTTTACTGTATCACTCTCCATTTTATCACTTTTGAAGAGTAGTACATCTGGCCCTACATGTGGTTTCCTGGTTGGTAATCTGTCGCTTGGCGCAAATGTTTTTGAAAACAGTTTTATCAAGTGGAACTGAATATCTACCTGTCCTTAGTACATTTCTAGACACACACACGTTCCAGATACGTTAGTCAGTGCACTCTATGTTGTAGTTAGTGAATAATGTGACATTAATTAATGGGCCTCTTGAACTCAAGGTCTAGCCAATAAGTAACTGCCTTTCAGAAGTCTAAACACAGGAATGACAGGTAATATAAGCAATTTAGCTAATTCTCTGAGCAAACATTTCCTCATATAACAAATCAGAAATGAAGTAATCTGTAAAAAAACCATGGAGTCTATATAGGTTTAACCTTTTAGGGACAAATATATCAAGCTTCAGAAAGAGATACAATTGAGAGTGATAAACAGCCAGCCAGCCACTCAGGTCATAACTGGAATGTTACAGGCTGGGTTTGAAAAATGACAAGTATCACTTTTTGTAGCTTGATACATCTGGCCCTATGTTTTGATTTGGCCACTGTCCCCATACTACTGAATGGGCACCAAAATACACGCAGCTCTATAAATATACAATTTTCGAAGCATGACAGCGGGCACTTTTGCAATCTTCTTAAGCAGCACAGATAGTTGAAGGGTTAGCATTGCTGCCTCAAAGCACTGAGGTCATGGGTTCAATTTCCACAACTGGCCTTAACTAGGTGGAGTTTTTAGTCTCCCTGCACTTGCATGGGTTTCCTCCAGGTACTCAAGTTTTCCTCTCATAATCCAAATCTATGGTAGGTTAAATGGCTCAGAACAAAATTAAACCTAGAATTAATGTGCGTACATGTGGTAGGGGTGTATATAGTACGTTCCACTGGGGCAGGGACAGGGGACTGATGTGAATAGCCAAATAATATGTGTGCAATTTATAAATACAGGATGAGTATCCCTTATCCAAAATGCTTGGGACCAGAAGAACTTTGGATAATGGAATATTACGTATTTCAGATTTTTTTTATATTTCAATTATGTATTTTTAGGTATCTTGCATTTATGTTGTACAAACACATCAAACACATGAGATATACACACAAATATATTTTATTTGTGCATGAAACAAGGTTTAAAAAAAAAAATGAAAGTTTGTGTACTATCTCAGGCATTGAATTTAAATGCCAAGCAGTCATTTTCTTGCACATATTTAGTGCCAGTTACATATCATGTCCCCAGTAGTGACAGTTACATATCATATCCCCAGTAGTGCCAGTTACATATCATGTCCCCAGTAGTGCCAGTTACATATCATATCCCCAGTAGTGCCAGTTACATATCATGTCCTCAGTAGTGCTGTTACAGATTTCCCCAGTATTGCCAGTTACAGATGTCCCCAGTATTGCCAGTTACATATCATGTCCTCAGTAGTGCTGTTACAGATTTCCCCAGTAGTGCCAGTTACAGATGTCCCCAGTAGTACTTTTAGCAATAAAAAAAAAAATCCACTTTCTGGAATGTATGGTTTTTGGAATAATTTGGATAATGGATTTTTTGATAAGAGATACTCAGGGGGAGATTCTCTAAGAATCTCCGCCCCCCTTCGCCGCCCATCGCATTTATAATTATCGCATATGTTCTAACATATGCGATAATTATAGCAAAGGACAGCCTTTGCGTTAAGAGCTGTCCTTTGCGGTGAGAGTCGCCGGGTCCCAGCAGGTCCCGGCGGCTCCCCCCTCCCTCCCACACCCGGTGCTGCTGCTGCGCCGGGCTCTCCTCCTCCCTGCACCCGGAAGAGGATCAGTGCAGGGAGGAGGTCACAGGTCCGGGCAGCACAGCTCTGTGCTCCCTGGACACAGGTGAGGGGGGAGGGGGCGATGCGGGGCGGCGGGGGTCCGTGCGGGGCGGCGGGGGGTCGTTGCAGGGCGGCGGTGGGATGCGGATGAAGCCCATTGGCTTCTATTGGGGCATCGCCAGATTTTTCGATGCCCCCCGCCGCGGTAACCCGGCGGGGGGATGCTTAGTGCATCCCGAAATGCGGTAAAAACCCAGATAACAGGGTTTTTACTGCATTTTTCATTTAGAGAATCTCCCCCCCTACCTGTAAATGATAGTAAATAAGTAACCTTCTGATGAAGCAGAGGCTTACTGGCAATGTGAAATTTAATAGGGTAAGAGATTTAGAAAGTGAGAAATTTGGCAAAAATCCACTTTCTGGAATGTATGGTTTTCCGAATAATTTGGATAATGGATTTTTTGATAAGGGATACTCAACCTGTAAATGATAGTAAATAAGTAACCTTCTGATGAAGCAGAGGCTTACTGGCAATGTGAAATTTAATATTATTATTATTATAATTTTATTTATAAGGCGCCACAAGTGTTTTGCAGCGCCGTACAATGGAACAATACAGGGAGACAAAGCTTGCCATAACATTGAATAAATAACAAAAATACAGTACAAATAAAGAGCGCCACAGATCAATACACATTACAGCTTAAATGTAAGTAGTGAGGACTCAATCAACATACAACTAGAGGCTTGAGGCCAATGATGGAGATGAGTATGCGGACAGAGATGGTCACTGAGTGTTGGAGTATAGGAGAGCTGTGAGTGAATAGGGTGAGAGATTCACAAAGTGAGAGATTTGGATAGAAATCTCCAGGTTTTTTAAGCGGCAATCTTTTACACTGCAAAACCAGTGTGATTTTGCAATGTAAATGATTGACGCTTTAAAAAACTGTAGATTTTTTACCAAATCTCTCACTTTCTGAACCTCTCATCCTATTAAATTTCACCCTGTGTCTCTTAAGGTGTGTACACACTTGTACAATTTAGACTATGTATACAATTTAGACTATGTATACAATTTAGACTATCTGCATACATTTTAGAGACTATATAGTGCAGATCTGCACTATATAGCAGGGTTGCCGACCCTCCCGGAATTTCCGGGAGTCTCCCGAAAATCGGGGCTCCCTCCCGGCCCCCCGGAAGGGTGGGCAGCCCTCCCGGATTCAGGGGGGACCCCCGCTGTCCCCCGGATCGCGGCATTAAAATGCCGCAATCCTCGGGTCTCAGAGGAGGGGGCGGAGCTAAAATGACACAATCGCGTCGTTTTAGCCCCGCCCCCTCCACGGAGATCACTGAATTAGCTGGTTTACCAGCATGGGGGCGGGGCTTAGTGATGTCACGCTTAAGCCCCGCACCCTGAGCTGCTACTGAATCTCTCCTCTCCGGGCTTCTCCCGGAGAGGAGAAGAAGAAAGTCGGCAACCCTGCTATATAGTCTATGCAGCCAAGACTTTCTGCATGAGATCCACATGAGATTTTGACTATATAGTCAAAATCTCATGTGGATCTCATGCAGATTGTACAAGTGTGTACACACCATTAGAATGGAAGGAAAAGTCATTGAGAATTATAGGAATTTAAAAATAAATAGATCTTCATCATTACTGCATTCGGTTAATATAATTGCCAACATAATGTTTCTTTGAAGAGATCTAACTTTCAGTATCTCTTGCTTTGATGCCAAGAAATTTTGTTTTTTCATTGCTCAGGTTTAGCAAGATGGATGGACATGAAACAAACAAATAAAGAATAATAAATCTCTCAGAAGGGCCCTTCTGCTCTACCAAGAAAAAAAGTGTGTAAATGTATGTATTCTAAATATCATGATATTAATAATGCACGCAACCGCTCATTGTTAGTGACCCTTGTCTGGACATGTAGGTCAATTTTGGCTGGTAGCCAATGACCTGCATGTTCCGCGGGGTTCTGGTGACATCACTTAACGATATTGTACGCACTATATCAGTGGTCACCAACCCGTCTTTCGCAGCAGCAGCGATCGGGGTGGCTCGACCACTCTGCCGCCGTTCACCTCTCCATTATCCGCCGCTGCCCACCATCCGTCCCTCCATTACCCACCACCACCGCTGCTTCCCTATTCCCTGAGGGGAGGAGAGCGCATTGCGCGCCTCCTACCCCTCACTGTGCATCCCTGTGACTGCGGTGTCTGCCAATCAGAGCTTGCGGGCTGGCAGCCAATCAGGAGCTGGTCCGCGAGCTTTGATTGGTCAGACGTCGCAGTCACAAGGAAGTGAGGGGAAGGACACGCGGTGCACTGTGCTCTCCTCCCCTAAAAAGGGAAGCAGTGGTGCCAAACCCAGACACAGGACACCGCCAGACACAGACAGCGCCAGCGGAAGCAGCACTACAGGGGGGACTGGATGACTGAACAGTTCTCTCCCCGGCAGCAGCAGCAACAATGGTGAGTGTACTGCTGCTGGGAGACACTTGGCACTGTAGGGGCATACTTGCTGGCACTGTGGGGGCATACTTCCTGGCACTGTGGGGGGCATACTTATTGCTGGCACTGTGGGCATTGTTGGCACTGTGGGGGCATTGCTGGCACTGGGGGGGCATTTCTGGCATTGTGGGGTCATTGTTGGCACTGTGGGGGCATACCCGGAACCATGGGGTCATACCTGGCACCATGGGGGCATACCTGGCACCAAGGGAGCATATTTGTATCTGGCACTATTTGGGCATATGTATATCTGGCACTGCACTATTGGGGGCATATGTGTATCACACATTTTCATTTGGAAACACCCCATGTGGCTACACTCAATTTTTGAGTACGCAGTTATGTATATGGCATAGTGTGTCAGGGGCATTACAGTGTGTGCCATAATGTGTAAAGGGCATTATTTGGTTATTAGGCAGATTTTTTAATTTTTTTATTTTATTTTAATCTTCGGGTGGTTTATTTTGCTGCGAGTAGCTCACACCCCAAAAAAGGTTGGAGGCCACTTCACTATATCATCCACCCATGTAGAGGTGTAGTGAGGGTGGTTCTGGCACAGTGCCAGCTCTGGGAGCCTAAAGTGCAGCAGGGTGCACCGTGCACCGCAGACATTCTCCAGCACAGTGGCCAGCAGAATGTTCCTGTTTGGGGCCGCACACAGTATCCGCAGAGAGGCATGTAGAGGGTAGTCCCGCCCACTCTAATGAAAATAAAGTCCGGTACACATGTGGCAATGAAGCCTCTGTGCTGAGCAAGATACTAAAGCACACATGTCTCAGCACACATCGCTGGCACATATGCTATGCACCAGCAATGTATGCTGAGCGATCTGTGTTGACCAGTGTTCTCTGGTGAGAACTGGCTATCTGACTAGATTTTGACTGCATTCAGTCAAAATCTAGTCAGGCAATGACGACACGCGGGACCACACATTGCTGTCGCTATGGCTTGTACACACAAAGCAATCTCTGCTTACTTTCTAAGCGATCTAGACAGATTTCTTAGAAAATAACCCAAACTCACCCATTGTCACATCACAGCAGCGTGGCCACTGGGGGCGGAGTTTCTGAGGGAGACCTACAGGGGGCGGAGCTGCAGGTTAAAAGCAGAGCATGTTACTGTGTCTACTATGTAGTACTGCCCTCCACCAGGATTATTATTGACCATAAATGTGAATCCCCACATTCCATGCAAGGGGATGTGTGCGCTTACACATCCCCTCACATGCAGCCACATGGGTGAAAAATCATTGGATGTTCGATGTCTAGACTGACTTTTATTTCCTACAGAGATGGCAAAAAAGGGGCGTGATGTGACGTGAGCCACCTGCCCCGAGCAAGCATTGACCGTGCATTTCCAAGGGAACACTTAGCGTTTTCATGGGAACGCCTCGGTGAGTGATGCTCACCCTGTCGCACAGGGTGTCTGTACATGCGCATATTCGCAAAACAGGAAACAAGTCCGAATTCGTTCTCGACCGATGAAACCAGAATCAGGCCGTAATTGCCCACCAAGGTGCGCAATGCTTAATAATGCATATATTCTACATTACAATCTATATAATGCCTTCCTCACGTCACACCTACTTTATCACTTCTGACCAACTGAGCATTTGCAATATTTGAACTGCAGACGTGGGAAGATTTAAGAACCTTGACCAGGAGTGAACAAATAGTGTAAACAGTAATTAGGTGTGACAGGTTGGCAGTGAGGCGGATAATGGGTGAGATTATGTATCTCCGTGAGCATTGTCAGTGTTCCAGAACTGATGCTTTCTATACTACATAGTTTAAAATAAATTAGTTCAGGCCGAATAAAAACTAAAGTAAAATAAAAATGCCCTGACATCCACAGGTGGGGCCGAGCATTCAAGAAAGATGAAAAATGACACTTTAATAATGACAATTATTAAATGGCTTCTAATGGAGCCTACAGTAAGGGGGTGATTCTGATCTAATCGCTCCCCTGAGTGTTCCCACAGGGGAGCGATGTTTTGCAACTGTGCATGCGCATAAACGTTTATGCAGCCGCACTGTGAATTGATTATTCCCTGGACGCTCGCACACAGCAGCGCGGGTGGAGGCGTGGGGCAGTGGGCTATGATCGCACCCATGGCAATGGCCAGCATTTCATGGGCGTTCCCATGGAAATTTGCCCGTGACGCGGGTCTGGGCAGCTGATGTCAGTGGATGTCAGCTGCCCGCCCACTTTCCATACAGGTACCCGCAGATCTAAGACACCAGAGAGGTCTCTTGCTGTGTACACGGTGCAATATATTGCTCAGTGTCCTGTTTTTATCAGTGACCAGAGATTGTCGCTGATGAAAAGGAGACTCTGCCAGGGGAGCCGCAGGGGGAAATAGCTCGACCTTTGACCATTAGGGGTCTGAACATGTGAGCACACACCCGGTGATTTATCACTGCAGCACAAACAAATCACTGGCAATATGGTCGCTCAGTGACCATATTGACAGCGATATTGCACCATGTGTACACAGCTTTAGATCTGCGAGCACTGTAGACATCATTCAATGGTTGGCGACCATCAAATGATTTTTCCCTCATATGCAAGGCTGCAATGGATGTTTATCCTAAATATCCATTCGCATGCATGCCGGGAAATCGTCGAGTGAGGGGGGGCGGGCATTCATGCAGGTGCTGGGCGGCGTTTAGGTGACCTGCAAAGCTGCAAATTTTCATAGCTTTGTGGGTCAACCAGAATAATCCCCTATATGGACAAAAGTATTTGGCCATACCTGTTAACAGAGCTGAATGGAATGGGTTGCCATGACCAAGCAGCTGCATACAAGCCTCACAGTGCCAAGCATCGGAATGAGGGGTACTATTGTGTGGCCACACCCGTTCTTTGTGAGACCACACCCCTTTCTTGTGGCGCACACATTTGACGGGCACTGTTCCTTTTCAGGTCTATGAATAGTAGGTCACAAATGTACAGTTTGCAGTGGCCCGCAGAATACCGTTACACCATCCCTGGTTCCACCTGATGGGCATGGAGGTAGGCGGCATGGGAAATGAGTCCCACCACCTCCCCAGGACCACTGTAGGCAATGTGTGCATAGCTAAGCAAGCAGCATCCAATAACAGCATTGCACAGGACTGGATCTAAAATGAGAATTTTTTTATTAAAAAAAAAAGGTGTGCTTAAAAGATTATTACAATGTGCAAAACAAAAAAAGCATACTGTAGGTCTACAGCCTGAGGTCTGACTTTACAGCACAACTGCCTGCATACTGCCATAGGTGTCATATTCCCTTATGTATATTTTAGGCACAGACTTGATGGCTCGTAATGGTGCCCTAAGGGGCATTGTTCAGGGACATTCCAGTGGGAACTTAACATCTTATGATCCCTTGGTCTTAAGGGGCATCTGGAAGCTTTCCTGTCCAACATTTGAAATCCAAAGTGAGGGACAGGATTCACAATTTCTATGTGGGGGTATTTGTGGCAATTTAGGAACATTTGGGAAACTCTATTGTGTTATGCCCAATGGGTTGGAGTGTCAGAAGTGTTTTCTTTTATTCCATGACCCCAGGGTATCCTTCACCTGCCAGCATGTTAAGGCAGGGCCACCATTAAGGGTAAGGCCAGGACTTTAGTACTGGGGCAAGCCCGAAAGAGGGCCTGAGTGACAGCAGCGATGATTGGGACCACCGGCAGACAAGCATGGGGGAATATCGAATTTACCAGAAGGCCACCAAAGCGGCTGCTTAGGACCCTGCTGGTCCCAGGGGAGCCGCTGAAAAGGCTGTATAAAGGGCAGTTCTACCCTCTACACATTTTGGCACCATGTAACAATAATAATAATAACAATGCTGTAATATAGTATAAGCAGGGGGTCACGTACCCTGGCAACACCCGGTGTGGCCTTGAAAGTTCCAGAGATGCTGCATCATGAAAAGGGACATGACCTTGTGTGGCTGTGATGCCTATAGCCCTGTTTTAGGCACTTGGTGGGACTGGAATATGCGGACTACACCTAGAGAGAGAGTGCTGTGGCTGCAGTGTTAGCATACGTATCTAAAAGGTGTCGGGATCCTGACCATCGTAATGCTGCTGTCAAGCTTCTGACCGCCAGCGTCCCAAGCGCCAGGATTCCAATACCACACCTTGCACTAAAATATTACAGTGTAGAACGTAGCCCCCCCCCCAGCATTGCGTACCAATACTTCCTAAAGTGGGGGCTGGACACACCACGTCGCCTCTCATTACCTGCGCCCTGTCAGCTCCCCCAGTGCTAGTAGAGTGATCATGCGGGACCCAGCTACTGGCATTACCAACCAATAAATGGAGCAGGTGCTGTGCTGGATGTGCTCATAGCTGTGTTCTGGTTTTGTTATTTTGCTTATTTCAGAGACTCTATTGGAAACATTGTCATCTCTATAATGCCGTCCCACTGTGGTGGAGACTGCAGACAGAAATCCCATGATATAGATGTCCCTGAGGCAATACACGGATGCCATGTTCATGGAGACCTGCGCAGTTCAGTACAGTCCGACACAAAGACAGAGTCTATAGCGTCCGAGGGCATAGGGCGGCCTGAGCAGAGCCTGCACAGGGCTGTCTCCTCTATTAAACTGCCCAATTGGAAAGTCAGTCGAGGTGAGAGATTTTTTTAGCTGAAGTTAATTAATGAAACCTGTCCTGCAAATAGACATAGAATCCTTATTGGATAGCTGTCAATTTATGTTTTAAAGAAAACAAAAGTTCTGTGTTTTGCAATCTTTAGTGTCAATTCAGCTTATTCTATATTTTAATTTTTTAGTAATCAAACCATACATTAGAGCACACATTTCTCCTCATTACTTACCTGAAATGGTGTGGGGGCCATTTTCTTGCGGCTTTGAGCATGCCTAGTAGGGAAATCACTAGATAAAATGCCCCATTGTGTTTAGCCATGCACCATCATGACTGCAAAACACCTTCTCTCGGTCATAGCTCTGCCTGTCCCTCACAACCATCTCATGAATTCAGACTATAAAAATATAACACAAAATGTCAGACATTATTGTCCTGAGTGAAGTGGTTGTGTGTGTGTGGTAGACATAACACAATATTGTGAAAGCAATGAAGAGGCATTGTCAGAATGCATGCCCCAGCATTCCTGGCTTTGTAAACACCGCATATCAGTATATTGCTTCACTGTAAGAGACCAAAGCTGAATTTCCGCACGTTGAATCTTGCCCAACAATGTTTGCTAACCATCATCAATTTGGTCATATAATTTGCACTAGTCAAGTTATCTGTAAATGGTGATACATGGACTCTAAGCTTGTGAGAAGGGCCTCCTTGACCTGTTATTACTAAGTCTCATTTTGTTACTATTTGGTTGTAATTCCAAAGCAATGGAATAAGCCGGCACTATATAAATTAATGTCAATAAATAATCTGAATACATTTCTTTCATCATTTTATAAGTTTCTTAATACTCATGTAGTCCCAGTACCAGGAACTATCTCCAGGAACTATCAAATCGAAATCTCCAAGTAGCTGCATTGGTACCGTATATCTATTCCAAAATTACTTTACTGAACATATACAAGTCCATTACTTTTATAACCCTTCTAGAATGAACCAAGAAGGTGGTAAGATGCTCATTCAGACCAGGACTAGTTATAATTAACTATGCAGGACTGTGTTGATTGATCTATTCTGATATAACACTAATATTAAAAGCCAAAGTTGAGTCCTTGACGTTGAATATTCTCAGTTGTCTAAGTTCTCCAGATAGTGGCAACAATTTTTTTTTCACACTCAACTCTTCCGCTATCTCTTCCTTCTGACAATATTCTCTATGCTTTATAGTAACCCTAAGAAACAACATATTTAACATGTATAACATGTAACAGTATAAGGACTGGTGGCTACCTATGAGCTATACACCGGGGCATAGAGAGACATGCCTGGCCCTGGTAAAGAGGAGGTGTGGCTTGTAAAGTGGTCTTGACTACACCTGTTTATATCATTTAAACCTGTTTAAATCATTGTAAAAAATAAAATCATTGAAGCAGGTCCCTCCTCCCTGGCCATCGCCATCTTCCCAGTGATATTTGGGAAGATGCTGCTGGCCACTAGAGAGCAAAGACTCTGGCACAGTGTCAAAGTCTTTGCTTTCAATATGCATCATCTTCCTAAAGATATCAATGGGAAGATGACGCCAGCCCCAGATATATTCTGGAGGAGAAGGGGGAGGGGGCAGCATACCCAGGCCCCTGTCTGGTCCCTCAGCAGCGCAGATCCAGGTAATTAGTACCCACTCCCCCTCTCTCAGAACCACTGGCTATACAGCTGGGACAGTGTCTATAAGACCTTTATGTATTTTTTAAATGACACTACAGACTAATGTAGCCTATAGTTTCACCAAGGAGTATTGACAAGACTACGGCACGAGTGATAATGGGCCAGATGTATCAAGCTTAAAAGGTGATAAAATGGAGAATGATAAACAGCCAGCCAATCAGCTCGTAACTGCCATGTTACAAGCTTGGTTTGAAAAATGACAGGTAGGAGCTGATTGGCTGGTTGTTTATCACTCTCCACTTACATCTGGCCCAATGAATGAGTAGGCTGTGTTATCACATATATCCCTTAACCTTTTGAGTGCCGAGTGAATTTGTCAAAATAGGTGTGAAACCTGGCAAACATTTTTATTCATCATAATGACCCTATCTTTTATAGGATATAATATATATTTTTTTTACACAGCAATTTTTATTTGAATTTATATAACAAATGTGAGCGACGCTGGCATTTTTAGCAGATATTTGTCTGCTTGCAGGGTTCACCATTGATGCAGTCTTATTTTCTTTTCTGTCATCTAAAACCTCCCCTTTCAAGCTTAGGGGTCTACGTGCTAAGCATTGATTTGATAAAGTATCAGCCAACCAGCTCCTGTCATTTTTCAAACACAGCCTGTAACATGGCAGATAGGAAATGATTAGCTGGTACTGGTATCTCTGTGCATGTTATCTCTCTCCAAGGCTAGGTACATGGGTCCTGATTCAGACCTGAATGCACGGCTGCGTATTCGCACAGCTGCTGATTATTGATACACTGTTTGCACCACTGATACAAGTTTGCACCACTGTTCTATTGTATACGGCAGTCACAGTGATTACTTTGTTTGATTTTATTCTATATTGTGTACTTCTGGATGTGGAAGTTATTAAAGCACTTTTCTGGTTCATCTACTGAGTGGCCTGAAAGATACCTTGATGTGATTACCAGTGAGTTGGGGTACGCATCCCCTTGGCAAAAATTTCTATTTGTTTGGTTAAAAGATACCTTTATGTGAGGATACTACACTCCTTAATTGTGAGTTGGGTACGCACTAAAGATTAAAAGATACCTTGATGTGTGTAACCAGCCACATCTTTATGTGAGTCTGGGTACGCAAAACCATCCTTACAGATTACATCTGTCTGTCCCTTCTGTTGCGTAGTACATACTTGTTTGTTTATCTCATGTTCAATATTTTGTAAGTGTCAGGTAAGCGTTATGATATCCATAAAGGGTAGACATTATGACAGAGAGCAGGCAAACAGGTGGCAAACACAATCAGGATTTGCTTAGAGGGATAACCTAAAACAATATACAATTCTCTGTACTGGGCTCAAACATTCTTTGAGGTTACTGGCCCTGGAAACAAAAGTTCAGATCTAATTTGTAGCAATCAGAAATAACAATGGACCATTAGTGATTAGCTTTGCTGACTCATAGCAGTGGGATCCTGTGTTTGATTACTGACTCGTGCTCTATCTGTGTGGAATCTCAATGTTCTTCCTGTGTTTGTATACTTTATTTTTACACTACAATTTAGATTTCAGTTTGAACAAACTTAACTAAAAAAAAAAAAAAGGCCCTCATACATTAGTCCGACTTGTCCTAAGGACAAGTCGGACCTGTTTGTCCTGGCAGCTCCCCTGGGGGATCACATGCAATTAGGCACTTCATGTGCGCATGAAATTTATCACATGCTACTCCCTGGGAGCTGCAGGCAGAGGGAGCAGAGGGGCGGCGGACACCGGCGAGGGGACGAGGGAGCGGGTGACGGCAATGGGGGAGGGTGCCCATGACCAGAGAGCCAGACAGAAGGCGCCGGACGGAGGTGCAGGAAGGCGGGCAGGGGAAGCCACTGCCGGGCAGCGCGCTAGCAGTGGAGCACTTAAAAAAAATAATAACAAACCCATACAAATGAATGAGCAGCCACTGATTGGCTGAGACCTCTCCCAGCCAATCAATGGCTGCCTATTCATTTGTATGTTTTTTTTATTTAAGTGCTCCCCTGCTCCCGACGCTGGCGCTGACCGGCAGCATCTTCCCCTGCCCGCCTTCCTGCGTCTCCCCCCTGCTCCCTCCGCCTAGCTCTCTGGTAGCCGGAAGCCCCCGCCCGCTGCCGTCCCCCGCCTAACTCCGGGCTGCACATAAGATTTAGCAAATCGTATGTGCAGCTCATCCAACCTCCCCTCCCCCGATGGGCCTGGGACCGCGCACTGGGTCGGAGGGGATGTCTAAATGTGCGATTTGGGCCAAAATTCTCGGCCCGATTCATCTGAATTGGGTGAAATCATGCCCAAATCGCATAGTGTATGGGGGCCTTAACTCTCTCTGTTAAGGGACCTACACACGTAGCGATGTGTGGAGATGAGCGTTCTGAGTGATGCTAGATCACTCAGAACATTCAGATCGCCCAGCACACAATGCTGCACAGCGACGTGCTGCTGAGCGATCCCTTTGGGCCAGTGATCTCCGGTGAGAACACTGGCTCTGACCCCTCCGATTAACTAGATTTATCCAGCATGCTGAATATTAATCGCCAGGAGACAGCAATGCGCGGGGCCCCGCATCGCTATGGTCCGTACACACACACACAGCGGTGTATGGCCATTTTCTGAGCGATGTAGTTAAATGAAGTACTGTAACATCCCTCAGAAAATGGTCTAATATAGCTACGTGTGTCGGCCATTGGCAGCAAATCGGAAAGGTTTGATTGATCTCTGCCAAGCCAAACTACTGTATGCAGGCACATGTTACAGTGACCCTACACCAGAAGTGTGAGGCTCCTGGGAAAACTGAGGAAACTGTTGCGTGGAGCTGGGTCTTTGTCGGACGTGGCTGCGACAAGCGTGATGAAGATTGTTAGTGCGAGCACTTGAAAAATGTAAGTCTAAAAATGCCCATAGCAACTAATCAGATTCTGACATTTTCAAGGATTCAATAGAGAAATGATAGACAGGATCTGACTGGTTGCTCTGGGCAACATCGTCGCTTTCATTTTTAGAAACTTTAGTAAATTTACACCTTAGGATGGTATTCATTTATTGACGGATTTTTCTACCAGATGAAAGATCTGCAATTTTCGCTCGTTTTAGGGCAAATTGTATTTGCCCCATCCAATGCCGAGTGCTGATTCTCCGACCAACCAATCAGCTATTAACTGTAATATTTCAAACACAGCCTAGAACATAACAGTTAGGAACTGATTGGCTGGTACATGGGGGGCGATTCTCTAAGACAGAAATGCGGTAAAAACCCCGTTATCAGTATGCTCTAACCTCCCTCCGCAGTGGCAGCGCTGAAGAGGGAATCGCCAGCAAAGGCTGGCGATTCCCTGGAGAAGCCTATGGGCTTCTTACCGCAGCGCTGTTTGAGGGATCCATCACGGATCCCTCCCAGCATGCCCTGCGGCCGGCGCGTCACTCTGCGCATGCGCAGATGGACTCCCGGGTCACAGACCCGGAAGTCCAGCACCGGCGCCACATCTTAAGGGACAGCTCTTATCGCAAGAGCTGTCCCTTGCATTAATGACCGCATATATTAGAGAATATGCGGTCACTAAGAATGCGAAGCCCGGCGATACAGGGCTGCGGATGTTAGAACATTCCGCCCATTATCTCTCTCCAATTTCTCACTCTCTAAGAAAGGTATTCCACCCATGCTGATATTTCCCACAGGGGTTAAATATATTGGCACTCGCCTATTCAATGCTGCCATTTCCGATAGTGTTGAAGGCTATCAGTTTGGGCTTTTATTAAAGACTTAACTGATTTGTCGGAAAACGGCTGTGGATCGTCGAATCCACGGCTGTTTTCGTCATTCAGGAGCCGTTTTCACTGATCCACGGACTTTCCGACACTCGACAATTTGGAACATTGAATTGTGACTGTCGAATTAGAGCTGGAAGAAAGTGAAAAATGCAGAGATTCCAACAGTCAGAATCCCGGATTGAATACGACCCTAATGGGGCATACAGATGGGGCTAAGGGGAGGCTTTGCTGGGCAACATGCTTAAGCACAGATTGCTCAGCACACATCACTATGCACCTGTGTTGAGCAATCCGTGCTGGCCAGTGTTCTCTTGTGAGAGAACACTGGCAATAACTAGATTTTGACTGCAAATAGTAAAAATCTAGTCAGGCGGTAGCGACGTGCTGGACTGCTCATCGCCATAGCCGGGGGGTATACACACGGAGCGTTCTGTGCTTAATTTCTAAACAATCTAGTCAGATCGCTTAGAAACAGCCCTCACATCACCCCATGTGTATGCCCCTTAAGACTTCATACATCTCCCCCAATATCTGCAGCCAAGCGATATAGCCAATAAGATAATGTTTTCAGATACGAGTATAATAAAAAAAAAAAACATAACTATAGATGCTGGTTTCTGTTAAAATGCAAACGGTAATCATTGATATCAATCACTGGCACAGACATTTTGAGTTGTCCTAAAATAAACACAATCTCTTATAATAAACTGAATGAAAAATAATGGATTAGTAACATGCATGTCTGTATATGCGGTTATAAAACGAGAACTGTAAGGTCTGTGTGTGGAGTCTACATCCGGCTACATGACCAGGCCACATGTGATCTAGTTGTCATCCATGCACTACAAGCCCAGCTTTTACTCAGATGGGACGTTCATCAGTATCTGAGTCCCCAGGACATTTAAACTCCACTTAGCAATTCGGTGATGTGTCCCAACTTGTCCATGAGATGAGTTCTGTATTATTCACAATGTACTCCCACTCATATTTTTGATAATGGTTCTTATGGTTTTCAATTTTAATTAATTGCTAGGAGAGTGCGATGCGTGGGCTGCACATCGCTATCACATTTACTAAGCAATCTAGTGATCTGCTTAAAACAATACAATTCTCTCATAGCCAACAGTGCAGTTATTAAATATAATACATAGTTAACTTAAAATAGATGTGCTCTTTCATATGAACACAAGTTATATTCTTAATGATATTCAGGTGAATATAAAAAAACCTCATATACTGCTCTACACTAGACGACACCGCAAACGTTACATTGTTGTTCATGATTTACCTTTAACTCCTGGACAATGATACAGTGCAAAAAAAACACCAAACAATTTCACAAAAGATATCCTCAGTGGCCACATCTAGGAGTCAAGCTGTGGTGGACGATATCTTTAGATCAAGCTGCATGTACAGGCCAAAGTGGACATCACAACCCACAAGAGCGCGCATTGTTAATGACTGCTTACACACTATACGATATACACAAAAATGTTGTACAATGGTTGTGAGCATGGTGATTGGCTAATGTGTACACAGCTTAAGTACAATGGCCCTTATTCTGGTTCACTCACAAAGGCAAATTCCTTTTCAAATGGACAAAACCATGTGCACTGCAGGGGGGGCAGATGTAACTAAAGCAGTCAGTATTTTCCCTGCACAGAAACAAAATAATTCACCAAAATCTAACTCTCTCTGCACATGTTAAATCTGCCCCCCCCCTGCAGCGCACATGGTTTTGTCCATTTGAAAAGGTATTTGCCTTTGCGAGTTAATCAGAACAAGTACAATGTCTTCTCATATAAACAGTAATTGAATCACTAATACTTAGTTACACACACATATGTAAGATACACATTGGTTACCTGCGCACTGCGCTTGAATTGTTTGGTGCTAGCTTTCCGTGAGACCAACACAGGGCCGGGTTAGAACAAGTATTTTATGGTAGTAGTGCTGCTCTCTGCTCCTTCTATGTGAGTGATGACAGACAGATGTTTCAGTTTATACGTTTACCTGCTAAACTTACAGTAAATACAATAATGATAATTACAGTATACAGTGTTTTTTACAACATTCATCAATATAGTAATTTAATGGGGGTGGGGGGGTTTGGGGGTTGTCTGGTGAGGGCCGGTGTGGGATTTATTGGGTCCTTTCCACTCCTTTAGCCCCAAAATTTGGGGTGTTCTGCCCTTTGGTTCTTGCTGCCGTTAGCGCTGTACCGTGGACCGGCAGTTCCCCAATATAGGCTTGTGTGCCAACATGTTTGGGGTGCGGGTATTATGGGTGGTGACGGTGGCTGCTCTGTACTGTCCTTTGGCTGCCGGTGTCCCTGCTGGTATGGGGATGATGCTAGATTGGGTACCTGTGGTGGCTGGTCCGGAGGAACCTCGTGCTTCCCTCCGTCTGCGGGCTTGTCTGCGCAGACCGCCCCAGCATCTGGAGGGAAGCGTGGTTCGTCTGGCAGAGTGCGCAGAGCGGATGGTGCTTTTTACCGCCGCCGGCCATCTGCTGTTAACTCCGCCGATGGGCTTGCCTACTCGCCTGGTCCCTCTCCGTTGCCGGTACCTCCTTCTTCTCCCTTAGCCTGTCGGCGGAGATAACAGAAGACGGTCGGCGGTGGTAAAAGGCACCATCTGCTTTGCGCACTCTGCAAGAAGAACCACACTTCCCTCCAGAAGCTGAGACGGTCTGTGTGGGAGCCCAACCAGGCACCCTGCGCAGACAAGCCCACAGACAGAGGGAAGCACAAGGTTCCTTCAGACCAGCCACCACAGGTACCCAATCCAGCATTATCCCCCCACCAGCAGGGACACCGACAGCCAAAGGAGGACAGTACAGAGCAGCCACCGTCACCACCCATAACACCCACACCCCAAAACGTGACATTTGGGAACTGCCGGTCAGAGGGACATGCTAATGGCAGCAAGAACCAACAGGCAGAACACCCCAAATTTGGGGGCAACGGGGTGGAAAGGCCCCAATAAAACCCCCATCCCCCTCCCCCCCGAGACAACCGCCAAAAGCCCTCTTTCAATTACTGTATTGATGCATGTTGTACAAAACACTGTATACTGTAATTATCATTATTGTATTTACTGTAAGTTTAGCAGGTAAACGTATAAACCGAAACATCTGTCTGTCATCACTCACATAGAAGGAGCAGAGCGCAGCACTACTACCATAAAATACATATGTAAGATACATTCCTTCTTAACAGATATTCTATAAACCTAATATAAGAAAAAATATACCAGCGCTGGCTTGTTTCTCAAATAATTCAGAAACAAGCCAGCGCTGGTATATTTTTTCTTATATCTGGTATATTTTCTGGGGATTGACTACCCCCTTACTAGCTGCTGTTAGCAAGCGCACCTTACTGCCACATCATTTTTATTCTATAAACCTAAATACCAAAATACCAGTATTGATCTCACAGTATAAATATTACAGACAAGAACGAAAAAAGAACGTGGGGCGCTTGGGTATGACAAGGAATTCACAATTTATTAAAAAACATATACCACAACAATACATACAATAATACAGTTAAAATCAAGGTGTCACTAAAGTGCTATTGAAATAAGCATTAGACGATCTATCCCCTTAAAATAGAGAAAAGGGGGTTGATTTGGATGGTAAAAGTCCAATTAATTTCCAAGGTACAATGTCCTTTAGGAACAGGGTAGTTCACATGGGTGATTCACCGCGTTGGGCAAATTAGTGTGCACACTTTTTATTTACTGCAGCACAGATATCCTGCTCATAGAGGTAGTAGCAGTCACAATTTGAACACAGGACTTCTGTCACACAGAATGCAGTGACAGTGTCCGTCCTGTATTTTTTAAATGAATCTTACCGCTCTGTAGTGTTGGCAGGTATCGGCAATGATGAATTAGTGCAACTGCACTGTAGCGCCTGCTTGCTTGTGCCTCTCGGCTGGCTCAGCTGTTGGATGAGAGCGCGCAGCCGGTTGTTGTATTTGGCCGGTACCGTCTCCTTGCCGCAATCGATGTTACCTCCGTGTCGGCGGCTGGTAAAGGAGGTTTCTCCGTTTTTTTAAGGCAGCAGTAGGCAGGTACCTTCAGCAGGGGATCTGGATACTTACTTGGTTGATAAAGCCGCCCAGTGTGCGGCGAAACGCGTCCTACAGAGTATCCAGATCCCCTGCTGAAGGTACCTGCCTACTGCTGCCTTAAAAAAACGGAGAAACCTCCTTTACCAGCCGCCGACTCCTGACTCCAACAGACACGCTGTGGCAGAGCGTAACACGGAGGTAACATCGATTGCGGCAAGGAGACGGTACCGGCCAAATACAACAACCGGCTGCGCGCTCTCATCCAACAGCTGAGCCAGCCGAGAGGCACAAGCAAGCAGGCGCTACAGTGCAGTTGCACTAATTCATCATTGCCGATACCTGCCAACACTACAGAGCGGTAAGATTCATTTAAAAAATACAGGACGGACACTGTCACTGCATTCTGTGTGACAGATGTCCTGTGTTCAAATTGTGACTGCTACTACCTCTATGAGCAGGATATCTGTGCTGCAGTAAATAAAAAGTGTGCACACTAATTTGCCCAACGCGGTGAATCACCCATGTGAACTACCCTGTTCCTAAAGGACATTGTACCTTGGAAATTAATTGGACTTTTACCATCCAAATCAACCCCCTTTTCTCTATTTTAAGGGGATAGATCGTCTAATGCTTATTTCAATAGCACTTTAGTGACACCTTGGTTTTAACTGTATTATTGTATGTATTGTTGTGGTATATGTTTTTTAATAAATTGTGAATTCCTTGTCATACCCAAGCGCCCCACGTTCTTTTTTCGTTCTTGTCTATTTTAGAGGCTAGCAATCCTCTAACGTGGTGGCTGCAGGGGGACAAGTTACACCCCCTTTGTCCCGAGCGCCAAAGACTACTCCCTGGGTTCCATTAAATATTACAGACGCTGTGTGTGCGCAAAAATTTGATGTGCATTATACAATAGTGAAGGTACCTGGGAAATTGTGCCACAACTAAAGAAGTAACTGCATGAAATTCCCCCTGGTGCACAATTGAGAACGTGCATCGTTTCAGCCTATCACATACCTCCCAACATGACCCTCTCCAAACATGACCCCTCTCACAATGCTATGTTCCTGGACTACACTCTGAATGCATGATTGCCATCACCTGTTTCATTCATAAGAAAGGTGTTTCACCACAGGTGATGGCAATTAAAAATTAAGATGGAAGTCCAGGAATAGAGCATTCTGTCTCTCCTGGAGAGGGTCATGTTGTACAGCAGTTACCTGTCCCATGAGACTTCTCCCCTTGGAGGAGTCGCACAAGTGTATGGCCAGCTTTACTCTCTCTGCACATGTTACATTTGCCCGACCTGCAGTGCACATGACTTTGCACCTTAGAGAAAGAGTCTGCTTTTTCGATCCATGCTCAGTCAGACCCATAATCACCCAGTCAACCCTTTGCATGCAGTGGCTGACAATATGCAGAAGAAGTGGGAATAGTGCAATACGAAAAGCAACAGTTAGGAAAAGGAAATCATTGTGGTTTGCAAAAGAAGTAGCAAGTATTTCGGAAGCACAAAAGTTGGCCTTCAGAAAATATAAGCAAACGCAGAATAATGAAGACAAAGAGGTGTATCTTGTTAGAAGGAGGCTAAGAAGGCAACCAGATGTGCAAAAGCACAGGCTGAGGAGAAAATGGCCCAGTCAGCGGGCAAAGGGGGGGGGGGGGTATGTATATAAGTGAAAGGAGAAAAACAAAAAAGTGGAGTAATAAGACAGAGTGGAAGTGGAGTCTTCTTGAGGGAGACAATGTAATAGCAGATCATATGAATAATTACTTCTACTTCTGCTCAGTATTCACTGCTGAAAGACAGGGGAAGGGGCCACAGTTAAGTTGCAAGTATATTCAGAAAATGAAAGAGAAACAAGTACATTTACAGAGGAGAAAGTCCTCACAGAACTCTCAAAACTGAAAGTGGATAAACCAATGGGGCCACCTGGGATACATCAAATGATACTAAAAGAGCTTAAAGGGGAGCTTGTAAAACCATTAACAGAATTATTCTAGCAGTCACTAGATACTGGAGTAAACCCAGAAGACTGAAAAATGTATTCCCACTGCACAAAAATGGAAGCAAGGAAGAGGTAAGCAACTACCAACCAGGGAGCCTTACATCAGTAGTAGGAAATGGATGGAAACACTCTTAAAACAAAGAGTTGTAGAATATCTCAAAACCAGCAACTTACAGGATCCTGAACAGCATGGGTTTACTGGGGGAGATCATATCAAACAAATCTTATTGACTCTTTTGACTGGGTGACTAAAGTAATAGATCACGGTGGGGGAGGGTGGGCAGCGCATAGATGTAGCTTATCTAGACTGTAGTAAGGCTTTTGACACTGTCCCACATCTTAAACTGTTAAATAGTAAACTTGGAATTGGATTGTATTCTAAGATGGTTAAACGGATAAGATATTGGTTGCAGGATAGAAATGAGGGAGTTGTAGTAAATGGAGTGCAGTCACAAGAGGCAAAGGTTTCCAGTGGAGTACCCCAGTGATCTGTACTTGGACAAGTGCTTTTTAATATCTTTATAGGTGACATTGCAAATGGAATTGATGGTAAAATATGCGTTTTTGCAGATGACACAAATGTATGCAACAGGGTAGACACACAAGGAGGGTTAAAACAAATGATTGATGATCTAGGTAGATTAGAGGAATGGTCAAGAGCATGGCAACTACAGTTTAATGCCCAAAAATGCAAAATCATGCACTTGGGTCTAAAAAATCCAAAGACAAAGTATAAATGGCACTATAATGGAAACTACTGAAGAAGAGAGGGATCTACAGTAGGTGTCCCTATTTCAGGGGAATAAAGGCAGGTAGGCAATGTAACAAAGCAATAATGAAGGCAAGTCAGATGCTTGGTTGCATAGGGAAAGGTATCAGCAGTAGGAAGAAAGAAGTAATAATGCCACTGTATAGGTCATTGGTACGACCTCATCTATAGTACTGTGTTCAATTCCGGAGGCCATATCTCCAGAAGGATATAAATACATTAGAGACTGATAGAAACTTTCAAATATACAATATATATATATATATAGTTTTAACAAGGTACAGATGGGAGACATTCTTCACAGAAAGAGGAGCAACAGAACACAAGGACATGCACTGAAACTAGAGGGAGGAGGATTCAGGGGAAATTTGAGGAAGAATTACTTCAAAGAAAGGGTAGTGGATCAGTGGAATAGCCTACCATCAGAGGTGGTAGAGGCAAATACAGTAGAGCAATTTAAACATGCTTGGGATAGGCATATTGATATCTTTACAAAGAAATAAGGATCAAATATGGTTTTAAGGTAACATGATTGAAAAAGGGGCAGACTAGATGGGCCAAGTGGTTCTTATCTGCCGTCAAATTCTATGTTTCTGTGTAATATAGTCAGATTGAGTTGCATGCACAGACAACGGGGAAGGGGTTCTTAATGTTGCCTGGGACTGTGCATCATTAACTACATTGAGCATACACACTAAACCGTTTTTTAAAAGATCGCTCAGAAGGGCCCTTCTTATTTATTTTGCTGTAATTAACTCAGAAACAATCCCTATGTGCTGTACACACATAAAGACATCAAAGGAAATCAGAATTGCATTACTTACCTACCATGATAATAAAATGTGCATCAAGTCATGGGTAAGTGCACAGAAGCAGTTTGGAATTTTATTATAAATAATATACAAAAAACAGTAACAAAATGATATTACACCAAAATAAATCTAGAAGGCAGAAATGTTAAACTGGTGATTTCTGCTTGAAATATAAAAACACAATTACATACTATTTCATTTTACATGACTTACCAAAAAAGCAAATATATACTGTATTAACATCAGGTAATGGTAACTTCAATCTACAAGATTGATTTTATTAAAGAAAAGAAAATAAAATTACACTGTCTTGTGGACAAATGCATTGACTACGTTCAGAAACATAAAATTCTAACTCACATTTTGGGTTTATGAAGTGCATAGTTTGTTTGTGCAGTTTCTAGAGAAGTAGTTTGTCTTGTGTTTGTCCCTTTATATGCACAGGTCATGTGCTGGTCTCCATGGTAGTGAGGAAGAAGCCGGGAAAGTTCCTGATGAAGGGTGCAAGTCTTATGCTTACCATGGTTGCAGCAGAAATGTGCAAAGTTGAGTTCATTGAGCTAGATTACATAATCTGTATGCATAACACGGATAGCAATAAAAATATACAGGACATAATAAAGAGAAGATATGGAGTCTGATCTTGGGGGGTGATAATATCAACTTTTAGATTGTTGGACAGATCATAATATATTTTCATTATTGGGCATGAAAAATAATCAAATAATGCAATCAGAATTACTTATCGGGTCTGAAGGGTCAAGGAAATCCCATATGGGCTGAAGGTTTCACTGTGATTAAGGGGGAGATGTAACAAACTTTGGAAAAAAATATGGAGACAGATAAAGTGGATAGATAAAGTTCCAGCCAGCCATCTCCAAACTCCAAACAGTCATCTCCAGGCTGTATTTGAAAAATTACGAGATCTGATTGGTCAATTCTTTTGTTAGAGGTACAATAAGAACACAATCAGACTATAAATAATGGGGAATATATGAACCTTGTGCATGGCCATCTGAATAGCACTGAAGGCTCTGAGCAGAACAATGCACTGGGGCCCCCACCAGCCCATTCAATGAATGAAACAAATTCATAACCTTCCCATTATGTAGTCCCACACTGTCTCTCTGAGTCTACATGATTCCATACAGTGAATAACTGTCAGCACATTGATTGCTGGACAGCTTTAAACATCCACCAATCAGCAAGTTGGTACTTATTTGCTGTCTGGATGGAGGCAGGTAGAGAATGCTACCCTCTGATTGGTGCATAGCTTCAGATGCATAGATTGCTGCAGGATGGTAGGCCGGTAGATAATGCTACAATCTGATTAGGTGTATTTCATAATCCAAGTGGTAAAGAACCATTCTCTGTTACCAGGAAGACCCAGAGGCACCAGCCCATGATGCAGATGACCTCTGGCCCAGCATGCCCTGGTTTGAAGCCCCATTGAAGTGTGAGGCCCTGAGCATTTACCCACTTTGTATATTTGGTAAGATGTTCCTGACTTTGTGTCATATAGAGGTGCGTTTGACCTCATACCCCATCAATATGACAGTAAACCTCTACCCTGTGCTCTTGAGGTTCACACTAAGGGCCTGATTAAGACCTTATCAGAGGACAATTTTGTTCTTAAAATGGGCAAAACCATGTGCACTGCAGGTGGGGCAAATGTAATGTGCAGAGAGAGATAGATTTGGGTGAGTTATTAGGTTTCTGGTCAGAGTGAATAATGGCTGCTTTGTTTTTATACTGCAATATAGATTTCAGGTTGAACACAAATCTAACTCTCTCTAAGGGCGAGATGTGCTAAGCCTTGAAAAGTGATAAAATGGAGAGTCAAAAACCACCAACCAATCAGCTCCTACCTGTCATTTTTCAAACACAGCCTGTGACATAGCAGCGAGGAGCTGATTGGCTGGTGGTTTATCACTCTCCATTTTATTACTTTTCAAGCTTAGTACATCTGGCCCTTACTCTCTCTGCACGTTACATCTGCCCCCCTGCAGTGCACATGCTTTTGCCCATTTTACGAAAAAATGTATCCTGCAATCAGGTCTGAATTAGTCTCTAAATTAAATGAAGAATTTTGAGTTAAAGGGATCTAGTCAATTTTGATAAAATGGATCTCAAAAATGAAGAACTGTAATTAAACATTCATTAACATTTATCTTATTTTACTTATTCGGTAACATAGTACTATGTTTTATTCATACTATAGTATACAATGAAATATTTCCACTGTACCATGGCAGTCTTCCTACCAAACAAGCAAAAAAAAAATGGACTTGGGTCAGTGAACTCAGAAGACTCCACAACTCTAGGCTGTAACTGATAGACTGTACAGTACATCCCGAAAATCTAGTCAACTGTACCTTGAAATGTCCTTAACTTAAAAGTCATTTGAACAATAAATAACTCAGGGGCAGATTTATTAAACTCTGTGAAGTGATAAAGTGTCTGGTTTTTATCACCGGCCAATCAGCTCCTACCTTTCATTTTTCAAACCAAGCCTGTAACTTCACAGGTAGGAGCTGATTGGCCGGTGATAAAAATCTGAAATGCGACATCACTTAGTGCAGGCAGGTTTCTTCATGGTTCATGGCAAGATTGCTCATTAGCCACAAAAACAAATAACAAAGCCGTCTGTCCATATCTCCTGGGTCACGACCCCAAGAGCCATATTCAGCATGTTCCCATAACAACATGGAAATCATTAACCTCTCCATCAATGGTGCAATTTTAGCAGAAGGTCTTCATTCAGCAATTTACCTGCTGATTGTTGACTTCCGCTTTTTACCAACATCCAGATTTCACTGTGCTTTAAATAAATTAGAGCAGAACAAACCCTTCATCTGAGGTTCCCCATAACATCTGCAGAATGGAACAGGTATGCTTAGTCTGATATACAGGATTCACTAATGAAAACCACGTCCGTCGTGCTAGAGGATGGTGAGAAAAAACATGGCGGCTGCCACAGCAGGTACGAGGGCCGCCAACCTGTGTGCGTTTGACTTCCGATGAGATCTGACGACGTTGAACACAGCGTTTGTATTATTGGTGGGCACGTCCACATTGCAGATCATCCCATCACAACAGGAAATGCATTCCTAGAATCAAGGAGGAATATTCATTACCCTGCAGTTCAGTTTGCACGTTCGGCAATGGTATATTTAACCTCGTTAACTAAGTTTCATAACTATAATATAAAAAGAATAATAATAACAACTATATAATAATACTTAGCACTGTCTCACCATGGCCATCTAAACACACAAAGCCACAGGTCCTGTTCTTGGAGCCTGTATTTTACGGTACGGTGTAGTAAGTAATATAAAAAGCTAGTATGTGCTGATCCTTAATCTTACAATCATCACAGAAGTTAATTAAAAATGAATTGTGATACACAAGTTAAATCACAGCAAAACAAATATAATGATATAATGACATCTATTTACATGAAGATGTGGCCAAGCCCATATAGGCCCTTATTCAGATCTGATCACAGTACAAATTTGTTTGGAAGATGCGCAAAACCATGTGCACGGCCGATGGGGCAGATGTAACATGTGCAGAGAGTTAAATTTGGGTGGTGTGTGTTGAAACTGAAATCTAAATTGCAGTGTAAAAATAATGCAGCCAGTATTTACCCTGCACAGAAACAAAATAACTCACCCAAATCTAACTCTCTCTGCACATGTTACATCTGCCCCACCTGCAGTGCACATGGTTTTGCCCATTTTCCAAACAAATTTGTACTGCGATCAGATCTGAATAAAGGCCATAGTTTGGATGTGTTCACACAACTACAACCTGATCAAACAGTGGTGCAGCAACCGTCCTTTAGGATGTGAATGTGTTGCTCTTAAGCTGCTTACACATTAGACGACAAACAGTTGATGCAATATCATCAGCGATTTCCCTTGAACTCCTGGACAAACGTTATAGTACATGCAATGTTGCGAAAGACATCGTCAGTGACCACATGGGATCAGTAGAAGCGACAAATGACCAGCGGAAACACGGATCCACATTGTGATAGAGCGATGGACTATTTACATGATTTGTCCTTCAGAACCTGTTGATATAGTCCAGATGATTGAAAAAGTTGTCTAATGTGTACGCAGTTTAAGTGATGACTATCAGCAGCCATGTCTAGCTATTCCTAAATGGCTCCTGCAATCACTCATGTCATGGCTATATTAATTATAATCATAGACATCTACTTGTGTTAATTAACATATAACAGGATTTGTAAAAGGAAAACTGCAACTGTTTGTACTTAATATGTAATTCAGTGGCGTAGCTACATATGTGGCAGACCCTGCGGTGGCTTGGGGGAGCGGCGCAAGTGGGGTCTGTGGTGGGCGCCGCTGGCTGAACTGAAGGACGACTGAGGCAGCAGTGAGCGCTGAGCTGGTTCCGCTCCATGCATATCTAATGAGCGGGGACCCAGCACAGTGTATATTTAATGAGCGGGTCCCTGCCCCATGCATATGCTCAGAGATCACTGGGTCGCCTGTCAGCTCAGCCAGTGGCGCCCATAGTCAATAACCTTACCCCTTCTTGGTAGGATGGGTGGGGCGCCAAAATTTTTTGGCAGAGGGGAGAAAAATTTCTAGCTATGCCACTGATGTAATTGTAATTAATTACATGTTATACTTAAAATTTGACTTTTGTATTTATAAATAAACATCAAGACAATATTCTCTGTTATATGATTACATTGTGTAGAAATAGGATAATACAATTTTGACATTTGCTATTATCACTGACAATGCACATCTCTGCGTTGTCATACCTGATCTACACCTGGGGAGAACACTAGTGTGTGTGAGCTGACATCTTGCTTCTGACCCACTGTACACGGTTATGGTATAAATCATAGACTGACTCATGGTACACAGTCATATGGTCGACCACTAATGGTCGACAGTCACAAGGTCGACAGGGTCAAAAGGTCGACAGGTAAAAAGTCAACATGGTTAAAAGGTCAACATGAAAAATGTCAACATGGTCAAAAGGTCGATAGGTAAATGGTCGACATGGTCAAAAGGTTGACCTCCAAAAGGTCGACATGGAAAAAGATCAACATGACTTTTTAATGTTTTTAGGGTGTCTGTCGACATAGCTCGACATGGACATTGTCTAAGTGTACTGCTGCGCTCGCCATGCTTCGGGCTCGGTGCCTCGCTGCGCTCGGTACACTATTTTAGTCTCCCTCCACACCCTAGTGGATGGTAGGGCATGAAATACCGCCTGTCGGCACATGTCGGCTGAAAATTTTGTAAAAAAAAATGCATGTAGACCTTTTTCATGTCGACCTTTTCACCATGTCGACCTTTAAACCATGTCGATCTTTATCATGTCGACCGTTAGACCCTGCCGATCTATTGTGTGTCGACCTTTAAACCCTGTCAACCTTTTGACTGTCGACCATTAGTGGTCATCCATATGACTGTCTATGATGAGTCAGTCTATGGTCAGTCCGAATCCCCTATGCACATATAAAAATGCTTGCTTAACATCATAGTAAATCAAAGCACCCACCTTCGAATGAACCCATTATAGTAGATTTGGTACTTGTGTAGTTTCACGGCGCCAGCATGGCACCGTGCTACTTCCGGGTTCTGCGCTCGCCACGAAATATGTCCAAAAAAGTAACTTAACTCCATGCCAACATGGATAGTTCATACCTCCACTATCCATGTTGGCATGGAGTTGAATTTAAATAGCGTGGCGAGCGTAGCGAGTCACCGAGCCCGCAGCGTGGGCGAGCGAAGCGAGCCCCGCAAGGGGACTCAGACGCACGGCGCCATGCTAGCGCCGTGAAACTACACAAGTACCGTAGATTTTTTCATTTTCTATCTAGAAAACCACATTCGTCATGAAACTATGGCTGTCATTTTGATTGACTCGGTAAGCTGTGAAGCTCGCACCTTATCAAGTCCCTGTGAGGCCGCCAAGGGGAATACCCAACCAAGGAGCTTACTCAGACTCGCTGTTAGAACTTCTTTGGTAAATACAGGATTTCTGCATATTGCGAAGCAGGCATTGGGCTCGGCACGCGTACAAACCCCCCCCCATTTTCTAGAATGGTCCCCTCTCTCTGCACCCAAATTGCTAAAGGGAGACTACAAGCAATAACACAAGACCCATCCTGCACAAGCACAGAACAGGTCCTGCACATCCGCACTGCACCACCATCGCATTTGTACAAAAACCAATGGTGTTACGTACAGAGGGAAATCAGGCCCCAATGACTTAACAATAACATATTTTTTTTATAGAAATAGTATTAACAGATCCTAGAGCATGTCCTCACCGTATGGCCGGAGTCTCTATGGTGGCGGCATCCCACATTCCGACATTCCTCTTGCGTGGCACATTTTTTGGAGACAGATTTACTTTTGCCGTGGCTCGTGAAGTGATGTACTGTTTTACAGTAATGTGTATCTGTAACATAAGGGAGAACACGCTTTAACAATGTAGGACCAAAAGAGAATTGCTTAAAACACTTAAATACAAACTGTACCAATGTGTTCCTATAGTAAATTGGGGCCGATTCATACGTGTCTGAATTCGGCTCAGTTTTTGATGGTGGGGGGTCTGGGCATGCGTGTATATGCTGAAACCAGCAGTGCTTATATATATAACCAAAAAGTGTATTACAATATCAGTACAAAATGATGTGCATCATTAAAGTTACCATATGAGCCATTATTTCACAGGCCTTTTGAATAATCTAATCAAAGAACAAGTCCACCATAAGTATAGTAATGTGTTAGTCAAGATCCCTCAATGCCCACTTAGGGTTTAAAGATCCAGAAGAAGTCTGGGATCTCCAACCTGTTCAGCATAGGGTGTGACTGCAACACTGGCTCTGTGACTGCAACGCTTGGCTGTCTGAGTGCAACGCTTGGCTCAGTGACTGCAATGCTTGGCTGTGTGATCGTAACGCTTGGCTCTGTGACTGCAACGCTTGGCTCTGTGACTGCAACGCTTGGCTCTGACTGCAACGCTTGGCTCTGTGACTGCAACGCTTGGCTCTGTGACTGCAACGCTTGGCTCTGTGACTGCAACGCTTGGCTCTGTGACTGCAACGCTTGGCTCTGTGACTGCAACGCTTGGCTCTGTGACTGCAAGGCTTGGCTGTGTGACTGCAAGGCTTTGCTCTGTGACTGCAAGGCTTGGCTCTGTGAATGCATCGCTTGGCTGTGTGAATGCATCGCTTGGCTGTGTGACTTGGCTGTGTGACTGCAACGCTTGGCTGTGTGATTGCAACGCTTGGCTGTGTGAGTGCAACGCTTGGCTCTGTGACTGCAAGGCTTGGCTCTGTGACTGCAAGGCTTGGCTGTGTGATTGCAACGCTTGGCTCTGTGATTGTAACGCTTGGCTCTGTGACTGCAACGCTTGGCTCTGTGACTGCAACGCTTGACTCTGTGACTGCAACGCTTGGCTCTGTGACTGCAACGCTTGGCTCTGTCAATGCAACGCTTGGCTCTGTCAATGCAACGCTTGGCTCTGTCAATGCAACGCTTGGCTGTGTGAATGCAACGCTTGGCTGTGTGACTGCAACGCTTGGCTGTGTGACTGCAACGCTTGGCTGTGTGACTGCAACGCTTGGCTGTCCAGCTGAGGGTAGTACCAGTGTTGCTGTGAGCCCCAAAGGTGCAGAGCGGGCAGGGACAGGGAGATGTCCCCAATATAACAGGAACACTTTGGCTGGTTTACTGGTTCTTTGCGTAGAGAAAGACCTGTACATAATACATATGTAACAATCTCATGAGCTTTCTCTGTCTGTCTAAAATGATTCTATTTAGATATCGTTACCATGACAATTAACTTGCAGTGCAAGCAAAATGTCTCACATAGAATACACCGCAAGCAATTATGTAATTCAACCTGCAGTTCAATAATAGTTTCATGTATGTTGAATACAGTAAACTGGGAAGTCACGTGATTGTATTATATAACTTTGAACAGGAAATGATGATGTATAGGTGCTCCTGATGCTTCACGGGGTTATGGTATATTAGATCTACTGTACAATCTCTAGGTCTACAGTCATAAGGTTGACCACTATTGGTCAACAGGGTCAAAAGGTCAATAAGGTCAAAAGGCCTAAATTCAGAAGGTTGACAGCGTCAAAAGTTCCACAGTCATAAGGTCAACATAGTCAAAAGGTCAACAGTCAAAATGTCAACATGGAAAAGGTCGACATGAGTTTTTCATTTTTTGGGGGGGGGGTGTCTATGCCAACATAGGTCGGTATGAACACCGTCTAAGTATACTGTGTCCCCTAAATGGCTCGCTATGCCCGTCATGCTCGGCACACTATTATGTTCTCCAACCACGCAGTAGTGGAGGGTAGGGTAGGAAATACCACCTGTCGACACATGTCGGCTAATTTTTTTTAACTTATGTCAACCTTTTCCATGTCGACCTTTTGACTGTCCACCAATAGTGGTCGCCTTTGACTGTCGACAT